>NC_069702.1:735000-1470000 GCF_023699985.2 Odocoileus virginianus | reverse complement strand
CTTCCCAACCCACTGATCAAACCCGAGTCTCCTGCATTGGCAGGCAGGTTCTTTACTGGTGAGCCGCTAGGGAAGCCCCTTACAGAAGTGTTATCTGAGTGCTAAGTCATAAATTCAGTACTTTTTGGGCTTTTTGGATGAGTAAAAAGTTTTTCTCAGTGATTTAGCTGAAATAATAATAATTCCTTTTAGTAGAAAAGGTCAGTTAAAATTCAGTATTCATGGATAAATGTTTGCATAAATATTGAAGATAGTACAAAGACATTAACATGGTCATGTGGTGCAGGAAAAAGAAAATTGAGATAAAAATACACTTATCCACCAACACTCCATCAGTTTTTTAAACTTTAGCACTATCTGGGATCATCTTCCCCCTTCTTCTCTAACAAATGAAAGAAACACTAGGCAGCTACATCCTCCCACGTCATTTCACTTTATGTGAAGACTGGAGCACGTAACACTTCTTTATTTTCATCCCTCATTCGTTGTGTGAAGCAGGGATGGTGTGGGACGTGTGAGACCATTCTGAGGTGAACGATAGCACAAAAGCTCAGCAATAGTCCCTCAAATGGCCAGGGTTTTTGTGTCTCATTTTTCTGGCAGGAATGGGCAGGCTTGCTGTATTTCTTTTAACTGCTGGGTGTTTTGAAATAAGTGACAGTGTTTTCCACTTTCAGAAGAGAAGGAATGTTTGCTTTATTGGGTACTTCCTTGTTTAACATCTAGATTATGATACAGTATGCTAAAATGTTATTTGTTTAAAAGTAAATATTGGTAGAATGCTGACGCCCAGTCTTGTCATTCTGATGCATTTTCCATTCCGAAGAAACACGAAGTGAGCTAGTTTGAAGAGAGCCAGTGAGCAAAAAACACAAAGAGAGTGGTGCTTTGTCGAGGAAGCCAGTCATACTGGTTTTATAGCTTGGTATATTTTGGATTTCAGATGAAATGGGGAAACAAATGACAGAAATGGTCCCTATGCATTTATTTTCATGGATACCCTTAATTTTCATGGGCATGCCTAACAATGAACTATGTTATAACTGGAGCTTAGGGCTTATTTTAGATATTGGAGTGTAGCTTTATTACAAAGATGGATTTTATCTATAAACATTGCATTTTGATCAACTTTGTATGTTCATGTGTATTAAAATATTGTGCACTAAATGTTTTGCCCTCGTCTGCTATTATATGGTCAAGGCATTTATCAGCACTAGTGTGATTCACTCATGTAAGTGGCATGGGTCAGGGGAAATTATTTCCTACGTTTCTGCCTAATTAAATTTGTTTTCCAGTATTACATTAATTTATTTCTGGCTTCCATTTCTGTGTAACCAAAATAGTTACTGCACTTGTGTGGCACATTTGACTTTGTTGCTAAAAAAAAATTTTTTTTTTTTTTTAGTTTTTATTTAAAATAATCTGTACTTTTTTTTTTAATGTAACCAAGTCAAGCACTTTAAGCAATAATGTCAATCTTGTGAAACTTCAATCAGTTTAATACCCTGCCTCTAAAGTTGTTGACAAAAAAATAAAGAGAAATTCTCTTCCTAGAGAATTATATCTGGGTAGTGTTAACACCCATGGATTTAAAATCCTTTTTGTAAAATGTGAGTCATTGGCAAGTCTTGTGTCCAAGCCTGATTTTGAAGCATTGTAGAGGATATTCTGGTTATCGTAGTAAAGTTGCCAACGACTGTCGAGGTTCAGAAAAGTTAGGGTTCTGGAGGTTACTCACCACTTTTTTGAATAAGAAAGAACAACACAATCCAGAAACCTGGGTCTGGGGTAGAGAAAATTGAGAGTACCAGTGGAAAAGAGAATTAGGGTAGGTATATTAGGCGTAATGAGTTGCTTAGCTGAGATTTTGCATAGGAAATGCCCTTTATTGATTATGAAATAAAAGATCCATTCTAAAAATAAGGCAGTGGCTTCCAGCTCATTGATCTTGTGGGCATCTGGTTTCTAGGAGAGAGTCGGTGTGGCTTTCCCCTGCCCCCAGCACTGACAACGGCCACAGGCTTCTGGGCAGGGTCTGAGCTGCATAGACCCCATCGGGGCGCACAGCGGTCCCACCACTGGCCTACCTGGGGCGGGGCAGTGTGGGCCCTTTCTTGTGGTCTCACCGTGTGGCTCCCTGGGGCTGATACACAAACTTGCTGTTAAAATGCCTAAGGTTTTTTCCCCCAACAGTTAACTTCAAGGGGTCCCTGTGTGTGCAGGAGTCTGTCATCTGAATACATTTTCCTGGGCCCAGTGATGAGAGTAAAACCGCATAGGCCAAGAGCAGAGCAATGTGCCTTGAAGTCTCCTGGGTTCCACCCATCTTAGAGCAGCTCAAGTGAACCTGGCCGAGCTGCGACAGGCTGGATGGGGAAGCGCCTCCGTCCTCCACCAAGGCCGTGGGAACGGAAGACCTCGGGAAAAGTGTGTTTCTTTCTCGGCCTCCTTTTGTCCATCTGCCAAAAAGGTTTATGGGATAAGCCTGTTGCCACCAGCATAATATAGTTTCTGGGGCGTGAGAAGTGCCCATTTCTCCAAATTTCCGTCCTGTTCACTGAGACTTCAAACTCCTTGAACAGGACGAAGCCTTCCATTTCCATGTCCTGTATCCCCGTGAAGATGAAAAGGCTTGCTAAATCCTTTTTCCCCCGAGGGAGACTCGGGAGACATGGGTTCAGTCCCCGGGTCAGGAAGATCTGGAGGAGGACATGGCAGCCCACTCCGGGGTCCTTGCCTGGAGAACCCTGTGGACAGAGGAGCCTGGTGGGCCAAGTCCACGGGGTCGCACAGAGCCGGCCACGACTGAGCACTAAGCTCAGCAGAGATCGGAGAGGTTTTTAGTGACGACATCACTCAGCTGTACGTGCTAGCAGGGGACAGGAGCTGGGAGGTAAAAGGTGAAGCAGACAGGGTCCCCTTTCTAGTGTCCTGCCTCGGGGAAAAAAAAGTTCTGTGGAAGAGAAATTTAGATTGTGGAAATAACGTGAGCAGTGGAAGCCGTCACAGCCTGGCACATTGTGGTAATCGGGCTGGGTCTTCTGGTGCAAACGGGCACCGCTGCTGCTGTGGGTGAAGCAGCCAGTTCTTCCTTCCCCTCAGGTCACCTTCTTGGAGTCCCCACTTTACTCCTCACCTGCTGCTTTTTAGCTCCTTGTAGTAGGGATTTTTAAAACAACGCGTAAATCCATTATGTTACAGTGATGGACTCGGGCATTTTGCTTGTTAATGCTCATGTTAAAAGAGCCAGAATATTGAAATCTTAATGGGATTTTATGAATAAATTATCTAAAAAAATCTCCTGTGACTACCAAATAATTAGAGCCTAACCTACTTTACCAAATCAAACCAGCATGAGTTTTCAAGCCATTTTACTGACCTTTCAACGTATGCTCCCTTTTTGGATTCCATTGTTTTAATAGTGCTTTGAACAAAGCACATTAGGAGCTTACAACAAATGTTAGATAGCTTCATTCTGGTTCTGAGACACCAAAGTCAGAAATGACATGAGATTTTGTAAAAAAAAAAAAAGGTCCCTAATTTTGTGCTTATTATCCATGTGATGATTCATAATAAAGTATTTATTAACAACCTTGAGGGTATCATACAAGTTACATCGATGTGTCTTTCACTTTTTTCCCCCTCCCTCAAGTGAGCATATGGGCTATATCAAGGAGGTGTGGAATTCGACAGAAACAGCACAGGAAGGTTAAGCATTTGTACTGTGGGTGGAAATCTTTTCTTACCTCCTCCTCATAGTCAGGGAGCTTGGAGAAGAAAACTGAGATGTAGATTTGACTTGGCAGGAAGAATAGTTGAAACCACTATTTCTATGTATTTAACCAAGCCCTCCTTCTATGATCCAACTCAACTGTATTTGTATTTCAGAGTGTCTCTTAGTTGACCTTGCCTGAGAGAACATTCTGTGCTGAGATAAATGAAAATAAACATAAGAAAAATTTGAGAGCGAGCCGTCATGTCTTCCACAGAAAGCTGTCTCTTCACTGTAGAGGCTGTCTTGAGTTGAGATTGCCTGCTTCCCATGCTGAGGGGCACCAGAATGTATCCTGATGGGTTATAAGACCTATGTAAGGAGAGACTCCTCGCATCCCCACCAACCCCATAGAACAATTTGAAAACTATCTTTGAAAAGAAATTGTTTCTGCATGTTTTCCCACCTCTCTTGCCCCAAAGCCCAGAAAACAAAAAATAAGTATAAATTAGCTTAAATATGTTGCCAGTGCCAACGTGGACTTATGAGGCTCCAGCAGAAGAAGGGGTGAAGATTGTAGAAGGGAGAGAAACCTTCCTCCTGGACATTCATTGACTGACCTGATCTTTGTGTCAGACTCGAGGGGTCTGGGAAGGTTAAGAAGCAGCAGCTCATGGCAGAATCTGCCCTCAAATGGAATTGGTACAGAATGTAGAATAAGTTGGCAGAGGGTGAATCTCGGGGGGTAAGAGGAGGGGAAAATGTTGAGGCCCGCCTAACGTTTGTATATAGAGAGAGACTGCTCTATTGAAACCTCATGAAACAGCAAACCCTCAAACTACAACTGATACATGAAAAAGAAAAAGCAACCCAAATAACACTACAGATAGTCATCAAACCACAAGAGAAGAGGACAAAAGAGGAAGGAAAGGATAGAGACCTACAGGGACTTCCAAGGTGTACAGATTCCATCCATCCTTGGCTGGGGAGCTAAGACCTCACATGCCTTGAGGCCAAAAAACAAAACAAAACAAAACATGGAACAGAAGCAATATTGTAACAAATTCAATAAAGGCTTTAAAAATGGTCTATGTAAAAAAAAAAAAAAATCTTAGAAAAGACTGCTAAAGATAAAACCCCAAACAAAAAAATGGGAACATACTGATGATTACCTTCTAACGTGACTGCGTAGCTTCTGACCTCAGGTGTCATTGCAATGTCTGTCCCAGTCTGTGCCTTTGCCCTGCAGGGTCAAGGGGGATCCCAGTGAGCCCCACAAGTGCCCCTAGCTGACAGACAACCTACGGACTCGATGCCCCTTCTGTCATCCTCACTTTGATCCCTAATAGTAAAACTTAAGACTCGATTCAATAGCAGTGTGAGAAAGCCCAGCTGGACTTGGAATCACAAATCCAGGTTCTAGTGTGGGCTGTCACTCACTGGTGCCATCACTGTAGTGTGTGCAAAAGGCAGAGGGTCAGGAAGCAGAAGGTCTGAGTTCAAGTCCTGACTGTGGCTTCCCGCTTGGATGATGCTAGGACTTTGTCACCTGAGTCAGATGTTGGTCATAATGTCAGGGTTGGGATGCTAAAGTGGTGTTTGGCAGAGGGACCCTTCTCTGTCGGTCCTCAAGGGAGATAGAGATGCAATTGCCAAGACAATAGAAAGCACATGAGAGCTAAGTTACTTAAATAGGAAGTTGTGGGGTAGTGTGCTTTACTATTTCATTCAGTCTAATCCCCACGACATCTTCCGGGCATAAGACACAAGACTAAAAAGAGCTGAGTGAAGGAAAAAAAAAAAAAAGCCCCTGTAGCCAGATAGCCAGTGACAATTATGCCTGAGATGTTGTCTGGAGATGGGCTGTGGTTTCCTAGACATAAACAATCTCACAGGACACCAACCTGTGTGACACCGAGGTCATGATGTGATCATGATGAAATGAAATGGTAAATAAGACCACTTTGTAAGTTTGCCCAAGTGTGGACAAAAACCAGATCACTGAAAACCGCAAAATACCAACCTCCCTCCCGGACCAGATCCCGGTCACTGTTGCTGCTGGACCGGTGATGGCGTCAGCACCACTCCCATCTGTCCTGGGTGAGATCTATTAAGAAACACAAGCCTAGCCCCCCTTCCTGACAGTACCTGGTCCAGAGTTAAACCCTGTTCCTTGAACCCTCCCCCAAATCGCCAAACCAAAGCCTGATCCTGTTTAAGTTCTAACAGCCTCTTATTGAAGTCCCTCATGCTTCCTCCACAGTGTGTGGTCTCTCTGAGCTTTAAACACACTTGTGAACCACAGCTGTAGTCCCGGCGGTCTGCCTGGAGAGCGTGGAGTCAGGACTTGCTGGACTGAGAGGTCAGCTGCTTCCTGGTGTCAGCCTGTGGCTGCTGACTTCATGGCTTCAAAGGAGAAAGAGCCAATTCAAGGTTGTCAGGAGTGTCCTGAGACCGCGCTGATCTGCAGAGACTCCCACCCAGAGGGAATCCTGGCGAGGGGCTGGATGCCAAGGAGGGTTCTTAGAAGTAGCTTTGGATGAATCTGGACCTCATTTTTTCCTAACCTGTAAATAAAGTCAGAACGGGGTCATGATGTGTAGAAACTACTAGAAAGCAGAAGAGGCGTTTAATATGATTGTGAGCAGGATACGGTAAGACTGACAATTTGGTTTATTGCTTATGGATTCCTGGCACCGCCATAATGATGGATAGACTCCCTCAGGCTCAGTTGTGTCTGTCTCTGGAGCCTTGAGTTCACTGTCAGAACCCCTGTTTGGGGCAGGCTCTGAAACCAGTAAGATGGGGCCTGAGCTCCACCTGTAGGAAGAGTACAAAACCTACTTCAGAAATTCCAATGTTCTATAGCAGACAAGGTCTCAGTTCTTCCCAGATCTTTAGTATGTGCCGGAGAGCTCTGTATTTAGAAGCATACAGTTGGGTTGGGCTAAGAGCAGAGGGGGTGCAGACAGGTAGCAGGAGATTGAGGACTTGTGCTGGGTCTAGTGCCCTCTAGTGGTGATGGTCTAAAATAGCTCCTGATCTTTTCTCAAAAAATTGAGGGACATGTCTTGCTTTTATTTTATATACATTATTTGTCCATGGGTTTTTAATAGAAACAAGCCAACCTAAAATCTGACAACAGATCTTGACTCGAAGCCAAGATAAGTTAAACAGGCCATTACCTTTCAGCAAGATGGGGCAACACAGGATCGCAGGGTCAAAGGAGAGTGGATAGAAACCTCCTTGAAGACAGAGACTGTCCTGCTCACCTCTGAAGTGTCATGGCTAGAGAAGGGTGAAAACAAGAGCATAAAGTAAAGCAGGAGCTGGAGGGAAGAGGACTGGTGGTTCCCGGTCCGACTTAGATTGTTAATGTCACGAACTAGGAAGGGAAGAAAGAATATGGAAGGAAAGAAAAAGAATGACATCTTTGAGAAAGTGATGTAAGGGTTTAAATCAAAGATCTAAGAGCTACTGTCTTATTTTGGGAAGTGACAGGAGAGCTGCCCACAGAAAGTCAGCTAAGGTGACAAGGGATAATTTACTCCTTATAGTCCAACCAGAGTGCAAACATGCTATTTCATTTTTGTTGTTCAGTCGCTTGGTCGTGTCTGACCCTGCCACCCTGTAGACTGCAGCATGCCAGGCTTCCCTGTCCTTCACCATCTCCTGGAGTTTGCTCAAAGTCATGTCCATTGAGTTGGTGATGCCATCCATCCATCTCGTCCTCTGTTGTCCCCTTCTCCTCCTGCCTTCAATCTTTCCCAGCATGAGGGTCTTTTTCAATGAGTCAGCTGTTTGCATCATGGGACCAAAGTATTGGAGCTTCAGTTTCAGCATCAGTTCTTCTAATGAATATTCAGGATTGATTTCCTTTAGGATTGACTGGAACTCTCAAGAGTCCTCTCCAAATTTTATTTTGCTATGCACATTTTGGCTAAAGCTCTTCACAAGCTATGATTTTTGTGATAAAGCTTGTGAGGCCTCACAGGGAACTGATGGTTTGCAATTTTCTGGGAAATTATTTTGCATTTTGGAGCAGTCCTACATTATTCTTGTAGAGACCTTTATTTTTAATCCTATCTGCTGACCCCAAACTTTAGCATATGTAATAGAACTTTAATTATGTCAGACTCAGTATTTTTCTCTTCTCTGGATATATGGGAAGTGAAGTATTTGAAGGAAAGTCTCTAGTGACGTCTAGGAAGAGGAGTGTGAATAGTGACTGTTAGAAGTGTGAGAACATTCAATAAAGAAAAATCGCAAAGCAGAGCGGAAGGGAACAGGGAGAAAGAATGTGTGTTAATCTTCGTAGGCGAGGCTGGTTAGCATGTGACTTTTGTCACAGGAAGAGTTAGATGAAGCTGGCTGAAAGCATCTATTTTAAAATAGATTTCAAGGAAGGCAGATACATTTAAAAACTTTGTTATGGGAAATTTTAAACACTTAGAAAAGTAGGATACAGAATAGAATAGCTTTCTGAACCTCCATGAACCTAGAGCTCAGCTTCACCAGTTAACCATGGCTATTCCTGTTTCAGATAGAATCCTCAGATCATACTGGAAAGTTACCAGACTAACAAACTTTCAGCTCTTCAGAATCTCTAAACTGGTAGAGGATAACGTACGAACAGCTCAGATGAACAACCACCTCCAAGAGATCATCTACTGAGTTGTTTGTTCCTCTGACTGAAATAGTGTGTTATTCCTCTAAGCTGAAATGTCCTCGCGTAAATGCAGGTTTTTGTTAGTTTTTTGATAATACAAAGGCATTATGGTTGAAATAAGTTTACTTTGTATAGTGGCTAAATAATGTCAAATATAGTGGAACTGAAGCTGTAGTGTTTGAAGGTGACCACATTTATTTGGAAAATTATAACAAAAATAATGGCACTTTACTATAGAATATGTATGATCTCACATACATATATGCAAAAGTGAAAAAGCCCATGGCTGTTTCACATGCTTTCTGTTATAGGTTTTCACTTTTCCATCTACCCCTTACTTCTGGAATTTCCCCAAAGAGATGGGGTTAGTCTCAACATTTGTTTGTCTCTGGCTTTTCCTGTTGGTATTTTTCCTCATGACGTGTCATTAGCTGCGTTCACTGATTAATGGATTAAATTGAAGAATGCAAGAGAGAGGAAGGAATTTCCTGGATAAGAATGCAAGCTTTCCATGGTCATGAAAAGAACTAGAAGCCCTGAGATCTTAGCAAGACTTGCTTCATTGTTTTCCAAGTCAAAATTACCTAGAATAAGGAGGCGGGGCTGGTAGAAGTTGCCAGGTGCTGGAGCAGGGCCACAATTCTGGGTGGTGGACCCTCGCTGGAGAAAAGGATTACAGGTTCCATTTCGTCTTTCTGAATCTCTGTCTCTGCCTGGTGCCTGCAGCTCTGCAGGGCGCTGGGCAGGAAAGAGAAAAGAGCTGGGCTTAGCAGTCATCCTGGTCTGGAGCAGGATCCAGAGGGTTTTATATAAGGAACTCACCTTCCCTGTTCCATTGTTCAAATGATCAAAGGCTGAAATTCTCAAACTTTTCATTTAGTAATAGTACCATAATCTTTTTGAAAAACAAAATGTTACATAAAACCTTACTATTGTAAATATGTACATAGTATTTTATGTTATTTTATTGGTACAGTTCTTTAGTAACTTAGTCATGTCCAACTCCTTTGTGATCCTATGAACTGTAGCCCACCAGGCTCCTCTGTCCATGGGATTTCCCAGGCAGGAATACTGGAGTGGGTTGCCATTCCCTTCTCCAGGGGATCTTCCCGACGCAGGGATTGAACCTGTATCTCTTGCATTAGCAGGCGGATTCTTTACAGATCAGCCACCAGGGAAGTCCTAGTGTATGGTTCTTTCATAAGAAAAATTTGAAAGTTAATGAGAACAAAAGGGCTACTTGAAGAACATGAAATTTTGGAAGTGACAACCTGCTATTGGTCTCAGCATTCAGTTTGTGTCTGAATTTTGTTTTTGCTCACAGAGGATTAAGAAAATTCAAGTTCACACAAATGTATTATTGCAAATTCCTCTTTTGTTTCTGTTGTTTTGTAAACAACTTTGTTGTATTATCCAAGATTCTTTTCAATAAAGAAAGGTAACAGGAGAACTTTTGAGGTCTTCATAAAAATAAGTTAACCTCCCAATTTATCTCAGTTGGGTCTTCCAATGAGTTTAAATTAGATTTATAACACCCTTGAGTATATCTGTTGATTATTTAACCAAGTTATATTTTAAATGTGAAATCTTAATGAAAACATTTGGAACCCCCAAAGCAAGGTTCCATGAAACACAGTTTGAAAACCAACAATCTGATGTTAAAAAGATAAGGCCTCCTTTTATTTCCTTACCCAAACATCTTTCAGCCTTTAATAGGGCACCATCATGGCTTTTCCCCCTTTTAGAGAGAGCATTGAACTAATTTTTTTTTCTGCTTTATTGAGATATAATTAACAGATAACTTTGTGTATGTTTAAGATATGCAATGTAATGATTGACCTATGTATGTACTGCAAATAAATACCACAGTAAGGTTAGTTAACACATCCATCACCTTGTATAGTTGCAATGCTTTGTTTTGTGGTGCAAGCTGTCTTTCAGATAGAGTTGAACTCGCTGTAACTCAGTTTCACTTAGATAGCACTGTTGGTGGCAGGATGGAGAGGAGGTAGCCAGCTTGTTTTACCTAGGACCCTGCATTCCTATCTCCCTTCCTTCCCCTCTGCTCCCACATTGGTATCAAGGGGGTATGTTTCAGTTCAAAAGAGAATCATCAGGAACGTGAACTTAATTCTTGTGGCCTCTTTAGTCCTTCCATCGAGACTCCCGCGTTCAGTATCCCATGGTTCAAACCATGCTTTCTACGAAGGTGTTTGCTGGCTGTGCAGGTAAACTAACCTAGCTGACATGATCACTGGCATGCTTTTGCAAGTATTAGTTGTTTTGATTACATATTGATTGAGCAATTGCTATGTGCCAGATACTAAGCTAAGCTCTTTGTGTGAGTTTTCCTCCTTGGGTTCTCACCACTCTGTGAGACAGGGTCTAGCATCACCATTCCCATCTAGAGATGAGGAAACTGAAGCTGGGACTCCCGGAGTACCCCGAGAATCTTCCTGAGGTGCTTGGTTCTGGTACCACTCCACCTACCTGGTTCGAATTCCAGGTACAAATAATCAGGTAGTTTAGAACTTTTGTTCATCTGCAAAATAGATCTTTCCCTCAGATAACACAGCTGCAGGCTCTAAAATCAAATGAGCACAAATCAGGATATAGGCCCTGCTGCTTACCAGCTCTGTATTCTTCCTCAGTCTCTATTTCCTTGTCTATCAAACAGATAATGAAAATAACACCCACATCTGATGTCATTGTGAGGATTACATGAGATGAAGTATGTCAGGCGTGTAACACAGTACCTACCCATGTGTTCACTGCATTCAATACATTCAGTGTTGGACTGTGTTTGGAAAATATTTGCTGTTATTTGGTTATTATTAATTTATTAATAGAACTGCCTGACAAAATGGTACCCATCAAACCTTCCACTTAAGCACATATTTAAAATAAGGATAAATGATGTTCCCTGGATTAACTATATATATATATATATATATATATATGTGTGTGTATATATATAATTTTATTTATTTACGTTTGACTGTTCTGGGTTTTTGTTGCTGTGTGCAGGTTTTCTTTCGCTTCGGCAAGTGGGATCTCCTCTGCTGTGGTGCTCGGCTTTCTCATTGCAGAGTTTCTCATTGTAGTGGCTTCTTTTATTTCAGATCACTGGCTCTAGGGCTCCTGGGCTTCAGTAGTTGGGACCTGCAAGCTCTAGAGCTCGGGCTCAGTAGTCGTGGCCCATAGGCTCAGTTGCTCTGTGACATAGGGGATCTTCCCCAGACCAGGGATTGAACTGGTTTCCCCTGCATTGCAAGGGGGACTCTCCTAACCACAGGATCACCAGGGAAGCCCTGCCTGGATTAATCTAATGAAAGAGATGGGATGGTGCTAAAACCATCTAGCTTAATTCTTTGATCCTTTCCTCTGCAAAGACACCAGCTCATATCGGGCCTCTGCCATGGCCAGTTCTAAAGTTAACGTTTGATATCTTCTTTTTCCTTCGGGCAGGTGGGAGTCTCAGCATAGGTGGATGTTGTTTGAGGCAAGCCAACAAAAAAGAGAGCAGAGAGACCCGAGATCGTCAAGCTGTCACCCTCGTGTTTTGCGCAAACTTCTGTAAGTATCTCTGGAGCAGTTTGGTCCCCAGGAGTGGGATGCTGATGCTGGGGTCTAATGAAGTCAGTGCTGTCCCCACAGGGGCTGTTTCTGCCCCTGCAGAAGGGCAGAGGGGCTTGCCGGCTGCAGGCCTGTGTGGCGCGCACGCCATGAGGCTCAGCATGGGGCAGTCAGCTTGCTGTGTCCCAGACTCCCAGATACTGTTCACTCCTGGGCCCAAAGGGATAATGAACGGGGAGCCTGGGGTGAGGGCTTCTTCGTTCCTGTCCATCTGCTGAAGGTCAGCCCAGCAAACCAACTGCCATTTTTTATTGTACATTTAAGTTACATATAAATTATTAGAAAGTTATACAAGTGACATACGAATCATGATTACAGTTAAAAATTCAACAAAACCTGGTTAAATAGAGTAAAAATTAAAGTTTCTCCTTTCTCCCAAACCTATTTCCTTCTCCAAAGATAACTACTAATGAAAGTTTATAGAAGACTCTTCTAGACTTTCTCTTGCATTAACGCACATCTGTGTGCCAGAGATAATATTAACATGCACATATGTATTTAGTTTTGATTTTTAAATGTAAATGTGGGACTTCCCTGGTGGTCCAGTGGTTAAGACTCCTTGTTTCCACTGTAGGGGGTGAAGGAGGTTTGATCCCTGGTCGGGGAGCAAAGATCGTGCATGCCACAAGATGAGTCCAAAAAAAAAAAAAGAAAAAAAAATGTAAATGTTTCAAAATGTTATTCTGCAACTTGCTTCCCTCTCCCCCAACTTAATAGCCTTGAAGATCTTTATGTATCAGCTTCATTAAAAAAAAAAAAAAGTACTGCATACAGTTCCATAACATGGACATACCATAACTTATTTAAAAACATTTAGGTCCTTTTTTGCTGTGATAAGCAAACTTGCAATAAGTATCTTGTGCATATATCTATATGCAAGCAGCATTTTTCATTTAAACTTAAAACTTTCCCCCTTAGTGCAGGAAGAATTTATACCTGTAGGCTTGGAAGATTTAGCTGCCTATGTGCAAATCTTGTATTAGTTCAGGGAAGCACTTGGGGAAATTAGAAGGACTCTAAATCTTGGACTGGAAAAGGTCAGTTTTCATTCAAATCCCCAAGAAAGGCAGTGCCAAAGAATGCTCAAACTACTGCACAATTGCACTCATCTCACATGCTAGTAAAGTAATGCTCAAAATTCTCCAAGCCAGGCTTCAGCAATACGTGAACTTCCAGATGTTCAAGCTGGTTTTAGAAAAGGCAGAGGAACCAGAGATCAAGTTGCCAACATCCGCTGGATCATCAAAAATGCAAGAGAGTTGCAGAAAAACATCTGTTTCTGCTTTATTGACTATGCCAAAGCCTTTGACTGTGTGGATCACAACAAACTGTGGAAAATTCTGAAAGAGATGGGAATACCAGACCATCTGACCTGTCTCTTGAGAAACCTGTATGCAGATCAGGAAGCAACAGTTAGAACTGGGCATGGAACAACAGACTGGTTCCAAATAGGAAAAGGAGTACGTCAAGGCTGGATATTGTCACCCTGCTGATTTAACTTGTATGCAGAGTACATCATGAGAAACTCTGGGCTGGAAGAAGCACAAGCTGGAATCAAGATTTCCAGGAGAAATATCAATAACCTCAGATATGCAGACGATACCACCCTTATGGCAGAAAGTGAAGAGGAACTAAAGAGCCTCTTGATGAAAGTGGAGGAGGAGAGTGAAAAAGTTGGCTTAAGGCTCAACATTCAGAAAACTAAGATCTTGGCATCTGGTCCCATCACTTCATGGGAAATGGATGGGGAAACAGTGGAAACAGTGAGAGACTTTATTTTGGGGGGCTCCAAAATCACTGCAGATGGTGATTACAGCCATGAAATTAAAAGATGCTTAAAAGCAGAGACATTACTTTGCCAACAAAGGTCCATCTAGTCAAAGCTATGGTTTTTCCAGTGGTCATGTATGGATGTGAGAGTGGGACTAGAAAGAAAGCTGAGCACCGAAGAACTGATGCTTTTGAACTGTGGTGTTGGAGAAGACTCTTGAGAGTCCCTTGGACTGCAAGGAGATCCAACCAGTCCATCCTAAAGGAGATCAGTCCTGGGTGTTCATTGGAAGGACTGATGCTGAAGCTGAAACTCCAATACTTTGGCCACCTCATGTGAAGAACTGATTCATTGGAAAAGACCCTGATGCTGGGAAGGATTGGGGGCAGGAGGAGAAGGGGACGACAGAGGATGAGATGGCTGGATGGCATCACCGACTCGATGGGATGAGTTTGAGTAAACTCTGGGAATTGGTGATGGACAGGGAGGCCTGGTGTGCTGCAATTCATGGGGTCACAAAGAGTCGGACACAACTGAGCAACTGGACTGAACTGAAATCTTGGACAGGAATGAACACTGAACTTCAGAACTAGTCTGGTTTATGAATACTTAGAGATTTCATAGTTTCCTGTTAGTTTAATATATGTAGCCATCATCTAAGGAGTCGTCATCACAGCGTAAAAGACTTGATGTCTGTCCTCATCTGGTGTCTGAAACTCCTCCAAGTGTCTGAGAGCCAAGAGAGAAGCTTGAAGGTTGATAATGTGTGTTTTATGCTGTTTCCTTTTCACCAGCATGTAGAATTTCCATCTGGTCCACTTGTGAAACTTGCCTTCTTGCTGAAATGTTTTTCCTTGATTTGGGGTTATTTTGTAACTGTTGCTAAAGTCACATGACTTAAATTGTGAATGCCACAAAATGTATTCTTATTCTACTATTCTTGAGATAAAGTCTATAAATTGAAAAGTTGAAGGGTAGGACTTGGAGAGAGAATTTAAGAAGCTATGGTTGAGCTAAAGTCCTTAATGAGAGTGAGAGTATCTGATTTCCTTTAGGATTAACAGGTTGGATCTCCTTGCAGTCCAAGGGACTCTCAAGAGTCTTCTCCAACACCACAGTTCAAAAGCATCAGTTCTTCGGTGCTCAGCTTTCTTTCTAGTCCAACTCTCACATCCATACATGATTGCTGGAAAAACCATAGCTTTGACTAGATGGACCTTTGTTGGCAAAGTAATGTCTCTACTTTTAAGCATCTTTTAATTTCATGGCTGTAATCACAATCCGCAGTGATTTTGGAGCCCCCCAAAATAAAGTCTTTGACGTCAGGGTCTCTCGAATCATCTTGTCTGTCTGTCAGAAAATCCCTGCCACAGCGATTAATAAATCCACTTAGCCTGAGGGTGGCTTCTTGCAAAACGCTGAGAGGCAACAGTGTGAAAGGCTAGAATCCAAACCCAGACTAGAATGGATTTGGGTTTCCGGAGCCATGGTTCTCCAACCTGACTACATCAGAACCATCTAGAAGCTTTCAATATAATTTCCTTGGTCTCACCCCACACCTACTGGATCACAGACTCTGGCCTGTGGTGACAGTTCACCCACAAGCATTTGTTACCTAAGTAGAAACAAGTTATTCATATGTAGTTTGTAATAATTGCATTCATGATAGCACATATACATTTATGCATATGGTGATTTTAGTGATTATTATAACATGTTGAAAGGTAATATTTTGCTAATATGGCAGCTAGAAAGGAGCTGACATATAGCTTGTCACAGTCGCGGGTAAGTATCATTCCTTCACCTTCGAGACGTATGTCAATCAGATAGGCATCTCTTCATGTCCATTGCCAAAAGCCTAGTCCAGGCTACCTTTACGCCTTGTCTGGACCAGCCGTCTTTACTGCTCCCTCCAATCCATTCACTCGTGGGCTTCCCAGGTGGCACAGTGGTAAAGCATTCACCTGCCAGGGCAGGAGACACAAGAGATGCAGGTTCTATTCTTGGGTCGGGAAGATTCCCCTGGAGTAGGAAATGGCAAAACACTCCAGTATTCTTGCCTGGAAAATTCCATGGACAGAGAAGCCTGGCGGGCTACAGTCCATGGGGTTGCAAAGAGTCAGACGTGACTGAGCACGCACATGCGTAATCCATTCATGGTGCCTGCCTGCTAGGTTGCTTCAGCTGTGTCCAGCTCTTTGCAATGCTATGGACTGGAGTTTGCCAGGCTCCTGTTCATGGAATTCTCCAGGCAGGAATACTGGAGCGGGCAGCCATTCCCTTCTCCAGGGGACCTTCCCGACCCAGGGATAGAAAGCACGTCACTTGCACGCCTTGGCAGGAGAGCTCTTTACCAGTGATGCAACCCAGAAAGTCCATTCATGGTACAGCAGCCTGAGGAATTACTTTTACCTTTTTAGCTTGAAAAACTGCAAACCTACAGAAAAGTTGCCAGAATAGAGTGATAAGCTCCTGTGTACCCTTTCCCTGGATTTACTGATTGCAATATTTTGCCGTATCTGCTTTCTCTCTTTAAATAGGTATGTCTTATTATTATAATTATTATTATTTGCATTATTATTTTTGCAGATCCACTTGAGAGTACACTGGAGACATCATGGCCCTTCACTTCTAAATATTTCAGCCTGTATCTTCTAAGAACAAGAGCAACCTCTTAACACAGTAACTACAGTACAATGATCAAATTGGGAAATTTGACATTGATTCAATACTATTATTTAATTTACAGTCCAGAGTCAAAATTCACAAGTTGTCCCCAAAATGTACTTTATCGCATTCTTTTTTCTTCCAGGATCTGGTCCCCAGCAGATATTTACTTTGTCTTTTGTAACATTAGACTCTTTTGAAGGGTGCAGGCCTGTCATTTACACAACACTCCTCTGTCTGGGTTCCTCTGAGGTTTTCTCATGAGTAAATAAATGTGGGTGATTCATTTTGGGTAGGTTCATCATCTCTCCAGCCACACTGGGCTTCCTCTAGTTCCTTGAGCCCATTAAACCCTCACCGTGGAAAGCTCTTCCTCACCCTTCTCACAATTGATCATTTCGAACATTCCAGAAGCTTGCCCGAGGAAAAGAGAGTGCGGAATTGCCACCGCCTTGAAAAGGAAGTCCCTGTAAGGTGATTTGTGTTCAAAACAGTTTTCGCTCTTTAAGGCTACTTGTCTTTCGCTTTCTTTGCTTCATTGCTTTAATGCTGTATTACTCAAAAAGCAGGATGTTCCATAATGCCCTTGGCACATGCTGAAGTACACCCCTTCTCCCATGTGCTACATTACCTGTTACTTTGCCATTTAGAATCTAATATTTTTTTTTTATTCAACTATTTCTGGAGGCAGAAAGGCTGTACTCTGAGATGGTTTAATTGAAGCATACTTCAATACCTTCCCCACACTAATTACAAAGGCCTTAGTATGATGTAGCATTTTCTATCTGACTTGGAGCTAGAACTAGCCAAGATTTACTAGGCATCTTCTGTTGAAAAGATTCTGAATTATATAGAGACTCTTTATATTCACTTATTTGTTTAATAAGTAGATATTTACTGAGAGCATACCATGTGCCAGAGGACACATGTGCTCGGGATCTATGGATATATTTCTCCATCCCACGGTTTGGTGGGGGAGAAGGAATAGAATTCCCACCTCTTACTGAGTGCCTCCTTCAAGCTAGGCACTGGGCCCAGTGCTCTGTTCAGTTCAGTTCAGTTGCTCAGTCTTGTCCAACCCTTTGTAACCCCATGGACTGCAGCACGCCAGACTTCCCTGTCTATCACCAACTCCTGGAGCTTACTCAAACTCATGTCCATCGAATCAGTGATGCCATCCAACCACCTCATCCTCTGTCGTCCCCTTCTCCTCCCACCTTCGATCTTTCCCAGCATCAGGGTCTTTTCCAATGAGTCAGTTCTTCGCATCACGTAGCCAAAGTATTGGAGTTTCAGCTTCAACATCAGTCCTTCCATTGAACTTTCAGGACTGATATCCTTTAGGATGGACTTGTTGGATCTCCTTGCAGTCCAAGGGACTCTCAAGAGTCTTCTCCAACACCACAGTTCAAAAGCATCAATTCTTCGGTGCTCAGCTTTCTTTCTAGTGCAACTCTCACATCCATACATGACCACTGGAAAAACCATAGCTTTGACTAGATGGACCTTTGTTGACAAAGTAATGTCTCTGCTTTTTAACATGCTATCTAGATTGGTCATAGCTTTTCTTCCAAGGAGCAAATGTCTTTTAATTTCATGGCTGCAGCCACCATCTGCAGTGATTTTGGAGCCCCCCCAAATAAAGTCTGTCACTGTTTCCATTGTTTCCTCATATTATTTTAAAAATTGATTTATTTTTATTTTTAAAAAGTATTTATTTCTTTAGGCATGTGGGATCTTTTAGTTATGGCACATGGAAACTAACTTTTTTAGTTGTGGCTTATGGATCTACTTCCCTGACCAGGGATTGAACCCGGGCCCCTGCATTGGGAGCTTGGAGTCCCACTGGACAACCAAGGAAGTCCCAAAATTGGTTTATTTTTTAAATAAAAAGACTCAGCATTAAAAGACTTACAATGAAATATAGGTGTTCATCACCCCTAAGCCAGACAACCCCCTAGAAGGAAGTAGCCTCACTTGCTCTAGCCATTTCTCCTGGCCACCTTGCATTTGTAAATATCATGCTTAAATTAAAAAAAAAAAAATCTGTTTAAGGTAAAATAAAACACAGGGAACACCAGATAAAGCCAATGAATGGCTTAGCAGGATATGGTGAGCATATGGAACTCCTTGAAGCCGTCACCCAGGGTGAGACGGAACTCGAGGAGTCACCCAGAAGCCCCTCCATACGCCTCATTCTTGTCCCCACCACCCCTTCCCCAGAAGTAATAGTTCTGCTGACTTAACTGCTATCATATTCTTGTGTTTTTAGAAACAGCATTATTATCTGGCATGCATTCTTGGACACTGTGGCATGTTTAGATTAGCTTAATTGACAGGTTACATCTAATCTTTTCTTTTTTTAAATAAAATCTACAATCTGCATTTTCTTGTTTTTAATCTTGGAGTGTGTCCTTCATGTAATCTTGCCCAGTGGAGTCCTTTATATACTGGCTAGATAGGCAAATAGACGCTGCTTGCCCTAAGAAACGGTTTTACATTTAACATTCTCTGTAGAAACACATTTGCTACAGTCAAATTATCCATTTTGGAAAGTAGGAAGATGGTGGATAATTAGAAGTTTGGGAGTTTGGTAGAGCCTGGCAGGATGTGTTACCCAGCATTTTTGCCTTATGCAGAAAAATAAATATATATGTAATAGTGGTTATTACATAGCTTTGAAAAAAGACTTTAAAAATTGTGTACTGATTTGAAGTAGGTGCTTTGATGTCTGCCTGAGTTCAAATCCTGGTCTCTCTACTTCTTATTGGCTTTGTGACCTTGAGCAAGTACTTAGCTTCTTATTGCCTCAATGTTCTGCAAAATAAGGGCAGTAATTGTCAAAGCATTGCTGTGAGGATCACATTAGATCTTTTGTGTAGAGAGCTTTGAGCAGTATTTGGCAAGCATAAAGTAAATGTTCAGTTGTAAGCTGTTATTATTATTATTATTCTGTGCGATGGGGAATAGACTGGAAATGATCAGCTTAAGTCTGATGCACATGGCTCACATTTTCAATCATTTGTTTGCTTTTCCTCATGGTACATTTCCAGCTCTCAGTCATGTGACTGGGGATACAATTAATTCATCCACAGCTGTTCTTTAATCTCTGGTTATTTTCTGACTCTTTGGCACATTAATTACCAACCTTTAAACTACACAATTAGTCTTAGCTTGAAAGAATTTGTATAAATCTCCAAGGCCATGCACGATGAAACAAATCCTTTGTCCTGTCTGTTTATATATAAACTGTGAGATGGAACTATGGAAGCCTCCTCTTTCCTGTAAAGGCATTTCAGAAAGAAAAAGAAAAAGACTCTGGTAATTAATGTTTAGCAACACAGAGAAAGCTGGTGCATTGCTATGCACATCCTTGAAACTCAGAAATGTCTCTCTTCAAATCTATTTCCTGCAGTCATATGTCCTAATATATGAGGTTATCTTCTTGTAATTGAAACAGGAGGGAAGCGGCTATTCTATACATCCATGTCTCTTTTTCTGTCTTGCATATAGGAATGGGCAGGGTGAAAACTTTGAAAGAATGACATAACCCGAGGACACCACATAAACTGATTAGAACCAAATTGGTCCAAGATGGTGGACAAGTCAACTTCCACTTGAGACCTTGAGGCTCAGTATATGCTCATTTAATATATCAGCAAGCTAAATGACAAGGCTGAAGCTCCAATACTTTGGCCACCTGATGCGAAGAGCTGACTCATTGAAAAACACCCCAGTGCTGGGAAAGATTGATAGCAGAAGGAGATGGGGGCGACAGAGGATGAGATGGCTGGATGGCATCATCAACACAACATACAGGAGTTTGAGCAAACTCTGGGAGTTGGAGATGGACAGGGAGGCCTGGTGTGCTGCAGTCCATGGAGTCGCAAAGAGTTGGACCTGACTGAGCGACTGAACAACAACCACAAAGCTAAGTGACACACTTCCCAGTGCCGTGATAGTTCTGAGGTCAGCTGTTAAAGATCAAAGTCTTTGGGCAGTGGCCTGGTTCCTAGAAGCCCTCCCCTCTTCCCTGAAACAGCACCCACTCATTAGCCTATGAAGTTCCCAGCCCGTAAAAACTAACCATACGATATTTCAAGGCCACTCTCACCATCTTTGAAAGGCCCACATTTTGTCTGTGGAGCATCTTTCTCTCTAAATAAGTCCATTTCTTACCAATCACTTTGTCTCTCACTGAATTCTTTCTGCGATGAGACATTCAGAACCTGGGTTTCATTAAGTCCTGAAACCAGGTGTGTGATCTCAGGTAAAAAACAATGTGAGTTTTGGCCAGGTTCCTGTCCTGTCTGCATGAGTTCAAGTCCCAGTCTGGGTTTAGGCTGGGTTCAAGTTCCAGTCATGTGAGTTTAAGTCCCAGTTTGAAGTGCATAGTTTCATAATGGGTTGAAGGGTATCTCCCCAAACTTGTGTTCAAGCCCTAACACTCTGGATGAAACTAATTTGGAAATAGCAGCTTAACAGATAAACTTAAGTTAGGGATCATGAGATGGGATCATCCTGGAAGTGGGATGGATCCTCAACCCAATGGCTGGTCCTTATGAAAGAAGAAAGAGAAAGTGTTAGTCATGTCCGACTCTGTGACCCCATGGATGAGGTTCCTCTGTCCATGGGATTCTCCAGGCAAAAACACTGGAGTGGGTTGCCATTCCCTTCTCCAGGGGATCTTCCCCACCCAGAGATTGAACCTGGATCTCCTGCATTACTAGAAGATTCTTTACCATCTGAACCACCAAGGAATAAGAGACCTTATAAAGGGGAAAGCCAGCGCTGACCGAGGTTGAGCCTGAAGTGGTCTGTCTGCAACTCAAGAAGGTCAAGGACTGCCGCTAATGACTGGAAACTGAAAGGGGGCAGGTGGGTGGATTCCCTCCCAGGGCCTCCAGAAAGGACCAACCAACCCTGCTAACAGCTTCCTTTCGTACTTCTGGCTTCTGTGACTGTTGGCAAACATGTCTCTGCTGCTTTACGCCACTGTGTTTGTGGTCATTGGCTGTGGCAGCTCTAGGAAAGTGATAATACCCTCATGATGATCAAGGACGTTCTGAACAATTTTTTTTTCTCAGTAACTGAAAAAATTAGAGGGTAGACCTAGACAATCTAGTTCTGCAGTAAAATTAACAGCCCCTCCTCACACGCACCTTTTAATTATCCCAAATTAAACACAGTAAAGGGCGAGTTCTGGTTAGCTACGGTGTCCCACAGCAGGCAGGGTCCTTGGTTTTAGGAATCCAAATATTTACACCGCATTGCACACTAACTCTTCATTCTTAGGTGATTCTGAAGGCACTGCTTCTCTTCAGGGACCTGGAAGTTAACTGTGATCACCTTCATCCTGACGTTGACTGAGTCACCAAGTGCTGTAACCATTTCCTTCTAGAGGTCTCTCTAATGTGCATGCTCTTCCTCTGTTCTCTGTCGCTCTCCGGGCCCAGCCACCACTGGTCTCACCCTGACCACCAAGCTGCCTCCCGAACGACCTCTGTGCCCTTCACTGTGCTGCAAGTAGCCCAGTCTCTCAAGAAGACAAGTCTGGTTTTGTTATCTCCTGCCTAAAATCCTTGCACAGGGCTTCCAGTGTTCTGAGCAAAGATCAGACTCTTTGCGAGAAGAGATTCTGCTTTCTTCTCTGTGTCAATGCCTAAAACAGAGCATGGTACACAGTAGGTGCTCAGTAAATGTCCATGAAATGAATGACTTAAAGCCACAGTGTTCTGCAGGATCCAACTCAGCCAGTCTGGTCCCCAGACGTCCTGGACGTCTGACCTTGGGGCAAGTCACTGAAACTGTCAGGCTTCACTGGGGTCCCACCCTCCCAGCCTGCTGTGCCTTAGTCACACAGGCCTCTCAGGTCTTTGCAGATGTCGAGTTTCTTCCTCTTTGAGGGTTTTATAAGGCAGTCCCACCCCTTCGTTAGACCTCTTGTCTTAGCATCTGCACACCAAATGCCACTCCTGCAGCAAACCTGCCCAGGCGAGGCGCCATCTCCCTCCTATAGGCTCTTGTGCATGTCCTTCACCTTGCATATGACTCTGTTGGGAATCTCTGCTGGCTCAGTGGTAACGAATTCACCTGCAATGCAAGAGATGCAGTTTCAATCTCTTGGTTGGGTCGATCCCCGGGAGAAGGAAATGGCAGCCCACTCCAGTATTCTTGTCTGGAGAATCCCATGGACAGAGGAGACTGGTGGGCTACATACAGTCCATGGGGTTGAAGAATAACTGGACACAACTTGGCGACTAAACCACTACCACCGTGACTCTAAACTTTATTTTATTTGGTGATTACTTGTTTACTACCTCCCTCACCAGTCTTCAAGTTCCATGAGAGGAGGGCGAGACAAGCTCCACCTGATTGAGGTACATTGCTGGGGTCCTCTGCTAGGGTACATTACTGGGGTCCACTGCTGGGACTCATTCCTGGGTACCCTCCTGTGGTACTCTGTTGGGGTTTACTGCAGGAATCCACTGCTGGGGTGTGGAGGGAGGTGGGTAGAGGTGTGCATGGAGCCGAGTCCCAAGACTCTGCTGGAAGTTGGTGGCCCCACTAGACTACTTGCCTTATAGCCAGTTGAACTTTGCATAAGCAGGAAAGAAAATGGACTAATGTTAAATTACTAAGCTATTTATTGCAATAGCAAGTGGATTCTAATAGAGAAATAAGAATGTCTGTCTAGTTTACTTCTGCTTTATTTTACTTTTGGGCTTGGACCAGATGGAAATCACACTCTGCAATTTAAGGGTATACCACTGGGTAGAGAATGCTTTGTTCAAGCTGACCAAAGATGGAATTCTTGCTCCATATTGTTTTAATTAACAGACAAGCCAATGAGTAATTTGCTGTCCCTTTAACTTCATCTTCTAACAAAATGAAAAACAGGGTTTGAAGAATAGTAATTCTTTGAAACTTGTGGGGATACATACTCTGGTATTCATCCTGGTCCTAAATCTCATTATCCCATGGAGAATCCCTGACAGAATTTAGAGGAGCTTGAGCTCTACTTTAAAGACAAAAAGTGCAATCATCTTCTTAGAATGGAGAGTTCTCCTGGGGTGCTGTGATTTGTGGAATGTGGTTTAAGTTAAGCTTTCTCAGCAGGGGTCTTTCTTATGAACAAGGCTTATTCTTTTGGCTAAGCCCTTTTAGAAGGTCACCATGATCAGCAGCCAAGGGCAGCATCCATTTTAGAAAACAGGTCCCAACTTGGAATGGAAAGAACATGCAGAGGAAACCAGCCCACTTCACGATACTAGAGGCACGTTGGTTTGGGGATACCAGATGGAAACTGAGAGTCAGGAATCTCAACTATCAGAATTGCCACAGCAACCTCTGAAAAGCCAGAAGGCATTTGTAATAGTATGACATTTAAATGGCTGCACCAGCCAGGAGTCCTCTGAATATCTATAGCATCTTGGTGATGGTTTTGGACTGAACATTTGTGCCCCTCCCCCCATTAACATGTTGAAGCCCTAACCTCCAGGGTGACGGTATTAGGAGGTGGAGCCTTTGGAAGGTAATGAGGTTTGAATGAGACCGTGAGGGTGCAGCCCCCCGTGGTGGGATTAGTGCCCTGATAAGTGGAGAAGGAGAGACTGGAGCTTCCCCTCTCCCTGCCGTGAGGGGATACAGAAAGTAGGCAGCCGTCTGCAAGTCAGGAAGAGGGTTCTCACCAGAATCTTTCCAGGCTGTCACCCAGATCTCAGACTTCTCAGCCTCAGAACTGTGAGAAATACATGCTGTTTAAACCACCGGTCTATGTTGTTTTGTTATTGTTCCCTGAGCTAAGACAGTGGCTGACTTTCTTCTTCACATTAGAAAGAGCTTCTGGGGTTCAGAGTGTGGGAAGTGGGTTCTTTCCCTTGACCTGGGGATCTTCTTGGTGAATGTGTTAAAATCCTGTGAGAATCATTTCCTTTCTGGAATCTGAGAGACTTAGGAAATCTCCCTATGAAGCAGTTTGTTATTTTCCTAGTTGCAGTCTATCAGTTCACATGTACTTCCAAACGTAAAGCCATATAGGCTCAGTGTTACTTGACTCAAACACTGTATCCTCTTTCCAAGATCTCAGCAATCCCAGGTTCCGAAGGATAATCAGGAGGGTCTTCCATGAACACAATCTCTCCTGTTATACCTGCTACTCCTGGACCTGGTGTCCTTCAGGTCACATCAGTGAGGTATCGTTTCCTCCTTGCTCTGTGTTGGTAGCTGCACCAGCCTATCAACTAGGTTTTTTTCTTTGCACATGATTGGAAAGATAATGCAAATTCGTTTAAGTAGAAATAGATGATTGCTTGACATAATTGAAAAATCTATGCATCTACCTCCAGCCTCCAGCTCAGTTTGATCCAGGGCTCACAGAATGTCAACAGGATCCAATCTTTCTTCCTACTTTCATTTTATATTCTTTATTTTTAACTTAAAACATTCTTATTGTTATTTTATTTTTTGGCTGTGTTGCATGGAATGCAGGATCTTAGTTCCTCATCCAAGGATTGAACCCACACCTCCTGCATTGGAATTGCAGAGTCTTAACCTCTGTACCACTAGGGAAGTTCCTCCTTTCGTATCCTTTGTCTCTCCTATTTTATCTCACCCTTCTGGTTCTATTTCCTCAATTTTAGCTTTATTCTCAGTGCTTTCCTCCTTCAAGATGGTTGTGGCCCTCGATTTTCCAATGTCAAGGTTCAAGTTTGTTAAGTAAGAGCACTGATTTCTATTCTAGCAGTAATTGATAGACGGTCTCATTGCATTTCCCTGGCTCTGATTAGAACATATGTGGGTACCCAAGACCAATCACTGCTGGAGAGAGTTTGCATGAATTGCGTAGCTGAGCTCACATGTTTCATACCCTGTACTTTGGGGGCCATGGGGTTGGGGGAATGTGGGGGGTGGTGTACCTCTGATCTACATGGTACAAGAATAAGGAAGCGTGGGTTTCCCAAGAAAATGAGAGCAGGGCCTGTTGGTGAAAGTAGGGTGAATGGATACTGGATGACCCCAAATCAACAAATGTCCATTACCAGACCTGCCTAAACCTCTTCTGCATTAAAACAGCAAAAGAAGTTAACATCCTAAATAGGCAAAGTAGACCTTAGCTTTCCAAATGTTTTTGCTCTGGGTTAAATGAGAAATTTTATCTGGAGCATAAATCCAAGTGCTTTAGAGGAACAGTGTTTCAGATAAGCAGAGTGTGTCTGGGAGCATATGCGTACAGAGTCATCCTCAAACAAGGGGTAGAAAGCAGAATAGTTCACTAAAGTGGCTGTAATATCAGAATTTAACCTTTGAGCATTGTGTTCAGCACTTTACCTGTGTTTCTATATCCAATAAAGTGCAGACATGAAAAATTAGAATGTTAGGTTCCTAGCTCAGCAATGGATGGGGAGAGGACATCCAGTCCAGACCACGCAGGGGCTTAGGGAACATTGTGGACCCACCGCTGACCTGCTAACCTGCCATTCTGCTCCCCTGTGCCCACCATCTTCATTATTTGAGCTCATAAAGATCCTGTGTTTCCTAAGATTAAGAAGCCTACATGTACCACTTGTATTTATTTTTCTGACCAAATTAGAATGAGTGGGTAAGTTTTTTCTAAAATTGGTCTTAATCCCTTTACATGTAAGCTCTCTTTAATCCCCACAAGCATATAAGCTCCACCGGGGAAGGGTTCTTTCCCTTTGGTATCCCCTGTACGTAGAACAGTGCCTGGTACAACATGGGCAGCCTCCCCATATTGCCCAAACTTACCAGTGTTTCCTGGGCTTGACTTTGCTTGGGGACACTTGAGTTTGTTTGAGGAAATTAGGACTCTAGAGTTGATAATCACATAGAAGGAGATCAGGCATCCCCAGCAGGACCAGGGCCTGAAATCTAGTCTGGAGCATCCCTTTGGAGGAAGTGGACAAGGATGGTCCTGGTGTGTACCTGAGCCTCTCTTAACAATGGTTCCAAAGACTGTGGAGTCCCTAGTGATAGGGGGTAGCTTAGAACATACATGGTAGATAGCGTCTGGACCTTTTCTGGGACTCTCACTGTTGGACCTTTTAATCCCCTGGGAACATACTAGGTTAATACGATCAGAGGAAAGGTAGACAACCTGAAGAATAGCAGATCTGTTCCCGACAGAGAAAGTTCGGCTGAATGTTCTCCAGGTCATACCTGATGTTCCTGCTCATGCAATCATAGGGGGCCCACCCCACCCTGACATCACTGGAAGGAGCATCGCAAAGAATCATGGTAGGCTGAAAACACATGCTTACCTCAGTCTACAGCCCTTCCCCCATCACCAGTATTTACTAAAGGGACAGCCGAAGGGGAAATCACAAGAGGACATCAGCTGAACAGTGACTGCCCTCCTGCCTAGTCCTCCTACACCACTGGGTTCTGAAAGCACATGCAGACTGGAAAAGAGGCTTTGTGTCCCTCTCTGTCCCAGGCAGGAAATCAGAGGATGCCTCTCTGGTAAAGCCAGTCCACCCAAGAAAAAAGAATTAGTGGTGTTTAGCCTGAGCAGGTAAAGAATTAGGCATCTATAGCCTACTGTCCAACCAGAGAAGCCCCCCAGGCGACAAGCCCCGTGCACAAAGTCTCTGCCATTTCTCACATTGTTCCCAGACTAATTTATGAGGACTGATACAAATAGCATAGAGATATAAGACGATTCAGCAAAGAGGCTGTGTACAAAATGTAAACTCACACTTGCCAGGGGTGGGCCGGCTCACTCTTTCAAAGTCAACTGCAAAAGGGAAGTGGACAGTTACCAGCTCTGTGATAGTCATAAGATAAAAGCTCATCAGTTGCTCCCAACTTTTTTCTCTCTTACTACATCCATATCTCCTAGCAGTGGTTGCCATGGAATCTTTGTCTGGACTCCACTTTTGTAGATTTAGTGTCTGTCTTTGGGGGCATCTCAGTGAAATTCCAGAAACCTTTGGTTCTGTTTGAACTGAAGGCTGCCCGACCTGTCACCTGTGCCATACACACGTTTCCAATTTCGTAGCAGCTTTCAAAAATCGTCATGGCTATAGATTTCTAATCCATCAATTCATTAGGTCCTAAAGAAGATTAAAATGATGATAGAAATTAATTTTTAAGAACAAAAGAAATATCATTGTAAGGGTTGACTCCCAGGGTGGGTTTTGGCTTGGATTGCTGGTTTCGCATGCAGGTTGCCTTAATGGGACTAGGGCATCACCTGCAGTCTCCAGGCATAGTGTTTGGGAAAGTTAGAGTGCCTCAGTGAAGTGTCATGCCATTAAATTCAATTCAGGATGTAGTCTGTGCTCTGCAAATTTACTACATGGCAGCATAAAAAAAAAAATACATATCTTTTCTTCTAAAAGCCTGTTAAGGACTCCCTTCTGATAGCCTCCAAATATCTGAACAGTACAATATAGATACAGTCATCTTTTGTTGCTTCTAAATGGTCAGCAAAGCAGAACTTTATCTCTTTATTCAAAATGGATGAGACAAAGAATCTTGTATACCAATAAGGTATTTTTAGCTTAGATATTCCATGCATGGTATTTACTTGCAACATATTGAATATCTATGATGTGCCAGGCACTGTGCTAGGTGTTGTAATACAGTAACAAATAAAATCCTGCCCTCCTCAAGAGACTGCTGGTCTAGTGGGGAAATAGACACATACATGAAGCTTCACTATAACACACTGCAATTAGACTCTTACATATGTTTATACAAAGGGCTGTGGAAATACCTAAAGGATCAATGAATTCCTTCCCACAGGGCTGGGTGTGGGCATGAGGAGGGGGTGATATTAGAGAAGACTTTGGAGAGCCATGCTTCTCTTTTCACATTTATACAATAAAAGAAAAGGAATAGCCAATGTAACTGAGTTTGAACGTGTATTGAGCCCTGGAAAGTGGACATAAAGAAAAGTAACATGAAATTCTTGGCTTTGAGAAATGTCTTACTTCTTTTTGGGCCAAAGTTTGGTTTCTGTTTGGTTTCCTAAAAACAGTATTCACTAAGAAAACACATACTCCACATGCATTGATGAGTATCCAGATGCTTGATTGAAAGACTAATGAGGAGGTGATGTGCCCAGTCCGGGAAGGGAGAATGTGGCTCCACAGGCTCAAGGAGTGATTGATGGAATAAGCACTGGGCTGCTTCTATGCAGCTTAGGACAGGAGAACTGAGGTCAATGGGTGGAAGCAGTTACAGGAAGGCAGGCATGAGCCCATTTTGAAGAAGATTCATTTTTCTGAATCTAGAACTTTCTAAGCCGGGAACAAGCTATCTTGGGGGGGGGAAAAAGTACCTTGTTCCCACCAAGTAAAGCAAACATGATAAAATGATATTCAGGCTTTATAAAGGATTGGGCCAGAATAGTTAAATTCAACAATTGCCTATCATGAGCTCAGCATTCTGCCAAGATCTAGGCATTTAATGATGAGTATCATGTATACTGCTCTCAGGGAAACAGACAGGCATACAGGAAAGTATATAGAGTACGATGCATGTCAGTAAAATTAACGTGCTGGAGGGGATCGTTCTAAATTAAAATCCAAAGGGCAAGAATATAGTCGGGCTAGGTGGTGGCAGAGAAAAGGGGGAGTGCTGGGAGAGTTCTTCTAATAGTCTGTGCAAATTTATTGACTCAGTTCAGTTGCTCAGTCATGTCTGACTCTTTGTGACCCCATGGACTACAGCACTCCAGGCTTCCTTGTCCATCACCAAATCCTGAGCTTGCTCAAACTCAGGTGCATTGAGTTGGTGATGCCATCCAACCATCGTATCCTCTGTCGTCCCTTTCTCCTCCTGCCTTCAATCTTTCCCAGCATCAGGGTCTTTTCTAATGAAAATTTACTGACTAACATACTAAAAAAGTAAATGAAACTATGCTTCCTGTTTTACCTGGAATAGGAAATAAATAAGACCATATTCATTGGGTATCTTTTAAAAATTCTGAGTAGCCTAATCATGTAGGTTAAGTAATTTTGCGTGCTTAGTTGCTTCAGTCATGTCCAACTCTTTGCGACCCCAAGGACTGTAACCTGCCAGGCTCCTCTGTCCGGGTGATTCTTCAGCCAAGAACACTGGAGTGGGTTGCCAAGTGCTCCTCCAGGGGATCTTCCTGACCCAGGGATTGAACCCGAGTCTCTTGTGGCTCCTGCATTGCAGGTGGATTATTTACCGCTGAGCCACCAGGAAAACCCTTGCTAATTATAGAGCATATTAAAAAAGAAAACCTAGCCTGACTATATTCTTGCCCTTTGGATTTTAATTTAGAAGCAATCCCCTCACACTTTCACACTTCCTGACACTCAGCTTTACCACCATCTAACAGCCAGCACCACCTACTCCCACAAACTTTTGGATATCCCAAACTATTTCAATTCAATGCAGTTTAAGAAACACTTCTTGAGGGACTTCCCTGGTGGTCCTGTGGTTTAGCGTCCACCTCACATTGCGGGGGATGCAGGTTCGATCCCTGCTCAGGAAGCCGAGACCCCACGTGCCTCAGGGCGACTAAGCCTGCAGACAGCGTCTACTGAGCCTGCATGCTATGCAGCCCCTGACGCCACTAGAGTCTGTGCAATGCAAACGGAAATCCTGAATGATACAGCAAAGACCCAACACGGCCAGATAAAGACTTAAAAAAGACTTGTTTACTAAAAACCAGCAACAACAAATATCCAGTGTTTCAGTTCCTATGGGTCAGAAATTTGGGTTTCCCTCAGGATTTCTCATGAGGTTGCATTCAAGCCGGGGCTACTGAAGGCTTGGTTGCAAGACGGTCTGCTTCTAAGGTCACTCAGGTCACTGTTGACATGCTACGGAATACCTATTTCCAAGTGAAGTCCCACAGTTGTTGTCCAGTCTCAGAACCTCACTGGATCCCGGCTGGAGCATCTGAGCACACAGGCATCAGTTCTTTGCTTCGCGGGATTCTCCGTAGTGTTGATCACACGGGGCAGCTTGCTTCCCCAGCGAGACAGATGAGAGAGGGAGAAAGAGGAACTGTTGCAAGGAATTGGTTCACACAGCAGTCAGTAGTGAAGCTTGGCAAAATCAAAATCTGTAGGGTGGGTTGGCAAATTGGAGACCCAGGAAAGAGTTGCAGCTTGAATCCACAGGTCTGCCGGCAGAATTTCCTCTTCTTCAAGGGAGGTCAATCTTTGTTTTGTTAAGGCCTTTGACTGATTGGACAAGGCCCACCAACATTATAGAAGGGAATCTGTTTACTCAAACGCTACTGGTTTAAATGTTAACCTCATCTAAAAATACCCTCATAGACACATCTGGAACAAAGTTTGACCAAATATCTGAGTAGGGTGGCTTAGCCAAGCTGACCCATAAAATGAACCATCACTGTGCCTGTGTGTGAGAGCGGGTGAGAGGTTAGGTCATGGGAGGTGGGGGTGGGGAGAGGAGGTACGGTTCCCCAGTCACCCCCGCCTCCTGTCTCCCTTATTCCGCAACCAAACAGATCACTCTCACATGTGCCACGACTCTGCCCCCACTGGATGGCTCTTTCTTTTGAGGGGCACGGCTTGAACACAGAGGTTGACCGAGGACCCACAGGGGCAAAATGTGGTTCTGGTGGCTTCTTCAGGACACGAAGAACCTTGGACGGTGGGGTCAGTGCTTACTGGTCTGTCTTACGAGGGTCCCACATCACTGTGCTGCAGTCAGCCAGAGCTCCCGCTGGCTGGGGCCGCTCAGGGCCAAGGGCAGCTAGAAGGGAAGTTTGACTTCTTACGTACAAACCTCCACTTCCTCCTCTGCCCTCAGCAAAGAGTTGTGCCCATTCCCTTCAATCCATACACCAACACTCACATGTGTTTCTGTTCCAACCCTGCAGGGTCTTCAAATCTCCTGGTTGAACACTGATTTGGGAGCAAAGCAAGACCTAGCAGTTAGATTCGCTTTTCTGCAGAAAGGTAACTTTTCGTAGAAGGATGATCCAGTTTACTTTTGTGTTTAGTCTAGCATTTCAGTGTAATTACACTCTCAATATGCCCTCTGAACACCAATATTCAGAAACCTTGGGGTAATCGTGTCTATTTCTTATCCTCAGAAAAATGCTTAGAGACGGTTTAGGCTAGAGCAATTGTGCACACAGCTTAATTATTATTTTAGAGTATCTCAGAGCCATTTCTTGTTTGAACACTATCTATCAAGCCCAGGACTGAGTTGAAAGAGAGAAAATGTGGTTTGGCAGTTCAGTGAAAAATAACTTGCATTTTGCCTCCTGTGTTGGGGGAAGGTGACTGTTGGTAGGGAAAGGGTGGGCATCTTCTCTGGCGCTGCCACTCTTTGTTACAAAGTTCCTTTGTTCCTTTTTAACGCACTGGGAAGTTCTTTGAATCTAAAGAAATTTACTTCTGCCTCTTTCTATTTCTATGATTATAGAAAACATTTAAATTGAAAGGAACGCCAGAGACAGCAAATTTTCATGCTTCTGTAGATTATATAATAATGAAGTAGGTTCTTCAAACTTGACTTCCAATTTGTTTTAAAACTACTGTGAATTTTTTGTGTTTTAAAAAAAAAACTTTATTAAAATACAGTTGATTTAAAATGTCATATTAGTTTCAGGTATATAGCAAAGTGATTCCGTTATGCATCCTAAATACACACACACACATATACATTCTTTTTCAGATTCTTTTCCCTTATAAGTTAATACAAGATATTGAGTATATTTCCCTCTGCCTTACAGTAGGTCCTTGTTGGTTATCTATTCCATGTATAGTAATGTATATATTTTAATCCTAAACTCCTAATTTATCTCTCCCAACCTTCTCCCTTTGCTAATCTTTGTTTTCTATGTTTGTGAGTCTGTTTCTGCTTTGTAAATAAGTTCATTTGTATCATGTTTTTTAAGGTTCCACATATAAGCGATATATATTTGTCTTTCTCTGCCTGACTTGTCATGGTAATCTCCATCTGACTTACTATGGTAATCTCTAGGTCCATCCCTGTTGTTCCAAATGGCATTGGTTCATTCATTTTTATGGCTGAATAACCTTCCATTGTCTATATGTGCCACAATTTTGTTATCTTGTTCATCTGTTGAAGTCTACTTAGGTGGCTTCCATGTCTTGGCTATTGTAAATAGTGCTGCTATGAATTTGGGGGTGCATGTAATTTTTCAAATGATGGTTTCCCCCAAATATGTACTCAGGGTTGGGACCACTGATCACATGGTAACTCTATTTTTAGTTTTTTAAGGCGCCTCCGTACTATTTTCCACAGTGGCTGTACCAATGTACATTCGCACCAACAGTGTAGGAGTATTCCCTTTTTTCCACACCCTCTCCAGCATTTGCTATCTGCAGAATTTTTAATGATGGCCATTCTGACCAGTGTGAGGTGATACCTCATTTAGTTTTGATTTGCATTTATCTAATAATGGTGATGCTGAACATCTTTTCATGTGCCTCTTTGCCATCTGTATTTTTTCTTTGGAGATAGGTCTATTTCAGGTGGGTTTTTTTTTTTTGGACAAGTCTATTTTTTCCTGTTTCTGACCTAATCCCAGCCAATCTTTCTCCTATACTGCACCAGAGTTTTCTAATATATCCTATTATTCTTATTGAATTAAAGAATAATTATGCACTTGTGCGTGTGGGTAGGGGTGACTGTTGTGAAGATGTGATGTGGAAATTACTACACTCTGCTTCCCCTTCTTTCCCCCTTGTTTGTTTCTCATTGTGTTTCTGAATAAACCAATGTGCTGCCTGCAATCATTGCTTGTCTTTCCACACTCTGCCCCTTATTACCTGATATATATATATATTACCTGCCTGCCTTGGCAACCTCTGATTTTCTCATTAAATAAATAACAGGTCCTTAGTATTTAAGCCAGTTTTTTGGAGTGGGGATTTGCAGTCAAAAGCAATCCTCACTGATACATGAGTTGGATAAACCCTTTATTGAACATATATTTATAAAGATTCCAGAGACACTAAAGTGTATAAAACACAGTCCAAAACTTCCAGATGCTCACACTTAAGTCAGGAGAATAGACATGAAAGAAACTAATAATGTCAGGATGGTATATATTATGGTAGAGGTGTGTATTAGGCATTGGAACAGATAGGACTTTCTAAATATGGCATGGCAGTATTTCTAGTTCCACATGCTTTTCCAACCCCCTGCCACATCACACAAGAGTCAGAATCGTCCCCTCCAACCTCGGTGGGCTCGTGACTGCTCTGCCAGATACAGTAAAGCAAGGGGCCCACGTGTATTCAGTGGATGAATGAATAAGAGAATGAATCAAAGAAGCTCCTACGTCGACCACACGTTTCCACACTCCAGCTGTGTCTGCCTGTTACTCGTCTGCAGCCTGGGCCTTGCTCTCTGGCTTCAGCATTTTGCACAATTTATTCTGTGTCTGGAAGAATATCCCTTTATTGTTCACCCAGAGAATTCCTTGTGCATTCCTCCTTCAGAACTGAGCTCAAATATCAGCTGCTCTGGACAACCTTATTTGACTTCCCTAAATGGAGTGAAGAATTTCATGCTCCCAGAGTTTCACTTGGTGTTTCTGTGTAACAATCTACTCCAAAACTTAGTGGTGAAAATTACCGTTTATTATGTCCCCGGATTCCGTGGAATTTGTACACGGCACGGCAGGGTGTCTTGTCCCTACCTCAGTTGGAAGTCTTGACAGCAGGACTGGGATCATCCAATGACTGGTTCATTCACCTGGCTGGTGGTTGATGGGAGGGATCAATCATATGGAGGATGCAATAGTGGGGGTTCCTTGGGCATCTCTTTCTGTATCTTGGTTGTTTCCCCATATTGCAGCTTCAAGGTGACTGAAGTTTTTCCAAGGTGGTTCGGGGCTCAAAAGGTGTACAGAGGGAGAGAGAGAGAGAGAGAGAGGAAGGGAGAACCAGGAGAGAGCTGTAGTCTTTATATGACCTAGCCTTGGAAGTCACATAGCATCACTTCTGCCATACTGTATCTGGCAGAGCAGACACGAGCCCACCGAGGTTGGAGAGGGTGATTCTGACTCTTGATGTGTGATGTGGCAGGGGGTTGGAAAGGCATGTGGAACTAAAAATACTGCCATGCCATATTTAGAAAGTCCTATCTGTTCCAATGCCTAATACACACCTCTACCATAATATATATCATCCTGACATTATTAGTTTCTTTCATGTCTATTCTCCTGACTTAAGTGTGAGCATCTGGAAGTTTTGGACTGTGTTTTATTCACTTTAGTGTCTCTGGAATCCTTATAAATATATGTTCAACAAAGGGTTTAAACTAACCTGTCTGGGGCTCATTTATTAAAGGAGAAAAAATGCATTAGGAGCAGTAAGAATTTTGATCTAGGTTGCCAAGGTCCTTGTCAGCTACCACATTATGAGTCTGCCTCTCTTTAAGGGGATACGAGAATAATGATCAAGCAGACATAGATGCTGACCTGTATTTGCTTTTCCCCTGTCAAGCTTTGTAGCAATGTTGTTCTGTAGAACTTTCTGGAGTGATGGAAAAGGTTAATATCTGTGCTATGTTATGTCAGTTTCCCTGGTGACTCAGTGGTAACGAATCCGCCTGCCAATGCAGGAGATGCAGGTGACATGATTTGACCCCTGGGTCAGGAAGATCCCCTGGAGTAGGAAATGAGACCCCACTGCAGTCTTCTTGCCTGGGAAATCCCAAGGACAGAGGAGTCTGGCAGACTACAGTCCATAGGGTTGCAAAAGAGTTGGACACGACTTAGTGACTAGACAACAACCATAATATGTCATGTCATGTGTGACCACTGAGCCCTTGAAATGTGATTAGAGTGACTGGGAAACTACATTTTAAATTTATTTCATTTCCATTAATTTTTGTTTAATTCTAAATAACACAGGTAACTGGTGGCAACCTTATTGGACTGAGCTCTAGAGGATCAGGTTTGGCGTAATTCTGTCCCAGGTTTGCAGAACCAGATACTACTGGCCTCTCATTCTTCAGCAAAATAAACAAAAGCCACAAAAGTTTCTAAATTTATGTCCCTTTCTGCTCCCACCAAAACACTCCTTCAAATTCCTGAGACAGCCCTTCTACTCACATCCTCTCTTTTCCCCTCTGGTTTTCTGCCTAATTTGTTTCCACATATAATTTTTTTGTTCCCATTTTGCTTTCTTCTTGGAAAAATGCTTCCTCATGTCTAATCTGTATCACATATACTAATGTGATTCTGTTGAAAGGTCATTGATGTTACTTAAGCCAGTTATCATTTTCATGCACTTTAATGAAAACCTGACTTAAAACATTCCTGTTGTTGACAAGCTCACTGAGAATCTTTAATCTGGCCTTTCTGGACCCCTTCTTTAATTCCAGCTGTCTTTCTATTGGCATGTCCTGTTTTTTATTAAACTATCACTGGAATGCTCTTGCCTCTAATGTGCCTTTTGGGAGAGGAACAAGCATTGTCTTGGTTTGGAGAGGAGCAAGTGGTAATCTTAATTTTATTGACCAAGATGTACAGCTTTGTAACGCTGGTGTTTTTGACGTGCACACACCGCTGTATGTGTTGGAGGCTGTGTAGGGTCATTGTTGCCGCTTGCAGTCTTTCTCTAGTTGCGGAGAGTGGGGGCCACTCTCTAGTCGTGGTGCACGGGCTTCTTATTGTGGTAGCTTCTCTGGTGGCAGGACACAGCCTCTAGGTACACAACTGCAGTAGTTGTATGCACGGGCTTAGTTGCTCCAAGGCATGTGCGATCCTCCTGGACCAGGGATTGAACTCATGCCCCTGCACTGGCAGGCAGATTCCTATCCACTGTGCCACCAGGGAAGGCCCTTTGTAGTTCTGTTTTGAATGATCAGAGTAAGGACAAGCAAGTTTTCTTTGCTAAACCCAGAAATACTGCCACGCGGAGGGTTCAGGAAGCAGGGCTGGGGATCTGGAACATTTTACATTTAAAGGGCCAACTTTATTTTCAAAAGAGCAAGTGTGAAGTTAGACTCTGGAATGACCTGGGGAGTGTAGGTTTTGCAGCTGAGGCATTTAGGCTGCTCTGGAGAGAAGCCACAGATGGCCTGAGGCACCTGCCGCAAACAATGGAAGTGTCAGGACCGTGTGTTAAATCCATCATCTCAACCCAGTGAATTGCAACTCTGTGCCCAGATGGAGGGAGTGGGACAGGGGGTAAATTTGCAGAAGGCAGAGAATTGTGTCTGTTTTACTCACTGTTGTATCCTTGGGGGCCTTGTTCTGTTCACTCACCAACTATTCAGTACCTATTATGGGCCAGGTCCCATATCAGTGAAAAAAAACAGATTAAGATTCCTGCCTTCTGTAGCTGGAACATTGAGAGTCAGGGCTGGGGAGAAAGATACAAATAAAGTTCAATAGAGATGTAACTTATAAGGGGGGAAGGAGGAGAGGGAGGGATAGACTGGGATGGACAGGTACACCTGAAATAGATAGACTCTGCTCAATATTCTGTTATATCCGAGGTGGGAGAAGAAGTTGAAAAAGGACACACACATGCATTTGTGTAACTGAGCCACTCACTGCACCCCTGAACACTGCTCATCAGCTGCTGTTGTTGTTCCTCAGTTGCTAAGTCGTGTCTGTCTCTTCCGTGGCCCCGTGGACTGTAGCCCACCAGCTCCCCCATCCATGGGACTTACCAGGCAAGAATACTGGAGTGGGCTGCCATTTCCTGCTCCAGGGGATCTTCCTGACCCGGCAATCAAACCCACGTATTCTGCATTAGCAGGTGGATTCTTTACCGCTGAACCATGAGGGAAGCCCACTAATCAACTATACCTCAATATAATGGAGAAGGAAATGGCAACCCATTCTAGTATTCTGGCCTGGGAAATCCCATGGACAGAAGAGTCTGGTGGGTTACTGTCCATGGGATCACAAAGAGCTGGACATGATTGAGCAACTAACACACATATATTCTTCAATATAAAATTTAAAAAATTTTGTTATGTTAAAGTATGTTAGTAGGTAGCACATGTTATAAAACAAGAAAGCCTAGAGCAGAGTAAGGGATACAAAAAAATCTGAAATTCAAATTGCAACTTAAAATATAACAGTCAGGCTAAGCTTCATTGAAAGCACATTTGAGTAAAGCCTAGAAGTGAGAGTAGCCTGGCACCCAGATCAACATCTGGCTCCGATGAACAGATGAGTACAGTCTGCCCACCTTTCCTCTCACTGCGTGTGTTCTTCAGGTGAGCCTGAAATGGGGTGTGGGAACACGCTGCCCTTTAGTGAGATCTAGGGGCTCCCCAGGTGGCACTAGTGGTAAAGAACTAGCCTAGCAATGCAGGAGACGTAAGAGATGCAGGTTCAATCCCTGGGTTGGAAAGATCCCTTGGAGGAGGGCTTGGCAACCCACTCCAGTGTTCATGCCCAGATAATCCCACGGACAGAGGAGCCTTGTAGACTACAGTCCGTGGCATTGCAGAGTCAGACACAGCCAAGGTGGTTTAGCATGCATGCACACAGTGAGGTCTAGACATTGATTATCTCTCCACAGTGAACCTTGCTAGTGTTAAGGATTTCCACATACCTCTACTCGTAGTTGTAAGCCAACAATTTCATCAGATGTTCACAGAGATTTAGTGATGTGTTTCAAAGCCAGAAGAAAAATTTGCCTAACTGAATTTACTGAAATGTACACTTATATAGTATTATGATCTCTAACTGATATTTTCTCTAGGTATGTAGAAGCAAACCCTGCAAAAAATATGTCTATGGAACTGAATGTTGCATATGTTAGGTGGTGTGGAGAGGATTGAGGAGATTTGCAGAATTGAAGTAGCAAAGCCAAGTTTCCTTTGCTTCACAATTTTGCCTGAGGCTAGCCCTGCAGGAGAATTTTAATAATGAACATCCTTCATGGTTCTAAAATTATTTAATTTCACGGTGATTTTACAATTCCCATTTTAAGACTCAAGACACGATGAAACCAGATCATTTGTCTGGGCTCCTCCACAGTGAAAACATGAAAGCCAATAGAAAGTGTCATGCTGCCAGAAGCATGAGCTCTTATGCTAAACACTAGATCCAAATGGACTGAGTTTAGAGGACTTGGAGTTGATTAAATCATTTATTCATTTGTTTGGAAAATCTGAGCCAGATGGGAGAGATATGCAGAGTAAGATTAGAAGAAGGGGGTGGGATTTCCATGCCCTCCCAGCACCTTGATATATTCACCAACTTGGAAGCTTTCTGACTCTTGTTGTTTAGGGTTTTTAACTAAGATAACATTATATAGATGCTTGATCAAATCATTGGGTATTAGTTATCAAACTCAACCTCCAGCTCTTCTCCCCTCTCCCAAGGCCCAGGAAGGAACTAGGAAGTGATTGGGGGTGTGAGGACAAGGGACTCTGAAATTTCCAACCCTCTAATCATCACTTTTTTGGCCATCAGCCCCCATCCTAAAGCCATCTAGGCATCTCCAGCCACTGGTCATCACAACGGCATATAAAAGACACTCTTGGGGAATTCCTTGGTGGTTCAAACTTGGTGCTTTCACTGCTGTTGTGCAGCCTGAGTTCAATCCCTATTCAGGGAACTAAGATCTTACAAGTGGCCAAAAAGCCAAACCAAAGCAAAAAAAACCCATTCTTAGTGTTTCAGAAATTACAAGGGTCTTAGAAGCTATGTGCCAGGAACTAGGGATAAAGACCAATATAAATTTTCCATTATACCACAATTGTTTTAAGTCAGATTAAACTCTGAGGTACTATTTTACTCAGTAGTTGATAACTAATTCACATGTGGGGTGCTGCCATAATAAAAGCCTGAAATATGGGCTTGACTTTGAATTGGGATGGTGGATGGAAGGACCTCAAGAACAGTGAGGGTGAAAGCCTAAAGAATGCGGAGACACATGGAGTCAAGCTCCACTAATGTTGGTTGTAACTTTACCTTTTAAGAGAAAGTTTTCCCCTGAACCCCCAGATGGCTGTTCCTCTCCCAGTGACTGATTGGTATGGTAAGAGCTCACTTAAGTATTTCTAGAAGGATTTCCAAAACAAATGGCTCCTAAGCACCAGGAATGGTGTGAGGCTGAAAGTCAACTTCACTTTGCTTTGTTTATGCACATATTCAGTGAATAACCACTGAGCACCTACCACAGGCCAGAAGTGATTTTAGGTGCTGGAGATACAGTTGTGAGTGAGGAAGGTGAAAGCCCTGCTCTCGTGGAGCACATATTCCTGGGGAAGAGATGAATCATAAATAGACTACAGGCATTACTATTTCAGGGGGCAGTGTAAGTGCCCTGCAGAAAGTCTATGACGCTTCTACAGAACCTCTGTAGAAAGTCAGAGGTTCCGACTGATTCTGATACTGCTGATACTCAGCAGAAAATTATGATAAGAGTAAACCCAACAAGGAAGTGTTCCCCGACATTTTGGCACTAGACACCAGTTTCGTGGAAGACAATTTTTCCACAGACCATGATGATTCAAGTGCATTATCAATACGTTTATATATTGTGCACTCTATTTCTATTATTATTATATCAGATCCACCTCAGATCATGAGGCATTAGATCCCAGAGGTTGGAGACCTCTGCTAAGGGGTCCCCTTTGATCTCTGAAGACCCATTCATCTCACGCTGTTACAACTTCTAGACTCCAAGACTTCTGCCTCTATCTCCCTTTCTTTCTAATGATACCATAATTACCCAAACTACAATAGGAAGCAACCAAGACGTCCTTGGTCATAAGTGAAAGCTTTGACACTGCCCTTTGGGAACGGGGCTCCTGCATTAGCTGATTCTTACAGAAGTGGGACATACTCAAATGCAGGGAGAAAAACGTGGCCCTAGGTCATGAAGTTGATGGGTGGGTAGGCACTGCGCACAATTCACCTATATGACTTCACAAGTAGCCTATTGTGTTAAACTCCATCATTATTCCAAAGGCTACCTAATTTAAAGATCCATTTAATGTGTTGATTTTTTTAAAAAGTTTTATTTTTTAACAGCAACTCCAAGTTCATAGCAGAAGTGAGAGGATGGTACATAAATTCCCCACAAATGCAGAGCCTCCCATCATCTATATTCCCCACAGAGCAGCATGTTTATTTTAACTGATAAACCTGCAGACACATCATTATCACCCAAAGTCCATAGCTGTACATTCTGAGGGTTTTGACAAATATATAATTACACATATACATCATTACTGTATCATATGGAAGTGTTTTATTACTGCTCTAAAATTCCTCTGTGCTCTGCGTATTCATCTCCCACTTACCCCTTGTGGGGACAACTCCTGGCAATCACTGTACTGTCTCCATAGTTCTGACTTTTCCAGAATGTCATATAGTTGGAATCATATAGTATGTAACCATTTCAGAAAGTGGCTTCTTTCACTTAGAAATATGAATTTAAGTTTCCTGTATACCTTTTCATGGCTTGATAGCTCATTTCTGTGGCTCAGGTGATAAAGAGTCTGCCTGCACTGAAGGAGACCTGGGTTTGATCCCTGGGTTGGGAAGATCCCCTGGAGAAGGGAATGGCTACCCACTCCAGTATTCTTGCCTGAAGAATTCCATGGAGAGAGGAGCCTGGTGGGCTACAGCCCATGGGGTTGCAAAGAATCAGACATGACTGAGCAACTAACATTTTTACTGTCAATATTCCATTGTCTGGATATACCACAGTTTATTTATCCATTCACCTAATGAAGGACATCTTGGTGACTTTCAAGTTTTGGCAATCATGAATAAGATGCACACCTGTGTGCAGGCTTTTATGGACATACGTTTTCAGCTCTTTTGGATAAATACCAATAGCACGATTGCCTGATTGATAAGAGCATGTCTAGTTTTGTAACACCAGCTGTCTTCCGAAGCAGCTGCGCTGCGCTCGCTTCTCACCGGCCGCGCGTGAGACCTTCTGCTGCTCCACCTCCTCGGTAGCACTTGGTGCTGTCAGCGCTCTGGGTTCCGGCCTTTCTAGTAAGTGCGTACTGGTATCTCACTGTTGTTTTAATCACCTTAACTTAAAAGATTAATACAAATTATTTTTTAGTTGAGCTTAACATTTAATTCACCTCCTACACGTTTGAGTGCCTATAATGTGTGAACATTTGAGTGTGTAGAAGTGAAGTGAAGTCGCTTAGTCGTGTCCGACTCTTTGAGACCCCATGGAGACCTACCGGCTCCTCCATCCATGGGATTTTCCAGGCAAGAATACTGGGGTGGGTTGCCATTTCTTCTCTTGGGGATCCTCCCAACCCAGGGATTGAACCTGGGTCTCCCGCACTGAGGTAGATTCTTTACTCTCTGAGCCCCCAGGGAAGCCTGTGTGGACCACAGCAAACTGTGGGAAATTCTTTAAAGAGATGAGAACACCAGACCATCTTACCTGTCTCCTGAAAAAAACTGTACATGGGTCAAGAAGCAACAGTTAGAACTGGACGTGGAACAACGGACTGGTTCCAAATTGGGAAAGGAATACATCAAGGCTGTATATTGTCACCATGTTTATTTAACTTATATGCAGAGTACATCATTTGAAATGGCAGGCTGGATGAAGCACAAGCTGGAATCAAGATTGCTGGGAGAAATGTCAACAACCTCAGGTATGCAGATGATATCACTCTAATGGCAGAAAGCAAAGAAGAACTAAATAGCCTCTTGATGAGGATGAAAGAGGAGAGTGAAAAAGCTGGTTTAAAATTCAGCATTAAAAAAACTATGATCATGGCATCTGGTCCCATCACTTCATGGTAAATTTGGGGGGAAAAGGTGGACATAGTGATGTTTCCTCTTCTAGGGCTTCAAAATCACTGTGGATGGTGACTGCAGCCATGAAGTTAGAAGATATTTTATTCTTGGAAGGAAAGCTATGATAAACCTAGACAGTGTATTAAAAAGCAAAGACATCACTTTGCCAACAAAGGTCGGTATAGTCAAAGCTATGGTTTTTCCAGTAGTCATGTATGGATGTGAGAGTTGTACCATAAGAATGGCTGAGCGCCAAAGAACTGATGCTTTCAAATTGTGGTGTTGGAGAAGACTCTTGAGAGTCTGTTGGACTGCAAGGAGATCAAACCAGTCAATCCTGAAGGAAATCAATACTGAATACTCATTGGCAGAACTAATACTGAAGTTGAAGCTCCAATACTTCGGCTACCTGATACAAAGAGCCGACTCATTGGGAAAGACCCTGATGCTGGGAAAGACTGAAGGCAAAAGGAGAAGAGGCTAGCAGAGGTCGGATGGTGTCAGCGACTCAATGGACATGAACTTGGGCAAACTTTGGGAGATTGTGAGGGACAGGGGAGCCTGGCTGCAGTCCCCTGGGTGGCAAAGAATTGGACACGGCTTTGTGACTTAACAACAGCAAATGTGTAAGTCACTCATGTTTAGCTTGGTAGGAAGATAAAAGGATTCCACAGGGCAAAACAGACATTTAAAAATTTAACTGATTCTCCATGCTGAGCACTGAGACACAATGGTTACCATGTGGATCATCTTACTTAAAAACAGAACAAAGAGGGGCTCTGACACATACCAGGCATGCCCTGCCCAGCGGGTTTGATTCATGCTGGGTGATGGCTGCTTCCTGGGATTAGTACCCAAATGCATGGATGGAGAGTTGCTTTTTTCTGCTTGGAATTCTTTTCAGTTCTGCCTCCTGCCTCTCTGTTGACAACCTGCAGTATATATAAATAAGCTTAAAGAAAAAAAAGCAACATGCAAAACAGTATATTTAGCAAGTTTCCACATGTATAAAATGGAAGGAAATATTTATACATGGCTATTTGTTCATTATTATTGTTATTGTCATCAGTACTTATGCCACACAGTAATAGGCATTTTTCTAGGTCCTCAGGATACAGAAGTAAATCAAACAGATGACATCAATGCCCTCATGGAGCTTTTACACTAAGAGTAAATAAGATTGATTAATTTTAGACATAGTTATTCATAGTATGATGTCTAGTTCACAACAGTCAAATAAAGGAAACTTCTTAATTAACCACACAGAATAAAATAATAAATTAGATTAACTTTTGAACATAGTTTTATGGCTGGACATCCTCTGTGAGATATTCTTCAAGACAGCTGGCCTGAACTTTTCAAAAACGTCATTTCTATTATAGGAAGATTGATGGGGGAATGTCATAGATTAAAGGAAATTAAGTGGGACCAAATGAAGTAAGTGATCTTGATGGGTTTCCAAACTGGAAAAAAAAATCTTTGAAGGACATCCTTGGAGCCATTCAGAGACTCTGAATATAGACTGTATATTGGTTTATAACATTGTGCCAACATGACTTTTCTTGGATAGGATATTTTGGTTTTGTAGAATGTTCTTGTTCTCAAGAGATACATGCTGAAGTTTCTAGGAATAAAATGTCATGATTTACTTTTGAATCGTTTTGGAAATAAGTATAGTGGTGGGGTGTGGGTGTGTTTATGTGTGTACATAGGTAATAAAGATATAGTGAAGAGATCACATTTTAAAAAAATAAAGGAAACTTCTTTAAACTGGGAGATGATCTGTTAGAATCATGTATATACCAGACTCATACCAAGTGTATTGAAAAAATAACTCAAATGCTATTCACCAATAATTACAATGAACAGCCGGGTTGGGAGAGAGGAATTCAGCAAATTACCCTCAGAATTCAAGCAGGGGTTGAACAGCAAGTCCTGAGGGCCATGTGGACCCCAACTGTGACTTTAATGAGACAACTCTCAAATCCTAGTTTCTATGCCTCTTCATTTACATTTTCTAGAGCAAAACCACTGCACCTGACTCAATGTGAGACTAGTCTTTGCTCTGAAGCTGGACTCACCCATTTCCTCATGAGTGAGTAAAGTGGGACTCACTTTCCTCCAGTAATGAAGAAAGAATAAGGGAAAATCCATGGGATTTCTGCTCTTCTCAGCCCGAATCCTTTCGCTTCCCACCCCACTTTTATTTTAACCAAAGCAGCTCAGAATGGCCCGGTTCATCCTCTCCCTGTTCCATGGCAGAGCCTGTGGTGGCTCAGGTCAGTGCTGGAGCAGGGGATCAAGCGCTTGCAAACCTTCTAGGTCCCTTTATCCCTTCCTGATGCTCTCCTGGCTCCGCTGATACAAAGTATCTGCACCAGGCCTTTCCAAGCACTAATATGATACAACCACCCATGCCAGAACATTGTGCAGGCTTTGAAAGTGTGAAATGGTAATAAACTGGCCTTTCCTAAATTCTGGGAAGACTTCTTTCATTGTAGAGAAGTTGGAGAGCTGAGTGGTCAACAGTTTGGACACTGGAGCCAAGTAGCAATGGGTTCCATTCCAGCTCTACCAATGACCAGCTGTAATCCAGGGTGCGTTCTGTGACCCTTGCGTACTTTTGTTTCCTCAAATGGAAGTTCAAGATGGTAATAACAGTTCTTATCTCAGGTTGCTCAGCAGACTCGCACTCAACATGTGATCTCGGCAAGTCATTTCCTCTGTGCAGCGGTGCTCTCCTCTACAAACTGGAGAGAAACTATCAAAGAACATGTCTCAGAGGGCTCCTAAGAAGACTAAATGAGCTAATGTATGAGTTAGAGCTTGGATTGTGCCCCCGATAATACATGTTGAAGTCCTAAGCCCTAGTACCTCAGAGAGCGACCTTCTTTGCAAACAGGGTCATCGCAGATGTAATTAGTCAAGATGAGGTCCTTAGGGTGGGCCCTAATTTAGGATGACTGGTGTGCTTAGGAAACAGTAAAGTTAGACACAGATATATGCAGGGAGAATGGCATGTGAGGATAAAGGCAGAAATCGGGACAATGCTCCTATTACAAGCTAAGGAGCACCGAAGATTTCCAGCAAGCCTGCAGAAGCTTGGGGTAGGCATGGAACTGAGTCTTTCTCAAAACCCCAAGGAGGAAGCAGGCTTGCCAACACCTTGGTCCTGGATTTCTAGTTGCCAGAGCTGTGAGAAAACAAATCTCTTTCGCTGAATCTGCCCAGCTGTTCCAGCTGCCCCAGGAAACTGACGCAGTAAGTAAAGCACTTAGGATGGGGTTGAAAGTACCGGACAGGGTGTCATGAGTTCCTAGAGGGACCCAGTGCAGAATGGAGTTAGTAGTCGGTGGCTGTCAATCATTATTCTTAGAACAAAAGACTCAGAGGCTCTGAATGATCAGGATCCTTATCACAGGCTTCCAGGGATGGGCGGACCCCAAAAATACGGGGAAGACTCAGCCTCCTTTTAGAGAGATGCTTATTTGACTTCAGTGCAGTGAGGGTGAAGCTCAGTCAGGGTTGGGGTGCGCACCGCTCACTGTTGAATGAGAAACCCTCAACCTCCGAGGTCACTGCAAGGGGCAGAAAAGCCGCGGCCCCCCGGGGCAGGAGAGGGTGGGGTTCAGGGGTGTGCATGGACACTGGCCCCAGCTAACAATAGCAACAAACCTCAAGGGCTGCTGAGGAGAGCAGAGGACCAACCACTCACTGCCCCAGAAAGACAGCGGTGTGCACCCCAGTCCCTGCTGGGAAGGTGCACCTCGCAGGCCCCTTAACCCACTTCTTGCTGGTGTCTGGGTTGGCCTGGAGTGTTCTCCATTTTGATGTTGAGACTGAAGCAGCTGTCCTTTCCTGAGTGCATGAAAATGTCTGGAAGCCCTGAAAGCTGTTTTGTTTATTTGGCTGCTGTTGTCTAGAAGGAGCAATCTGCCCGAGGTGTTCTGTTTGTCCTCGTAACACACTCTGATGACAGCTGCCTCTCCCCCAGCCCCTACATAGAAAGGACAATTCTGTGGGAGTCGCCCTGGGGTTTTCACCACGTTTGTTCTCAGCGGGCTTGTTGATAGCGTATGAACCCCTCCTGGGTCGTGGAAGGTGGGGTACCTCTGGGAGAGCAGGACAGCCTCTTCTATCCAGCCCCACTGGCATTTGACCTGACCATGTCCACCCTAGCTCACTGTTTAAGAACAGCAGGGAGGCGATGGATATGTGTCCTTCTGGACTTTACCTGAGGAGGGGAGGTGGAGTCAAACGTAGGTTATTTTGTTACAGGAAGCTCCTTTTGATCAAAGGAGTTTTACCCATTGTATTTGGGTGAAACATTTCTCAGAAGGGCTCTGGTTGAGCATAGAGTCTGTGTGATGAGTCCCTTGCTTTGAGAGGTACAGAATGAACCTGGTGTTCAGTTCTGCACAGTCCAACGCAGGAACCACCAGCACGTGGCTGCTGAGCATTTGAAATGTCAGAACTGAGAGGTGCTCTGAGTGCAAAATCACACCAGCCCTTCAAAGACTTAGTACAGAAAAGGAATGCAAAAGCTCCCGTTCATGATGTTTTATTGATTACATGGTAAAATAATATGTCGGCTATGTGGATTAAATATTAAAGTATTATTAAAATTAATTTCACCCATTTTTTCTTATCTTTCAAAAAATATTCTGGCAGTCACCTTAAAATTATGTCTATGACTTAATCTTTGTGGCTCAAATTACATTTCTAGCACACAGTGCTTGTCCAAATCATTGTACCGGTGTTTCTTCTTCAAGGTTACTTGGGCGTTTTTTTTGTGTGTGTGATTTGCCTTCCTAATAAAACTTTAGTCCTGCCTTTTAAAGACTGATAACAGACACCTCATTTAGATCATCTAATCTCTCCTTTATTGCTTTATGTTTGGTTCAGATGACTTAGCAACTTGCTACCAAATACTAAAATATATATTTGAATCCCTCTTTGCCTCTTGTCATGTATTTTATTCCTAGGTCTTAAAATTTTTCTATTTCTTCATCTTTAAACCAGAATGTTGGAAGTGATATAATCCCAAAGTCTCCTTCTGTTTTATGATTCTGCTTTGAAATTTGAGACTTAAAAGGAGGAGGAAAATCTAGATTACTCTTGGAGAGTCTTGACATTTGAGGTGTGATGCAGTTTTCTGAAGATAAAATCATTTTTCTGATTCTGTTCCTGCTGAGACGGAAGCCTGGCATCACAGCCTGCAGATACGCCAAGGCTGAACAATGGGAGGGGCAATGCTGCCTCCTACTGGGCTAGACAGGAGCCGCAAGTCTATTGGGGTGTCGGGGCAGTGCTGGCTGTGCTGGTGACACCGAGAGCCAGACCAACAGCTCAGAGACAGACCCAGCAACTCTCCTGTTGTGCTTGCCGAGTCTGCCCCAGACCTTTTTCAAGGCTCTCACATTTGATGCAAACACAGCTGATGGCTCCCTTCTGGTTACAGCACTCACCCAGTGTCTCTGGGGTCTGGACTGGTGAAACTGGCAGAATATGGATGCAGGACTCAGTCCCTCACGGTCCCAGCCCTCAGCAGGCCAGTGGGAAGGTGCCCGGCAGCCCAGGAGAAGCCAGACATTGGTCCAAACTGGGTTTCTTTTGAGCAGGAGTCCTAAGCCTTAGTGTCTACAGACCAGCTCTTTAGAAGATGAGCTGACTTTCTGAGTAAATCCAATGATGGATCAGTAATGTAGATAGAAAGGTTACTGTACCGTCTTCTCTATGTGGTATATTTAAGAGAAAGGGAATCTGAGGAACACAGGAAGCCACATGTGCCAAACGTATCAAGAAGCCTTGATGATGAGCTTGTCCACTCCTGTTAGTCCCGTGGCCAGGCTCTCCCACCCCATTATCTCCTTGTTCTCCCCAAATCATCACTGCCTTCTGCCTCCTGGGCCTTTTTGCTTCTCTCTTCACCTTCCTGACACACACTGGCAGACACGCGCATGCACACTCTACAAGCACACATGCGCTCCACTCTGCGGTAGCAAAGAACACAGAGGCGTATGCTCACCCATGTAACTTCAAGTAAGACAGGTTTAGCTAGTATATGCATAGAGTCGGACATGACTTATTGACTAAACCACCAGAAACATAGAATATACATAGCATGTACATAATGTGTGGGCTTCCCTGGTAGCTCAGCTGATAAAGAATCTGCCTGCAATGTAAGAGACCCTAGTTTGATTCCTGGGTTGGGAAGATTCCCCTGTAGGATGGCATGGCAATCCACTTCAGTATTCTTGCCTGGAGAATCTCCCTGGACAGAGGAGCCTGGCAGTCTACAGTTCATGAGGTCGCAGAGTCAGACATGACCGAGCAAATGAGCACTTAATTTAATCACGCAGCACTATCCCTTTTACCATATTCACAGAGATTAGGATATGAACATCTTTGAGGGGCCACTATTCTGCCCATGGTACACACATCAAACTGCCCAGTTGCCCAGGCCTGCCAGATTATGTAGGGACACCTGAGTCTGGTTGCTCAGCCTCAAACCTGCTGCAGGAAGACCAGAGTATGAATCCAAACTCATCCAGAGGCCCCGCACGGATTCCTCCCTCCAATTCACGGAGCTGCTCAGACTCGTGTGAAAGAACGAAAATGACACTGTTAGCTGTGCATTAAATGCTTTTACCAAACGTAGCAATAGCTATGTAGAGTAGGAGGCACTGCTTAAAAACAGCAGCATATTTTTGAGGTGTGTTCGTTCATGACAAAAGCTTCTTCTGTCCTAGGGTTTCCTTCTCCTTGTGTTCATTTGCTAGGGCTGTAATAACAAAATCCCACAGACTGGGCAGCTTAGACAGAACATTTTATTTTCTTGCAGTTCTGGGGTCTGGGAGTCCAAGATTAAGCTGTCGACAGGATCGGTCACTTCTAAGGCCTCTTTCCGTGGCTTGTAGATGGCAGACTTCTCTATACGCTCGCACATGGCCGTCCCTCTGTGTACACACCCCTGGTGTCCCTCCCTCTTCTTATAAGGACACCAATCATATAGGATTAGAGCCCCACCCATAAGGCCTTGTTTAAATTCAACACCCTCTCTGCCCAAATTCCCATCATCAATTCCTCTTAATGGCCTTTTCCAGGAGATTCATGTTTTATTCAAGTTGAGACATTAGGTAAACTCAGGGAAGGTTGTCACAATAAGAGCAAGGATTTATTAATATGATTAATGAATATAGTGCACATTTTCTTTTTTAAAAATTAGAATGCACTAAAATACTTGTAGTAATAAAATAAAGGGCTTCCCTGGTGGCTCAGTGCTAAAGAATCTGCCTGCTAACGCGGGAGACACAGGAGACATGGGTTTGATCCCTGGGTCAGGAAGATCGTCTGGAGGAGGAAATGGCAACCCACTCCAGTATTCTTGCCTGGGAAATCCCATGGAGGAGGCTGGTGGGCTACAATCCATGGGGTCACAAAGAGTTAAACATGACTTAGCGACTAAAGAAGTGAAATAAAAATATAACAATAATATTAATATGTAAATCATATGAAATGTATCAATTATCTTAAGTGGCATCTAACAGATATATGCCTTACATTACACAGTATCTGATTTAATTCTCTTAAAAACATCTTGTGACACATTTATGGTATAGGTGAAGAAGCTGAAGCCCTGAGAGATTATGGGACTCATTCAAAGTCACACAACATTCAAAATTGCACAACAAAGTTGCTGAACTTTGGAGACTGTGCTCTCGATGATCCATACTGATGCTGCACACCATAGCTCAGACTGTTTTTACTTTTCATCTCATCTGATTCTCCCAACAACTCAGAAGGTTAAGCATCAGGAATGTGCCCTCTTTTCAGACAAAGAAACTGAGGCACAGGTTATGAAATTTTCTGCCCAATTTCATAAACAAGAATTAGGTGGTGAAAGTGGGACATGAAGCCAATAGTGATTAACTCCCAAATCCCAATCACTACTTCTAGAGTACTGTCAGCACCTGGAGGGGCTGTTCCTCAGTTACCATAACATTCTAGATACAGACAAGTTGACAAGAGGATGCATTGGTTAACAGAATGCCAGAGACCAGATCCCTTAGCTATGAGACAGCTGCAGAGTTCTAGAGCAGATCTCCAAATTCCCTCCTGCTCAAAATGGGGTCCAAGAATCAGCAACAGCACCATCACCCAGGAGCCTCGGGAACCGCAGACACCACGACCCACCTCAGCGCCACTGAATCAGAATCTGCCCACAAGACCCCCGGGTGAGCCTTGTGCACATAAAAAAGCACTTTAAAAATGATACCTTATATTATAGGACCAAAGCCATGATGATTTAAACTTCTAACCCTCCACCCTTTATCTCTTTTTAGCTGTTGTTAAAATGTAATAGTGAAACCTCAGTTTTGTTCAGGCTGTGAAGCTGTGTAAACAGTTCCCAAATTCACTGTTTTACAGTCACTAGGGATGTTTGTTAGAAACACACATTGCCAACCTCCTAGCCACAGATCCTGATCAGAAGCTCTGGGGTTGGGCCCAGGAATCTGTGTCTGCACAAGGACCACATCCCCCACCGCCCCACTCAGTGATGCTGGCTGTCCATGGATCTTGTTTGGGGGAATCATATTTTTTAAAGTGCTATTTTGTGACTGCGGTTGAGATTTTTAAATACAAATTCCAGAAGCAGGAAAAGGTTAAAAGATAAGAGTGGAGTGTCAGATTACAGGAGTATTAGAAGATAGCTGTTGTTCAGTTGCTAAGTTGTGTCCAACTCTTTTGCAACTCCATGGATGATAGCCCACCAGGCTCCTTTGTCGGTGAGATTTTCGCAGGCAAGAATACTGGAAGTTGCCACTTCTTCCTCCAGGGTATCTTCCTGACCCAGGGCTTGAACCCAGGTCTCCTGCATTGGCAGACAGATTCTTCACCACTGAACCACCAGGGAAGCCCATTGGGAGAATGGGATCAAATCTGCCCTTCCCCTGCATACTGATGGGCTTTGTTGAAGCTGATGATCTTTGGCCCTTGACACCAAGCACCACTTCAGGGTCATCTGCGGCCAAAGCACTTTACCTTATGCCTTTCTGCCAGTTCCCAGCTAAAACACAGGAAGTTTTATGATGAAAGAGTATTTTTAACTTGCTCAACCTAGCAGATTGTATCAGTGTCTTCCTGGCCTACTTGAATCATGAAGTGCAGTTAGTGGTACTATCTTCAGCTGAGCTATATAGGAGAAAAGTCAACTTTATTTGAAAGAAAAAAAAAAAGGTATATCCTGAGTCAGAAACTTCGTGGATTGATCCAAAGTCAAACGTCTTTTGTATTGAATTTACAAACTGTAAATTGTTTCTTTTTCAGAGACTGATCCAAATGTTAGGGCAGCAAGCACTCTTGAGGCTCAGAAAAGTTGGGGGACACACACAAGGCCATGTAACCCATTCATCATAGAACCAGGCCTTCAAGAAATGTTTGGAAAGTGCTTTCTGTTTCATCCTGCCATGCAATTTTTTTTTCCTCTTTAAAGTCTTATTATTTTCTTATTAGTATTTAAATAGTATTAAGAAATAAATTATGGCTAAGAACATTTACTCCCAGATGCAAATCTAATTTTCTGGGAGGTCAGCATGAGGGAATAGTGACGAAGGCAAGCTGTCCTTCAGATGCAAGAGTTTCCATCTGCTCAAGTTTATTTCTACTTTTCTGCATGTTGCTTTCAGATACCACCTCATACCTCCCGACTTTGTCCCGATGTATACAACACACTCTTCTCTCCTTCAGGCTGGAACTGGGGGCTGCTTCTATTTGCCCTTCTGTCTGGAGCAGCGTTCCATCCATGATTTATCTTCTTGATGTCAGCGGTGTTCCCCATTTTCCTAACAAACAGGAGGCCAAGTGTGGGAAGTACTTGGATTGTGGCTATATTGCCTTCCGGAGGCACCGTTGCACACAGGGTAACTATATAGCATTAACAGTGTCATTCTGTCCTTTATAGAAAGCAGTGTGTCTTTTGCAGATTAGATAAAAACTGTTTCCCTGCTTCACTTTTCCTGAACTAACAGATTTCCAGGATGCTTAAGGGTAGAGAGTGTGCTGTATGTTTGTTAAAGCTCAACAGTAGATTTTGAGGAAAATTAAGACCCCAGAACACAGAAAATGGAACAGCATTTTCCATTCCCCTATAAGAGGATATATGGATTTCTTGTCATATGAATATCAATGCCATCATTATTTTTAAAACTATTCGCAATTTATTACAGCATCAGTGCTTTCTACTCCCTTGTTTCATTATGGCTTCAAGTATAGTCTAGTAAGGACAAACAATGAGAAGGATCATTGCTTCTGCCGTTTGCTCTTTCACTTAGAATTTATGTATTTTCTTTTCTATTGAGGCACATTTTTATTTTGGCTGTGCTGTACAGTATGTGGGGTCTTAGTTCCCCGACCGAGGATGGAACCTGTGCCGTTGCAGTGGCGGTGCAGAATCTTAACCACTGACCACCAGCGATGCCCTGAGGTACAAAATTTAAGTGAACATCAAAGTGCACAAAATGTCCAACCCTGAAGTAAAGCTTGGTTCTTTTTATTTTGAATATATACTCATGTAACTGCAATCCGGATCCAGATGTAAACTCGGCAGCACTCCTGGAAGTTCCCACATGCTCTTGCCTGTTCATACCTGGACCTTTACTGGAGTTTACTACTGGTGTGATTTTTAGCACAATTCATAGCTTGGCCTCTTCATGGACCTCTAATCAATGGAATGGAACTCTGTTTCTCTTTTGTGTCTGCTTTCTTCTATTCTGCATGACTGTGAGACTCACTTACATTGTTGCTTGCATCAGTAGGTTTTTCTTTTTAAAATTGAGGATGGGGGAAGCTAAGAACTAAGGACTGTTGGGAATAGCATTTCATAGCTTTATTATCCTCAACTATCTTCAGAATATCAATTCTTGTTTGATAATTTTGGATACATTCATCTTTATTGACTTTGTTGAATTTTATTTTTTTTCCGCAATGGATCATTTAATAAATTTTGTTTTAGATACAATCCAAATAATAGGGTGTGAGTAGGGATGGAGCTTCCCTGGTGGCTCAGTGGTGAAGAATCCACCTACCAAAGCAGGAGATGCAGGCTCGACCCTTGGGTCAGGAAGATCCCCTGGAGAAGGAAATGGCAACTCAGTCCAGTGTTCTTGCCTGGAGAACCCTCGCAGACAGAGGAGCCTGGTGGGCTACAGTCCTTGGGGTTGCAAAGAGTCAGACATGATTTAGTGACTAAACAACAACAATTGTGTTCTTTATGTGACTGTATCAGAATGGATCTATTCTCCAGTTGACAGACACGCAAGTTATGTTCAATATTGGATCATTATAAATAAAGCTGCTAAGAACATACTGGCATTTATATTTTAGTGGGCACAAGTACTATTTTCTCTTCATTGTATACCCAGGCGGGGAATTGTCGGCTTCTAGGGCAGAGGGGAAGATGGCTGGATGGCATCACCAACTCAATGGACATGAATTTGAGCAAACTCCAGGGGACGGTGGAGGACAGAGGAGTCTGGTGTGCTCTGCCCGTGAGAGCGCGGAGAGTGGACTGAGGGACGAGAGCGGACAAGGGTGGCGTGTGTTTAGCTTTAGTGGTCTTTACCAGTTTCCTGATATTTAGAAAACAAATTTATGGTTATCAAAGGGGAAGGCGGGGAGGATAAACTAGGCTGAGATTTCATCACTAACATGTAAGGTTTCCAATTGCTCAATATCCTTACCAGTATTGGTATCTTAGTCTTTAATTTTAGCCATTCCAGAGGTATGTAGTGGTAACTCATTGTGGTTTTTATTTTTTTCTTTTCCATTATAGTTTAATACAAGATAATGAACATAGTTCCCTGTGCTATATAGTAGGACCTTGTTGTATATCTATTTTATATCTAGTAATTTGTATCTGCTAATTCTAAATTCCTAATTTATCCTCCCTGCCTTCCCCTTTGATAACCGTAAATTTGTTTTCTAAGCCCATGAGTCTGTTTCTGTTTGATAAATAAATTCATTTGCATCATTTTTTTAGTTTCCACATACAAATGATACTTGTCTTTCTCTTTCTGATCATGTGGTTTTAGTTTGCATTTCCTTGGTGAGTAATAGCATTGACCAGCCTATTTACTTTATTTTGTTGATTTATTTTTGGGTCTTCGTCGCTTTGACAGGCTTTCTCTATTTGCGGACGGGGGGGCTCCTCTTTGCTGCGGTGCTCGGCCTTCTCCTTGCGGTGGCTTCTCCTGGTGCGGCGCGTGGGCTGTAGGGCTTTTGGGCCCATGGTTGTGGCGCAGCGGCTTAGTAACCCTGAAAGTGAAAGTGAATGAAGCTTGTTCCGTTGTGTCTGACTCTTTGTGACCCCATGGACTAGACAGTCCATGCAATTCTCCAGGCCAGAATACTGGCGTGGGTAGCCTTTCCCTTCTCCAGGGGATCTTCCCAACCCAGGGATCAAACCCAGGTCTCCCACATTGCAGGCGAATTCTTTACCAGCTGAGCTATGAGGGAAGCCCTAGTAGCCCTGAGGTGTGTGCAATCTTCCCAGACCAGGGACTGAACCTGTGTCTCCTGCATTGGTAGGCGAATTCTTACCCACTGCACCACCAGGGAAGTTCTGACATTGACCAACTTTTCATAAGCTTATAGGCCAATTGGATACACTGTTTTGAGACATGCCTTTCTTTTGCCTATTTTTTATTTTGGGTTGACTTGTCTTGTTCTTGCTGATTTAGAGGAGTTCTTTATATATTCTTGATATGGGTCCTTCATTGTATTATGCATTACAAATATTTTCTCCCATTCTATGGTTTGTCTGTTTTCTATCTGGATAGTGAAGAACAGAATTTCTTAATTTTATTGAGACTCAAATTCTCAAACAACTTTTTAAGACTTTTATGGTTGGTACTTTTTTTGTATACCACTGAAGAAATCTTTGCCTAGCATTAAGTCTAGGAAATATTCTTCTATTTGTCTTCTAGAAGGTTTGTCGTTGTACCTTTCACATTATATCTGTGATATGTTTCAAATTAGCTTTTAAGTATGACAAGGAAGTGGAGGCTCCCCTGGTGGTTTAGTGCTAAAGGATCCACCTCTCAATCCCTACCAATGCAGGAGACACAGGTTAGATCCTTGAGTTGGAAAGAACCCCTGGAGAAGGAAATGGCAACCCACTCCAGTATTTTTGCCTGGGAAATCCCATGGACAGAGGAGCCTGGCTGGCTACAGTCCATGGGGTTGCAAAGAGCTGGACACGACTGAGCAACAAAACAGGAGATAAGGCGGGGGTAGCGCCAATGCAGGAGACACAAGAGACATGGATTGGAACCCTGGGTTGGGAAAACCCCCTGGAGGAGGACCTGGCAACCCACTCCAGTATTCATGCTGGGGAAATCCCATGAATAGAGGAGCCCAGCAGCCTACAATCCATGGGGTTTCAAAGTGTTGGACATGACTGAGCACACACTCACAAGCAACTAAACAACATCAACAGCAAATGAGGACCTGTGGAAGTGTATCTGCCTCCCTCCCCTGTTATGAATAGCCAATTGCTCCAGGACTATTTATTGGCAAGGCCAGCCTTTCTCACTGTAGTGTGATGGCACTTCTGCTGTAAATCAAGTGACAGCAATATGTAAGTCCATTTCTGGAGGAAGGAGTTCCATGTTTAGTATATTCACTGCAAATATTGTAGAGGATGTGGCATTGGATTGAGTATTAAAAACCCTTGCCTTCAGGGCTATTTTTTCCGAGGGGTCTGGGAGACTTAGGAGCAGAGACCACTGACCTGTTTGCTGCCACATCCTAAGTCCCTCCTGGCTTTTCATGCCTCTTCCCACACAGCTAGCTAGTGATCACCTTCCTTCTTCAGTCACTGCCGATGACATCAGTGATTGCATCACTGCCAACCCAGTCCTACTTAGCTACTGGATGGCCTTCGACAAGCAGATTCTCCCTCTTGGGAGAATCTTTTATTTTTATTTTTATTGGAGTATAGTTGCTTTACAATGTTGTGTTAGCTTCTACTGTACAGCAAAGTGACTCAGCTATGTGTTTGCATGTATCCCCTCTTCTTTGGGTTTCCTTCTCATTTAGGTCACCCAGAGTCACTGACTCTAGTTGCCTGTGATACACCGCAGGTTCTCATTGGCTATGTTTGATAGATAGTATCAATAGTGTACATAGGTCAATTCAAACTCGTGATTCATTTTCTCAGGAGAATCTTCACCTGAGATTTACAGAGACTGCTAATTTGCATTGGAAGATCATATGGAATGAGTGTTGCAGCTAAACAAAGGGATTCCACAAACTAGTTAAATATACCAGGTTAAACTTAAGGAAGATACCAAGTTATACTTAAGGTATCATTGAGAACGCTAGCCAGCGGAGAGAGTGTGTGAAGGAAAAGAATGGCTGAGAAGCGCAAAGAGGATGGAGATGGAAGACCAGAGGAGAGCGCTGCAGGCAGAGAGCGACTGCTTGAAAGAGCTCTCAAGACTCTTAGGAATCCATCTGCCAACAGTCGTTTGAGAAAGAGCAGGAGAGATGAGCAGAGGGCTGTCTGTGCAATCAAACACACTCCTTCACCCAGAGGCAATGCAGAGTGCTCTTTATAATTTTTTTTAAAAAGTCACATAAAATATATTTTAACAATTTTATTTTCTCCTTAGGCCTCCAAGTAACTCTGAAGTTTGTTTTACACAGGCGCTCACAGAGGCTGCAGATGATCAGCTGCAGTCCAGGGAGAGCCCCTGCTCAACTTAACAACCCCTCCCAACCGGGACACTGGAGCCAAACTGGAGCTGCTTTCCTGGGTGAGCAGGTCCAACACCTTCAACTTCCTGAAGGCTGTGTATCTTTGTAAGAAGTCCTACTTTTATTCAAGCTAGTTTGGGTATTTTTTAAAATTTTTTTAAATTTTTATTTAAACTTTTTGTTTTATGTTGGAGTATAGTCAATTCATGGGTTCCCGGTAGCTCAGTAGTAAAGATTCTGCCCGTAATGCGGGAGACACAGGAGACATGGGTTTGATCCACATTTTTCAAAGTGTGGTCTGTGGAGACCCAGGGGGGTCCTAGAGACTTTCTTCCCACTGTGTTATTATTTGAACTGATGGTTCAAAACAATGCGGGGCAAAATTTCTGACAATGTTGCAAAAATTAATGCAGTAGAACAAAGCTGTACTCAGCGCTACAATTATTACCTAATTTACCATCATGCATAGTAGGAAAAAGAATTACCAGTTTCACTTAAGAATGTTCTTGATGTAAAAACTATATTGTCTCAGCCCTTGAGTAAATAACTTTTTGACATTTGGCGTTAGGAAATGAGAAGCATGCATAAAAAGCACTTTTGCCGTATAAAGATAAGTAAGTAAGGACTTTCCTGGTAGCTCAGTTGTTAATATATAATGATTATCTTTAGGAAAAGCCTTGTGAGATTGTTTGAGCTGCAAGTTGAAATAGTTATTTTCTTTAGGATAAATCTTTTTTTTTTTTTTTTTGGATAAACTATTTTTTATAGGAATGACTGACATTGTGGTTATTTAGGTTTGAATGTTCAGGAGACATTTTCTAGAAAATAAATGAAATGAGACGGTAATTTCAAGAAAAACAACTAACAGCATCTGTTGCCATTTATCAAATTTGAGTTTTCAAGTGAAAATTAGAGTTTGACAGCTTTCCAATACTTGAAGACTTTGAGATAAGATCACACACATACACATGATCTTTTGGATATTGACACATTTCATCTTACATATAATTTTGATATTCCATAAAAATGATATTACATGTAAAATGAAATGTGTCAACATCTGAAAGATCTACATAATTCAGCAAACCAATATTATTTAAGGGACCAATGTGTGCTGTTGTACAAACATGCATGGGAAAAGATGCATTCACACTATAAAATGGACCACAGGATTTTAATATAACAGAATATGGAAAATTCATTAATCTGATTAATCCATACTGAAGTTAACCTTTAAGAAACTACCACTTGTCATATTTTGATGTGGTATCAAGGAAGAATATCCACAATTATCTCAAAAATATCTCCCTTTTCCACCCATACATTTGTATGAAGATGGGTTTTCTTTATATATGTAAACTAAAACAACATAATGCAACATACTGAATAGCAAGCAGATACAAGAATCCAGCTGTCTTTTATTAAGTATGACATAAAACAGATGTGCAAAAATGTCAAGCAATGGTGCTTTTCTCATTAATTTGTTTTGGAAAATAAAGTTATTTCTTTAAACAGCTTTATTAAGGTATAATTGAAATATAATAAACTACCCATGTTTTAAAGTGTACATTTTGATAAATTTTGAGGTATGAACACACCTATTGACACCATCACCCCAATCAAGATAATGAACATATCCACCACCCTCAAAAATTTCCTTTTAAATTTCTACCTCCCTCCCTGACTTGCCTCCCTCATTTCCAGACAACCACTGGCCTTCTTTCTGTCATTCTCCTTTACTGTACATTTTCTAGAATTTTATATAAATGGGTTCATAGAGTATGTACACTTTTTTGTCTACCTTGAGATTCACCTGTGTTTTTGTATGTATCAAAAACTCATTCATTTTCATTGTTGAGTATTCTTCCATTGTATGGATACAGCATAATTTGTTTTTTGATTCACCCATTGCTATGGTCTGAATGTGTGTGTCCCCCTGAAACTTATATGTTGAAAAGGTAAAGCCTAAGGTGATGGTATTAGGAGGTGGGATCTTGGGGAAATGATTAGGTCATGAGGACAGAGCCCTCACGAATAGAATTAATGTCCATAAAAGAGGCCCAGAGATGGAACTTCCCTAGTGGTCCAGTGGCTAAGACTCCATGCTCCCAATGCAGGGGGTCCAGTTTGATCCCTGGTCAGGGAACTAGATCCCATATGCTGCAACTAAAGATCCTAAGTGCAACTAAGACCCGATGTAGACAAATAAATAAATAAAAATATTAAAAGAGGCCTAGAGAGCTTGATTGGCTTCTCTGGCACTTGAGCGTACAACAGGAAGTCTGCAGCCCAGAAGAGAGCCCTTGCCTGACCTGGCTGGCACCCTGAGTTGAGACTTGCAGCCTCCAGAACTGTGAGAAATAGATTTCTGTTGCTTATAAGCTACTCAAGTTTGTTGCATTTTGTTCTGGAGGCCTGAACGGACAAAGACACTGGTTAATGGGCATTTGGAGTGTTTCAGGTTTTGGTTACTATAAATATAAATTTACTGTGAACAGTAACATATACATCTTTGTATGGACATATTCTTTCATTTCTCTTTGGTAAATACCTAGGAGAGAAAAGACCGGGTCATATGCTAGGTGTACATTTCATATTCTCAGAAACTGTCAAAGAGGTTTCCAAAATACTTGCACCATTTTACACTCCCACCAGCAGGGCATGAGAATTATATTCCTCCACATCCTCACCAACACTTAGAATAGCTATTCAGTTTTTGCCATTCTCACAGGTGGGTATCAGCATTTTGGTGGTGATTTAGTCACTGTCATGTCCAACTCCTTGCGACCCTATGGACTGTAACCCACCAGGCTTCTCTGTCCATGGGATTTCCCAGGCAAGAATACTGGAGTGGGTTCCCATTTGCTTCTGCAGGGGGCGTCTTCCAGACCCAGATAAACTGTGTCTCCTGCATTGGCAGGCAGATTCTTTACCACTGAGCCACCAGGGAAGCCCTATTGACATCTTATTGTCATTTAACTGAATGGTAAAGAATGTTGAGCATATTTTCATGCATTTATTTGTCATCTATAACTTCTTTGTTAAAATGTCTGTTCAAATATTTTATCCATTTTAATTGGGATGTTTTTCTTATTATTGAGTTTTGAGAGTTTTTTAGAAATTCTTTTTCATATTCTTTTCTATTATGGTTTATTGCAGGATTTTGAATATAGTTCCCTGTGCTATACAACAGAACCTTGTTTATTCATTCTGTACATGGTAGCTTGCATTTGCTAATCCCAAACTCTCAATCTAACCCTCTCCTGAGTTTTGAGTTTTAAAGCCTTAAAATTCACCGGTGAAGCTATCTGGTCTTGAATTTTTGTTGATGAAAGTTTTTTGTTGATTGATTCAATCTTCCTACTACTTATAGTTTCATTCAGATTTCCTATTTATACTTTGAGTCAGTTTTGGTAGCTTGTGTGTTTGTAAGAACTTGTCCATTTCATCTAGCTCTAGTGTTGGCATGCACTTGTTGAGTATTTGCTTGCAATCATCTTTATTTCTGTTACTTTAGGTTTATTTTGCTTTTTCCCCTAATTCTTTCAGGTGGAAGGTTATGTTAGAAATTTGAGGGTTTTGTTTTTTTTTTTAAGTATAAGTGTTTGCAGCCACTAATTTCCCTGTTTTTGCTGCATCCCATAAGTCTTGGTGTGTTGTGTTTTAGTTTTCATTCATCTCAGAGTGTTTTTTAATTTCCCCTGTGTTTTCTTCTTTGTTTAAGAGTCACAGTTACAGAGAATAGATTTGTGGTTGCCAAGGCAGGGAGCAGGGAGGGAGGATTGGGAATCTGAGATTAGCAGAGCAAACTTTTATGTATAGAATGGATAAGCAACAAGGCCTTATCGTATAGCATAGATAACTATATTCAATATCCTGTGACAAACCATAATGGAAAAGAATATGAAAAGAAATCATATATATATAAATATATATATATATATAGTTGAGTCACTTTGCTGTACAAAAGAAATTAGCATCCTGAAACAACTATATTCTTCAATAAATTTAAAAAATTAAAATAAAATACTGGAAAGAGAAAAAAAAAGTGTGTTTTTTAATTTCCACCAATTAGTGAATAGTCTGTTTCCTTCTCTTATTGATTTCTAATTTCATTCCATTGTGGTTGGAGAAGATACTTTTCCATGACATGTCTTTTAAAATTTATTGAGACTTTTTTGTGGTCCAACATATGGTCTATCCTAGAGAACATGCAAGAGAAATATGCAGTATCAAGGGAACCTGTAATGGAAGTTTGACCTGGGCAGAGAAGTCAGGAAAGGTTTCCCTGTAAAATTGCCAGTTACACCAAGAGCTGAGAGATGGCCAAGTGTTACCTTGGAGAAGCCAGGAAGAGGCAGGAGTCAGCAGCAGGCCAGCCTCACTTCCCCACAGGGCGTGTGAGAGGCCGATTTGCATTTTTGTTCTCTTCCTCCTCTCCCTCTGTTTCTTCTCATTCTATTCCTTTTCCTGTTTCTCCTCCCTCTCTCTTCTCCCTCTCCCCTTCTTTTTGTCTTTATTTATTTGGGATAAATGTTGATGTTTTTTATCAATATTGTTTGATCCCTGGAAATTTTGTGTATAGGATGTTTGTAAGTAATTGTAAAATTCAAATGGAGAAGGTTTGTGCTAACTTTCTGTGACTTGATCAATTTTAGGGAGAGGTCAAAATTTCAGGGTTTGGGTGGTATTTGGTTTATTGTTGGGATGGAAGCCTGAAGGGATGGCTGCAGGATGCCAGTTGACTTTAAATATGTTTGTTTTGGTTTTGTTAGACATCAAAGTGAAGTAGTCAGTGTGAGTTGGATATAAATTGGATATGTGAGTCTGAAATGCAAGTGGGTACTTGCAAGTTTGAGAGTCATTAGTATGTAAATGGGGGCTTCCCAGGTGATGCTAGTGGTAAAGAATCTACCTGCCAAGGAAGAGACGCGGTTGCATTCCTGGGTCAGGAAGATGCCCTGGAGAAGGAAATGGCAACCTATTCCAGTACTCTTGCCTGGGTAATCCCATTGACAGAGGAACCTGGTGGGCTGCAGTCCATGGGGTTGCAAAAAGTCAGACACTACTGAACAACTCAGCATGCACATGCACACATACTAGAGAATGATGATGCTAGAAGAGAACTGAGGAACTGTATCCTCCAGTGATTTTCAAGAAGCATTCTAACAAACTGTGGAGCTGCCCCCTCAAGAGAGGATTGGATAGGCTCACATAGTTAATTTGGGTATGTTTTAGGACTTTAGTTCTTTTTCATATTGATATTTTTAAAACATATGTTTAAATTTTTGTAGAGAAGAAACTGAGAAACTGAGCCATGTTCTCTGAGTGGGAGGTTAGAAGACTGATGGTCTTTATCAACCTTTTCTCTTTTCTACCAGGCATGCCAGCATTGACCCTGCCAGCATTGATTGCCTGCCTCAGAGGTATAAAATATGTCCATTATCATGCCGTTTGTTATGGACCTCACTTCTTTACTTCAAATATTCCTTCTAACATAACATATTGATCTTCTTTAGAAAAATTCTGATAGATACATATTTCTTGTTAGCACAAAAAATAGCAGTGGCATAAATGAAATAGTACTCTATTTCCCACACACAGAAAAATCTTGCTGGTATAGCAGCTTTGCTCTGCAAGATTCCTGGGAGTCCAGACTCCTTCTTGCTTGTTGACCCACAAACTGGGTGGTGTAGTTCTTATCCGCAAGTTTCATCCTCATTTCAAGGCAACTCACCACCATGTTTGTACTCCAGCTAGTGGGAATGAGGAAAGAGGAGGGAGTAGGTATGTCTTTTCCTTTTAAGGGCAGGCCCTAGTGTTACATATATCACTTTATTCTTATCCTTTGACCAGTACTTGGCCATACCCAGTCACAAGGGTGCCTAGGGCAGATAGCGTTCAGTCAGACTGGCCTTATACTTGGCTAAAAAAAAAAAATCACTGTAGGAGACAGAAAGATGCACACCTGCATAAAACAGCAGTCTCTGCTTCAATTGTATTCTTATCCTGTGACGTGTTATGCTTCTGCTTCTTCCTTAGAGGTTGGCACTTGGGCAAGTGGCTGGCCTGCATTTTATTCTACATCTACCCATGGGATAGCCACAAGGATGAGGAGGAGGTATAGAGGGATGATCCTACAATAAGTTTTCAACAAGTGCAGCAGCATCTCCTTCAGCTGTTTCATATATTTGACTTCTGGATAAGATACTATTTGAATAAAGTGTTACCTAGCTGTGATGGTTAACTTATCAGTCATCTCCATTGAGCCATAGGCATTACCCCCTGGTTTGATCAAATATTATTCTGATTATGTCTGTGAAAGTGTTTTGGGATGAGATTACCACTGGACTTAGTAGTCTTGGTAAAGCAGATTGCCCTCCCTGATACGGGTGGGCCTCACCCAACCAGCTGAAGGCCTGAATAGAACAAGAGGGTCGACCTTCCATGAACAAGGCAGAACTTCCCTTCCTGACTGCCTTGAACAGGGACATAGTCTTTTCCTGTTTTCCAACTTGTACTGAATCATTGTCTCTTCTTGTGGTGTGAGCCTACTGACTTTCAGACAAACTTACACCAACAGAATCTCCAGATCTCCAGTTTGATGAGTGAAGATCTTGGGGTTTCTCAGCCTCCACAATTGTGTGAATCAATTCCTTACAATAAACCTCTCTATATCTCTCTCTATGTATCTCTACTCTTATGTTTTCTTCTATCTCTATCTCCTATCAGTTCTGTTTGTCTGGAGAAATCTGACTAATACACAACTTTTAAAAAGACTAGAAGCCACTGATTTAGTCCCTATATATAACAGATGGAGAAATTGAGGCCAAGAACCATTAAGTGGCTCCCATAAATCCAGCCACAAATCCAGGACTAGATCTAATCTTATACAAACCAGTCTAATTTTCTCTTTATGGAGTGTTTTCTTGTCTTTCAGGTCATATTACTGTTGAAAACACACTGTATTTTACTAAAAGGCATATTCATGTACTGCTTCTAAAGCACAGTTGACCTTAGGTTTCCTATTATTTGAATAATCTCCATAGAAACTGTAAAATAAAAATTCACTTTTCATATGAAGGTTTTTCCTAGGCTAAAATGATGGGAAGATGTGGAAAACAAGCATATTTTGCAATTTTAATGGTCTGCCTTGGAACAGAACATCCTCTATAATCTGTCTGGTAGCTGAATTGGTGATTGAATTCCGCAAACAAATGCCAGTATCACCAAAGTAAAAACACAAGTGTTAGAGCAGAGAAACACTGTAAGCACTCAGCATTTAGTAGACTAGAATCCAATTTTACTTTCAAAGCTCAAAAATAAACTAACTCTCTATGGCAATGTTTATATAAGTAGCCCTGTGTCTCATTTTCCCTTGTGTGTGGGTGGAAATAAAAAATAGTCTCCCTGGAACAGACACCAGGAAGAATCATAATTTCTGTGCATACTATGACAATATTTTCTGTATTAAAAAGTAGGTCATGTCAGCAACGACTTTTCAGAAAAAGTTAATAGGAACTATCTGTTGGATTGTAGGGAAAGCAAAGGAGTTCCAGAAAAAAATCTACTCCTGCTTCATTGACTAGGCTAAAGCCTTTGACTGTGTGGATCACAGCAAGCTGAGGAAAATTCTTAAAGTGATGGGAATAGCAGACCACCTGACCTGCCTCCTGAGAAACCTGTATGCAGGTCAATAAGCAACAGTTAGAACTGGACGCAGAAGAACTGACTGATTCAAAATTGCAAAAGGAGTACATCAAGGCTGTATATTCTCATCCTGCTTATGTAACTTATATGCAGAGTACATCATGTAAATGACAGGCTGGATGATTCCCAAGCTGGAATGAAGATTTCTGGGAGAAATATCAACAACCTCAGATATGCAGATGATACCACTCTAATGGCAGAAAGTGAAGAGGAACTAAAGAGCCTGTTGATGAGGGTGAAAGAGGAGAGTGAAAAAACTGGCTAAAAACGCAGCATTCAAAAAACTAAGATCATGGCATCCGGTCTCATTACTTCATGGCAAATAGTTGGGGGAAAAGTGGAAAGAGTGACAGATTTTATTTTCTTGGGCTCCAAAATCACTGCAGATGGTGACTGCAGCCATGAAATTTAAAGATGCTCCATGGAAGGAAAGTTATGACAAACCTAGACAGTGTATTAAAAACCAAAGACATCACTTTGTCAATGAAGTTCTGTATAGTCAAAGCTATGGTTTTTCCATTAGTCATGTACAGATGTGAGAGTTGAACAATAAAGAAGGCTGAGTGACAAAGAATTGATATTTTCGAATTGTGGCATTGGAGAAGACTCTTGAGAGTCCCTTGGACAGCAAGGAGATTAAGCCAGTCAATCCTAGAGGAAATCAACCCTGAATATTCATTGGAAGGATTGATGCTGAAGCTGAAATGCCAATACTTTGGCCTCCTGATGTGAAGAGCCAACTCATTGGAAAAGACCCTGATGCTGGGAAAGACTGAGAGCAGGAGGAGAAGGGGCCGACAGCAGATGAGATGGCTGGATGGCGTCATTGACACAATGGATAAGTTTGAGCGAACTCCAGGAGATAGTGAAGGACAGAGAAGCTTGGCATTCTGTAGTCCATGAGGTCGCAAAGAGTCAGACACGACTGAGCAACTGAACAACAACAAGAGCAACAATAGGAACTAGAGACAATGATCGAGGTGTTCTGAGAATTTGTGCCAATATTATGTTTCTACATAGAAAAAAACCAGATATGATTCAAGTAAGGTAAAGTTCATTTAAAGTGTACAATTCAGTGGTTTTTAGTAATTCACAATGCTGTGTAGCCATCACCACTATCTGACTCCAGAACATCTTCATCACCCTGCAAAGAAGCCCCTTACCTATCAGCAGTGACTCTCCATTTTCCATTCTCTCCAATTCCTGGCAATCACTCATCTGTTTATATGGATTTGCCTATTCTGGGCATTTTGCAGAAATCGAATCTTATAATATGTGTCCTTCTTGGGAATGCAAACTAGCACAGCCACTATGGAGAACAGTGTAGAGATTCCTTAAAAAACTGGAAATAGAATTGCCATATGACCCAGCAATCTCACTCCTGGGCATACACACTGAGGAAACCAGATCTGAAAGAGACACGTGTATCCCAATGTTCATCGCAGCACTGTTTATAATAGCCAGGACATGGAAGCAGCCTAGATGCCTATCAGCAGACTAATGGATAAAGAAGCTGTGGTACATATACACTATGGAATGTTACTCAGTCATTAAAAATAATACATTTGAATCAGTTCTAATGAGATGGATAAAACTGGAGCCCATCACACAGAGTGAAGTAAGCCAGAAAGATAAAGACCAATACAGTATACTAACACATATATATGGACTTTAGAAAGATGGTAACGATAACCCTATATGCAAAACAGAAAAAGAGACACAGATGTACGAAACAGACTTTTAGACTCTATGGGAGACGGTGAGGGTGGGATGTTCTGAGAGAATAGCATTGAAACAAGTATACTATCAAGGGTGAAACAGATCACCAGCCCAGGTTGGATGCATGAGGCAAGTGCTCAGGGCTGGTGCACTGGGAAGACCCAGAAGGATGGGATGGAGAGGGAGGCGGGAGGAGGGATCAGGATGGGGAATACATGTAAATCCATGGCTGATTCATGTCAATGTATGGCAAAAACTACTACAATATTGTAATTAGCCTCCAACTAATAAAAATAAATGGAAAAAAATAAAATAAAATGTAGATGTGAAAAAAAATATGTAGCCTTCTGAGTCTGGCTTCTTTCACTTAGCAAAATATTTTCAAGGTTTGTTCAAATTGTAGAATCTATCAGATTTTCTTTCCATTTTATGGCCAAGTAATACTTCATTATATGGATATGCCACTTTTTTTTATCATGTTCTAGCATTTCTATATAAATTTTAGAGTCAAATTATTAATTACTACAAAATTTCTGTTAGAATTCTGATTGTCATTGCTTTCAATCTATAGATCAATTTGGGGAGAAATGAGATCTTAATAAAATTAACTCTTCCATTTTATGAATATAGGATTGTTGTTGTTTAGTCGCTCAGTCGTGTCTGACTCTTTTGCAACCCCGTGGACTGTAGCTCGCCATATTCCACTGTCCCTGGGATTTCCCAGGCAAGAATACTGGAGTGGATTACCATCTCCTTTTCCAGGGGATCTTCCCAACCCAGGGATCAAACCTAAGTCTTCTGCATTGCAGGTGGATTCTTTACCACTGAGCCACCAGGGAAGCCTGAACATAGGATTAGTCTCCAATTATTTCAGTCTCTAATGTCTCAGTTTTCAACATAGAGATATGTGCTGTTTATTACATTTATCCTTAGGTAGTTTAATATTGTTTGTTATTGTACATAGTATTGTTTTAAAATGTATATTCTAGGTTCTTGTTGCTGGTGTAAATAAATATGTTTGATTTTGGTGTATTGACATTGTATTGTACCCTATAACATTACTAAATTCACTGAGCTGTTTTAACGTTTTCTATATAGTTATAAGAATTTTGTACATACTCAGTCCTGTTGTCTGTGAATAAAAACAATTACACCTCTTTCTTTCCAGACTTTTTGCCTTTTATTTTGTTCTTTTGCCTTACTGAGCTGGCTAGAATTTCCAGTATAGTGTGAGCAGAGAAATAGAATTAGGTGTCCTTGCTTCATTCCTGATCTTAGGAGGAAAGATTTAATTATTTCACCATTAAATACCATGTTATATGTAGATTTTTTTATACATGTTCTTTATCAAAATGAGATATTCTTTTCTATTTCATTTTGTTGAGAGTTTTAAATCACAAAATCACACTGAAATTTGTTAAAAGCTTTTTCTGCATCTATTGAGATGGTCATGTGATTTAGCTTTGCTTTTAATGTAGTCAATTAAATTTGATTTTTACATGCATGTTTATGAAAGACACTGATCTTTGGTTTTCCTATAATGCTTTTGTCAGACCTTGGTATCAGGTTCTACAGATCATAGATCAGTAATGTTCTCATCTCCTCTATTTTCCATGTGTGTATAAGATTGTTATTATTTCCTCCTTAAACGTTAGAAATCATCAGTAAGGCAGGTTGGAATCTCTGTAACAAAGGCAAGCTGGAGTTTGAGCATGAAACCTATTTACTGGTGCTTAACACCTCTATTGGGAGAGTGAGAAGTATGGGGTGAAACTAGAAGTTCAATAAACACTTCAACAAATACTCTGCTAACTTCAACTGGCAGGCAGGGTCTTTGGAGCCAGTGCTGCTAGTTAAGGTGTTAGGCCAAGTATTTTTACTTTTCCTTGAAGGTTGCTTTGAGAAGGCCGTGACAATTGATGGGGAGTGCTTTGCAGACAGATGGGCCCCATCAATGCCAGCGCAGTCAGTATCTGCGTGGTAATCTGTGTCCTCAGCTCTCTGAGATAACTAGTGTCCATGAGCCTTCTGCCTCTTGCCCCCCAGTCCAGGAAGTGCTGGGCTGGTGGTGGGCTCATGTCTTTTGCTTGCCTTTACGCTGGGATCATAATCCTGCATTCTTATAGCAAAGAAACTCAGTGGCTTGTATTCCTTTGTCAGTTTTATTGTTGTTTTCAATAGGAGGGTGGGTTTAAGACCAATCCTCCAACAGGTTAGGAAGAAAAAAGGTCTTAGTTTAGCTTTTGATAACCAGTTACAAAGACATTTATTTTCATTATCTTTATTAGAAATTTATTTTTAACACTATTTTATCATTTTAAGATATATTTTTTCTTAGCTGACTACAAAAGCTTAACAAACTTGGAAATTACAAAATGCAGCTATGAATCCAGATCACAGTTCAGAAAGTTTGGCTAACGTAGGTCTCTTTTCAGATGTGCACTCCTCCCCCTCCCATCCCTATAATATACTTTTTTAAAAAATTGAATTAATCACATACACCAGTTTCATGGCAGCTTTCCTGACAGATCAGCCAAAACAGAAGAGCTTCATGATATCTTCCTGCACAAACCAGTTCTGCTCACACACCTCAGTGGTGTTTGCATATTTGCATAGTGGGGCTCTGGTGGTCCTCTCTGGGAACTCTCAGGATTCTTCATACCTACACATTCGGTGGGGGAGCTAGAAAGTCAAATTTGGGAAAGCTTCTAAGGTACTGCTTTTCAAGAAAGCATATTTGGGATAAAAAAAAAATGGTTTTCTCAAATGAAAGGAAGTAGGAACTGGTATAGAGATGGGAGGAGGTCTTGATGTATTTCATTTTCATGAAATTTTTGTACACTGTACATTTTACATTTTGCACAGTGTACATTTTTGTACATTGCTAGGTATACAGAGAGTTTCCCTGGTGGTTCAGAAAGTAAAGAATCTGCCTGCAATGCAGGAGACCTGGATTCCATCCCTGGGTTGGGAAGATCCCTTGGAGAAAGGAATGGCTACCCACTTCAGTATTCTTGACTGGGAAATCCCATGGACAGAGAACGCTGGCAGGCTACAGTCCATAGGGTCACAAAGAGTTGGACACAACTGAGCGATGAACACTTTCACTTCACTTTCAACATTCAGCATAACTGGTACTTTTCTTTTATTAACAGTCATCTCATTTTCAGCCCTACATTTCCCTGTGGAAGGAATCACTGCTTTATTTTGGCACTTTTGAAATAATGGCAGACATTTTGAACGCAGGAGCAATAGCAATGGAATAAAAAAGAATTATCAGCAAGTGAGATTTCTAGTGTGGGTGTTGAAAACTAATGAAATGCTGTATTATTCTGTGTTCTGCTTAAAAGAACTTGTAATATTCTTCTTTAGTTAAATTTGACTCTATTACTTATTATCACTGCAGAAATGTGAAGAATAAAAAGTTCAGAAGCCATTTGTGTTCAAATAGAGTGCAATTAAAAAGTCCCAGGAAAGCATTATAAGCTCATAAACAAGAGAGCTAGCAAGAAGAAGAAATTCAAGAAGCCAATGCTGTTATCACCTGCCAGATATGAGAAAGGCAACAGAAAATCAAAAACAGAAGAAAAGAAAAAGAACAGTGTGACCATTAATTAGCAAATGGAAAAAGATAATTTAGAGGCCCCAAAGAAGCTGAATTAGGGAAAATGCTTTTTCAGTTTTAACAAAGAAATTCCAGGCAGTGACAAGCTTTTAAACTTACAATGAGGATTGATCAGTAGAAAAGAACCGGTATCAGAATATTTCAGGGAACAAAGAAAAAAAAAATCCAAGCTACACGGTGAAAACAGGCTATAGGGCTGAACAATTCCTGCTAAAGGTACAAGATGTCACTGTACTCTCTGCCCTCCTTTGTGCTTACACAACTGTTTTGATTCTTCCATTTGGGGTGGTCGAACCTCTGGTAAATGTTTTTCTGGGAGAGAAAAACATTGTTGTTTTTTTGCTGGTTGTTGGGTCACTGCCATCTGCTATAACCACATCCTCAATAAATACACAAGCAAACAGATCCCTTATGAATCTTCATTTTTAAGATGCTTCTAATTGATTTTGCAACAATCGTGATTGAGGTCTGATGATTACTGTTACTATGAGTTCTGAAAAAAGACCACAAAACAAAGGAGAATGTCTTTTGGCCAGAACTGATTAAAAAACATGAACAAAGCAAACTGTTCCTGACAATAAAAATAACTACCATTTCTTACATGCCTAGCACAGGCAAGCCCTGCACACGTGATATCTGATTTAATCATCATAACAATCTTACAATGTTTTATAATGATCCTTATTTAGTGGATGAAGAAACTGCAGTTCAGAGAGACTAAACAGCTTGCTCAAGACCTCCTAGCTGGTAAGTGGCAGAACTGGACTTGGCCCAGCTTCTACTGACACCAAACCCCACACTCTTATGGGACACAATGTTCCTACTATTTGTGAGTCCCTTTACAAATTTCAGTGCTTTCACATAAGAAATGACAGCTAGAGAAATCTGATGACACATTGAAAAAGTTGCTATGATAAGAGAGAAAATAAAAGAGTTGGAGTGAATCCTAAATCAGAGGTTAGATTCCAAAGTCCGTGAGAAAAACAAAAATCCCTTATAGACAAAATTAACTTTGAGTGACTGTGATGGATTAAGCATGCTTTACACTATCTCCCTGATTGCAGCTTTAGACAGAATGTATAAAGCTATCTGAGAATGCTGAAGAGAAAATAACAGCATGCATATGGGGAGAAAAATTAAATCTTGAAGAATGACTGATACAGGAGTAGATTTTATTTTTTACTTTCTAGTTGGTGCAGTAAGACAAGAAAAAGACTTAAAGGCATACAGACTGAAAGGAAAGAAATAAAACTGGCTTTGTTCACAAATGACAAGACTATCCACATAGAAAATTCCAAAGATTCTACAAAAAGTCTCCTAGGACTAATAAGTCAGTTTAGAATGGTCGCAAGATACATGATCAATGTCCAAAATCAATTGTATCTCTCTCTACATAGCTTGAACAACTGGAAAGAGATATTTTTATTTTTTAGACTCCACATATAAATGATATCATATGATGTTGACCCAACAAGTCAACACTGGAACCCAGCTTATGCAGAAGAAAAGGCTCCGATCAGTTTAGGATTCAGAAGGCAGATTTTTTTTCCACTAAAGAGGAAAAATTTTTTACAATTGATATTCATAGCTGTTCTCTTTGTTGTTTTTCTCTTTTGTGAATTTTTAATCTACTATGTAGTAATCTTTCAATATAGTTGGCCTGAGGTACAAATGCCATTTTGTGCAAAGGACACGTGTCCCTGATCCTGTGCTAAAATGGATCATTTTTGGCCACTTACTTGGGGAAATAAAAGGTCATGAGATAGATGCGTTATTAAGAAAATGACTAACAGAGAGAACCTTTCTGACTACTCATCATTGCTGCAATCTGAAACCATCTTTACTCTGATTCAGGCCTCAGAAGAAGGAATGTGGGGCTCCTTCTAGGCTGATAGATGAATTAGTGGATATGTCATCAAGTGTTCAAGTCATCTACCATATGCGTAGTTCTGGGTAGATGGTGGCCACCATGACAACTGGCTTCCGCTATCAGGTGAAGATACACAGAGTATGATGACATGAGAACGTTGTCAACTCTGAAAAGCTCTTGTCTTGCAAAGGGATATGTTTTGTGACAGTGGATAGCACAGCCCTAAAAGAGAATGGTTGCACTAATTGTTCTGCCACAGCAGCTTAAAATTTCTCACAAATGGAATCAGTCACCAGCAGGAGCATCCCTTCGGCCAGTGTGGAGATAAAAGACAGTTTCTCGATGTAGCTCAGTCTCTCTGCAGTGTGACCCACTTTCTTGGAAAAGTGATACTAAAGGTTTTGAGAAGATTCTACTCCTTTAAGGATAAATGTGATGTGCTATCTTGAAGCGTCATCGAAGTCACTGGGATGGTTTTAGTCTCTCCTTATCCCAAGCGGTCTTGTGCTCAGTGCTTAAACCCACAAGGTCAATAGTTCTTGGTCTTTTACTTGGAAAAACAGAAACCAGCTGTATCTCATCTTGGGCAGCATAACTGACTGAAAGGAAAATTCCAAAGATCCTAAGAAAATTCCAAAGGCTCCTAGGACTAATAAGTCAGTTAAAATGGTTGCAAATACATGATCAATGTCCAAAGTCAATTGTATCTCTTACTACATAGCTTGAACAACTGGAAAGAGACATGTTCACAGATTCTTCTCTCTCCAAGTGTTCCTTCCATTTGAAGACACGGTTCTAATCATCTGCATAAGAGCAGACGTGTTTCTGGTGGTCCCCGTGTTAGTTCACCTTGCGCTTTTAATTTCACCTGTTCTTTCCAGGGAAAATTTCCTTGGAAGTCGTAAGGTAATGTAAAAAAGCAACAGATCTACATTGAAGAGTGAATGTTAAATACAGAGAAACTGAACTTCATGTTAGAGCCAAGTGAATGATGATTGTAAGTGAGGGCATTTTCATGGCTCTCGTATAAATTCTAAGTCATTGATAAGAATTATTACAAAAGAAACAGTTGATTGACCTACTTTCATGCTATAAAAATGGAATGAGTACATATAGCAAATTTTTTCTTTGCTGTATCATTTTTATTAATTTTTAATGTAATCAGTGGTTATGTCTGTGCCATATATAAATGTTATTAGTGTCATAACTTGCATGCACCATACACTTCCCTTTCCAGGATGCATGAGGCAGCCCTGGAACACACATGTGATCATGCATGTACATATGTGTTAGATTTGCTTCTATCTTCATATGCAGCCATTCTCAAACTCCTCAACATTATGAAGCTACTCCCTTAATGAAAGATACAGCTGCTGTGAACAGAATAGTATTATTTTAGTTGACTGGTGCTTCTTGGCTAAATTAATTGAATTAGATGTTTAAATAGGTGTAATTTTCTCTCTTAGACAAAATTGTCAAATCTGAATCTAACATCTTTCCATAAGTAAAAGTGACTTTTAAAAAATGAAGGAGGAAATGGCCTTTGCTATTTTAGAAATATAGCAATTGTTTTTTTTTTTGTTTTTTTTGTTTTTTTTTTTCCCATTTATTTTTATTAGTTGGAGGCTAATTACTTTACAGCATTGCAGTGGTTTTTGTCATACATTGAATTAGCCATGGATTTACATGTATTAATTGTATTTTGATATCTTGAGCCAAAGAAAATGTATTCTTTTATATGTTCTAAGAGTCTGTTTTTTCTTTAATTTTTAAATAGGCAGCTCAATTAGTGTAAGACCATCTTAAGGGGGAAAATTAACAAGTAATTGTACATTTAACAAAATAGAAATTCACTTTGGGGAGTATGATAGCTTTAGTTTTTCTATGACTATGATTTTTGGAAAGCAAATAGAAAATTGAGAATAATTTCCTTTTACATGTCTCAGTTGAACTGAGATATTTATGAACAGTTAAGGTTGAGAGAGATGAAAAAATATTCTAATGAGATTAAAAAATACATGATGGTTAGATTGTCTATAAAATTTTTATCTTTCATTTTGTGGACATGTAATGTTCAAATTTGAATAAGGTAAGTTATAAAAGATTAAAAATCTTAATTGATATGTAAGCTTTAACAGATCAAAAGATTAAAATCAGTCTACGTATTAGAAGAGGAAATTGCGGAAGTAATATAGGTTGTCATTTCTCTGGATTTGTATTATTGAAATGATCATCTTGGAAATTTATTTAGGTTATCTAATACAAGGCAACTGTGTATAGAATATGACACCTAGCTGCCACAGTAAATCTTGTTTTCAAGGTATTATATGATACTAGAAGTTTAAGGACATTAAGTGAAGAAGAACTAAAGAGCCTCGTGATGAAATTGAAAGAGGAGAGTGAAAAAGTTGGCTTAAAGCTCAACATTCAGAAAACTAAGATCATGGCATCCGGTCCCATCACTTCATGGCAAACAGATGGGGAAACAGTGGCAGACTTTATTTTGGGGGGCTCCAAAATCACTGCAGCCATGAAATTAAAAGATGCTTACTCCTTGGAAGGCAAGTTATGACCGACCTAGACAGCATATTAAAAAGCAGAGACATTACTTTGCCAACAAAGGTCTTCTAGTCAAGGCTATGGTTTTTCCAGTGATCATGTATGGATGTGAGAGTTGGACTAGAAAGAAAGCTGAGCGCAGAAGAATTGATGCTTTTGAACTGTGGTGTTGGAGAAGACTCTTGAGAGTCCCTTGGACTGCAAGGAGATCCAACCAGTCCATCCTAAAGGAGATCAGTCCTGGGTGTTCATTGGAAGGACTGATGCTAAAGCTGAAACTCCAATACTTTGGCCACCTCATGTGAAGAGTTGATTCATTGGAAAAGATCCTGATGCTGGGAAAAATTGAAGGTGGAAGAAGGGGACGACAGAGGGTGAGATGGTTGGATGGCATCACCGACTCAATGGATATGAGTTTGGGTAAACTCTGGGAGTTGGTGATGGACAGGGAAGCCTGGCGTGCTGCAGTCCATGAGGTCGCAAAGAGTTGGACTATGCAACTGGAGTTGGACTATGCGACTGAACTGAAGCAACTGAGCATATGCAAGCAACCATATACTCTGACTTTATAAAAGTGTTCTAAATTCTCTTTATTTTAAAAAACTAATCAAAATGTTACTTTTTTATTCTCTTAAACTGGACACAAATGTGCACTTTTTTTCCCTTGTTATTTGCAAATGGAGCCTGAAGTTGATAATAGTTCAGATGCTTTGACTGAGGGAATGTTTTGACTACTCATAATCAGGGAATTTGTGAAAGTCATTTTTATATTACTTAACATTTTGTTATGAAAGTTTAAAAATATATAGAAAACATGAAAGAATGTTACAGCAATCCCCCAAATATTCACCACTTAGATTCTACAATTAACATTTTACTATACCGGATTTGGTTCGCAGGTTGTTCAGTGGTAAAGAATCTGCCTGTCAGCTGGAGACATGGGTTCCATCACTGGGTCAGGAAGGTCCCCTGCAAAAGGAAATGGCAACCCACTCCAGTATTATTGTTTTGGAAATCTCATGGACAGAGAAGCCTGAGGTCACAAAGAATTGGATACAACTTACTGACTAAACAGCAACAGCATACTGGATTTATCACATTTCCATCCATCTAGCCAATGCCCTATCCATACATCAATCCATCTTATTTTTTGCTACATTTCAAAGAGTTACAGACATCAATATATTTCCCCTCAAGCACTTCAGAATGCTAACATTAACTGGAGCTGTGAAAATCTTTTAATAGCAAAAGAATTAAAATTTGTTTGTCTGGAGAGGAACATAACATCCTTGAATCCTTGGGGGGGAAAGAGATAAATTACAATTTGGACACGTGGATGAATTTCAGTGTTTAGTAGCTAAGGCCTAGAAAAATAAAGATGAATTGATGACACAACTTATGATAATGGTAAAAAACAAACCTCTAAGCCGTTAAAACTTTCACCAGCAGGAAGAAGCCTTCAAAAGCCATTCATTCCCCCAAGAGAGGCATGTTGTGCCAAGCCCAGCTCTGATAGGCCTGTAGAGGTTCCCTCTCCTACCCCACCCCCCCACATGTGGACAAATCTTGATAGACGAGAGCTTTCTACCTGCAAAAACAGAAAGTTGCTAGCTGACCTGGCTGTTGTTTCAGCATTAAGGATAATCTACTAACTAGCCAATTAACTCCTAAGTGAGTCACAAGCTGCTACAGGCTAGTTCTAGTAACTTCTAGAAATGAAGCTCTGAAGAATGTAGAGTTCTTAGCTCCTGTAGTACCAAAATGCAAAGCAGAAGTGACCGCATGACACAGAATTAGTTGATCTGGCCTCTCTGCATTCTAAACACATCGGGGCCAGTCTGCGTTTAGGAGGAAATATTTTGTAAGCTTTGAGAATTCTAAGAGGCAAGTCATCCTGGGTATCAGTGTTGCTAATCCAGTGTCTGATTAAATGCATGCACAGAATTTTCTCAGTGGATTTAACATTCAATGAATTTCACAGAAATTCCATTTTGCAGTGTACCATGACCTACTCCTTTTAGTGCTGAAGATGGTCTCACAGAATTTTCCCTCTCTGACTGGTGCTTGATTTATAAAGTCTTGCCTTTTTTGGCCATGTCCAGGCAAATCAAGAGGGCTCTCTTAAGCCCTATCCTCCACTTGGAGCTCTTTTGGAAGCTGAGGGTGCAGAGCAGTGTTTCCTGCCTCCAACTGTTCCCTAAAGTACTCCCCCTACCTCCTCCCACCTTTCCATCTCATCGTCCTAGCACCATGATGAGGATTTTAGCTCCTGATGACCTAGTTCAGGAAGGACAGAGGGTGGCCACGGCAACTGGCTCTAACGGATCTGAGAAAGGGGCCTCTTCATCTCCAAGGTAACTGTCACTAATGGAGCTCTTGGGGCCATGGTGGACCACCATCTCAGGAGGCATGTGGCCCAGGGAGGAACATTCAAATCAAAGTAGAGAGAGAGGAAGGGCCCCAGGAAGTTTCCATCCTGCTGGACAGCCCTGCCCCCCAGAATTTGCAAGGCCTACAGCCAGATACAAATGGAGGTTTGTATACCTTATGTCTAAACAACTAGAAGGTATTTTAAACAAAATGTTAATTCCTCTGACTTTGACAAATATACATACCGTTAGAAAGACCTGAAAGGCTGGGTTTGAATTCAGAGTTCCTGGATGCCTCTGAGATCTGAGCTTGAACACGGCAGCACAGGAAGGTAGAGACATTACACAGTTAGGTATGTCAATAATTTGATCACAAATGTATTGAGGGCTGTGGAGGAGAAACACGTGGAATCAAGAGAGTTTTCAACAGGAGGACTTGACTTGGTCTAGGAGGCAATCAGGGGAGGTTTTCTTAGGGAAGTGATGTTGAAGGGACACAGGATGAGTAAGTTATTCAAGAGGAGACCCAGGAGTGGGCGGGGGAAGGGTTTCATACAGAAGGAGCTCATGGGTAGGCAGCACTGAAGCAGGTATCTTCAAGCTTGCTGTAAATCAGGGGGAAGAGGTGGGGTGAACCTCAAGAGAAGGAAATGCCTGATGGGTAACTCATCAGCAAACAGGAATGTGGAGAGAACTAAAGTGAGCTGTTTCTACCTGGACCAGACTCTGTTTTGTGATCAACACACAGCATCTCCATTATCACTGAATATGACTGTTGCTCAGAGGGTCAGGCACTGTTGTCCTACGTTCACAGGGGAAAGATGATGTTCAGAGGTTAAGTAATTTTCCCAAAGATGCACTTGTATTCAGGAATGGGACTGTATGCTCAGCAAGTACTTAAAAAAAAAAAACAAGTAACTCAGTGAATTGGCTTTTGGTGAATTCTTCCTTCTTTCTTTAACAAAGGTAGAGATTGAGCCTCTGTTGAAAATAAATATCAGGGCAATATGACAGTATGTTACAGGATATATGTTTATTGGGTTTTCTTTTTGAGTAATGAGACTACTTTTAACACATCATGACCAAATTATTTGTAACCTGGAGATAAGGTATCAGTGTCTTGGGTGGTCCCGGAGCTATTTCCACAGGTTTTTGGGTGATGTTAAAAAGAAAGAAGAGCTATTCTCAGAAAGTGTGTTTTTTGACTTAGGTATTTAAAGACAATGAAAGAGTAAGTCAGGAGAGATGCAGGAAAGAGGGAAGAAAGAGAAAATAAAAGTATACTATTGACTTTTGTGTTTACACATACACCCACACCCACACATGCACTCATAAAAATTTATGAGTTCTTCAGATTAGACCTTGAAATTATGATCCATTTCTAGAACCTAATGGGGCAGGGTGCCAGCAGTAGCCCAGTTTTCAGTACAGTTAATGTGGGTGTGGGTGTGAGTGTGGGGCAATCAGAACAGCGTAGAATGACTCTGATGGAACATGGGGTCTTCAGTCAGACCACCTATTTGAAACCTCACCCTACCACTTGCCTGTTGAATGACTGTGGGCAAGGCATTTAACTTTGCCTAAATTCCTTGTCTGTAAAATGAAGTTAATATACTTCCTGCACAGGATTGTAGTCAAGTTTAAATGACAGTAAACCATCCACATATAATAGATTCCCTTGGATGCCTATTCAATAGTTCTCTATTTCTTCCTCGCTGACAGCTCACAGTTTTGTTTGGGGATTTGCAGAACCGCAAGCTCAAGATAGCTGAACTCCATTTCTGTGGCCCAGGGAGGACAATTAAAATGATTTTTTTCCCATTTGTCAGAGATATAAAAGAAATGATTCCTTCTGCTGTTTCTTCTATGCTGTGATGTTGGGAGCTGTGGCAGCCATTCTGAAATCATGAAGAGAATTAGCTAAGGACAAGCCAACCCATGGAGAATGGCAGACTAGAAAGGGGAGAAGAACCTGGGTGGTCAATGATATTCTTTAGCCCCTGAAGACATTTGATTTCCATTTTTTTTTACATAATACATGTTTGATTGAGATAATAAATGTCTTTGTTGTTTAGGCCAGATTAAACTGGATTATGTATAAATGTTGCCCAAAGCACTCCAAGGGAACACCTCTGCATAGATCCTTAATGCATAGTGAAGATGCAATTGTGAAGCACACCTGATGAAAAGTGCATCAGACTTAGAGACAGGAGACTTAGTTCTGGCTGTTTCTCATGACTGTTACTAGTATTAATTCTCTCATCCCCTGAACCCTTGCATCTTACTTGCCTAGGCCTGTGGTACTGACCAGATTCTTCCTATCTGAGCTGATTTTACTTAAAGCATCTTCTCTGCCCAGATACTTTCCTGCAGTATTATCAGTTGAATCTCTCCCCCAGACATCTACCTCCACCCACCCTGCCCTGGAATTTCATTCCTTACCCGTGGTCCCCGCAGAACCTTCTAGATCAGTCCTGCCCTCCTCCCACATCTATACCCTTTGCACACTTTGCCTGTTTTGTTTATGTCTGAGCAAACAAAAAGGCAGTATTGCATTTTTAAACTACATGGAACTAAACTAAACATGAACGTGGGGAGCTAAGAAGTCACTCCCGATATTTGCAGTCTCTAGAATAAGATTTTCACGTTGAGGAGAGGAGGGCTATTTTGTCAATGAAAGGACACTGTAGTGTCTGGAGGCACTTTGATTGTTATAACTGGAGCATGCTACTGGCATGTACCAGGTAGAGGCCAGGGAGGCTATTAAACATCCTACAGTGCAGAGGACAGCCTCCCATGACAAAGAATTATCTGGTCCAAAATATCAACAGTGCTGAGGCTGAGAATCCTTGCTCTAAGAAAATGAAAATTAAAAAACAACAACAACAACATTACATTCCAAGACTTTCACAGCTTTGAGCATTCCCAGCCTCCTTCCTCCAACAGCAGAGACCCAGCACCCTCATGCTGAATTACTCTCTTGTATTCTGTGTTACTCAGAAACTAGAGGAGGCCTCCCATACTCGAGTATTACTTATCCAACTGGGCTTCCTCTGCATCCTTCTGGCTTTCAAAAAAGAACTGTATGAGTAATGAACGCTTACTCTGGGGACAAGAGCCTTTGATCTCCCAGGCCTTTTCCTGTTTCCCGAAGGATTTTACTCTCTCCTCCCTCCTCTTCAGCATAATTCTAAAATCATTTAACTTTGTCCTTAATCAAACGCTGTTTGTAATGTTAGATTCTAGCCTTAGGAAACTAGACCATATCTTAGATTGATGCTGCGTCTGTTAAGGTTCAAACTTACAGTCAGCTTTGCTGTTATGGAAATCTAACATCTCAACAGTGAGGGTGGCCTTCATCCATCATTTCCATGAAACTTTATTTTTACAGAATTTCCTTTCAAGATGGTAGATTACTGTACATTCTGGGGTGGGAGGTGAGAGAGGAAAGTCCATCACTGATGGAGAAAGGAAATGGCAGGCCTGATCTCTATGGGAGTGGTATAAGAGGTCAGATCAGGTCTTTGAATTTTTTTGAGTTGCTGGATTAACTCAGAATTATTAATTAAATGACCTCCAAGTCTTGAAACTTCCCAGCTCTGAAAGATGCTCCAAAACAGAAAGAAACACCAGTTTGTGCCATGAAGAACTATGGAGCTGTGGGACCGGAAAATCAAAATGTGGAGCTTCATTTCTATGTTTGGTAAAGTGGGAGGCTGCATCTGTAACTTGCTTGCTTGCTTTGTTGCTCAGTCATGTCCAACTCTGTGTGATGCTTTGGACTATAGCCTGCCAGGCTCCTCTGTCCATGGGATTTTTTCAGGCAAGAATACTGGAGTGGGTTGCCATTTCCTTCTCTGGGGGATCGTTCCAAGCCAGGGATTGAACCTGCATCTCCTGTGTCTCCTGCATTGCAGACAGATGTTTTTCCTGGTAATTATGACCTTAGATCTTCCAGTGACTTTGAATTTCCCAGAGATTTCACCCACATCATGATTTCCTTTGCCCTCTCGTCAGGGCTTCCCTGGTAGCTCAGTTGGTAAAGAATCCGCCTGCAATGCAGGAGACCCCGGTTCGATTCCTGGGTTGGGAAGATCCCCTGGAGAAGGGATAGGCTACCCACTCCAGTATTCTTGGGCTTCCCCGGTGGCTCAGCTGGTGAAGGATCTGCCTGCAATGTGGGTAGACCTGGGTTCAATCCCTGAGTTGGGAAGATCGTTTGGAGAAGGAAACGGCTACCCACTTCAGTATTCCGGCCTGGAGAATTCCATGGACTACAGTCCACGGGGTTGCAAAGAGTCGGACATGACTGAGCAACTTTCACTTTTCACTCGTCAAAGCGATCCTGTGTGGCAGGCAGGTCAAGAGTTATTACTCTCACTGGGCCAAGAGGAATGAGGTTAAATGACTTACTTAAGATCAACACAACTTAAAGCTGTGTTCTCTCCCTGAGAGATAATGCATGACTTCTAAATATAACCAGATGTTTCAGATCTTCCCCAGGGCAGATAAGATTAAAAACAATCTGCTCTTTATTCTGGGCTTCCCAGGTGGCGGGAGTGGTAAAGAACTCAAACACTGCAGGAGACGTTTATACAGGCAGGTTCGATCCCTGGGCTGAGAAGATTCCCTGGAGTGAAAGTGAAAGTTGTTCAGTGACTCCATGGACTATAAAGTGCATGGAATTCTCCGGGCCAGAATACTGGAGTGGATAGCCATTCCCACATGGCAACCCATTCCAGTATTCTTGCCTAGAGAATCCCATGGATGGAGGAGTCTAGTGGGGTACAGCCCATGTGATCAAAAAGACGTGGACATGACTGAAACGACTTGGGACACAGGCATGTTCTTTATCCTGAACCATTCCTTTCTCAGATAGCAAGGCATAACTTTTTTATTCAGGATATACAGTCACTGGCCCACTGAGCCCGGATGGTCAAAAAGGAATCCTTTCATCTCCTCACATAGCTTCCCTCGATGATTGTACATGTGTTATGTGTGACGTTTTGTATTAGGAACCGGAGAAGGAGAAAGGAGACAATGATAAACATGCTCTAAAACGTGATTTTTGCCCTCAGGTCACTCAAAGTCTTCCAGAGGATGCTAACATGTAAAACAGCAGCAGACACAAAGGCAGAAGAAGGTTTGGGGCAGAAGCCACAGTTTTAGAACTAGAGTGGAAGAAGCATTCCCTCTGCCTGTGAGAGAAGAGAAGCTTTTCAGGGGAAGGGTCAGCATATAAGCTGGGCCTAGAAAGAGCAGGATTCTGAAAATCTGAGAAGATAAGCCTGTCACAGAGTAGCAAGGAATATTTACTCCTGACATTCCTGAGGTTTACCCGAAGTTTTACATGTAACATCAACTTGCTGCTGCAGTCGTGTCTGACTCTTTGTGACCCCATGGACTGCAGCCTGCCAGGTTCCTCTGTCCAAGGGATTCTCCAGGTGAGAATACTGGAGTGGATTGCCATGCCCTCCTCCAGGGGCTCTTCCTGACCCAGGGATCAAACCTGAGTCTCCCACATTGCCATTTCCTACTCCATTACCTTCTCTAGATAATGAGAAACCATGAATGGAAGGATTTATGATCATTGGGAGCTAACCTCTTTGATTAGCTGATGAAATCTGCAGGAAAAAAATGCATGTTTGTACCTAATTTTGCATATTTCAAGACTGTCCATAGAACTTCACGAAGCCCATCCATGAATACCCAGGTTTATAACACTTGTATCAGTGCCTGGTTGGTATTAGCACATTTGCATGAAAACATGTCATAATATTCAATACTCTCATGTATTATGTTTGAAATTCCCTAAGGACAAGAGTTATAATATGTTGGTCTGGCACACTCCTATGTAGGTATTTAATGAGATGTATAAAGGATCAAGCATCAAAAATTGAATTTTCCATTTGGTCTAAAGATTTACAGTCAAAATGTTCTATTTTTAGAACTACTCAGAAAATTAGGTGAGAGAGAAAGAGTGAGGAAAATGGTAGGGACTCAATGTCCAGGAACTCTCAGTTTCATCCATGTGTAAATCATTCAATAGCTTATGAATGATTTAGCAGCTGGTCACTGGTCAGAGAATAAATCTTTTAATAGGCAAGATGCCTGCCTCATTGTCATTGTTAGAAGATCCAGCCTAAAATTGATGTAATACTTTGAGCTGTCTAATTTTGCTTAATGATATAAAAATTTATAACTTGATCTCAATGAAAAAAATCCTCCACTATTTTCTTGTTCTCTGTGGCAGAGACTGTTAGTTTCCCCCCAGTATTTATTTTCTCCTTCCCCAGTACAGAGCCTGGGATGCTGGAGGAACATGTGACTGCCCAGAATAAAGAGGACGTTTCCCAGCCACCCTTGCAGCTGGAGGTAGCTCTCTGACTAAATTCTGGTTTATGGGATGTAACTGATTGTATAAGCACACGAAATGTAATTAAGCAATGGTGAGGAGGGTTGTCCCTCTCATTCCTTTCCTCTCTCCTATTGGTTGGAATGTAGACGTAAGGAAGGGCGCACCCACAGGGGCCGGGAGTGCGTTGAAGATAGCAAACCGCAGGTAGCGGGGGCCCAGGGCCCTGTCACTGTGGGTTGCCCCAGCAGTCCAGAGTGGTTTTGGCTCCCCAACACCACCTCCACTCCTGGAGAGTTCTTAGAAGGACCCGCAGGACTCTGCATATGAATATGCTCATGGCTAAGATTTATTACAACCACAGCAAAAGGATACACTGCCCAATCATAAGGGAGAAAAGCGGAAGTGGGGTCTGGAAGGATCCGTGTGCTGGCTTCTCGGTGCATTCTGCCTCCCGTGAGGGGACACACAGAACTTGTCTTCTCTCGGCAATGAAAATGCTGCAACATGCATGTGATGTCTCTGCACACCAAAGCCCAGCTGACACTCAGCACCCAGTTGGGAGCGGGTCCTGTCAGGCGCCATCTGCCTGGCCTGTACCAAAATTCCAAACTCTCACGGGGAAGTGGACAGATAATTGAGGCACAGGCCTAGTCGAATACGGTTCGTTTTAAACAATTTTATTTATTTATTGGCTGTGCTGGTCTTCGTGGCCGCACGGGCTTTTCTCTGGTTGCAGAGAGCCGGCACCCCTCTATAGTTGGGTGTGCAGATGTTCCACTAATGTGGCTTCTCTTGTGGAGCGTGGGTTCTAGGGCACGTGGGTTTCAGTAGTTACCTGTGTGGAAGGTTCGGTAGCTGTGACTCCTGGGTTCTAGAGCACAGGCTCAATAGTTGTGGTGCCTGGGCGTAGTTGTGAGGCCTGTGGAATCTTCCCAGGTCAGAGATCAAACCCGTATCTCCCGCACTGGCAGCTGAATTCTTTACCACTGAGCCACCGGGGAAGCCCAGTGGGATAAGATGCCTGATCTCCATTTTAAAAAAAGAATCCCCCACTATTTCCCTGTCTTTTGTGCCAGAGCAGTTTCAGGGCTACTGCACTATCTCTTCTGCACAGGCATAATCTATACATTTACCTGAAACAGAAATCAACTCTCAAATTTGTTTGAGTCAATGTTTCTGTGTGTGTGTGTGTGTTTTTAATCTCTTTTAGCCAAATCTAATTCTAACAAATACTCTCCCTTCTTCATCTATTTGAAAACTAGGTGGAGATAAATCTTGGTGTCAAGTTAACAGTGGATGTGGATACTGAAGGCTGGTTGGGATTTTCTCATCCCAGAACACATATTTTCTTATCTCCAAATTCTGCTTGGATAGCATTAATTTACAAAAGAACCTGTGTTTCCAAGGTTCATTTGTAAACTGCACAAATCAGCTCATGAAAGACGGCCATGGCGAGTCTGTGGTGGGGCTGGAGGGATCAGGTTCCCATGAGGAAACTGCCACTTGCTTCTTCCTATTTCCTGGAGCCCTACAGTAGTGCAGGCAATGACCATGTGCAGTGAATGCCTGGAGAATGACCTTCCTCTGGCTTTTGATAGGTCTGATAAACCATAAAGCATCTTAGTAGTTTCCACTACTATAGTAGTTTCCACTAAGAAACAGAGCAGTTTATAGAGTTTCTACATCAACATTCAAGCTCCAGAGGGGTTTTTTTTTTTTTTATGTATTTGTTTTGAAACTGGAGATGTTCTAATTCATTTCTTCATTTTACATAGGTAAAATGTAACCCATCTCACAAGATCCAGCACATTAGACAAAAATAGAAATAGAAACCTGTGTCCTGATCCCAATCCACATACCCCTCCTGAATAATAATCATCTGGATCCCCTGTGAAGACAGATCTGGACAATGGACAGCCCCTAATCATTGACTCACTGACTTTCTGTATTGCCACTGACTCGCCTTCATGCTGTGTGGAGCTTTCAGAGGCAGGAAGAAAAGTCTCCTAGGAGAGGCACGTGAGTAGACAGAAGGCACTTCCCCCTATGACGTGAGTCAATGATTAGGGGCTGTCCATTGTCCAGATCTGTTTTCACAGGGGATCCAGATGATTATTATTCAGGAGGGGGATGTGGATGGGGATCAGGACACAGGTTTCTATTTCCACTTGTGACTAATGTGCTGGATCTTGTGAGATGGGTATTATAAATGGTGCCTGTGGGAGAGCAAAAAGTATCCTAGAACACAGGAAGTAATCAGTGCCTCCATGCTGATTATAATCACAGGACTTCCCTTTGGTCAGCTTCAGGCACATATTTGACAACTTCCTCTGAGGTGCTCCTGAGACACATGTTATTAACATGGAAGTAACTAATTAATTTGCATGCACACCAAACAATACTGCAGTTTTCACATGCCTGTGTGGGCCCTTGATAAATGTTTCTCGAGGATGCTAATATCTACTCATCAAACCAAAAGACATTTCCCAGCTCCTGAATAACAACTTTTAAAGAAAAGTATATACTGAATGTGAAAACCCTGGTCTTAAGAATCAAATGACTCAATGGGTGTTCTGGGTATTATTTGGAGCCAGTATTGGGCATTCTCTTTCTGCCCACGTATTTGAAATGTCTGTGTGCTGACCAGAGTCTAAGGCAGCTTAATAACTGGGTGAAGAATAACCATCAAATTGCTGAGGGCTGTTCTTTGTCACATAATGGCTATGCTGAGTAAAAAATAGAAGTCCCCCATGTACTCTCTACTATATTTAAACTGGATAATCAACAAGGACCTACTGTAAAGCGCATGGAATTCTGTTCAGTGTCATATGGCAGCCTGGATGGGAAGGGAGTTGGGGGGAGAATGGATATGTGCGTATGTATGGCTGAGTCCTTTCGCTGCTCACCTGAAACTATCACAACATTGTTAACCAGCTATGTGCTCCAATACAAAATAAAAAGTTTAGAATAAAACTATCATAAAAGAGAAGTCCCTCTGCTCACAAAGTGGAAAACACACACAACCACTGAATATCACTCACTTTACCTGGGAGCAGTGGGAATGGTGGCCAAGGTCTGGCCTTGGGGTGGATCTGAGATTAGCCTCCATGAGGCTCAGATCTGTGTAAGAGTGTGGTGAGCGTAACTAGCTGTTAGGACGGCTGGGAAGATACAGATGAGAATATTTATGTAAATATCTGGGGAGTGCTGGGGAAGACACAAAGAGGCCGATCTCATCCCTTCCATCTCTCCAGAAAAACAAAAACATTTCTTTCTTGCTATTGAAGATATGATTAGACTCTTAAAAGTGTGAGACATCGGCTATGAAAATTGGAAGGCATATGTCAAGGTTCTGGTTTTTGGTTTTTTTTTTTCAGATAGGAAAGAAATACACACTTTTACTTTTCCACAGATGCAAGTGACTCAGTCCTGCCATCACTTCCCAGATGGCATTCCATGTGCCTGACTGTGACAGTCTGTTTATTTATATGGCATTTTACAAAGCTTGTGGTATCAAAGTGCTTTTCTCTTTCAGTTTCTCTGACCTGTTCTCCATGAAGTACTTAAATGATCATTGATGGTTTCTTTCTTGCAAATGGCACTTTTTTAGAAAGTAGAAACAAAGGTATTTTTACCAACCACCTGTCCCCACCTCTGAGTGGCCTTGCCGTGTGATCAGACCCTACCCGGTTATTGCTCACTTTCCCTCCTGCCTCTCTTCTCTCATCACTGCCTCTTCCCATGAATGTCCATCATTCCTAAGACACAGGAGTCCACAGTGTCCCAGATGTGCAGAAACAATCTTTCCTGGGAACATCGTCCCCAAACTGTGGGGTATGATTTAGGTGATTCCAGTTGACGCACTGACGCTCCGTGATGTGACATTTTATCACAGACTGAGAAAACCATTCCCGTTCAACTCTCTTTCATGCTTTTGATTTCACAAAGGGAAGAGTCTATGCTTTGGCACTATTATGCCTTTAACACATCTCTAATGCTTTCATTCTTCATTTTTAACAAAGAAAGAGCAGCTTGCAGGTTCAGAGTCTTGGGCACAGTAAGATTTAACTATAAAGTCTTATATTATTTACTACCATTTCCAGTTAATGTAAAAGATAGACTGTTTTTCACTCAGAATAATAAAATAATTTTTAAAGAACAAATTTCCCATGAATAATAATAAATAAAATTGCTTTTAAACAACAGTCCTTGAATTTTAAAAAATAAGTGATCTAAAGAAGCAAACATGAATATAACTCATGAATATGTCAAAACTCTGAAGGTGACACTCATATGGCTGAAGTTTGCCCATTTGTCCAGGACCATTGAGAGAAGTTAAATGTGCCTGGGAGGGTGGAGTAGGCGCTATTCATAACATATTGTTTCTCTCTAAAGAAACACAGAGACCATTGCTTTCTCTTCTCCCACTGATACCTACCAGCCCCATCACTACCACCATCACCACCACCAAGATTGTCACTACCAAGATTGTCAACATTCCCTCCAACAGCACTTGAGCCATTACCTCATCACCATTATTAATCCATGTCAATATCTCACCACCTTCATCACCATCACCTCCATCCCCACTTACAACCCAGGTCCTTACCACCTTGGGCCTCTATTACCGCAACATTCTCCTACCTGGGGTCCATGATTCCAGTCTGTCTTAACACCAGTTAATCCCTCACATACACACAAAACCCACTTTTATTCTACCAGTTTCTTACTGTGGAACTGACAATGCTCCTGACTTAACTACCTTGTTAAGTCTGAATTCTTCTGTTTTTCATGACTCCCCCGTCTCTCTTCCATTTTCCTTCTTCTCCATTTTCTTTCTAGAGAATGGTAAACTGAATAAAGGAAAAGAGAAAATATTTCAATTGGGATATGTATACATTTCAATATAAAAAATAGAATAGAGAATATTCCCCATTTACCATGATTGACTCCAAAACTACCAAGTACCTCATCTACAGAGAGAAAATATTCTTAATTTTAAAATGTTATCATCTCAGAGAAGAGTTAATTGAAGGGGGTCAATATTTTTTTAACTCACTAATTATTATTCTAATTGTGCATTGCAATACCAATGCTCAGTAACTCACAATCACATAAAATTTCAATGGCATTTGACAGTAAATGTTTACTATTCACATGTCTGGGGTGGTCAGCCAGGGGCTTGGCTGATCCTGGCTGGCCTTACATCATTATTGTACAGTAAATGTTTACTATTCACATGTCTGGGGCTCGGCTGACCCTGGCTGGCCTTACATCATTGTCGTCTACCTGCTCACTGATCAAGTCTGGCCACAGGTGACACAGCTTCTGCTCTGCTGCTAGGTCCCTTATTTCCTAGCTGGTAGCCTTGGGTATGTTCTCATGACAACGGCTGTTCAAGACCCTGCTTGCATCACATTTGTTATCATCCCAATGGTCTAAGGAAGTCATATGGCTGGGCCTTGTGTTTGAGTAAACTCCAGGAGTTTGTGATGGACAGGGAGGCCTGGCATGCTGCAATTCACAGGGTCGCAAAGAGTCGGACACGACTGAGCAACTGAACTGAACTGAACTGAGAGTTGAAGTGGGAAGGGATAGCAAATTACCTGGCAAAGAATGTGGATACAGTGAGAGACTGTGAACTGGGGCTATCTTGCAATGTACTGAAACCTTAAGATACTTTTTTGAAAAATATTTCAGATTGATTTTTCTGAAAATTTAAAGTCACATTGGAATAAATACATTCTTTAAAAATATCAGTGATATGATATTAGATGTACAAAGAGATATAGTAAGGTATGTTAATATGTACCAAAGCATAAGTAGGTGCCAAAATAGTCATTGTTTGTGGTATTTTTAAATGATCACATAATCAATATAGAAAAGTTTATGTTGCTTTAATATATAAAAACAGATATTATTTTTAGTTTAAGAACTATTTAAAAATTTTTGAAGATAAGTTTTAGACCTATTTTATAGACTTACCAATATAATAAAACCCACTGATCAGTTAACAAATGACTATTTCAAAGTTTACATAATTTTAATAACTTTTGGTACCCTCTTTTATTTTAAAAATATTTCAGTTTGGGTAATAAATTATATGGACACCACCCATATCCCCATCAATAGATATAGCCACTTTTAACAGTTTGAGAATAGATTCTTTATGATCACTATTATACCTAATTGTGTTTCTTAAAGAAAACTGAGGATGACTTGATTTTTAACAGTAAATATGATACCGCACAATTGCACTCATCTCACATGCTAGTAATGTAATGCTCAAAATTCTCCAAGCGAGGCTTCAACAATACATGAACCATGAACTTCCAGATGTTCAAGCTGGTTTTAGAAAAGGCAGAGGAACCAGAGATCAAATTGCCAATATCCTCTGGATCATCGAAAAAGCAAGAGAGTTCCAGAAAAACATCTACTCCTGCTTTATTGACTATGCCAAAACCTTTGACTGTGTGGATCACAATAAACTGTGGAAAATTTTGAAAGAGATGGGAATACCAGAACACCTGACCTGCCTCGTGAGAAACCTGTATGCAGGTCAGGAAGTAACAGAACTGCACAGGAACAATAGACTGGTTCCAAATCGGGATAGGAGTATGTCAAGGCTGTATACTGTCACCCTGCTTATTTAACTTATATGCAGAGTACATCATGAGAAATGCTGGGCTGGAGGAAGCACCAGCTGGAATCAAGATTGCTGGGAGAAATATCAATAACCTCAGATATGCAGATGACACCACCCTTATGGCAGAAAGTGAAGAAAGAACTAAAGAGCCTGTTGATGAAAATGAAAGAAGAGAGTGAAGAAGTTGGCTTAAAGCTCAAAATTCAGAAAACTAAGATCATGGCATCCGGTCCCATCACTTCATGGCAAATAGATGGGGAAACAGTGGAAACAGTGGCAGACTTTATTTTTTTGGGCTCCAAAATCACTGCAGATGGTGTCTGCAGCCATGAAATTAAAAGACGTTTACTCCTTGGAAGAAGCATTATGAGCAACCTAGACAACATATTAAAAAGCAGAGACATTACTTTGCCAACAAAGGTCCATCTAGTCAAGACTATGGTTTTTTCCAGTAGTCATGTATGGATGTGAGAGTTGGACTATAGAGAAAGCTGAGCGCCGAAGAATTGATGCTTTTGAACTGTGGTGTTGGAGAAGACTCTTGAGAGTCCCTTGGACTGCAAGGAGATCCAACCAGTCCATCCTAAAGGAGTTCAGTCCTGAGTGTTCATTGAAAGGACTGATGTTGAAGCTGAAACTGTAATAGTTTGGCCACCTGATGCGAAGAGCTGACTCATTTGAGAAGACCCTGATGCTGGGAAAGATTGAGGGCAGGAGGAGAAGGGGACGACAGAGGATGAGATGGCTGGATGGCATCACTGACTTGATGGAGATGAGTTTGAGTAAACTCCGGGAGTTGTTGATGGACAGGGAGGCCTGGCGTGCTGTGGTTCACGGGGTCACAAAGAGTCAGACACGACTGAGTGACAGAACTGAACTGAGTTTAACTGATGATTTATCATGAACATTTTTCTATGCCATTAAATATTTCTCTAAAAACCCCAAATTTCTAATAGCTCCAAAGTATGTATTTATGGATGTTCCATGATGCATTTATCCAACCCCCTTATTGTTAGCTGCTTTTGCTGTTTGTGTTTTTTCATATACTGAACACTGCTACAGTGAAAATTCTTATACACGAGCAAACTTCACCCCATTGATCATCTCTTTCTCATTTCCTCACCTTGCAGGCAAGTAAACAGTTACTGCTCCAGCTTAAGAGATAGCAAGGGCATTCCAAAATGTCACTTTAAAAGGGAACCTTGAATTGTTGGGGAAAAAAAACAAAAACAACTTTGACTCGGATGACCTTGTTTCCTTTTCTAAGCAGAGAGCAAAGAGAAATGGAACAGCAGCAAGAGGACACAACTCTGCCCTTTCAGAATCTGGGAGATATTTATTTCTGAGGTCTTGTGAATGCTATGATTATGGTTGGAAAGCTTTCAGCTCCCTGCTTGACCCCAGTAGCCTGAGGCTACAGGTCAATCTCTTGATGAAGTGACAGCCTCTGGTCCCAACTATCTTCACCAGTGGAGATTGGAAACATGACCCGGGACTGCTTAGGAGAAGTTACTTATTTTTGTTTGCTAGGAAGCTGGGGCAAGGGTGGCGAGAAGACTATGCCCTAAATATGATATAATCCAGCTGTCCAAACACATATAATTCAATTCGGCCAGCCAGCCATTCCCCCAAATCCAGATGTTTGCCATCACACAATCTCAGATTATCTTTTCTTTTATCAAACATGATTTGTCCTAATCATGTTTGTCAAAGACTTGCATTTGCTTTTAATTAGAAAACATCTATTTTGGTTCAGCTGGGACCTCCTCATCTCCGCATAGGGACACAGCCTCCACTATTAATAAGCTTTAAATCAAAACTGCCCTCTGCCTTCTGACAAATCACTGAGATTTTTATTTCATTTGAGGGTTCAATTATAAGAATCTCACAACTACTCTAACACTAAATATTTGCTGATTACTAGTATTATTTGAATAGAGACAATTCTATTTCACCTATACATTCTCTAACCACTGGGTTCTCACGGAGGCAGTGGTCTCTTAATGTTTGCATCTCCTTGTGTTTAGAAATCTCCAACAATTATGTCTCATCATTACACGTGCTTTCAAAGCCTGACCAGATGTGTGGTCTTGCCTAGATCATTAGCAATGTCCCTAGCTTAATTTCATTCTCTGAAAGTTAGAGGATTATACAGTGTTATTGTGAGGATTAAATATCATAAGATATTGCAAACACGCAGCAGAATGCTTAATACATAGAGTGTGCGTGCATGCTAAGTCATTTTAGTCTTGTCCAGCTCTTTGTGACTCTATGGACTGCAGCCCTTCTGGCTGCTCTGTCCATGGGGATTCTCTAGGTGAGAATACTGGAGTGGGTTGCCAGGCCCTCCTCCAGGGGATCTTCCCGACCCAGGGATTGAACCCGTGTCTCCTGCATTAGCAGGTGGGTTCTTTATTACCAGCACCACCTGGGAAGCCCCTTACTATGTACTATGTAAGCAAATACTAGTTGAACCCTCCATTTCCTTAAAAATCTCTGGATGGGAGTCTGACTCTTCCAGTAATAAATCCCTATCGGCCCTGCTTCCAGGAGACTGAAGTAAACTTTCAGTACGTCAGTTTCTTTAGTTCTTGATGAAGTAACTGCCTCTGGTCCCAACTACCTGCACCAGTGGAGACTGGAAACATGATCCGGGACTGCTTTGGAGAAGTAGCTTTTGTTCTTTAGTCTGAGAGACAGTGAGCGAGAAAAGTAAGGGGAAAACCCTCTATGGGCATTCTGAATATTCTGGAAGCAAGTGAAGGCCATTCTATAATGGGTTCCTTCCTTGTAAAATTGTTTCTGACTATCCTTTGATCCAATGCTTTGCTTACTAAAAGCAATCCTCTGATTGCTGATTTTACTTCTCAAAATCTATCAATACTAGTTACTAACAGAGTAGTGTCTGGCATTTATTACCCTGGGAACATACATCTACTATTAAAAATAAATATGTACAAAAAAGATCTTCACCAAAAAAAAAAAAAAGATCTTCACGACCCAGATAATCACGATGGTGTGATCCTTCACCTAGAGCCAGACATCCTGGAATGGGAAGTCAAGTGGGCCTTAGGAAGCATCTCTATGAACAAAGCTAGTGCTGGTGATGGAATTCCAGTTGAGTTATTTCAAATCCTAAAAGATGATGCTGTGAAAGTGTTGAACTCAATATGCCAGCAAGTTTGGAAAGCTCAGCAATGGCCACAGGACTGGAAAAGGTCAGTATTCATTCCAATCCCAAACAAAGGCAGTGCCAAAGAATGCTCAAACTACCACACAACTGCACTCATCTCACACACTAGTAAAGTAATGCTCGAAATTCTCCAAGTCAGGCTTCAGCAATACATGAACCATGAACTTCCAGATGTTCAAGCTGGTTTTAGAAAAGGCAGAGGAACCAGAGATCAAATTGCCAACATCCGCTGGATCATCAAAAATGCAAGAGAGTTCCAGAAAAACATCTATTTCTGTTTTATTAACTATGCCAAAGACTTTGACTGTGTGGATCACAATAAACTGGAAAATTCTAAAAGAAATGGGCATACCAGACCACCTGACCTGCCTCTTGAGAAACCTGTATGCAGGTCAGGAAGTAACAGTTAGAACTGGACATGGAACAATAGACTGGTTCCAAATCAGAAAGGAGTATGTCAAGGCTGTTATTGTCACCCTGCTTATTTAACTTATATGCAGAGTACATCATGAGAAATGCAGGGCTGGAAAAAGCACAAGCTGGAATCAAGATTGCTGGGAGAAATATCAATAACCTCAGATATGCAGATAACACCACCCTTATGGCAGAAAGTGAAGAAGAACTAAAGAGCCTCTTGATGAAAATGAAAGAAGAGAGTGAAAAAGTCGGCTTAAAGCTCAAAATTCAGAAAACTAAGATCGTGGCATCCGGTCCCATCACTTCATGGCAAATAGATGGGGAAACAGTGGAAACAGTGGCAGACTTTATTTTTTGGGGCTGCAAAATCACTGCAAATGGTGATTGCAGCCATGAAATTAAAAGACGCTTACTCCTTGGAAGGAGCATTATGAGCAACCTAGACAGCATGTTAAAAAGCAGAGACATTACTTGGCCAACAAAGGTCCGTCTAGTCAAGGCTATGGTTTTTCCAGTGATCATGTATGGATGTGAGATTTGGACTAGAAAGAAAGCTGAGCGCCGAAGAATTGATGCTTTTGAACTGTGGTGTTGGAGAAGACTCTTGAGAGTTCCTTGGACTGCAAGGAGATCCAACCAGTCCATCCTAAAGATCAGTCCTGGGTGTTCATTGGAAGGACTGATGCTGAAGCTGAAACTCCAATACTCTGGCCATCTGATGCAAAGAACTGACTCATCTGAGCTGGGAAAGATTGAGTTCAGGAGGAGAAGGGGACGACAGAGCATGAGATGGTTGGATGGCATCACCGACTCAATGGACATGAGTTTGGGTAAACTCCGGGAGTTGTTGATGGATGGGGAGGCCTGGCGTGCTGTGATTCATGGGGTAGCAAAGAATCCGACACAAGTGAGCAACTGAACTGAACTGAATGCTGATTAGATTATTAATTCTTTTTATTTTCATAGACATTAGGAGTTGCTTTCTAAAAGGTAGCCCTTTCTTAATGAGAAGCAAAATCAAGATCCTGAGGCTAAAAAATCTGAACCAAGACCAACAATAGTGAAAAAACTCCAAGATGGACTCTTAAGGTCCTACTGGGTTAGCAGACAGCTTGTTCTCTTGTCTGTCTGTCAGTCTCTCTCACTGCCTACTCCCTTCTCTGCCTTTTTTCTCTTCATTTGCTTTTTAATTCTCTGCTTTGCTTTGATCTGGTACTTTATCATGGCTCCTGGCTCCTTCCCCTCTCCATTAATGTTTTGCCTGGTTTACATTCATCTCCTTGCTTTAATGTCTAATCTTTTTGTTCAGACTATAAGTCAAATGTGAGCCAGCAATAGGATGAGGCATAAAATAAATATTTATAGGATGGAATCTAAGAGGTCCACCTTGACTCTTCTTATAAACAGAAAGTGGCTTATAAAACAATTAACATTATTGAACATGGACACCATGTATTCCACTAACTGTCTTACATTTTTATGAACTGAATGTTTGTGTCTCCCTGGAATTCATACACCACAATCCTAACACATGCCCCACCCCCTGCTCCATGTGGCATATCCTTGGAGGTGGGGCCTCTAAGGAAATAATTAATGTTCAATGAGACAACAAGTGGGGGGCCCCAATCCAATAGGATTAGTGTCTTTATAAAACAGATACCAGGGAACTTGCATAAGCTCTCTCTCTCTCTCTCTCCACCTCCAAGCACATGCACAAAGGAAAAGTCAGATGAGCACATAGCAAGAAGGCAACCATCAGCAGCTCCCGGGAACATGCTGAGATCTCACAGACTCTACTGGGCCACTCCTGTCCTGGCTGCCGTTCCTTATGTCACCTTAATGTGATCATGGGAGGGAGAGCCTGTCACCCCGAACACTGCTCTATTTGTTTTAACAATAAAAACATTGCAAAAAATAAAAACATGGCTTATTGATTAAGGTAGGCTGAAGTGCTGTACCAAATTGATCTTAAAGTATATACTAGAGAATAGACGTTTATTTCACATTAGTATAATTATCTGAGGTTTTTGGCGATGGCTTTCCTTAATGCAGTGATTCAGGGACCCAGGCTCCGCCTGTCTTGTAGTTTTACCATCCCCTGGGGCCACCCTGGTATCTGCACCTGGCCAGCACCCATTCCAGAGGAGGAATGGGACTGTGGAGGAGGTGTACCTGCTTATTAAAAGCACTGGGATAGCAATGCATATGTGGGATCTTCATGCATTCTATTGGTGAGAACTAGTCTTACATCCAGGCTTCTCTGGTGGGGGGCTATAGTCCATGGGTCACAAAAGAGTCGGACGCAAATTAGAGACTAAACAACAATAGCAATAAAGTCTTATATCCACTTAGAATCAAGAAGGAGGGACAACGTAGGTCTTAACTAGGCAGCCCCTTATCAGCTGCACCTCTGCGTGGTGCAGAGTAGATCTGATTGCACATTTGATTTCCTTTGCCAAACATATGCAGGCCCCAGAATGGAGGTGAGAGGCAATGGTAAGAAGAGGGCACAATTATACTTTGCTTGACTACAGTCTACAGTGTTTATAATAGCAGTGATGCCTTCAAACCTGCATGTTCCCCAAATCTCTGCCACACACCTCACTGAGCAACCCTGGCTGCTTAGAAGGGAAGCCAAAGCAAAACAATGTTCACTTAATAAAATATATACGTCAGGCATCATGCTAGGTTATTTCCATATGACCCACACAGCATGGGTCCTCTCTGAACCACAGCAAAAACTGTTTCTTTCTATTTACAAAATTTGGGTTCACTGTGGGAAAGACATAGTACTTGGGCATCTTTTAAAAGGAGTAATTTGGCATAAGTGCCAGACATGATGCTCAGTCTTAGGAACACAGAGATGGTAAAGGCTCCATGTCTAATTTTCAGGAGTTCAGTTTTCTCCAAAATACAATCACAGTGCAATGTGATGAATGTTATGGTGGGAAGGAGTGGAGGGAGAATGTTCTCTGCCTGGAGTGACAGGGTGGGCTGTGAGGAAGGAATCAGAGGTGTCAGTGTCACAAAGGAAATGTCTAGCATTTGAATAGGGCCTTCAAGGATGATTAAGAAATTGCCAGAGAGAAGGGAGGAGAGTGAGTGTGAGCAGAGAGACTCACATATAAGGGTCATGGACTGCCCAGATAGTGGCGGCTGATCCATGGGGCACCCAGGAAGGGGAGGTTGGAAAGGAGACATGGTGGGGGGAGGAAAGGAAGGATGGGAGCTACCACTAGCCTTTGGTGATTTCCTGGGAGAGTCTGAGTGTCAGGCTGCCTGCCTGTTCTAACCAGTATATCCCGCAGTCACTTCCCTCACCAGCAATTTTAGCTTCCTCACACAATGGAGTGCACAGCTTCCTCCAGACCAGGGTTTCTCCACCTCAGGCCTATTGACATTTGGGGCCAGATCATTTTTTGTCGTGGGGCTGTCCTGTGCACTGTAGGACATTTAGCAGCATCCCTGGCCTCCACCCGCTAGTGGCTGGTAGCACTGCCCGCAGTGTGACAACGGAGAATGCCTCCTTAGGACCTCCATGACGGTCCAGTGGCTATCAGTCCACTTGCCAATGCGGGGGATACAGATTCGGTCTCTGGTCCAGGAAGATCCCGCATGCCCAGAGTAACTAAGGCCCAGGCACCACAGCTACTGAGGCCCATGTGTTCTAGAGGACGTGCTCCACAATAAGAGAAGCCACCACAATGAGAAGCCCACGCACAGCAGCTAGAGAGTAGCTGCAGCTTGCAGCAGCTAGAGAATGCCTGCATGCAGCAACAAAGACCCAGGGCAGCCAGAAAGAAATAAATAAAGTTAAAGAGGAAAAGAAAATGTCCCTCTCGATGTTGCTAAATGCCCTCTGGTGGGCAGAATGGTCTGATTGAGAACCACTGCTTTAGACAGATGTCAGCTTTCTCTTATCATCTATCGTAGAATTAAGTATGGAATTTTGCACATAGTAGATCTATGTGTGATTTGAGGACAGCTCTCCTTTGAGCCAAAGTGCCTTCTTCCTACTGCTTACATCCAGCATCCTTGCTGCTGAATAGCGTTATGAGGAGCTATTCAGGCTCAGAATAGCGTTATGAGGAGCAACCAATATACAATACTCACTCTCTCCTTTATATTGTCGTTGCCTTGAAAATGTCTGTTTACTGAAGGAAATCAAAAGCTAGCCTAGTAAGCATTCAGTGGATATTTATTTTCTTAAATGGATGGGTAGGTCACCTTTAGAAAATAAGCTGATGGAGATCCAAGCAAATTAAAAATGATTTTTGAATCCCCTTTCCATCTTCCGTGGTGAGAATGATCTCTCTCTGCTTTATGACCTTAAAAATAATACTTCATTCACTTGTAGACAACCCTGCCGTCCATCTGGGGGAAATATCAGCCAGGCTCTTACATTTTCTCAAATAGCTGTTGACTTTCCTGCCTGCACAACTGGCATCTGAAATGCATGGCTCACTCTTTAATCAACAGCCCAGAATATCATCACTTTAAGCACCTGTCGGAAAATTCATCCAAGAATTGATTGCAGTTCAGCTTTTGCCAAGAGAGTGATGGAGACATCTGATTTTTCAGACTGTTTAAACAGCATAGTAACTCCCATTCCTCTTCCTTCTTGAAGTTTTATCCCAGTACAAATTTGAATCATTAGAAAAACAACAGTTCTGGGCTCTATTATTCCAGCTTTTCACGGAAGTGCTTTTGGTGGGGAAAAAGTTGTGATTTCACTTTTTTTGGTAGAGGGAAATATAAAAAATACCCATCTGTGGGAAAAATCTGTCTTTTGCAAAACCTTAGTTAAAATTCCTGCCAGTTGTAATCCAGTGTCTGCTTCCTAAGAGTGAGCTGAGTTCTGTCTCCAGTAACGAGGCAGGAAAAGCTCAAATATGACTTTGGACTGAACGCAGGCTGGTTTCAGCCCAGGACCAGAGGGTAATGTCATTGTCTCCCCAGACTGCTGGGATGTCAATGACAACTGCATACACAAGAATGAAGCATGTCCTGGGGGTAACAGATCACACTAGGAGACTAGAGTTGGGGTGGAGACATCTTTCATGCCTTCAGAATTAGTCCTTTAGACACAAGGGAGCCCTCAGGGGAATCCTAGGAGGAAAGAAAAACATTTTCGGTCTAGGTGAGATGAAGAACCTGGGACACTTAATTTCAATTGGGAGACAATATACAAATGGACAATGGCCAGATCATTTAAAAGAATAGAACTCTGACCCACACCTGCAGCAACTTGCTCAGGAAACCAACTCATTGTTGAGACTCACCAGCCCAGGAAGCCAGCCTGCTGTAAATCAGGCTTGTAGAAAGTCAGATGGCTATCTCTAGGAACAATCCAGAAAGCCAAACAGTAACTCCTGTGACAATCTGCCCTGAAAGGCTTGGTTAATAACTGATAGCTCCCCTAATTTTTGTCCCCACTTCCAACTTAGGGCCAATCAGAGAAAGCTGGATATGTGCTCCCAACCAATCACAGAGGATGCCTGCTTCCTTAGCCCACTTCCAGCTTCCCCTGATGCCAACAGCTTCCGATCAGGACATACTCGAAGCCCTCCCTTTCCCCACCATAAAGCTTTCCTGCTCCTCTGCCTTTGAGTCTTTGCCAAAACCTACGTGATGGTGGCTGACTCCCTTTCTAAAGCAAGCTCTGAATAAATCTGTTCTCATCTGGTTGGTCTTCATTTATTTCCACAGAATGTTGAAAATTATATCACCTAATGTTGAACCCCAAGCTAGTCAAATGAGATAGTTGCAATACTCATGGGAGGGCATGAGTGTAGCAGATTCCACTTCCTCTGTACCTTCCTCTTTCTGGGATGGTCCCACCCCTGCTCTTCTCCCCAGAGAAATCCCACACATCCTCCTGAGTCCAGTGTAAGTGTCTCTGCATCTGAAGAGCCTTCTCTGCCTATCATCAGTAACATCTTAGAAATTCTGCTCTTCCTGCATGTTAGAATGACCACAGCAGCCCAATGATCCATGTCAATGGGAAACAAACTAGTATTTCCCAAGTAGTATTTTTTTCCTGGGTGTTTCTTACACGTGTCACTTTACTAAATCCTCTCTTAACTTTGGTGAATTAGCAATTGCTCTCTCCACAGATGATGAAAGCAAGATCTTAGCTCATAAAATTGATGTGTCTGTCTTTACCAATGAGGTTCTGAGTTCTTGATAAGATTATTTCTTACACATTTTAATTCTTTAAGAGGGGCAAATGCTGGGCACATGAAAGATGAATGAATGAATGAATGAATGAATAAACAACTACAGAGCAGGAAAAATGAATTTGTTTGCAAGCCTAATTTGGCCTAAAGAACTAATTATTCAAAGCATGGACCATATGATTCCTAAAGATAAAGGAATATAAGTCAAACTTTTTCTTTCTCCCAGGCTCAGTTTCTCTGGACAGGAAATCAATCACTGTAAAATTCCTGGTGGAGGCTGCAAGTGTTTCTAGCTCTGACGACCTTGATTTGGGGTCTTTGGGGTCTGAGTCACGTGCTGAAGACTGAAGACAGCAGTAGTACCCTGCATCAGTGAGGAGATGCTTGTCACCAGGTGATCTGCAACCACGCTGAGCAATGGAGGAGGAATTTTCTCTTATATGCAGTGTGTGTGAGAGTGCATCATTTTCCCCACACTTAGGGAGTTCACATCTTTGGTGCCTCTGGTGTACTTAATTATTTTAAACATTTTGTTGAAAAGTTGTCATGGCAACAGCATGGACAAATATTTTGAAGGACAAATTCTATTTCCAGCACTCTCAAGTAATGTTTCATTTTTTTCCCATTATCTATCCATGTTCATCCACTCATAAACATTTTATTTGCTTACAACCACAGAGCAACATCTATTTTGTATTCTTCTGTTTCATTTAACATCACATCAAAAACATTTTCTATGTTGCCAAAGCCTTCATGTTTAAAAATTTCAATAGCTTCACAATATCCCGTGACTTAATAAACATTCCCACATTGCTGTGCAAGTTCACTTTTCATATTTTCACTCTTTTAGATAACGTTAGAATATTCTTGCATATAGTTTTTGCCTTCTGATTAACATTTCCTTAGAAGAAATTCTTAGGAATAGAATTTTTGACTTTGTGGTTTTTGCTGCATAATACAATCTTGCTTTTCAAAAGCCCTTGTGCTAATTTAGAGAACCAGATGGGAGCCTGAGGAGAATGCTCTGCTACAAACCTGTGCAGACTTCTTCTCAGAGTGAGGGGCTGGACAACTGGCAGGTTCAGCATTTCCTTAAAAAGAATTAAATGGCATTTCGTAAGGTATCCATGTGGGCTGCCCAGGTCGGAAAAATTAACTCCAAGGCTGCCTTGATTAGAATTTTTTGAAGCAAAACTCTTGCTCTGGATATATGAATGCTCATCATGATAATAGAGGGGTTTCCTTTTTCCCGTTCTAAATTTTGCATCTCATAAAGTTAGGTGTGATTATAAAACCAGAGACTGGTTTTTAATAAACAAACTGGAATTCTTACAGGCAAACAGGGATGATCTTTCAATAGTCTTTCCATAAGAACATCATATGTAATTCTTAAAAACATGAAAGTGTCCTTAAAAAATTGCACTCGTATCGTTTTTAAACTACAAAAGGAAATTTAGGCTTCTTTCATGTTTTTTCTGTACTGCAAGAGGTTATCACCCAGCTTGATGACCAAGCAGTGAAAAATAGGCTGGATGGGCAAGTCAACTTTATGATCATAATCACACCTGCCAACCCAGGAGCACTCACTGTGTGACAAGCTCAGAGCTCAGTCTCATTGAATCCACACAACTAATGCTGAGAGAGAGGTGCTTCTAACAACCCATGTTCTAGATCAGGAAACTGAGGGTTGAACATATGAGAGAAGTGCTGTTATACGCTAGCAGATCAATGGCTGGTGTTAGTTCTCAAGTCGGAGAGCTTAACCACTCATCAAAGGGTGAGGCGAATTAACACCGTTAGTTCCCTGACAGCAGAACTGGGCAGTGGAAGGGTTTCCTGAAATAAAGGCAATGGTTCAGGCCCAGGGACTAGGGCATGTGGGCAGAGGAAGGACAGGGACTCAGAGCCCAGCATTTGGGCAGGGACACCGGGTCATGGGTTTGGAGGAGTAACTTGGTTATTCTCACCCCCTCACCACAAAGCTTTGCTGGGTAGGCCTAGAAGTACAAAGACCTTCCAGATGACGCCTACTTTCCATTACTATGTTCCATTATCTGAATCCACCATTTCTTCCCAAAAGCTCACTGCAGCCCATTGTAAAGCCTTGTACTTCTTGCCTTGTCCTTGGACGCTGGGCGTTACTTCCTAGCTGCTAACTGGCTGCCCTCTCCTACTAGCCATGCCTCAAGTCAGGTCCTGGCTTCTTCCTGTCCATATGCCCCTCTCACACCTAGGAGGCATCATGGTTTATTTCCAAGAGGCGGCAGGGTGCCAGGTCTTTATGTGACTTGTCTGACTGGTTATCTGTCTTTCACCAATCATACCTGCACCCAAGCTCCCAGCTGTTCTAGTAGACAAAGATGCTTGTACTAGATCCGGGCTCCTCCCCTCTCACCTGCCCCACATTTACTCTCTCCCCCAATAACCTCATCTTCACACCCCAGTCCTGAGACATGGTGCAAGAAACTGGAAAAAAAATTGGAGACACAGCCAGGGAGAGAACGCTTACAGTGCACTTGCCAGTCTCTCATATATTCCCCTCTAAAGCCTCACAGCGATCATGGGGTGAGAGAAATCACTTGTTTTTTCTATCTTGTGAATAGGGGAACTGAAGTTCAGAAAACTGAAGCAATTTTCCCAAAGTCACGCAGCCAGGAAATGGCAGACCCAGATATGAGGGCAGAATTCTATGTCTGTAACCCACACAGTAGTACATCTGTGGGTAGAGGTTAACAAAGGGACACAAGTGGGACAGACCTAAACACCGGAGTGTAGAGGTCCTGGGAGCAACCTAAGTGTCCATCAACAGATGAATGGATAAGCAAGATGTGGTACATATACACAGCAGAATACAACTAAGCCATGAAAAAGAATGAAATAACGCCATTTGCAGCAAAATGGATGGACCTTGAGCTTATCATACTAAGTGAAATCCGTCAGAAAGAGAAAGACAAATATCATGTGATATCACTTATATGTGAAATCTAAAAAAAAAAGATACAAATGAACTTATTTACAAAACAGAAGTAGACTCAGCAACTTTGGAAAACAAATATATGATTACTAAACGGGAAGGGATGAGGAGGGTACACTGAGGACTATGTGGTATTAACATAGTATGTGGGATTAACACATACTAGTGTATAAAACAGAACTACATTCAATATCTTATAATAACCTGTAATGGAAAAGAATCTGAAAAGGAATAGATACACATATCTATGCATGGATAGCTGAACCACTTTGCTATACACTTGAAACATGTAAATCAATCATGCTTCAATTTTAAAAAAGAATGTGGAGGTCTTAGTTTTTAAATAAGGGTTATTCAAGGGAGGGGGATAAAATTTGGGAAAAATAGGACATGTCTAGACATCACTCCCCCAAACCCAATTATCCTTGTCTTTCTTATCTCAGTCGGTGCAATCCATCCTTCCATTTGCTCAACATAAAAACCTGAGAGCCCTCCTTGACTCTTTCCTACATTTCATTCCTCAGAAAATCCCATTGGCTCCATCTTCAAAGTGGAGACTGCAGCCATTTCTAATACCTCCACCACTGCCCCCTGGGTTCGGCCACTGTCCTGTCTCATCCGAACCATTCCAACAGCCTCCTAACAATGGCCCTGCTTCACCCTCGCCTCCCCGACTCCATAGTCTAGTCCCCATGGGTTCACCAGAGTGGTCTTAAAACACAAATCAGGTCAGATCACTCCTTTACTCAAAACCCCCTGATGGCTCCCATCTTACTCCGAGTTCAAACCCAAGTCCCTTCAGGGGTCAGGTCCTCACCCCCTCCCAGCTCCTTATCCTCCATTCATCTCCTCACTCACTTTCCTCTAGCCACATTGAACCCCTGGCGATTCCTCAAACATGCCAGGCCCGGTCCGACCTCAAGGCCAATGAGGTATGAGCTGTGTATTGCATATACTTAAATGTTATGTGTTCCCCACCTCTAAACAATGGGAACCAAACAATTCTCCTGAACTCTGACAGCAGACCACATTTGCTAGTTTCATCCTGTAAGTTTTCCTGCATAGTTATTCACTCAGTCATGTCCCAACTCTTTGTGACCCCATGGACTGTATCCCACCTGGCTCCTCTGTCCATGGATTTCTCCAGGCAAGAATACTAGAGTGGGTAGCCATTCTCTTCTCCAGGGGAATCTTTCCAACCCAGGGATTGAACCCATGTGTCCTGCAATGCAGGCAGATTTTTTCTTTTTTACCGTCTAAGCTACTAGGGGCAGATAGAAGACTTTCTTAAAAAAAAAAAAAATCAGTGACTTTGGTTAACAATGACATGTGATTGGAAAATTTTGGGGATAGATATATATTTTACTTATTAATTAAATAAATATGTTCCCCAATAGTCTTGACCAAAGGATATGTTGGCTAACTGATAGAGCCATGCCTTTTCCTCTTTCTGGCATTGCAGGAATTCCCAGGTATGGGGGGGCATAGCCAACATTCCCCAATTCATGGTTTAAGGAGAAAATTGACAGTATTTTTCTGTAAATGTCTAGACAGTAAATATTTTAGGCTTTTGCAGATTATTCTAGTGTGAAAGGATCTTTAGATAATATACAAATAAATCACCATGGTTACATTTCAGTAAAATTTTAGTTACAAAACATGGTGGTGGCCAGATTTGGCTCATCAGCCATTAAGTTGCCAAACCTTAATCTAGCGGCACATGTAGGAGCCCGATCCAACAAAATGGGAGCACAGGTCAGGCAGGATATTTCCATGCGAGCTCCTGGCCAGAATATAAACCACGTTTTTTGTTTTTTTTTTCTTTTACTTTCAGTGTCTAGAACCTCACCTGGTACATGGTAGACCGCCACACAACTTGCTTGGAATAAATTACAGAATGAAGTATAGTTAGGAGTGGATGGATCTTTTCCTACACTTGTAAAGAGATCTTGTTCATCTGGACATGTATTAGACAGACATTTACTCAGTGCTGCCATGTTCCAGTACGTGGCTGAGCAAAAGGATGGGAATTTTGTCAGACCTCACAGAGTGTATCTGAGGAGACAAGTGCATCTGAGAGCACAAACATTTGAGAAGGAGTATCAGTTGAGTGTGAAACATGGTAACGGGCTGTTCAGGGGGCTTTGGAGTCACTTTGGGGGTGAAAAGAACACTCTCAGATGTGTTCCAGGAACAAATGATGATGTTTTCACAGTTGATCAAAGCAGGATTGAGTTTGGCTAGAGGGCAAAGGTATAAGCCCACTTGAGGGGACCAGAGCTTACCAAGTGATGGACTGGGTTGTTTTTGTAAACACTGATAAACTGTTTGGCTGCAAGGACCTGTCTTCAATAAGGGAGGCTCAAACAGGTTCATAACAGGGCTTTCCAACTGTTAATCAAGGGTAAATCACTCTGCTATGAGGCTGTTTTACGAATTTTGAGCACCATTTTCTCTCTCTTCAAGGCTTCTTGAGAAACTATTATGTTCAAAGCCAGCCCTTTAACAAAGCATTATATTTAATCTTTTTCCACTTTGATCTGTTTCACTAAAAATCATTTCCATTATTCCAAGTTTCATTTTTCCTTTTCTGTAACTCCTTTATAAAATTTTCCTTAAAAGATAAAGAGGCCATAAAATGTTGTGAAGTCCCAATTTTCCTTTAATAAAGAAAGAAATGTGGGAGCCCTAATGGAAGGTCACTGCACTGTGAGAGAAATGGGTTCACAGGATGTGGATGTTTTTGGATTTTTTTTTTTTTTTTTTTGCACACGTGCTGGAGGCAGCATATGGCTGTGACTGTAAGAAAAATGGTAAACTCCAACCCTGCAATTGATCAGAATAACATTATGCATACACAGGATAGCCAGACTACAACAAAAGATCTAACACTCACATCTTTAGAGCCTCAAAAAGAGATGAAAAAGAAGGTAGGGCTGAAAAAGTACATAAAGTATTGTAATAATGGCTGAAAAGTTCCCAAATTTGGCAAACAATACTCATGCAAAGATGGGCACATAAAGGACTGAAATGGTATGGACCTAAAAGAAGCAAAAGATATTAAGAGGATGTGGCAAGAATACACAGAAAAACTATACAAAAAAGATCTTCATGACCCAGATAACCACGATGGTGTGATCACTCACCTAGAGCCAGATATCCTGGAATGCGAAGTCATGTGGGCCTTAGGAAGCGCATCACTATGAACAAAGCTAGTGGAGGAGATGGAATTCAAGCTGAGCTATTTCAAATCCTAAAAGATGATGCTATGAAAGTGCTGCACTTTATATGCCGGCAAATTTGGAAAACTCAGCAGGGGCCACAGGTCAGTTTTCATTCCAACCCTAAAGAAAGGCAATCCCAAAGAATGCTCAAACTACCGCACTCATCTCACACGCTAGTAAAGTAATGCTCAAAATTCTCCAAGTCAGGCTTCAGCAATACATGAACCATGAACTTCCAGATGTTCAAGCTGGTTTTAGAAAAGGCAGAGGAACCAGAGATCAAATTGCCAACATCCACTGGATCATCAAAAATGCAAGAGAGTTCCAGAAAGACATCTATTTCTGCTTTATTGACTATGCCAAAGCCTTTGACTGTGTGGATCACAATAAACTGTGGAAAATTCTGAAAGAGATGGGAATACCAGAACACCTGACCTGCCTCGTGAGAAATCAGTATGCAGGCCAGGAAGCAACAGTTAGAACTGGGCATGGAACAATAGACTGGTTCCAAATTGAGAAAGGAGTACGTCAAGACTGTATATTGTCACCCTGTTTATTTAACTTATATGCAGAGTACATCATGAGAAATGCAGGGCTGGATGAAGCACAAGCTAGAGTCAAGATTGCCAGGAGAAATATCAATAACCTCAGATATGCAGATGACACCACCCTTATGGCAGAAAATGAAGAAGAATTAAAGAGCCTCTTGATGAAAGTGAAAGAGGAGAGTGAAAAAGTTGGCTTAAAGCTCAACATTCAGAAAACTAAGAGCATGGCATCTGGTCCCATCACTTCATGGGAAAAAGATGGGGAAACAGTGGAAACAGTGTCAGACTTTGTTTTTTGGGCTCCAAAATCACTGCAGATGGTGATTGCAGCCATGAAATTAAAAGATGCTTGCTCCTTGGAAGAAAAGTTATGACCAACCTAGACAGCATATTAAAAAGCAGAGATACTACTTTGCTAACAAAGGTGTGTCTAGGCAAAGTTATGGTTTTTCTAGTAGTCATGTATGGATGTGAGAGTTGGACTATAAAGAAAGCTGAGTGCAGAAGAATTGATGCTTTTGAACTGTGGTGTTGGAGAAGACTCTTGAGAGTCCCTTGGGCTGCAAGGAGATCCAACCAGTCCATCCTAAAGGAAATCAGTCCTGAATAGTCATTGGAAGGATGGATGCTAAAACTGAAACTCCAATACTTTGGTCATCTGATGTGAAGAACTAGCTCATTTGAAAAGACCCTGATGCTGGGAAAGATTGAATTCAGGAGGAGAAGGGGATGACAGAGGATGAGATGGTTGGATGGCATCACTGACTCAATGGAGATGAGTTTGAGTAAACTCTGGGAGTTGGTGATGGACAGGGAAGCCTGGCGTGCTGCAGTCCATCAGGTCGCAAAAAGTCAGATAAGACAGAGTGACTGAACTGAATTGAATAAATTCACAGATGCAAGAAGCTGGGTGAATTCCAAGCATAATCAAATTAAAGGAATTAACTCTGTCAGACACACTGTCATCAAACTTCTGAGAAGACAGAAGAGTGTCTTAAAAGTAATAAGGTGGCTCAGCTGATAAGGAATCTGCCTGCGATACAGGAGACCCAGTTTCAATCCCTGGGTAGAGAAGAGCCCCTGGAGGAGGGCATGGCAACCCTCCAGTATTCTTGCCTTGGAGAATTCCATGGGCAGAGGAGCCTGGCAGGCTATGGGGTCGCAAAGAGTCAACACGACTGAATGACTAACACAATGAGAAGGAAGCAAAACCTTATCTAAGGGGAGAAACAAATGGAATGGCCTTGGATTTCTCCTCAGAAACCACGGAGGCATTTCCCAAATGTTGAAAGAAAAGAACTATCAACCCAGAATCCTATTCCTCTGAAGACATCTTTCAGGAGTGAAAGAGGAATCAAAATAGTCTCAGGTGTAGGAGCTAAGAGAATACGTCACTAGCATACCTACCCTTAAAGAATGGCTGGCTCAAATTCTCTAAGTAGAAAGAGAACAATAAAGGAAAAAACCTTGGATCATTAAGAAGGAAGAAAGAATACAGCAAAAGTACAGCTAAACACAACAGGATTTATTTCTCCTCTTGAGTTCTCTGAATTATATAATGGTAGAAGTAAAAGGATATTGTCTACTTTGGTTCTAAGTGTATGTAGAAAAAAATACTTATAATAATTACATTATAAATGGGAAAAAGTAAAGGGACATTAAGAAAGTTAAGTTTTCTTTTCTGGTCACATGGCATGCAGGATCTTAGTTCCCCAACTAAGGATTGAGCCTGCGTCCCCTGCAGTGGAAATGTGGACTCTTAACCACTGGACTGCCAAAAAAGTCCCAAGAAAAGTAAGTTTTCTATACTTGATTCAAACTGGTGAAATGACAACACCAGTAGACTATGTTGTGTACATATAAGATATTATTTACAACCACTAAAAATATCAAAATAATATACAATACATACAAATATTTGCAAATTAATACAAATATATACAAAATAATATACAATATGCAATATTATACAATCAAAAATATCACAGATAAGTCAGAAATGGAATTCTTTTTTTTTTACATTTATTTATATTAGTTGGAGGCTAATTATTTTACAATATTGTAGTGGGTTTTGTCATATATTGACATGAATCAGCCATGGATTTACATGTATTCCCCATCCTGATCCCCCCTCCCACCTCCCTCTCCACCCGATCCCTCTGGGTCTTCCCAGTGCACCAGGCCCGAGCACTTGTCTCATGCATCCAACCTGAGCTGGTGACCTGTTTCACTATAGATAATACACATGTTTCAATGCTGTTCTCTCAAAACATCCCACCCTCGCCTTCTCCCACAGAGTCCAAAAGTCTGTTCTATACATCTGAGTCTCTTTTTATGTTTTGCATATAGGGTTATCATTACCAACTTTTAAAATTCCATATATATGTGTTAGTATACTGTATTGGTGTTTATCTTTCTGGCTTACTTCACTCTGTATGATGGGCTCCAGTTTCATCCATCTCATTAGAACTAATTCAAATGAATTCTTTTTAATGGCTGAGTAATATTCCATGTATATGTACCACAGCTTCCTTATCCATTCGTCTGCTGATGGGCATCTAGGTTGCTTCCATGTCCTGGCTGTTATAAACAGTGCTGTGATGAACATTGGGGTGCACGTGTCTCTTTCAGATCTGATTTCCTTGGTGTGTATGCCCAGAAGTGGTATTGCTGGGTCATATGGCAGTTCTATTTCCAGTTTTTTAAGAACTCTTCACACTGTTCTCCATAGCGGCTGTACTAGTTTGCATTCCCACCAACAGTGTAAGAGGGTTCTCTTTTCTCCACACCCTCTCCAGCATTTATTGCTTGTCGACTTTTGGATAGCAGCCATCCTGACTGGCATGTAATGGTACCTCATTGTGGTTTTGATTTGCATTTCTCTGATAATTAGTGATGTTGAGCATCTTTTCATGTGTTTGTTAGCCATCTGTATGTCTTCTTTGGAGAAATGTCTGTTTAGTTCTTTGGCCCATTTTTTGATCAGGTCATTTATTTTTCTGGAATTGAGCTGTAGGAGTTGCTTATATATTTTTGAGATTAGTCTTTTGTCTGTTGCTTCGTTTGCTATTATTTTCTCCCAATCTGAGGGCTGTCTTTTCACCTTGCTTATAGTTTGCTTTGTTGTGCAAAAGCTTTTAAGTTTCATTAGGTCTCATTTGTTTATTTTTGCTTTTATTTCCAATATTTGGGAGGTGGGTCATAGAGGACCCTGCTGTGATTTATGTCGGAGAGTGTTTTGCCTATGTTCTCCTCTAGGAGTTTTATAGTTTCTGGTCTTACATTTAGACCTTTAATCCATTTTGAGTTTATTTTTGTGTATGGTGTTAGAAAGTGTTCTGGTTTCATTCTTTTACAAGTGGTTGACCAGTTTTCCCAGCACCACTTGTTAAGGAGTTTGTCTTTTTTCCATTGTATATCCTTGCCTCCTTTGTCGAAGATAAGGTGTCCATAGGTTCGTGGATTTATCTCTGGGCTTTCTATTCTGTTCCATTGATCTATATGTCTGTCTTTGTGCCAGTACCATACTGTCTTGATGACTGTGGCTTTGTAGTATAGTCTGAAGTCAGGCAGGTTGATTCCTCCAGTTCCATTCTTCTTTCTCAAGATTACTTTGGCTCTTCAAGGTTTTTTGTATTTCCATACAAATTGTGAAATTATTTGTTTTAGTTCTGTGAAGAATACCGTTGGTAGTTTGATAGGGATTGCATTGAATCTATAGATTGCTTTGGGTAGTATAGTCATTTTGACAATATTGATTCTTCCAATCCATGAACACGGTATATTTCTCCATCTCTTTGATTTCTTTCATCAGTGTTTTATAGTTTTCTATGTATAGGTCTTTTGTTTCTTTAGGTAGATATACTCCTAAGTATTTTATTCTTTTTGTTGCAATGGTGAATGGTATTGTTTCCTTAATTTCTCTTTCTGTTTTCTCATTGTTAGTGTATAGGAATGCAAGGGATTTCTGTGTGTTAATTTTATATCCTGCAACTTTACTATATTCGTTGATTAGCTCTAGTAATTTTCTGGTAGAGTCTTTAGGGTTTTCTATGTAGAGATCATGTCATCTGCAAACAGCGAGAGTTTCACTTCTTCTTTTCCTATCTAGATTCCTTTTACTTCTTTTTCTGCTCTGATTGCTGTGGCCAAAACTTCCAAAACTATGTTGAATAGTAGTGGTGAGAGTGGGCACCCTTGTCTTGTTCCTGATTTTAGGGCAAATGCTTTCAATTTTTCACCATTGAGGGTAATGCTTGCTGTGGATTTGTCATATATAGCTTTTATTATGTTGAGGTATGTTCCTTCTATTGCTGCTTTCTGGAGAGTTTTAATCATAAATGGATGTTGAATTTTGTCAAAGGCTTTTTCTGCATCTATTGAGATAATCATATGGTTTTTATCTTTCAATTTGTTAATGTAGTGTATTACATTGATTGATTTGTGGATATTAAAGAATCCTTGCATTTTGGGATAAACCCCACTTAGTCATGATGCATGATTTTTTTTTCACTTATTTTTATTGGTTGGAGGCTAATTACTTTACAATATTGTCGTGGTTTTTGTCATACATTGACATGAATCAGCCATGGATTTACATGTATTCCCCATCCCAATCCCCCCTCCCACCTCCCTCTCCACCCGATCCCTCTGATGTACGATTTTTTTAATATGTTGTTGGATTCTGTTTGCTAGAATTTTGTTAAGGATTTTTGCATCTATGTTCATCAGTGATATTGGCCTGTAGTTTTCTTTTTTTGTGGCATCTTTGTCTGGTTTTGGTATTAGGGTGATGGTGGCCTCATAGAATGAGTTTGGAAGTTTACCTTCTTCTGCAATTTTCTGGAAGAGTTTGAGTAAGCTAAGTGTTAGCTCTTCTCTAAATTTTTGGTAGAATTCAGCTGTGAAGCCATCTGGTCCTGGGCTTTTGTTTCCTGGAAGATTTCTGATTACAGTTTCGATTTCCTTCCTTGTGATGGCTCTGTTAAGATCTTCTATTTCTTTCTGGCTCAGTTTTGGAAAGTTATACTTTTCTAAGAATTTGTCCATTTCTTCCAAGTTGTCCATTTTATTGGCATAGAGCTGCTGGTAGTAGTCTCTTATGATCCTTTGTATTTCAGTGTTGTCTGTTGTGATCTCTCCATTCTCGTTTCTAATTTTGTTAATTTGGTTCTTGTCCCTTTGTTTCTTAATGAGTCTTGCTAATGGTTTGTCAATTTTGTTTATTTTTTCAAAAAACCAGCTTTTAGCTTTGTTGATTTTTGCTATGGTCTCTTTAGTTTCTTTTGCATTTATTTCTGCCCTAATTTTTAAGATTTCTTTCCTTCTACTAACCCTGGGGTTCTTCATTTCTTCCTTCTCTAGTTGCTTTATGTGTAAAGCTAGGTTATTTATTTGACTTTTTTCTTGTTTCTTGAGGTAAGCCTGTAATGCTATGAACTTTCCCCTTAGCACTGCTTTTACAGTGTCCCATAGGTTTGGGGTTGTTGTGTTTTCATTTTCATTCATTTCTATGCATATTTTTATTTCTTTTTTGATTTCTTCTATGATTTATTGGTTATTCAGAAGCATGTTATTTAGCCTCCATATGTTTGAATTTTTAATAATTTTTTTCCTGTAACTGAGATCTAATCTTACCGCACTGTGGTCAGAAAAGATGACAGGAATGATTTCAATTTTTTTTAATTTACCAAGGCTAGATTTATGGTCCAGGATGTGGTCTATTCTGGAGAAGGTTCTGTGTGCACTTGAGAAAAAGGTGAAGTTGATTGTTTTGGGGTGAAATGTCCTATAGATATCAATTAGGTCTAGCTGGTCCATTGTGTCATTTAAAGTTTGTGTTTCCTTGTTAATTTTCTGTTTAGTTGATCTATCCGTAGTTATGAGTGGGGTATTAAAGTCTCCCACTATTATTGTGTTACTATTAATTTCCTCTTTCATACTCGTTAGCGTTTGTCTTACATATTGAGGTGCTCCTATGTTGGGTGCATATATAATTGTTATATCTTCTTCTTGGATTGATCCTTTGATCATTATGTAGTGTCCTTCTTTGTCTCTTTTCACGGCCTTTAAAAATCATGAACAACTCCTTTTTGTCCGACATCTTAGCGAGGCGGCAGTGGTCGCAGTTGTCCTCCGGCCTTCACTATGCCGCCCAAGGATGACAAGAAGAAGAAAGATGCCGGAAAGTCGGCCAAGAAAGACAAAGATCCAGTGAGCAAATCTGGGGGCAAGGCCAAAAAGAAGAAGTGGTCCAAAGGCAAAGCTCGGGACAAGCTCAATAACCTAGTCTTGTTTGACAAAGCAACATATGACGAGCTCTGTAAAGAAGTTCCCAACCATAAGCTTATAACTCCAGCTGTCGTCTCTGAGAGACTGCAGATTCGTGGTTCCCTGGCCAGAGCAGCTCTTCAGAAACTCCTCAGTAAAGGACTTATTAAACTGGTTTCAAAGCACAGAGCTCAAGTGATTTACACCAGAAACACCAAGGGTGGAGATGCCCCAGCTGCTGGTGAAGATGCATGAACAGGTCCCACCAGCTGTACATTTTGAAAAATAAAACTTTATTAAATTAAAAAAAAATCATGAACAAACTTCAGATAAAGTTGTTCTTTCGAATCCCTTCATGGCAATGGCTGTAACTTCACGCCAAGCAAAGTCAGTGTTTTTCATGACCTTGTAGATGTTATTGTCCTTCCAAAATTGTTGCGAGGTTGCTCCTGATTCATCATTTGCCTTTACGGCTTGACAAACAGTGTGATGTAAATAATATTTCTTGAAAGTCACTATCATTCCCTGGTCCATGGGCTGGATGTTTGATGTATTCAGGGGCAGAAGCACTACTTTGATGTTGAGGTGAAAGTCATCCATGAATGGGGGTGGCCCAGAGCATTGCCTAGGAGCAAAAGAATGTTGAATGGGACATCTCTCTCTGAGAAATATCTCCCTAACTCCAGGATAAAGTGGTGGAAAAACCAGTCCTGGAAAATGAGCTATGTAACTCAGGCTTTGGTGTTACTCCTCCACACAACAAGAAGAGAGTCCTTGGCTCTGTTTTCAAGGGCTCTTGGGTTCTCTGAATGATAAACTAAGAGAGGCTTCAGCTTTGTACCACCAAAAGCATTGCCACCAAACAACAGAGTTAGCCTATCCTTTGCTGCCTGGCATCAACTTTTCCTCCTTATTGAGGTAACTTCAGTCTGGCATCCTCTTCTAGTATAGCCCTGTCTCATCCACGTTAAAAGGCTGCTTGGGGAGATATGTGCCATCATCAAAAATTTCTGGAAGCATTTCAGGAAATTCCCAGGCGGCTACTATATCTGTACTCACTGCCTCACCACAGTTTTGCATTGTGAAGTTTGGCACTAGCTTTGAACTGGTGAAACCAGTCATGACTGGCATTAAAAGGTGCACCCACCGATTCTTCACCATACTTCTTCTTCAAGACTTCAAAAACGCTTTTAGCTGTCTCTTGAATCAGCATTAAGCTGAGCGGGACTTGATACTGCTGCTGACCCTGCATCCACACATTGAGAATTTCTTTACCTCCTCCATCACTTTTCCATGCTTTTTCATTGTTATTGTTGATGTCATTGGCACAGCAAACTTCACACGTTCCATGATCTTGTCCTTGTTCTTTAGAATCATGTTGATGGTTGAATGATTCATTGTTTTAAGAACAATCTTTTGTTTGCTCATGTTATAAGAACAATCTTTGGTTTGAAAAGATGGTGTACCATCTGTTCACCTTGTTCTATTCTCTCAATTATTTTCCTTTTGGTTTCCATCGTTATCGCTTGGTGCTTCTTAGCAGTAACAGCTACATCACCACTGCTTTTATGCTTGCTTTTGGATATCATGGGCTGGAAATAAAGATACTGTACTACTGTACTCTATACAGCACTGTACATAAAGTACACAGAATCACAGCCACTTGTAGAGGATGCACGCCTGAGACAAGGTACGCTAGACTAACTTGCATGACTGGACACAAGAACACATGCTTGCATCTTTGAAAGTTCGCAACATGAAAGTTCATATATAGGGGACTTACTGTAATGAGAGGCTTCAAAAAAAATCTGAATCAGGAAATATTTACTGAGCACTTACTTTGGCCAGAAACCATTTTAGGAGCACAGGAGACATCAAGGAATCAGACTAAGTCCCTGATTTCATGGGCTTTATAGTCTAGGGTAGGAGAGAGAGAATTAACAAAGAAGTTAATTTATAATGTAATGTTCAATGTTGGTAAGTGCTTTTATAAAAATAAAACAGTTTAAGGAAACAGTGATTGAGGGAAAAAGTAGAAAGATCTTTTAGATAAAGTGATCCAGGAAGGCACTTCAGGCATCTGTGTGGAGATTTAAGAGTTTGGTTTGGGACATGCTGCATTGAGATGCCACTGGAATACATAGATATCAGGTAGAGACATCCAGAAGGTAGAAATAAAGACATAAATTTTTGGAATCATTTTCATGGGAATGAATATTATAGTCAGGGGAGTAAATGCGATAACTAAGGGTGACAGTGTAGAGGGAGGGTGGAAGGAACCTAGGACAATCTTCATGAGTCAATATTAACATTTTTTCCCCTCCTCGTGAATCCTGTGTTGGACATTACCAGTTTTCTTCCTGAGTTTCTCCTGCGCTTCTAGCCCTCCTAACATTGGAATTTATCAGCCCCCAGTCCTTGAATTTCTTCTCTTCTCACTCTCTATGATTCCATTAGAGATCTAAGCCATCTGAATCCTTCTCCTAAGCTCTAGACTCTTCAATTCAACTGCCCCTCTCCAGTCCATTTGGGTAGCAAGCTAGTTTTCTGGAATTGAATTTGAGACCGTAGATATAAACAGAGTAGAAAAGCAGGAAATTTCAACAGGTCCTAAAGTTAGTATCTTGTTTTCATAGGAGTTGGGATATCCTGGCCCAATATTTTTTATGGTGTATCTTTTTATATTAAAAATAGACATTTATACAGACACACAAAAAGCCAGGAGAATGTAAGAACAACAAAATTAAACAGTGATAAGTTTGGCCCAAATTTTTAACAAGAAGTTTTTCTCTAGGTTTCCTTCAGAGACAGTCTATTCTTATTAGCACAAATATTATACACTGTATCCATAGTCTATGTTTTGCAACTGCTCTAGAGCAAAAACCATAATACCGATTGAAAAGGAAGTAACTGAAATGGGTGGGATAACCTTATTATCTCCTTTTCTCATTTTATTTGCACTGCTTCCATTAACAAGGGCTTCCCCTGGCAGCTCAGACAGTAAAGCATCTGCCCGTGGTGCGCGAGACCAGGGTTCAATCCCGGGGTTGGGAAGATCCCCTGGAGAAGGAAATGGCAACCCACTCCAGTACTCTTGCCTGGAAAATCCCTTAGACTGAGGAACCTGGTAGGCTACAGTCCACAGGGTGGCAAAGAGTCAGACACAACTGAGCAACTTCACTTTTTCACTTTCCATGAACAAAGATGAGTTTTACAGAGGCAGATGTCATCTGAAATGATTTCTAATCCAGGCTCCAGACACTTTTTGTTCTGAAATATATGCATATTTTCAAGTTCTTAATGAACTGTTTCTAAGCAGTCTGAAATATCTCACATAATTAAAAGTCCTTCCAAATCACTTTAACTTATGGTCAGTTTAATGACTCTTATATATTTAGGCTAAAAGGCCAAATTACATTATTATTGTTACCATTGTGTTTTGTACACAGATGCAATAAAGGCTCAGACAGTAAAGAATCTGCCTACAATGCAAGAGACCTGGGTACAATCCCTGGGTCAGGAAGATCCCCTGGAGCAGGGAGTGGCTTCCCACTACTGTATTCTTGCCTGGGAAATCTCATGGACAGAGGAGCCTGGTGGTCTATGATCCATGGGGTCGCAAAGAGTCGGACACGACCGAGGACTAACACATGACATGACATGACATGATGCAGTGAGGGCAGGTCCCAGTCTCTATGAAAACTGTTTGCATGTCTTAAGAAAAAGATCAATGTATTTTTTTCAGTTTATATCTTTGGTGCCAGGAAAGTGTGTATAGGCCATGTCTCTGTGTAACAAATAACCCCAAAACTTGGTGGATTGAAACAACATTTATTGTCTCCCAGTTTCTGTGGATCAGAGATCAGGGTGTGGCTTGGCTGGGTCCTCTGAATCAAGGTCTCTTGAAGCTGGGGTGAAGACGTCACCCTGGGCTGCAGTTAATGCAAGGCTAGGCTAGAATTCGCCTCTGAGCTCACTCACCCAGTTCACAGCACTCAGCTCCCTGTCTTATGAGCCTCTCAACAGGTCAACTCACAGTTCAGCCACTCACTTCAGCAGGTAGAGTCAGCAAGTGAGAGGAGATCAGAGGGAAAGAGAGACAGACAGAGACAGTCAGAGACCGAGAACAAGACAAAGTCACAGTCCCCTGTAACCCACTCTTGCAGGTGATATTCCATGACTTTTTCTGCATTCTTTTTGTCAGAAGCAAGTCAGTAAGCCTATCCCATATTCAACATTTATATTTAAGGGAAAATATACATGCATAGTTCCAGGAGGCAGAGAAAATATACATGCATAGTAGTACCAGGAGGCAGAGATGGTTGAGAAACATTTTAGGGGCTGTGTACCACATGATGCTTGTATATTTGTTGAATGAATGGATAGATTCAATACATGAGGTTATATAGTCTGATGTCAAGCCTTATAAAAGAACAAACTATATGATACCCTTGATAAAGTCAGTCCATCTGATTGAGCACTTCTAGGTCAAAGCACATTTCAATGAAGGTCCATTCTTAGAAGGCTCTAATTGTTAGTTAGATATTTCTCCAGCTTTGTTGAGTCAGTGGGATATGGAGCGGGCACTTCCTTAAAATGTTTATTTGTGTCAGGCTAGAATCTGCCAGTCTGGTTGTGGAAGGTAAATATTTCCATACAGCTGTCACTGACTCACTCAAGAAGATTCAGGCTTATAAAAATAGTGGGCATATAAAAATTTCCTTAATTAAACCAAAAAAGGACTGTTATCAGCCCAAGGGAAAAAAAATCCCCTTTTAGAGTCAATGAAATGGCCCAACAGAGACACAGGAAAGATTTCAGACTAGTAAAGGAGTGAGGAACAGTATCAGATCTCAGAGGGCCTCTATCTCAGTGCATCCAGTGTGGACTCACAATGCAGGAACCATGCTCCCGGCTCTTCCAGCCACTGTGCCCAAACCAACCCTGAGGCAAGAGCCACTGGCAACAAGAAATATTCCTGTAAAATTCTGCAGCACAATTCTCAGAATATTCCAGTTGTCTTCCCTCAGGATTTGTGACTGTTGATTGTACACAATTTCCAAAACGAAACCAGGGCTAGCCCCACCAGCATGAGGTTAGGTGGTCACCACTGGATGCCATCGGAGGCTGAGGAATCATGGGCCTGCTCAAAAGTCCTCCAAACCCCCTTGCCCTCATTGGTCTCAGGTTCCTGTGCCACCAAGAAACCAAAGCAGAATCTGAGTAGGATATATCCCTTTAAATGTATCTCATCTAGGAGGAGACACACAACAATTCATAAAGTTCAATATATCAGATTCCAAGCTGGTAAGTTGGCAAGCAGAGATCCTGAGAGTAAATTTTAGGGCAAAGCAGTTGGAACACACTGGGAGGTCTGGCCAAGTGCCTTGGGGCTGCCTGCAAACGGGAGAGAGAAGGCCCCACCACAGCTCTGCCAGCCTCGCCTACTGTTTTATACCAACTGTATCAAGCATATGATCTCTGACCCATTTCACAATTCCACTGGGACTATTGCTACCATCTTACAGATGAGAAAGCAAGGTTCAGGGGACGAAGGGACAGGAGTAGGTACAGCCGGGATTTGAGAGTAACATTGTCTAGTTCTAGCGCCATAACATAAGCATTATTAGGGGTCTGTGGGCTTAGGAGTGTCCCCTAATATTATATCCATCCAGAAACTCAAAAAATATGATCTTACTTGGAAATATGGTCTTTGCAGATGTAATCAGTTACCTTAAAATAAGATCATGCTAAACTAGACTGGGCCCTAAAGCCAACGGCTGGTGTCTTTATAAGAGGAAGGAGAGGGAGAGTCAGACGTATAGACATGCACACGGGAAGGAAGGCCACTGATGATGGAGGCAGAGACTGGAGTAATGCGGCTGCAAACCAAGGATCTCCGAGGAATGCCAGAGCCACCGGAAGCTGGGGAGAGGAAAGGAACAATACTTCCCCAGAAACTTCAGAGGGGACATGGCCCTGCCAACACTTTATTTAGGACTCTGGCCTTCAGAATTGTGAGAGAATAACTTTCTGTTGTTATAAGCCACTCAGTTTGTGGCAGTTTGATATGGCAGCCCTAGGAAGCTAATAATATTCCCTAAAATGGACAGAAGCCCAAATGTTTTAAACCATTGTTGCCAGGACTTACAATTACAACATTATAGCCTAGGACCACAGATAAATATTCCCTAAGCAGAACCCTCCCACTGCAACCACTTCTTTTCCTGTTTCCCCTTCACACTCTTCTTTTGGATATAGTTTTTTTGTTTGTTTGTTTGTTTTTAATCAGGGCTCACATTTTTACCTACCTCAAGGCTGCTTGGGCCAGTGAGAAGTTCAGTACTGGACCACAGTGCCTACCTTATCTCACTCTCTTTCCAGCATCCTTTATTTCTTTTCACCTGATAAGGTAAATCCTACTTAAGATGCTCCATGCTGGGTGTCGTATATCCCAGCCACTCAAATACTCTTGGCTAATGAGACCCATGTTTCCAGTTCATAGTGGTATGACAATAACTTGTGGGATTTTATTCAAAGGGAACATTTTCCCCTCTTATCTATGGAATATTTCCTAAAGAGCATTCATATCACCAAGTCTACGGACATCACTGCAGAGAACCAGATTCTTTCAAAAATTCTGCTGGGCTGCCTTCTCCCATAAAGCTTAAAAAAAAAAAGGGCAGTCTGGCTATTGTCCTTAGTAAATCTTGTTCCAGCAAGTTCTGCATCCACTTAACTTTATGAATTTGGGTTCTGTGGTTTGGATTCCATCCTTGTTCCCCTCACCACCCTCTTCCCGATTGAAATCCAGGATTTCAGACAAAGTTGGGGGCTGGGGAAGCCGAAAAGAACATCAGATTTACTGTCTCTTGCTGCCCCCTGCTGGGAAAATCATTGCTTGTATTTTTTCCTTTTTGTTCCTCTTTCTTAACTAAGGAAATAAGGGCAAGTTCGTGGAGGGGGTGGGGGATGGGTAAGGGAGAAGCAAAATGTCTTAGAGGGCGATAGAGGGCCAGACAATTTCCATTACTTGAGATTCTTAGTTTACTTATTTTTTTTTTAAAGAAGAAGTGGAATTTGTAATATTTAAAACATGTTTATATTTATCTGATTAGCATTTTTAAACACACACAAATACAAAATAGTGTAATAGTGCTTTCATAATCGTGCTTTCAGATTAGATTTGTGAAAGTGTTGATTGAAGGACTTCCCTGGTGGTCCAGTGGTTAAGAATCCTCCTCCCAATGCAGGAGGTGCAGGTTCAATCCCTGGTCAGGGAACTGAGTTCCCACATGCCAGGGGTAGGGGAGGCGGCAACTAAGCCCATGCTCCACATCTGAGCCTGTGCGCCAAAAACAGAGTCCTTGTGCCATAATGAAAGCTCCCGAGAGCCCCAACAAAGACCTGATGCAGCCAAAGAGAAAAAAAGTCTCTGAAAGTACACTGCTGGCAGTTTGGCCTAGGGATGGAACATCAGAGTGGTTTTCGTCATTAATCCATCTTGGTCCTTGACCACATCTAGGACCACTTTGGGATGATGGTGAGATTTTCTGCATGCTGAGATGAGGCTCATAGCCTCCCACCCTCCCAGAGACGGTATCGAGGAGACTGGCACTCAGAGGGCCCTCAATGAGGGGCGATGGGGGACGCAAGGGTAGGCACAAGCTGGGGACTACACAGCCCCTGGTCAGTGCCCAACACCCCACCACCAAGTGAAAGACTGTATGACCCTCTTCCCTAGGACGCCATTGTTATTAGAAAAGCTGAGGGTAGGAAGGCCTCTTAGGTGCCTCTGTTCACAGCTTCTCTGGGCTTGCCCAGGACTGAATGCCATCCTGAGAGCTTGGGGCCAGGCCCTGATGTCAGAACTTGGAGGTAAGAGCAGAGGGATGGCCACAGAGACAGCCACAGCGCCTCCAGGAGTGACTGCCCAAAAGGAGAAAGCCAGGGCCTGCCTCTGCTTCTTGATGCTAATACACTGGGATTTCTGCTCAGGATTCAGATCACCGACCTCACTTGCAGAGTCAAGGACTTTTGGGAGAAAGCAGTTTCCTGCCAGCAGGAGTAAGTTCCCCATGCTGTGTATACTAAGGGCCTGCTGCTTCTGGGTCTGCCCCACCCACTTCCCTTCCCCAATCACATTCACTTAGTAGGTGCCCAAACATAATTCATTAGCAATATTGTTTCTTTTCTTCACTGTAAAATCAGTTCAAATTGACTTCATTGTCTAAATTGGTTTATCTAAAATGCTGAGACAGTGAATCAGATGCAGATTTAAGTTGATTTGGAGGAGCTAATGGAAATGACCAGGCACATCCCTCCTCCCACCTGAGTCTGTATATGCTCGAACCCACCTACTTGTTTGTCCTGACATCTCTTGTGTTTCACTAGGCACCCCATAACCAATATCTCCAACATGGAAGCTTCTTCTAGGTCTGCTTCTATCTCATACTCCTCCCTAATTGTGAGTCATTGAGAGTAAAGGTTTAAAAACTTTGGTTGCAATTTGACATTGCAGCAACATGGCCATGCAATGGACTGATCTCCTAGAGTGGAGCAGAACACTCAGGTATTGACAAGCTCAAGTGGTGGGTCTCACGTGGTGTGTGAGTGCACAGATCATGGCCATGAGAACTACATATTGGTTTAGGCTGAACTGAAAGAAATTCCAGCCCTTCATCACAGAGAGTTTGAGAAGCATGGGAGAAACATCCTCCCCACTTGCCCACGTCTCAACTGAAGGGAGGTCACTATGGCCTCTGTGTGTGCGGAGACCTACTCCTGTGTTTCCTCCATTGAAATGTGAGTTCCAGGAGAACACGGCTCTGCTCTCTTGTTTCCCACGGCACCCAATGCCAGCGTGATGATGAGTACGTGGAAATGAATCAATGACAAACACTTGTTACTGTTCCCTCTGCCCATGATCAGGAACTACCCAAACCCAGCACATTTTCCTATGTTGCAGTCAGAACAATCTTCCTAAAACTTAAGTATGATCAGGACCCTTCCCTATTTAAGGCCCTTCAATGACTCCTTGGGCCTCCCTGTGGCTCAGCTGGTAAAGAATCTGTCTGCAGTGTGGGAGACCTGGGTTCGCTCCCTGGGTTGGGAAGATCCCCTAGAGAAGGGAAAGGCATCCACTCCAGTATTCTTGCCTGGTGACCCCTTCGCTGTCAGTGTCGAGTCTAAATCTCTTAAGGAACCTAATAAAGGCCTTGACCTGAATTCCAGCCAAGCTGAAGTTTTGAATCTTGCTAAAGGGCCAGACTTTCCAGCTTCCAGGCCTCATCTAGGCGCGTCCCTCTGCCTGGGATTCTCTTTGCCCTCCTCAGCCTGGGAAAACTCCTTCAGCAATCAGCTCAGCTGTGACTCCCCCTGAGAAGACCCCAGGGTGACACTGATCCCATCCAGCTGCCTTTATTTTCCTCTACACTCACTGGAAGATGGTCTGTGCCTGTGTTGGCCTCCATTATTTCACTCAAAAACAAGACAGTACTTGTTCCATAACTGAGAAGCAATAAACACAATGGTGTCTGTAGAACAGAGTTGAGCAAGACCCCAGAGATTTTAATTAAGGGGTGGAATGGGGATGGAAGTCACCTCTCACTCTCTGGCTGGTCAGATGTGGCAAATAGGTTCAGATTCAGATATATGCCAATTGTAGACTGTGTTTATATAACTCTGTGCCTCAGTTTCCACCTGTAACATGGACTCATGGTTGCACCTGAATAAAGTGGGTGGGATCTCTTATTCCAGAGCCTGACAATGAATACTTCATTTGCATTAATGAAGTGCTTAATGTTGGTTGTGATTATCAACCATTACATCCCAGGCCCCTGGCTTTCTCTCTCTTCACTTCTAAGCTGTTGTAACCTCCTCTAAGGGCTTCGCTGCACAAGATGTGATAGAAATGCCTTTTCTTTTGCTGCTAGTCTGGAAATAGGTCCTTCATGGAAAGATGTTGTTTTCAAAATAGCTAATATAAGAATATTACATAAACAATAGACATCTTAGAACACTCTCAAACTGATTACTCACTTTGTTACATGATTTCCTGAAATCCAGGTACTCTATTTCATTTTAAATGTTAGGAAGGGGGCCTTGTAGTCAAAAACTGATTCAAATTCTCCTCTCTTCCAGGCTTTCTTGAGTTCTCTGTTTTTAGGATTGAATAGAAAGATGAACTTGATGAGGGATGTCCTTCTCTGTGCTTGCAAGTCTCAAATGTGTGGTTGTATTGGAAGCACTCCCAGTGCCCACTGCCACATGATGAATCTAAAAGCGATAATAAAATGAATAGCCATAAAATCACTGATTAATGGCATTTGTTACTACAGGAAGAACTTCACTATTCTCGTGTCACCACTGGCAGAAGCTGGCTTTGAGAGCAAGTCCAATCTTCTGTTACAGAGGTCACAGGATACACTTTGCTCACCTAGGACTGCAGGATTTCATGGCAAGCAATGCAGTGTCTCATGCAGGTCTCTCCTGGTCATCCACCAATTTTGTCCTGTCCCTTAGATCCAGGAGGGTTTCTAGGGACAGGAGACATTCTCCTCGTGGAGCTGGGTGTCTGCACTCGAGAATCTGTGCATATGTGCAGACATGTGCATTTATGTGCATGCATGCATGTGTGTGTTTGTTAGAGTTCATGTCTCTGTGTTCTACATGATAACCACCCCCCTTATTTTGTTTTTAGTTCAAGCTTTCCAAATTAGGTAAACAAAGTCTGGTTGAATAGATACAATGAAATAGATATCTTACATTAAAAAACAAAAATGGGTTCACTCAAAACTTGGGCAGTAAGAATGGTGTTGGTTTGGAATCAGACTGACTCCGGGATATGGAAAATTCTCTCCGTGAAAAAATTTGAATCCTGATGTATTAACTGAAAGAATAGAAGTTTTCTTTCTTTTTTTTTTTTGGCTGCACCACACGGCATGTGGGACCTTAGTTCCCCAACCAGGGATGGAAGCCATGCCCCCTGCAGTAGAAGCATGGAGTCTTAACTACTAGACCACCAGGCAAGTCCCAATAAACGTTTTCTTAAGCAGTGACCTGAAAGGGTAAACTTTAAAAATGCCTACATGACAGCCTGAGAGTGACTTGGTCTCAATCTTGAATGTACACCAGAGCCATGAAGAGGGCTGATTAAAACACAGATGGCTGCTGTGAGGTGGCCATCAGTCCCTAGAGCTGCTGACTCAGCAGGTCTGGGGTGCAGCTCGAGAATTGGCGTTTCTCACAGGCTCTCAGGTGCTGCTGGTCTGGGGCACACACTTTACCACTGATCAGACCACTGGTTCTGAGACTTGGCTACATAAAAATTAATGACGCCTTCACCCTGCCCCCAGTGACTCATTTAATCTGTATGGAGAATGACCTAGCCATAAGAGAGTCTTAAAAGTTCCCCAGGTGATTGTAATGTAAAAAGTTGAGAACCACTGATAGGGGGAAAAAAAAACTTCACTTGTTGAAGGCCATTCAGGACATTCCTTGGTGGCTCAGATGATAAAGAAACTGCCTGCAGTAGGAGACCCAGGGACGATGGGGCCCTGGGCCAGGGAGATTCCCCTGGAGGACGGAAGGCTACCCACTCCAGTATTGCTGCCTGGAGAATTCCATGGTCAGAGGAGCATGGTGGGCTACAGCCCACGGGATCACAAAGAGTCGGACACTTCATTCTGACGAAACTAACACAACACTGTAAATCAACTGTACTCCAATATAAAATAAAACTTTTAGAAACGTATAAGATTTTTTAAAAATGAGGGTGTGGGAATCCCCGAGTGTGAAGTGGTGTGCCATCCGCTTCAGATGAACATGGTCCTGGACAGTTACAAATGGGCAGGCGAAGAGTGCACTTGTGCTCAAAGTCTCAAAGTGCCTGACTTGCTAGCAGTAACTCTGGTCAGCAGTGATTCTCAGGCTCCTGGAAGGCTGAAAATATTCCCTAGCATTTTGTACTTGTATCTCTCAGGGTTCTTAGTTTAATGCAAAGAAGTTTGCTCCAACTAGGTAAGAAGAGTTTGTAAGAAGATACTGGATGATTTGAGGCTAAACTTCCGGAAGTCATGGACAAAACCAAGCTCAGAATGGCCTGATGAGGAAACTGAAATGATTGCCACCCCCCCAACCCCCACCCCGCCCCCTGGACACTTGAAAAACCACTGTAGCCACTGCCCCACCAAGAACTTGACATTGTAAACTTCTGGCACTGTGGAAGCCAGACACCCGCTGTGCCACCCTCAACAATAGACTTGATCCCCCAAAGTATATGTCTCACTTGGGTGAGCCTGATTACAAGAGCTTCTTCACATGTTCTGTTCTGGAAACCAAAAGATGCACATTCTCATTGGACCTGGCCATAGATGTCTGGAAATTCCTCCAAGTATAGGTAAGATGACAGACAAGGTGTGCTTATTATTGTTCAGACTCGTGACTTCTGAATTTTTCTTTCCTGATGTGACCTTCACAAGAGGTATCCTCCACCCTACAGTTCAGCTCAGTTCAGTCATTCAGTCGTGTCCAACTCTTTGCAACCCCATGAACCGCAGCACGCCAGGCCTCCCTGTCCGTCACCTACTCCTGGAGTTTACCCAAACTCATGTCCATTGAGTCAATGATGTCATCTAACTATCTCATCCTGTTGTCCCCTTCTCCTCCTGCCCTCGATCTTTCCCACCATCAGGATCTTTTCCAAAGAGTCAGCTCTTCACATCAGGTGGCCAAAATATTGGAGTTTCAGCTTCAACTTCAGTCCTTCCAATGAACACCCAGGACTGATCTCCTTTAGGATGGATTGGTTGGGTCTCCTTGCAGTCCAAGGGACTCTCAAGAGTCTTCTTCAACACCACAGTTCAAAAGCATCAATTCTTCAGTGCTCAGCTTTCTTCACAGTCCAACTCTCACATCCATACATGACCACTGGACAAACCATAGGCTTGATTAGATGGACCTTTGTTGGCAAAGTAATGTCTCTGCTTTTTCATATGTTGTCTAAGTTGGTCATAGCTTTTCTTCCAAGGAGTAAGCGTCTTAATTTCATGGCCCCTGTCACCACCTGCACTGATTTTGGAGCCCAGAAAAATAAAGTCAGCCACTGTTTCCACTTTTTCCCCATCTGTTTTTCATGAAGTGATGGGACCGGATGCCATGATCTTAGTTTTCTGAATGTTGAGCTTTAAGCCAAATTTTTCACTCTCCTCTTTCACTTTCATCAAGAGGCTCTTTTGTTCTTCACTTTCTGCCTTAAGGGTGGTGTCATCTGCATATCTGAGGTTGTTGATATTTCTCCCAGCAATCTTTTTTTTTTTAATCCATTTATTTTTATTGGTTGGAAGCTAATTACTTTACAATATTGTAGTGGGTTTTGCCATACACTGATGTGAATCAGCCATGGATTTACATGTGTTCCCCATCCTGAACACCCCTCCTTGCCTCCCTCTCCACCCCATCCCTCTGGGTCATCCCAGCGCACCAGCCCCAAGCACTTGTCTCATGCATCCAACCTGGACTGGAGATCTGTTTCACACTTGATAATATACATGTTTCAATGCTGTTCTCTCAAAACATCCCACCCTCACCTTCTCCCATAGAGTCCAAAAGTCTGTTCTATACATCTGTGTCTCTTTTTCTGTTTTGCATATAGGATTATCATTACCATCTTTCTAAATTCCATATATATGCATTAGTATACTGTATTGGTCTTTATCTTTCTGGCTTACTTCACTCTGTATAATGGGCTCCAGTTTTATCCATCTCATTAGAACTGATTCAAATGAATTCTTTTTAATGGCTGAGTAATATTCCATGGTGTATATGTACCACAGCTTCCTTATCCATTCGTCTGCTGATGGGCATCTAGGTTGCTTCCATGTCCTGGCTATTATAAACAGTGCTGCGATGAACATTGGGGTGTACGTGTCTCTTTCAGATCTGGTTTCCTCAGTGTGTATGCCCAGGAGTGGGATTGCTGTTCTCCCAGCAATCTTGATTCCAGCTTGTGCTTCTTCCAGCCCAGCATTTCTCATGATGTACTCTGCATATAAGTTAAATAAAGTGAAGTCACTCAGTCGTGTCCACTCTATTGTGACCCCATGGACTGTAGCCTACCAGGCTCCTCCATCCATGGAATTTTCCAGGCAAGGATACTGGAGTGGGTTGCCATTTCCTTCTCCAGAGGATCTTCCCAACCCAGGGGTTGAACCTGGGTCTCCTGCATTGCAGGCAGACGTTTTACCCTCTGAGCTACCAGGGAAGCCCATAAGTTAAATAAGCAGGGTGACAATAGCCAACCTTGACTGGTTCCAACCTTGGAACCAGTCTGTTGTTCCATGTACAGTTCTGACTGTTGCTTTCTGACCTGCATACAGGTTTCTCAAGAGGCAGGTCAGGTGGTCTGATATTCCTATCTCTTTCAGAATTTTCCACAGTTTATTGTAATCCACACAGTCAAAGGCTTTGGCGTAGTCAATAAAACAGAAATAGATGTTTTTCTGGAACTCTCTTGCTTTTTCGATGACCCAGTGGATGTTGGCAATTTGATCTCTGGGTCCTCTCCCTTTTCTGAAACCAGCTTGAACATCTCGAAGTTCATGTACTGCTGAAGCCTGGTTTGGAGAATTTTGAGCACTACTTTACTAGCGTGTGAGATGAGTACAATTGTGCGGTAGTTTGAGCATTCTTTGGGATTGCCTTTCTTTGGGATTGGAATGAAAACTGACCTTTTCCAGTCCTGTGGCCACTGCTGAGTTTTCCAAATTTGCTGACATATTGAGTGCAGCACTTTCACAGCATCATCGTTTAGGATTTGAAATAGCTCAACTGGAATTCCATCACCTCCACTAGCTTTGTTCATAGTGATGCTTCCTAAGGCCCACTTGACTTCACATTCCAGGATGTCTGACTCTAGGTGAGTGATCGCACCATCATGATTATCTGGGTCGTGAAGATCATTTTTGTACAGTTCTGTGTATTCTTGCCACCTCTTCTTAATATCTTCTGCTTCTGTTGGGTCCATACCATTTCTGTCCTTTATTGAGCCCATTTTTGCATGAAATGTTCCCTTGGTATCTCTAATTTTCTTGAAGAGATCTCTAGTCTTTCCCATTCTATTGTTTTCCTCTATTTATTTGCATTGATCGCTGAGGAAGGCTTTCTTATCTCTCCTTGCTATTCTTTGGAACTCTGCATTCAGATGGGAATATCTTTCCTTTTCTCCTTTGCTTTCACAACAATGTAACCAGTCTTCCCAGTTGTTTCTATCACCTGCTCCTTTCACAAATGGATTTTACTCTCAATCACTGCTCTTTACTAAGAGTAAATTTGTGTTGTCAGCATTAAAGAAAAGAACTACTGTACTTGTTTTATGTGAAATTCCTCCTCTTCAGCCAGATTAAAGGAGACCAATAGATTAAATGTTCTGGAATGTTGTTCACACATAGAAGAAAGGCCAAGAGTGGAGCCATTTAGAGCTGCTGCCTGGAGCTGTTTTGAATTCCTGATATAAAACAGAAATGGGGTTTGACAATGCAAACTGGAGTTGAAACAAATCTATCTGACTGAGTTGGTGGTGGCCTGGCTTGCCTTGGACTGAGTGTCAGTGGCAGGTTTTAGAGATGCAAATTTCATTTGTTTCTTCAGGAGCCACCAGTTGTGAGCTCCGTGAATGCGGGTGCATCTTCCTTTGAGCTTCCTCCTCAGGCCTGTGAGAGTCAGGGTGATTCTGCGGTCAGGATTCTGCTGTCCGCTCCTCTCCAGTCCACAGCAGGTGCTTTCATGGGCCCCACTGCAGATAAGGAAGCCCAGGGTAGGGAGGATAAGACACTTGCCTAAGCTCAGAGACACAGTGACTCAAACCCAAACTGATTCCAGAGCCATCACTCTTTATTTCACAATAGAAATATCTTTTTTCTAATTATAGAACTGCATGTTACTCATTGTAAAAATGCAAACAACACAGGCAAATTTAAGAGAAGAGGTCAGGTTCACCTGAAATCCCATGGCCCTAAGATAACAAACATTTATATTTTGGTAACTATTCTACACACACACGCACACACACATGCGCGTGCACGCGTGCGCCATGTTGCACAAATGGAATCATTATGCTAATATTGATTCAGAATGGTTGCTGCTGGTCAGTACAACTCAAACAAACCCTCTGTTTCCTTATTGAAGTTATGATGATTGTCGGTAAAGAAGAAAGTTTGAGCCAAGCAGATAGGGTCCTATGCAGCAGGCCAAACTCTTCACTGTGCATGGATCAGTCCATTGCACTCCATCCCCATGGAAGGGAGGGAGGGAGTGTGGCGTGATTAGCGTGTGGATTCAGGCCACAAGGTCTCCTTTAGTTACTAGCATCTCACTTCCCCAGCTTGAAGGGAGGATAACAGTATCTACCTCATAGGTTGTAGTGAGAACTACATTAGAAAATACATGTAAATTTAGAACATTCCTTCATCTAAGTAAAGGCTTAATGTGGACTGATATATCTGCAGTGTGCAGAAATCCAGAAGGTAATCAAGTGAATCGCTCATTACCATAAAAGTGTATGTGCTCTATTTAAATGTTCTTTCCTTGATACTAGTGATATTTACTGCTGTTTTTAATCTCCCAAGTATGAGGTCTGTGGACAGTAACAGGTTTTTAAAAATTTTTATATTTTCTGAGGACATGAAAAACAAGAGCACGTAATGTTGGAGAGATATAGTAATGTCTTGAAGCTTGTGGTTTATTCGTTCACTTGCTCATTTATTCCTTCATTCATTTATTGATTGATTGATAGTGCTAGGAAAGTAGTAAATATTCGTTGATTAAAAGAATGAATTGAAGTTACTGAATTAAACATTTTGTGGGTGCCTACTATGTAGCAGTTACTAAATTAGAGACATAAGAGATACAGGCTTTAGTAAAACAAGACCATACCCTCAAGGTGCTTACAATCGTATGATTCCTTATGTTTCTTCATTGGAATCACACATACACATGGTTTAAGAAAGTGATTTTCCAATAGTAATAGTCTTCTGGTTCAATTGTTTCAAAATTTAAGCTGCAAGGTACAAATGGATAAAAATTAAAGCCCAGACACATCCAAGTTAACTACACTTGTTTTTATCCTGTTTGGTTTATAAGGACAACAGAAAAAAAAAATTTCAAAATTGAGTCCAAATGTTGGCCACCCAATTAGATAGAGCCTAAGCTTCTCTCCAGAGTTAATAAATCATGCAGGTCCCAGCAGGGGAAAGCCGCAGCCCTCTGAAAATGCCCTGAGGCAGGAAGAGACGCTGCAACTGAGCAGAGGGAATTGCATGTTGCACGTGTGTCTTTGGAATACCTGTCGAGTGCTCCCTCGTGATGAAGGAAAAAATGCGTGATGGAGCAGAGCATGCTTCATTGTCAGCCAAACTCAATCCACTTTTTGGCGTGTTTACCTCGGCAGACAAGGAAGAGGGCTAGGGCGGGATCTGCACAGGTTCGCAGTGGATAATAAAACAGATGCGGAGGGAGATGTTCTCTGGTGTAAATCACTGAAACACACACACTCCTTTAAGTGCACCAGGGATATTTCAGTGGTTTCTGTTCCCTCCTCCTCATCCCTGTGTCATTATTTGCCTTACGTTAATTACTTCTTACAGCAGATTCAGCAACAATTTCTCTCATGACAGACACAACATTGAGTTTTATTGCTGACGTTGTGTGTTTGTTAATCAACCACCTTGGGGGAGAAACAGCAACATTAGACTAAATATTAGAGGTATTTTTGCCTCTATTTTATTACTTACAGACACAAAACTTTATGGCAATTGGAAGAAATGTTTCTTCACTTTATTAAACTTGGCACTCCTTCAAGAAAACGTCAGTGAACAGAATAAAATCCATTATTGGTATGATTGCCTCAGCTGTTGTCTGGGAAAAGATCAAAATAGCAAAGTGAACTATTAAAAAATGCGAGTTCATTCAATTTACTTTTTTATTGTTGGCTAAGTGAGTTCCATTGTAACCGAAAGAGATGATGGAAAAACAGGATGTTGTTTTCCTCTTTTTACCAATGCTTGGCGCTTGGGCTTCATTTGGGCTTTTGGGGGCCCTAAAGGAAGGTGCTCAGACTAACTGGTGAGAGTCACTTTGGCTGTGGCATTTTCTACATTTCATTGTGTTCCATTTGGCTGCGGGCCCAACCTAATACCTTATAAAATACAGTTTTCTCTGAAACATACGTTAAATACAAAGGCGTTTCACTTAAAGGAAGACATTTTACCAAAGCTGCTTGTCTTCGAAGAGGCTTTATTTCCGAAAGTTTGTATTCACTGATTTCATCAAACAAAACAGTTGTCTTTGGCAGATTTTTTAAAGTTTCTCAAGATACCATTGAGTCATTTTTTGATATATGAAATATTTAATGGATGTGAATCTCATTTTGCCAACTTCAGTGTAAAAGAAATATAACTTTGTACACTTTACATAACTCAAATTCTTTTATGGCTCTGAGCTCTTGCTCTGCTAGACTCGAGTGGGAAACAGTCTTAAGCAGAGCCAAGATGTGTGTGTGCCTGTGTGTATGCGGACTGCTTACTGATGAAAGTTTTGAAATTATGGTCCTATTTGTTTAACTTTGGATATAACTTGAAAATAAATATATTGAGCTTACTGAAATTGCTTTAATCTCTCTTCTTCCATTCCTATCCACATGCCTCTGTGAAATTAGTTTCTCTACTATGAGTGTTATGAAAACAAAATATACAAACTATTTAGATATACAGTATCCTCTGTGAGGATCATTCACCATCAGTCCTACCTAGATGGTATAAATCATTCAGCAAGAAGCAAGCTTATTTGGTCACACTAAAACTTTTAAAATTGATATACATGGGGTTTGTTCTAAATATGCATATAAAAGTCTAAATGCAGGTTATTTCCTCCATGAAGTCTTTATTATTACAGTTGAAAATAGAAATTTACAGGTGTAATTACAACTCTGTTTGAATCGCCTATTACCTATTCTTTCAATGAACAACATTTGCAGTTTTAGTGATTTTTTCTTTTCCCCTATATTAGGTTTGTTCTGACTACATTTATTGAACTGTAACTTTTTGACTGTTGGTTCTAATAATTAAAAAATTAAAATTTTTAATCTTTAAAATTTAATTTTCCTAATAATTCATTTTTACTGTATTTTACAAAAGTATTGGTCTGTGATGATAAAAAGTACAAAACAAGAAAAAACTGTCCATTACACATAGTTTGAAAATTCACAAAGGACTGTACGCAAGTTGGAAAGAAGCTAATAGACACAAGTTTTACATGCAATCATTTTCCTCTTTTCTGACAGAGCTGCAGCTTCAGAGACTTTTCTCAGAAATCTCTGGAAGCAGGGGTGGTGCCCTAGGTACTCAGCTGCCATTTCTGGTGTCCATCAGAGTTGGTGAAGGCTGTTGAGTAGGCACCTGACTTCTATAAAGGTCTGTGTAACCCCAAAGACACTGCTTTTTCCAAGAGACTGCACTGGCTCCTAAAGGAAGCAGAATTTATGAACCTGATAAATAATTACTGAGCAACTATTATGTGTGCCACTTTTTCTGAGCATTGAGAGTCAGTAGTAATTAAAACAGAAAACCCCGCATAAGGGGCTTTCCACTCTAGAGCAAGGGGGAGAACATGATGTGGGTTGTTACACCTGAAATGAGGCTTTTGTTGGGTGCTTGGGATTTAGCTCAGTGTTTTCCCATTAAAAACAAGTGCATAACTGAGATGACCTTGAGGGGTGGGATGGGGAGGGACGTAGGAGGGGGGTTCGGGATGGGGAACACATGTACACCCATGGCTGATTCATGTCAATGTATGGAAAAAAACCACTACAATATTGTAAAGTAATTAGCCTCCAAAATAAATAAATTAATTAAAAAAAAAAAGTGCATCATAGAAGTTTTGCCCAGTTAATGATACAACTAACTAAGAGGATGCACTGTCTCCTGTTAAAGATTTTGCCCAAATTTTTCTTAAAACTTCAGTACAAGAGTCTAAGGAAATATGGCAATTGCTTCAGCACAAAGTTATTTTGATATTTTAAGATGAATACATCAATATTTAGGATTATTCCATTAGGATCAAATGGTCTTCAGGAGTTTCATCTCCAAGGACAAGTCTGAGAACTCCCAAACCATACACAGACAAAGAGTAAGCTGCCATCTTCTCCCAAGGTCAGACTTAAAGATGAGTAAGCTTATTTCTAAAGGTCTGGTGAATTAATTCCTTTAAATTTATAGAAATGTTTAGAGTTTTTTCAGAATCATGGGGAACCGACATCAGATAAAGAGCCTATGGAATCCAACCTTAAAAAGATAGGGAGAAAACCATTACAAGAACACACACACACACACAAAAAGCTAATAAACATATTCTAAAACATCGATCTCATTGAAGATCAGAAAATGCAAATTAAGCAATAACTGTTGTCGTTTAGTCTCTAAGTCATGTCCAGTTCTTTTTGTGATCCTATGGACTGTAGCCAGCCAGGCTCCTCTTCCAGGGGATTTCCCGGGCAAGAATACTGAAGTGTGTTGCCATTTCCTTCTCCAGGGGATCTTCCTGACCCAGGGATTGAACCTGTGTCTCCTGCATTGCAGGCATATTCTTTACCACAGGGCCACCAGGGAAGCCCTAAGCAACAATAAACTACCAGTTTTCACCGTTCCAAAGGCAGAGCTTTAAAACAACACTGGAGATGAAGATGAGGTGTTTGCTCTTTTGCACTACTTTTGGGAATATAAAGTGGGTACAACTTTACAAAAGCACTTTATCCACAATAATTTTAAATAGGTGCATAATCATTGTTCCAATACATACATCTCTGGAAACCTACTGAAAAACAAAAAAATGTAGGAAAGGGTCATGTACAAAAATATTCACTGCAGTACAACCTACATCAGCGAAACATGTAAAGAATCTAAATTTTTCACAGAAAGAAAATTGATAAGTAAAATATGTTGCAATCCACATGATTTAATTATGTAGCCACAAATTGTTCATAAAGTTAAGGGACAGAATAAAACTATAGTTGAATCTCAAACACCCATTAAATACAAAGGGTACAAGACGTAGTGAATGTAGTTGATGATACTGTATTTTATACTTGAAAGATGCTGAGAGTAGAACTTAAAAGTTCCCACCACACAAAAAAGTAACAATGTGTCATGATAGATATATTAACTAAGTTTGTTGTAATAATTATCTTGCAATATATATGTATATTAAATCACTTTGTATACTCAGGCTTGAAAAGAAGTGAAAGTGTTCGTCACTCAGCTCAGTCGTGTCCAATTCTTTGCGATCCCATGAACTGTAGCCCGCCAAGTTCCTCTGTCCACGGGATTCTCCAGGCAAGAAAACTGGAGTGGGTAATCATTCCCTTCTCCAGAGGATCTTCTGGACCCAGGGATTGAACCCAGGTATCCTGCATTGCAGGCAGATTCTTTACTGTCTGAGCCACTGGCTTATACACGGTTATTTGTCAACTGTATCTCAAAAAAGCTGGAAACAAAACAAAAAAACCCAAAAGGGAGCAGCATTAAGATTTTAATGTCATATTCTCTGGGTGGTGGGTGGCATTATGGGCAGTATTTTTTTTTTTTCTGTTTTTCTACATAATCCAAGTTTTCCATAATTATGGTATATGACTTTGATTATCAAAACTCTTGAGAGGACAGTACAAGTATAAACCATTTTAGAGTGTCAATTCAATAAAGATGTCCATAGTTAAGTCCTTATGATTATAGAAATCTTCACTCCAGAGCTGAAGAAAGAATCTATTAGAGGAAGCAGACGCATACGCACCCATGGGAAAACCTGGGAGTGCACAGCGATCCACCCACCAGTCACTCACTCCATGAGCAAACATGTCAGAGAGTGCAGCTGGAAATGCTGAGTGAGGCTCACCGCTGGTGCAGCTTGTGTAAGGAGACAGTTCTCGGTTATACATGAGTGTTCACATGGCACATTTATGCAGACACGGCACTGCACACGAAATCATCACACCAGGAGGGTTCGACAGCAGTGCGATTGCCATTTTGGAGCTTCTGTTTCTTGTTGGGTGAGGCAGGTTGGGGCGGTGGAGGAGGTCTCCCCTGCATAGTAGGACTTTTGGAGTATCTATGACTTCTAACCATGGGATGCCAGAAGCAGCCTCACCCGCAGTCATGACATGTCTCCAGATGTTGCCTAATGTCCCCTGGAGTGGGTGGCAATGCTCTCTCCCAACTGAGAACCACTCATGTGCAGAACCACCCTGTGCCATGCAGAGATGCACCTGCACGCATGTGAGTGATTGCAGCCATGAGGTATTTACAACCAGGGTGTCCATTCTATTAACAAGTGCCAATGCTAAACCTAACCTGCTGTTAAAAAGTTGGAGTGTCACATTTCCGTGCTGTACTTTATGGTCAATTTAAGAAGGATCCAGGGAGAACACAGCTCTGTGTGATTTCCCCTTTGTGCTGATTTTAAAAGTTAGCCCAGTGTAGATTACGCTGTGTATAATCTTTTATGCAATCTTCACATTTTCATGTCATTTTTAAACCATAAACCTGGCAAATCCTAGATTGCTGATGGATACACATTGTGTGTTTAATTAAATGTTAAATTATTAGCTCTAGATGAGGGGAAAAATTGATTACAATTGTAAAACTGAGCTTTGGAGTCAAACGAACAAAATCATCCAAGGGTAGCTCACGACTAAGCACACTCCAGCTTGTGAGTAAGCTGCCACACACCCTGGAAAATAGGACGCCTCACTCTCAGGACAGGGTTGCAAGGCCAGCCCATCCGAGACTGGCCAGAACCTTCCCACAGCTTCCTGTAGACTTTTGAAGGTAAAGGACACACTTCAGCAGCATACTATTTCTTGGGGGAAAAAATCTTATTGAAGAATGAGTTGGAAATGAAAAAATTTACCCTAAGAATAGCAGCTCAAACCTATGGATCAATAAGAAGTAGATTTTACAGAGCTGGAAGTTGCTCTCCTTTGTTTACTGGAACCCACACTCACATCTGGCTACTAGACATAGCACCTTACGGATAAAAGCTACAAATGGACTTGCAGTCATCTATGGAAACAAGTTTGAATCTATGAGGATTTTAGCACAAGATGATGCTGGAATAAACAGCAGGCCTGTCCAGCTTTGACCAGTAGTATCTTCTCATTTAATTGGATTTTTTCAAACCACCTTGGCATAAACTCCATTAATATACACTTACTAATATACACATACAGACAGTTAAAGAGGCCTACTGACCCAGAAAGCATAATTCCAGTGTGAGGGCATTCTTCAGTAAAACCATGATTTCTCTGCTCCTTGGGCATGGCCATGTAAGTCCACTCACTCCCACCATGCCGCTGCGTAAGGACACATGAGGTGACAACTGGCAAGAACCAAGAAAGTGAGAAAGACAGGCTCTAAGCAAGATATATCTCCATTTTGATGACATCTATGTAATCTTTAAACACACACGTGGTAAACTACATTGTTAATGGATATACACCAGTTCAGTTCAGTCGCTCAGTTGTGTCCGACTCTTTGTGACCCCATGAATCGCAGCATGCCAGGCCTCCCTGTCCATCACCAACTCCCAGAGCTTACCCAAACTCATGTTGATCGAGTCAGTGATACCATCCAATCATCTCATCCTCTGTCTCCCCCTTCTCCTCCTGCCTTCAATCTTTCCCAGCATCAGGGTCTTTTCCAATGAGTCAGCTCTTCGCATCAGGTGGCCAAAGTACTGGAGTTTCAGCTTCAACATCAGTCCTACGAATGAACACCCAAGACTTATCTCTTTCAGGATGGACCGGTTGGATTTCCTTGCAGTCCAAGGGGCTCTCAAGAGTCTTCTCCAACACCACAGTTCAAAAGCATCAATTCTTCAGTGCTCAGCTTTCTTCACAGTCCAACTCTCACATCCATACATGACTACTGGAAAACCCATAGCCTTGACTAGATGAACCATTGTTGGCAAAGTAGTGTCTCTGCTTTTTAATATGCTGTCTAGGTTGGTCATAACTTTTCTTCCAAGGAGTAAGTGTCTTTTAATTTCATGGCTTCAATCACCGTCTGCAGTGATTTTGGAGCCCAGAAAAATAAAGTCTGCCACTGTTTCTACTGTTTCCCCATCTATTTGCCATGAAGTGATGGGACCAGATGCCATGCTCTTAGTTTTCTGAATGCTGAGCTTTAAGCCAACTTTTTCACTCTCCTCTTTCACTTTCATCAAGAGGCTCTTTAGTTCCTCTTCACTTTCTGCCATAAGGGATATACATATATTTATGCAAAACTATAAAATATAACTATAAGGATATAAAACAAACTCATAATGATATAAATCAGATCAAATCTGTCAATCCTAAAGGAAATCAACCCTGAATATTCATTGGAAGGATTGATGCTGAAGCTGACGCTCCAATACTTTGGCCCCCTGATGCGAAGAGCTGACTCATTGGAAAAGACCCTGATACTAGGGAAGATAGAAGGCAGGAGGAGAAGGGGATGACAGGGGATGAGATGGTTAGATAGTATCACTGACTCAAGGGACATGAATTTGAGCAAACTCCTGGAGATAGGGAAAGATAGAGAAGCCTGACATGCTGCAGTCCCTGTGGTTGCAAAGGCTTAGCAATTGAACAATTGTTTTATATATATGTGTGTGTGTGTGTGTGTGTGTGTGTGTGTGTGTGTGTGTGTGTGTGTATATGTAAATAAAACAATTGTTCAATTGTGTATATATATATATATATATATATACACACACATATATCATGTTTGTTGTTGTTCAATATATCAAAATATAGATATATATTAAATAGGATTAAAAGTCAAATAGATTGAGATTTTGGTCTTTGCCACTTACTGAGGGACCTTGAGCATATATATTTTTCTTGAACATACTGTCTCAGTTTTATCAAATATATAATACAATGGAGATAATAATAGTACCAACCTCACTGGATTGTTATGAGAATGAAATAAAATAAACTTGGGAGCAGGCACACAATACATGCTCAGTTCAAAGGAGCTACTATTGATATGACAAGTTCCAAAGTTCTGGGCATCGCATTCTAAGTTTCATAATAGAATGTCCATTATTTTAATTTGTGCCTGGAAAACTAACTGGAAGCTTAACTCAGAGCAGACACATCAGAAACTCTGGAAACTCCAAAGTCCACTGGGGACCCATTTATGTTGAGTTACTCTGGCTAGAGGGAGAAGAGGCACCCCACAGTGCCAAGGAGTGGGAGTTACGGAACGTGTTTTTTCAGATTGGAAGCCAAGGATTGGGAAGATAAGTCACACGTAGCTCCCTAATCCGTCTGGAGTCTGCAGAGAAGTGCCAGGCCAGCTTACTGAATACACAGGGCTGCACCCCAGGAAACATGCTCTGCCCTCTTCTGGTTCTCCCTTTTTTGAGCTGATCTTAAGGGTGAGCCTTTTCAGCTCGACTGGGAATGGATATTGTCTATCTGAGCTGGATACCAGATGTTTAAGAAAGGTTGGGGCATGCAAGGCACTTAGCCTCTGGATTTCTTGGGGGCCCATGATGTAGTGGAAAGATGCAAAGAAATAGAGGAAAACAATAGAATGGAAAAGACTAGAGATCTCTTCAAGAAAAATAGAGACACCAAGGGAACATTTCATGCAAAGATAGGCACAATAAAGGACAGAAATAGTATGGACCTAACAGAAGCAGAAGATATTAAGAAGAGGGGGCAAGAATACACAGAAGAACGATACAAAAAAGATCTTCATGACCCAGATAACCATGATGGTGTGATCACTCATCTAGAGCCTGACATCCTGGAATGTGAAGTCAAGTGGGCCTTAGGAAGCATCACTACGAGCAAAGCTAGTGGAGGAGATGGAATTCAAGCTGAGCTATTTCAAATCCTAAAAGGTGATGCTGTGAAAGTGCTGCACTCAATATGTCAGCAAATTTTGAAAACTCAGCAGTGGCCACAGGACTGGAAAAGGTCAGTTTTCATTCCAATCCCAAAGAAAGGCAATCCCAAAGAATGCTCAAACTACCACACAACCGCACTCATCTTACACACTAGTAAAGTAATGCTCAAAATTCTCCAAGCCAGGCTTCAAAAGTACATGAACTGTGAACTTCCAGATATTTAAGCTGGATTTAGAAAAGGCAGAGGAACCAGAGATCAAATTGCCAACATCTGCTGGATCATCGAAAAAGCAAGAGAGTTCCAGAAAAACATCTATTTCTGCTTTACTGCCTTAGACTGTGTGGATCACAACAAACTGCGGAAAATTCTTCAGGAGATGGGAATACCAGACCACCTGACCTGCCTTCTGGGAAATCTGTATGCAGATCAAGAAGCAACAGTTAGAACTGGACATGGAACAACAGACTGGTTTCAAATAGGGAAAGGAGTACGTCAAGGCTGTATATTGTCACCCTGCTTATTTAACTTATATGCAGAGTACATCATAAGAAATGCTGGGCTGGAGGAAGCACAAACTGGAATCAAGATTGGAGGGAGAAATATCAATAACCTCAGATATGCAGATGACACCACCCTTATGGCAGAAAGTGAAGAACTAAAAGAGCTTCTTGATGAAAGAGAAAGAGGAGAGTGAAAAAGTTGGCTTAAAGCTCAACATTCAGAAAACTAAGATCATGGCATCTGGTCCCATCACTTCATGACAAATAGATGGGGAAACAGTGTAAGACTTTATTTTTCTGGGCTCCAAAATCACTGCAGATGGTGACAGAGGCCATGAAATTAAAAGATGCTTACTCCTTGGAAGAAAAGCTATGACCAACTTAGACAACATATGAAAAAGCAGAGACATTACTTTGCCAACAAAGGTCCATCTAGTCAAGGCTCTAGTTTTTCCAGTAGTCATGTATGGGTGTGACTGTTGGACTAGAAAGAAAGCTGAGCACCGAAGAATTCATGCTTTTGAACTGTGGTGTTGGAGAAGACTCTTGAGAGTCCCTTAGGCTGAAAGGAGATCCAACCAGTCCATCCTAAAGGAGATAAGTCCTGGGTGTTCATTGGAAGGACTGATGTTGAAGCTGAAACTCCAATACGTTTACCACCTGATGTGAAGAACTGACTCTTTGGAAAAGACCCTGATGCTGGGAAAGATTGAGGGCAGGAGGAGAAGGGGATAACAGAGGATGAGATGGTTGGATGGCATCACCAGCTCAATGGATATGGGTTTGGGTGGACTCTGGGAGTTGGTGATGGACAGGAGGCCTGGTGTGCTGCAGTCCACGGGGTTGCAGAGTCGGACACGACTGAGCGACCGAACTGATGGTGTAAAGGAGATGTGTGTGGACAGCTTGCCTGGGGAGAGGGAATTCCCAATTCCACAGAAAGTTTAGTTAGGGCACTGCTTGAGTAAAACCGAGCACTATCCCAGTGACTCCACTGGCAAAGAAACCAGAAGGAGCCCTTTGGTCCTTTCCAGGATAATCCTGCTTATCCCTCTAGCGGACAGAGAGTGACGGACACTCGCAAACATTCAGCCAGAATAAACTTTCTAAACAATCTCGAAGACCATAATGCTCATATAGGTCAGGTAAGAAGTGGATGTAGTCCCTGCCCACATCTTCCATGCAAATGCTGTGAAAATTAGAGGTTTTGGTGCTTTGGTGGCCTGGGGTGGGGTATGTGGGTGTGGGGACTTACTGGGTATGGAGCACTTGAACTGGGTCTCAAGGGATGAGGGGCTGTGAAGGATGGAGAAGAGTAAAAGCTGGAAGGACTGAATGAGCAAAAGCATGGAGGAGGACACCTCCTCCAACAATCTAGAATAAGTTGATGTGTAATGCTTGAATTGAGAATTTATTTGCAGGTGAACCAGAAAGGAGGTTGAGATCAGATAGTGGTGGGAACCAATCACCAGGCTAAGGCTTTTAGACTCTAAATGCAGCTGAGGAATGACAGCGCCAGGGTGATAACTCAGGTCTTCTGGCTCCCAGCTCCTCTCCAGCTCTCTTCAACTCTCCTGCACTGCCTTGCAATGTCTGTCTTCAGGAAGCATATTGTTCCACTTGGAAATGAGATAATCTGGGCTTCAGGTCATGAAATAATTGTGTGCCTTGGCCAAATCACCTTTTTGGGTTTCGGTTTATGAAACCCAAAATAAGATGGCTGGAGAAAATATTTTTTAGCTCTTTAAGATGGAAGGAATCTTTTTGGAAGACTAACATAATAACAATGTTCAGGATGGTTGGGGAAGAGGGAAAACCAACAGAGACACCTAAAATCCTCTGGTTCCATGATTTATGCTATATATATTGTCTTTCATATAACAAACACTCCTAATCTCTCTCTCTCTCTCTGCTCCCTCTCTACCATCTTTTTATTTTCGTTTTAAATTTTAAGAAGCAACTGTGCTTTACTTAATTTGATCTTTAGTTACTGTATTTCTCTTAGTATGAGGAAGTTTTATATGTAAAATACTTTCTGTTTGAATGAGCTGCCATCAAGACTAATAACTCATCTTTTAAATCTTTTATCCATTTTAAGTTTCATCTAATTCCTGGTCTCCATCCTTAATGTCCAATTCCCACATGTCCGCTTGTCTTTGTCTATAAAACCCAAAGCAGGTCTCAGGAAGAGGAGCAAAGCAGAGACTAGGAGGGGCAGCCAGCCAAATGCTGGGCCATGTAAACTTTCTCTTGATGTGCCCCCGAAGTCTGCCAAACCCAAGTCCTCGAGGATCTCAAAGAACTCAAAGCCGGATATAAAATAAATAAATGCAAATGGCACATTTCTTAACGATAGGGTCTTCCCGGACTTCTTCAGGTCCAAGCTGCTCCCTTATTTTTCCTTCATTGATGTCAGGGGGGAATGAGGCCAGAGTTTGACCCTTTACTGAAAGGTTATATACATGGAGAGAGGGATGAAAGAATAATACTGAGTCAGGTCCTATGGGGAAAGAAAAGGAAAAGTAAATATCTCCCTGGAAAATAAACTCCTGCTCTTCCAAACCCTGAATGCCACCTTTTCAAGAAAAAGCTGTTCAAAGAGTGGATATACGTATAACTGATTCACATTGCTGTATACCTGAAAATCACACAACAGTTTAAATCAACTATACTCCAATTTAAAAAGTTTTAAAAACTCCAAATACATTCAAAATAATCTTTAAAAAAGAATGAACTGTTCTAAACTCTGGTGTCATCCCTGAGTAGATCTCTTTGTAGAAAATTGACCAAATTAAATGAGCCATCCTTACCTGTACAAAGTGTTTTCATATTTTCATCAGTCATGTGTATGTTTATTTGGTGTTACTCACTATGGGCTTCCCACACGGCACAGTGGTAAAGAATCAGCCTGCCAAAGCAAGAGACACAGGAGACACAAGAAACGTGGGTTTGATCCCTGGGTCGGGAAGATCCCCTGGAGAAGGAAATGGTAACCCACTCCAGTGTTCTTGCCTGGAAAATTCCACGGGCAGAGGAACCTGGTGGGCTGCAATTCATGGGGTCACAAAGAGTCGGACATGACTTAGCAACTAAACAACAACAACAATATGTGGAAGAAAAACCTGTTTCTCCCGCTCTCAGCACTTCTGATGCCGGAGCTGTGGGCTTTTCCTACACCAGCCAATCCTCTGCCTCTCTGGGTACCACCTAGCTGTGCCGCAATTCAGGTATGACAGTAACCACCAAGAGCTGGTGTAGGCCCCACGGATCAGGAGCCCCGTCCCATGAGACTCCTCCCACCTTAGACATCAATTGCAACTGGACTCCATTCAGTCCCATTCAGTCACTCAGTCGTGTCCAACTCTTTGCAACCCCATGAACTGCAGCACGCCAGGCCTCCTTGTCCATCACCAACTCCCGGAATCTACCCAAACCCATGTCCATCGAGTTGGTGATGCCATCCAGCCCTCTCATCCTCTGTTGTCCCCTTCTCCTCCTGCCCCCAATCCTTCCCAGCTGTCCCCTTCTCCTCCTGCCCCCAATCCTTCCCAGCATCAGGGTCTTTTTGAATGAGTCAACTCTTCACAAGAGGTGGCCAAAGTATTGGAGTTTCAGCTTCAGCATCAGTCCTTCCAATGAACACCCAGGATTGGTCTCCTTTAGGATAGACTGGTTGGATCTCTTTGCTGTCCAAGGGACTCTCAAGAGTCTTCTCCAAGACCACAGTTCAAAAGCATCAATTTTTCGGCACTCAGCTTTCTTCACAGTCCAACTCTCACAGCCATACATGACCACTGGAAAAACCATAGCCTTGACTAGATGGACCTTTGTTGGCAAGGTAATGTCTCTGCTTTTAAATATGCAATTGGACTGACTAGCTATAAATTGGAGGGGGCGGGTCTCACAACCCCCTCCTTTGGTTTGATAATTTGTTAGAATGCCTCTCAGAACTCAGGAAAGGGCTTTACCGTCACTTATTTATTATAAAGGATTCAACTCAGGAACAACTAAATGGAAAAGATGCCTGGAGCGAGGAGTGTGGGAAGGGGCAGGGAGCGTCCTTGCCTTCTCTGGGACCACTTTCAAAGTCTCCTCACCTATCACCTGGGAGACAATGACAGTACACCTGCCTCCCAGGGTTGGTGTGAAATGAAATACTGTGTGAAGTGAACACATGTGTGTGAAGTGTTCAGAACAGTGCCTGTAAATAGTAAATGCTATTAAGGACCAATGCATGTGACTTGGTGGTGTAGGACAACGATAATTAACATCCATAGAGGACTGACCCTGAGGCTAGGTGCTTTCCATGTATTAACTCATTTAATCCTCACAGCAGCCCAGGCTATATATAAACTCTTACTTTCATTATCATTACCAGTACCATCATCCTTGGCATTATCCCCATTATACAAATGAAGATACTGGGATCCAGAGAGGTAAGTGGCTAGTCCAAGGTAAACTGGCTTGCAAGTAAGTAGCCCAGCTGGGGTTTGAGCCCCTGAAGTCTAAGACCAGAGACCACTGCCTTCTCCCCTATTCCAGAAGGTGAAGATCCATGAACAGGCAGATTAGGAAACACTATATTAAATGTCATTGCCTTTTGTTTGGCAAACTTAAGGGCAACAAACTTAAATACCATTTATTTTCCAGAAACACACGTCTTTAGCTTATGCTTTGAGGGCTTCTTTGCCCTTGTTCTTTTCAGCTCTGAGGCCGACTACCCACATTGGCGGTGTCCCCTGTATGCATATTCAACCTCCATTCCTGCAGCACAACCTACAATTCCAGAAACATCTACAATTTCAGGGCCACAAACTCTTTCTCTTTATTTCCAGAGTTTTTTTTCCTCTTTTCTTTCTGCTTTCTCCTTACCTTCTCCATAAACCTCTTTTCTCTCCTCTGCACAATTTATTTAGGCCTGAAAAGAAGCCAGGGAAATGATATTTGCTTTGGGAGGAGTAGAGAAAAATAAAAGTTGAGCTAGCCAAGTAAAAGAATTAACTCTGATTTTCCACAAAGGGCTACTTCATAGAAAGTCTGGGACTTACGGTGCTTTAAAGTGGCTCTCCCTTTCTCTTTCTCTTTTCTTTAGGAAAAACAAAGTTGATGTAAACAGCTGGAGACCATAACTTGAAAAACCAAGAAAGTAAGATGAATAAAACTTCCTGTTTTCCTCTCCTACCCAAGTCTACAGGGGGTTGGCCTACCAGGCCACCTTCCAGACCAGATGTTTGATTCCCAAAGCTTGTTTCAGAGTCTCTGCATATCAATTAATCTTGACACAGCACGACCAGACCTTAGATTCAATTACAACGAGCAGGCTTCAGTGAAGCGCCTGCTGGGACACGGCTTCCTCCTGGGAAAAGCCGGGTAAATGTGGCCAGCATATGACATGGGACCAGCAAGTTAAATTCTCTTTTATCGCATTCTAAATGACATGCAACAGCAGAACTCCTTCTAGAAGCCAGGTACCATGCTAAGAGTCCAGATTTAGTCTCACTGAACCTCCTCTAATCTGCACAACAGCCACACAGGGAGATACAGTTACTAGTATCTCTGGTTTATAAATCAGGAGATCAAGCTTTGGAGAGGATAATGACCTGACTTTACTTCCCCTCCATCCCCTTCCTCACTCTCAACCCTTACATGTTTAGAAAAGACTGTGTGTGTGTGTGCGTGCTAAGTCGCTTCAGTCTTGCCTGAATCTTTGCAACCCTATGGACCCTAGCCCACCAGGCTCCTCTGTCCATGGGATTCTCCAGGCAAGAAACTAGCGTGGGTTGCTGTGCCCTCCTGCAGGGGATCTTCCCGATCCTGAGATAGAACCCATATCTCTTGTGCCTCCCTGCACTGGCAGGCAGGTTCTTTACCACTAGCGTGGCCCAGAGAAGACTAATGCATGGAAAAGAAACAGGGACAGAGAAGCCTTCTCTCTGGAAAGGAGACACCCTTGTCTACGTTGTCTGCTCCTGCCTAGGCTTCTGGGCGTGTTGCTTTTCTCCTTGGCTGTTCATCCTCTTTGGAGACATGTTGTCATCTGTTTTGAAGGTCTGTCTGCATCCTCTGAGATCACACCCAGCCATCAGCCTCAGGACCCACTGCCAGTAAATGATGCAGGCTCCCTTCAGCCCGTCTCTCCTCAGATGTGTAACCCAAAGCAAGGAGGATGTATCCTTTCACAGTAAAACTCTTAAGTGCTCCAACAGATCATTAAACCAAGCTCCAAGCATGACACCCATCTGTATTTATCGTTCTCACTCTGAGTGAGATCTGCCAGTAGGGTTAGTGGTGGGGTTGTTATTAAGTCTCTTCCCTGCAAAAGAAGGCCAAAACATGTACTTTGACTGGAAGCTGACTCTTGCCTATTGGGTAGTTATCAGTAGCTAGAAATAGGAAGTCATTAAAGTCTGTTTTTTGTTTGTTTTGTGGGATCTTCAAAATTTTCCATAAGTTCTCAACTATAAAGATAACAGGCTTAGGTTTTCAACCAGCTAATGGGCACCTACCAGTAGCCTTCAACGCTTTTCTGGGTGGCTTCCACATCAGGTGCAGCTTTGAGTGGCTGCCCCCTCCACAGTTTGTGGTCCCCATTCTCACCATCAGCACCCCACCCTGTGCACCAAACTCTTCAAGGAACAGAAACGTAGTCTTTCCTCACCAAGTTCAGGAACTCCAAGCGTAACCTCCCTCATCCTTTTCAGGCAAGCATATAGTAGGCCAGTGTTTAATGTTTGACATCTGGAGAACACCCATTTAAATGAAAAAAAAAAGAGAGAGAGAGACAAAACAAATTTCTTTCCAATAGAAATTTTCAGTGCCGTTAATATCCTAATGTCTGAGTGCCCAAGAAAAGAATGTAATATGTAGAGATGCCTAAACTTTTTTGACCTTAAAAGGCTTTACTTGGGGACCTCTTACGATATTATTGTCCCATAGATACACTTTGGGAAATCATGAAGTACCCATACGGCCACCATATGTTAAGGACCGATCAATGCTGAACACTGCATCCATTTCCTCCCTCAACATTCATCACATCCCAAACCGCAGGCCAGATCACCATTTTACAGGTACAGAAAATGAGGCTTAGAGAATTTCAGTTACTTGTTCAAGGACACACAGACAGGGGAGAACAATGCAAGGGCAGGGCCAAAGTTTTTTGCTGTTGTTCCTGCTTACATTTTATTGATTGATTGATTTGGCTACATCCGGTCTTAGTTGCGGCACGTGGGTTCTTCGTTGTATCATGCAGGTTTTTTGGTGTGACGCGTGAGCTCACAGCTGTGGCGTGGAGGCCCCGGAGTGCACCAGCCTCAGCATATGTGTCCCTTGGGCTTAGCTGCTCATGGATTATGGGATCTTAGCTCCCCTTCTAGGGATCAAACTTGCTGCCCTTGCATTGCAAGGCAGATTCTTTGCCACGAGACCACCAGGGAAGTCCCCAGGATCAACGGTTTTGAATGGTAAATCTCACCTTCTTTTTCCTTAAGAAAATGCCTTCCTTTCTAAGAAAGTTTTAAAATGCAGGAGAGAGCATAACAAACACCCACCTTTTTCCTATGCAAAATTAATCATTTTTCTTTGGTCATATTTCTTTCCAGTCTTTTAAAAAATAAATATTATAGATAAAACATTCATTTCTTATCAGGCTGCCACCCTGTTATCAATAAACCCCAATTCTAGGGGCAAGGTCGTGAAGGTCCATTGCCCAGGCTGCTTTTGGGTGCTCTCTTTTCAATCCATAAAAGTATTTTCTCTCACCTATTTTTTGTTTCCATTCTAAATCTGAGGTGCACAGAGAAATATTTTAAAATAACAAAATAAAATAGCAAACCCTGAGATCAGTCGCCAGGACCATGGTCCACAGTTAAGAAGAGCCCTATTCAGGTTTTCAGAGAAGGGAGTAGAATCTAGGGGCATATTCTCAGGTGGGGCTGGAGCTGCGGAGCGCTAGCTACTGGCTGCTCATGGTGGAGCAGAAGACGGAGGGTCTCCACGCGAGGACCCAGACGGCTCTGTGTGCAGGCCAGTTACACCTGCAATCGCCCCAGACCACCTCATCTCAGGTAAAATTCCCCACCATCCTCGCTCTCCTTACTCGGTTTCTTGTTCTGCATAGTTACCCCTTCCTGGTATTCTGTTACATGTTCACGTGTTTATTGTTATTTGTCTGTCTTCTCCACTAGAATGTGAGCTCCATGAGGGCAGGGCCATGTCTGCTGGTCACTATGCTCTCCCCTCACCTGCCCTCCTCTGCTCCAGCTCATAGAGAATGTTCAGTGTTTCTGGCGAGCATGGAAGGAGACAGCCAAGAAGGAAGCAGGAAAATATTTTTTAAGATTTTAAAGCATCAATGGAGAATCAAGTCTGATAACAAGGATTGAGTATTAGTTTACGACACACACAAAAACAGAGATGACAGCGCTACAGCTGGTGTTATTCTCGTAGGAACCTCTTTTCATAGAAGGAAAATGTGGACATTAGGAAAAGGAATGAAACTCCATGCTTCATGGAACAAAGTTTCCCATGAAAAATCCTGCTGCTGGTCACAGGAAGGACAGTAAACAGAGTTCTGTGTCTCCCAGTTTGGGGCTGTAGAGATAAGGGTGTGATGACCAGAGGTGGTTAAACCACAGGCACATTGGTCGTCTTCACTGTGATGACAGCAGACCCCCAGCATTCTGTGGTTTGCAACAAGGATTTGCTCATGTCCACAGTGATCTCTGCTCCATTTAGGATATAGGCCAACGGAACAGCCCTTATTAACAGCACACATTTCTCGTGGTAAAGGACTTCTCCTTAAACGTGGTATCCATTTCCATTCTATCAACCAAGGCAAGATACTTCGAGGGGACGGGGCTGTATACTTCTCAGAGAAGCCACCGGAAGTCTATGGCAATGGACAGGAAGTGCAAGACTTCCATAGGAAGGAAGAGTGAATAGTTGAGAGCAATGATATGATCTTACCCCATCCCACCCCCCAATTTTTCTGTTTTACTGGAGCCTAAGAAATAGCAGACCACTTCCCATACAATCCCATACAAACTACTGCTGTAGTTTCTTAAAACAAGGAGAGAGAAATCAAGGAGAGAGAAATCAAGGACATAGGATGCAGGTGAATGTAACATCTCCTCCTCCGTTTATGCCCTTCAGAAGCTAAGAGGGGGCACAGACAGCAAAACCACAGCTGTCAAAGAGTGTGGCCTCATGCATCACAGCTGTGACACTTGATTCATCATTTGGTAGACTGCATTATCACTCCCAATTATCTGCTGCCCCTGCTTGAGAGAGAATTGGGTTTCCCTGCCCCTTTAATATCAGGATTGGCCATGATGTGACTTACCTTGTCTAGTGAAATATGAGCAGAAGTTGTGTAGCATTTCAAAGCTCCTTGTAGCATTTTTAAGCTCCTTGATGATCAACAGCTTCCAGTGTTTGCTGCCATTTTGTAGCTTTAGGGCTTCTAGTTGCTATATTTAAGTTTTGTTTTTTTTTAACTGCTGCAAAGAATTACAAAGTATGAATCATTTATCTTTTCCCTATTAATGAGTATATTCACCCTTTTCCTATTATAAACACTTTGATGGAGTTTTTTCTCTATGATAAACAAGGTTACAATAACAATTCTTAAATGTGTTTTCAAGTAACTATGGGACAAGCAAAATTTCTGGATGGAAGGGGATATACAATTAACTAGCAAAAAAAATTCTTCCAAATATATAGCTCAAAATACTTCACCAATTCATGTTTTTACCAGTGGTGTGTGTCACTTTTCTGTACCTTGAAAAACAGCAGACTAAAAAATATGTATTGAGCAATAGCTGTGTCTCAGAAACAAAGTGTTCTGCATATATCAATTTAATTATTGGTGGTGCTAGTGGTAAAGAGCCTGCCTGCTAATGCAGGAGACATAAGAGATGTGGTTTGATCCCTGGGTTGGGAAGATCCCCTGGAGAAGGAAATGGCAACCCACTCCATTATTCTTGCCTGAAGAATCCCATGGAGAGAGAAGCCTGGCAGGCTACAGTCCGTGGGGTCGCAGAGAGTCGTACACGACTGAAGAGACTTAGCATGCATGCAGAACAACACTATGTGGTAAGTACTGCTGCTGCTGCTGCTAAGTTGCCTCAGTCATGTCTGACTCTGTGTGACCCCATAGACGGCAGCCCACCAGGCTCCCCCGTCCCTGGGATTCTCTAGGCAAGAACACTGGAGTGGGTTGCCATTTCCTTCTCCAATGTGTGAAAATGGTAAGTACTGCTATTATCCCCTATTTACAGATGAGAAAAAAAGAGGCCAGATAAATTAAGCAAATGCCCAAAGTCACACAGTTAGCAAATGATGAAGCTGGAGTAGGAATTCACGCAATGTGACCCTAGAGCTTATGTTTCGGCAGTCATACAGGAAGAAAAGGAATGTTGTTGCTTCCATTTGAGTTGTTCTGGTTAATGTGAGCCTGTCCACTTTGTTTTGTGTGCTAGGCTTTCACTTTCTTCTGTGAGTCTCCCATTTGCAGGCATTGTTTATTGTGGTGGACCATGGGTACCACAAGATGGAATGCAGCAGTCCTTCCTCCTTGTTTCCACATGATTTAAGCAGTAGTGTGAATCAATCAAGTGAAGAGTGAGTTACACTTCACTATGTAATCTAGTCAGTCTCTTGACTAACTTAAAGAGATATAGTCATCAGTGGATGGAGTCTGAGTATTCTGAATTGGAATGAATGGCGAGAGACCACAGCAGTACTTGTAAAGCACTGCTTCACTTAAGTAAGTACATTTTAACTTAAGCTGGTAAACAGACTTTACTCTAAATCTGCACCCTCCACCCTCTGTCTTGTCCCTTGTCAGTTCTAGCGCTGCTATTTTTCTGTAATCTTTACAGCAGACATTTTACTGATTGATATTGGACTCAACTCTCTAGACTCTGATTGTCAACCCTGATCTGGGTCCTAAAAGCTGGTCCCTTACATCCAACAGCAGCTAGGTAATCATATCTGAATTTTTTTTCAGTAGCTTAAACTTGATATTACTAAACCTGAGTTCATCATTTCTGTATTTCTCTTCACTGTTCAGTGTCTCTTCTAACTCCAGTATTCGAATTACAACTCTGCCAGTCTCCATAGGCTCAAAATAGAGAGTGAGATATACATATTGAGATGTTTGCCACAACATATATCTTATATGTGGAAATAGCCTAAATGCTCAACAATAAGGACTAGTTTAAATTATTTAAATAAGTTATGATATTTAAACTAATACATTTATTTATTTAAAGTAAGTTTCCAAGGAATGTCTAATGACTGGAGATTGGGTCCATAATATAGCATTAAATGAATATAGACACAGAGGGGGAGAAAAGGAAATTTTTGGAAGTCAGACTTCAGTCAGGAGAATAAAGACACCTCCTGTCTCACATGTAAGGAGAGCTTCAATACAAGGAACAAGAGGATTCCAGACTTGTTGGAAGGGCTGAGGAAGCCATCCTGATTACCCCAGCCTGCATCCCTGAAGCAGGTAGCTCCCAGGAGCTCAACTGGAAGCCTCTGCAAATCTCAAGAACCCCCAGGAAGCTCTGGCCAGTGCCTTTGTCTATAGCAGAGAAATGGCTTGTTTTCAAAGGCTCACTCCCCTTAAGCCACTATGAAGTGACAACGTCCTCCCCTGTCTCAGCTGCCTCCAGGCTTAATGGCCTCTTCTTCTAGACTGGCTTTCAAACCAACATGAGCATCTCTTATAAGCAAATCCCAAGAGGGAAACATTCAGCAAAAGGATTCTGGGAAATGTGGTCTCCAGAAAGGACTAGTGGTGATGTGTTGATAGCAGATAATCAGTAAGTTACTGTGAATTATTGTGCTTCCATATAGTGGAATAGTATGCAGGAACTAAAAAGAAGCAGCTTTACATATATGTTAAAATTGAAAGGTTTAAGACATATTACATAAAAAAGGAATACTGCTGACCATAAGTATAGTGTAACCCATTATAAAAATTAATAAAACATAAGTGTTGCCATAAAGAAATATAGCAAAGAAGGCTATCTGAAAGGTCACATACCAAATACATAGCCACAATTAATTCTGGGGAGAAAGTGGAATTAATGGGTTAGTGAAGAAGGGCTTCTTTTTTAGTAGGTTCTTTATTGTTTGAAATTTTCATAAAAATAAATTCATGTATTACTTATATAACTAAAAATTGAACTATATACATATACATACAGGTGGAGCTTCCCTGGTGGCCCAGATGTGGTCTGCCAAGCAGGAGACCTGGGTTCGATCCCTAGGTTGGGAAGATCCCCTGGAGGGGGGCAATCCCATGGACAGAGGAGCCTGGGGGGTCACAGTCCACGGGGTCACAAAGCTGGACATGACTGAGCAACTGAGAAGCAGCAGCATGTCTATATCTCTATATAGACACCATCTGTTTATCTATCATCTATCTTCATTATACACTGCAATATGACAGATATTGGGACAATGACAATGAGCAAAGCAGACGCAGTTTGAGTCTGTGCTCCCCCTTCTCAGCAGCCTTTAGGGACTTCCCTGGCAGTCCAGTGCTTAAGACTTCACCTTCCAATGTAAGGGGTGCAGGTTTGTCCCCTCGTCAGGAAACTAAGATCCCACATGCCTGGTGGCCAAAACACCAAAATATAAAATAAAAGCAATACTGTAAAAAATTTAATAAAGACTTAAAAAAACCTTTAAAGAATTCGGACTTGCTAAGCTCTTGCCCCTCCTTCGCCTACACATTTTCACTACCTCTCCATTTGAGTCTCTTTATTCCAACTATTTCATCTCCCAGAGGCATTAACCTCTCTCTCTTCTTGTTTAAATCCTATCTGAATTCTACAGATTTCAAGGTTTCGTTCAACTCTTAGTTTCTGTGAAGTAGTGTGACTTGGGGAATGATTCCCAAACTTTAAGTCCTATCCTCTCTGAAGGTCAATGTCAAGTTTCTCCCTGGGAACCAATCTCCCTGCTTTGTCCAGAGTGTTAAGCACATGGCTATCTACAACCACTTACTAGACAAGGAAATGAGGCTCTCGAAAAGTCAGACTACGCCTCCCAACAGCCCGAGGCTAGTGCCGAGAACCCACCTCCACTTCCCCTCAGTCCTGATATTAGATGCTGTCTGATGTCTGCTCGGACTGCAGGCTTTAAGGACAGAGCTCCGGCATATTCTCAGGAGACGTATGAGACTTTACACACGGCACAGACTAGCCCTGCATTCCCTTGTTAAAGGCAGTGCTCATTTTCTATCTATAGAAGAAATCCAAGATCAAAGCCACAGGTGTTTTTGTGGAAAACAAAGCACTTGCCTTTCAACGAGTAAAGAAGAGGAAGCCTTCACCTTTTCTCTGAAAGCTTGTTGAAAACTCCCCTCTATAGCCCTGTCCCCCTGTAGGATTAACCTGAATACTCTTGCTCCCTGAGGGTTCCGGTCTTCTTAAAAACATGTCACTAATCTCACAGGGTTATGGCTGAGTATAGAAGTAAAGATCTAGCTCTCCTGGGACACTGTGCTGATCTCTGGAAAGATATGATAATTAAGAGATGGATCTGGCCTCAGGAAGCTCACAAGCTTAAGTTTGTTTGTTTGGTTTTTTTCCAGAAAATGTCACAAGAATCACAAGGTCCTTTGAGATCAAAGCTGCTTGCTAACCAAGCCTGTGCTTCTATCCTGACTTGGACAGATGGCCCCAGTGTGTTATTCCACCTGGCCTTCAGGATCAATGTAACCCGTGTCTTTGAAGATCCAATGTAATTAACATTCATCGGTCAGCAGCTATTAACTGAGCACCTACCACGAGAAGGTGAGGCAAGGGCAGGGACCCAATGCTGAGTGAGGTGAGCGCCTTGCCTTCGGAGCAGTTGCACACCAGAGGTAAGTTTATTTATTTTATTATCGCTAAAGGCTCTTCCTGCTCCTATCCTCTCTATTCCTCTGATTCTCTGATCCTGTGACTCAAAGCCTCTGCCACTGCCATGAAAACAGAACATGACCACTAGTCTCACACAGCTCGCTTGTCTCAGGGGAAGGATGAAGAAATCGTGGAGTAAAGCTGAGCTGTCGCAGCCCAGGCCAGGCAAATGCCCTGACACTCAACTGAGCAGCAGCCCCACGAGAACAAATGGTTGCTATTTTAACCCACTGAGTTTTAGGGTTGCTTGTTATGCAGAGAATCTAAGCCAATCCACTGTATGATACTACAGTCCATGCCCTAGTCACAGCTGTCTTACAGGTAGGCAAGTTTGAATGTTCAGAAAAACTACATGATCTTTCGTTCCTTGCACTATGATTCTTAAAGTTCTTAAAATGCAAAGGACATATGAATTATTGTCCAGACTTATATATACAACTCATGTATGCAACATTTCATGGACAAGTTAAAGAATTTTTTGAAGGTAATTTTTTTCAAGATTTTGTTTTAATATAGGCATCTCTATTGAATTTGTTACAATATCTATTCTGTTTTTTATGTTTGGGATTTTTTTTTTTTTTTTTGCCATGAGGCATGTGGGATTTTAGCTCCCTGACCAAGGACTGAGCCTGCAACCCTGCAATGGAAGGAAATCTCTTAACCACTGGACTGCCAGGGAAGGCCCTTGAGGGTAATTTTGATTAAGTGAGATTTTCTATTTACTCACAATTTTTTTTTTCTTTTTTGCCAGGGAGTGGGTACAGGGAAAGCTGTCTGAGCCTTTAGTTGCAGCATGCAGGATCCGTTAATAGTTCTCTGACCCGGGATCAGACCCAGGCTCCATGCATTAGGAGTGTAGTTTTAACCACTGGACCACCAGGGAAGTCTCTATTCACTAATTTTAGAATCTACTCTTAATTAAAATGGAACTTTATCAATAATATAAGCTTCTGGAGGCAGTTCAGTTCAGTTCCTCAGTCGTGTCCGACTCTTTGTGATCCCATGGACTGCAGCATGCCAGGGTTCCCAATCCATCACCAACTCCCAGAGCTTACTCAAGCTCATGTCCATCCAGTAAGTGATACCATCCAACCGTCTCATCCTCTGTCATCCCCTTCTCCTCCCGCCTTCAATCTTTTCCAGCAACAGGGTCTTTTCTAATGAGTCAGTTCTTCGCATCAGGTAAACAAAGTATTGGAGCTTCAGCTTCCACGTCAGTCCTTCCAATAAATATTCAGGACTGATTTCCTTTAGGATGGACTGGTTGGATCTCCTTGCAGTCCAAGGGACTCTCAAGAGTCTTCTCCAACACCACAGTTCAAAAGCATCAATTCTTCAGCGCTCAGCTTTCTTTATAGTCCAACTCTCACATCCATACATGACCACTGGAAAAACCATAGCTTTGACTAGATGGACCTTTGTTGGCAAAGTAATGTCTCTGCTTTTTCATATGCTGTCTAGACTGGTCATAGCTTTTCTTCCAAGGAGCAAGTGTCTTTTAATTTCATGGCTACAGTCACCATTTGCAGTGATTTTAGAGCCCAAAAAAATAAAGTCTGTCACTGTTTCCACTGTCTCCCCGTCTATTTGCCATGAAGTGATGGGACCAGATGTCATGATCTTAGTTTTCTTAATGTTGAGTTTTAAGCCAGCTTTTTCACTCTCCTCTTTCATTTTCATCAAGAGGCTCTTTAGTTCCTCTTCATTTTCTACCATAAGGGTGGTGTCATCTGCATATCTGAGGTTATTGATATTTCTCCTGGCAATCTTGATTCTGGCTTGTACTTCATCCAACCCGGCATTTCACATGATGTACTCTGCATAGAAATTAAATAAGCAAGGTGACAATATACAGCCTTGACATACTCCTTTCTGGATTTGGAACCAGTCTGCTGTTCCATGTCTGGTTCTAACTGTTGCTTCTTGACCTGCATACAGATTTCTCAGAAGGCAGGTAAGGTGGTCTGGTATTCCCGTCTCTTTAAGAATTTTCCAGTTTGTTGGGATCCACACAGTCAAAGGCTTTGGCATAGTCAATAAAGCAGAAATAGGTGTCTTTCTGGAACTCTCTCGCTTTTTCGATGATCCAGCAGATGTTGGCAATTTGACCTCTGGTTCCTCTGCTTTTTCTAAATCTAGCTTGAACATCTGGAAGTTCACGGTTCATGTATTGTTGAAGCCTGACTTGGAGAATTTTGAACATTACTTTACTAGCATGTGAGATAAGTACAATTGTGCGGTAGTTTGAGCATTCTTTGGCATTCCCCTTCTTTGGGACTGGAATGAAAACTGACCTTTTCCAGTCCTGTGGCAACTGCTGAGTTTTCCAAATTTGTGGGCATATTGAGTGCAGCACTTTCACAGCATTATCTTTTAGGATTTGAAATAGCTCAACTGGAATTCCATCACCTCCACTAGCTTTGTTCGTAGTGATGCTTCCTAAGGCCCACTTGACTTCACATTCCAGGATGTCTGTCTCTAGGTGAGTGATCACACCATCATGATTATCTGGATCATGAAGATCTTTTCTGTGTAGTTCTTCTGTGTATTCTTGCCACCTTTTCTTAATATCTTCTGCTTCTGTTGGGTCCATACTATTTCTGTCCTTTATTGTGCCCATCTTTGCATGAAATGTTCTTTTGGTATCTCTAATTTTCTTGAAGAGATCTCTTCTTTCCCATTCTATTGTTTTCCTCTATTTCTTTGCATTGATCACTGAGGAAGGCTTTCTATTCTCTCTTTGCCATTCTTTGGAACTCTGCATTCAGATGCTTATATCCTTCCTTTTTTCCTTTGCCTTTAGCTTCTCTTCTTTCTCAGCTATTTTTAAGGCCTCCTCAGACAACCGTTTTGCCTTTTTGCACTTCTTTTTCTTGGGAATGGTCTTGATCACTGCCTCCTATATAATGTCACGAACCTCCATCCATAGTTCTTCAGGCACTCCTCTATCAGATCTAACCCCTTGAATCTGGGGGAAGGGACTGTATCTCTGTGTCTGCCTACCCTGATTCCACTCCTATGATAACTCAGTGCTCCTTTAATTGGATAGTTTGTAGTCATGATCCCGTTGCATACATAGGGCAGCCTTTCTAGAGAGTTCTGGGGCACAGTTTGTTGCTGCCAAAAGTTTGCAAGCTAAGATGTGTAAGCACTCGTTCATACATTACATATATCTTTTAACTAAAATTTTAAAATAAAGCCAGGAAACCCTGGTCTCAGGTACACATTTCCCTTGCCGATTAAAGCAGTACATTTTTCTTCCTCTCTGCCAATCAGGTGCAAATTAGAAACAGGATCTTTTTAGAAAAATTTTCCCTCCCTCTGATTTCATCACACAGCTGCCCTCAGTGCACGCACCCTGACAATTAAAACGCCCAATAAACTGTTGTGCTTGAAGGAGGCGTGCTCCAAGTCCTGGCGCAGGAATTGGAGTCTTCCCCGGGGAGACCAGCCCCAAGCTTCCACTCTGGCTGCAGGAGGATATAGCCCATTTCTCTGTCCAAACCTGGCCTCCGTGTGATCTAGGTCAGCGCAGTCAACCTCCTTTGTTTGTCCAGCTGGACATTAGGGATAATGATACCTCACCAGGGCCTCGAAGAGTTCAACAATTAATCACATAGAGACCCTTGGTTGAAAAGTGCCGCCAAAAGTGGGCAGGAAGAGAAAACCCCCTTTGGCAGAAAAAGACCGGCCGCACAGAAAGGGCCCCCCAGCAAAGCAGCTGCTCCCCTCTGGTGCTTACGATTCCCCAGGTGTTAGCCCGCAGCCGACGCACTGCTTCCTTCCACCGCAGCCGCCCAGGGTCGCAGACCGCAGACCCGCCCCTTTGACTTTCCCGGAAGCGGAAGCGGGGATGGACCCACCGCGCACCAGCAGATCTCTCTGACAGCCTTTCTCCTGCGCCCGACTCTTCTCTCGCTCCAAAGGCTGGAGCCTGAGCGTCAGCTGCGGGCAGACCCCAGTCCTCCGCAACCTCATGTTGCGGGTCTTGTCTGGTGGTCTCACACTCTCTTGAAAGTATGGCTTCTATATCTTGACAGCTCAGGTAAACCGAGGCAACAAGGATCTGATTTTAACAACTTATTTTGCTGGTAAATTGCCAGACTCGTCGGCCCCTGATAAATTTTGTTGAGTGAATAAATATTGCTATTTCTTTCTTTAGAGTTTGTTTTGTTTTGAGTGTGTTTTCACTCGCCAACTAAATTTGAAGGTTCTCTAGGACAGAGGTTATGCCTCGCAGAGAGCAGGACCTCCGAGAGTCCAAGGAACTCTAAGTATAGTCCTGGGACCACCAGCATCAGTTACGTCAGTTAACCCGTCTCGATAGATGTCTCTTTGTCCTAGCAAAGTGCAACCAATTTCCTTGTTTTCTGTTTCTCTCCCGAAGAGCAATTTGTACTTTTACATTACAGAAGAAACAATAAAAATTGGTTCTGATTTATCACAGCATAGTTGGTGTACTTTTGACAGTTCTGTCATGCTTCTAATGTTACACATTTCTTGCTCTTTCTGTATTTTGAGGAAGGTACATGTTCAACTCATCCTCCAGTGCACAATAATCCCCTCACATACTAAATTTATTTTGAAGTGTTTCATTTCTTTCTTTGAGATGTCCTTTTATTGTGCCTACTGCCCTGCATGCATATAGTAAACACTCAATAAATGTGCCACATTCTTTACCAGCTAAGCCACCAATAAATGGGCCAGTGTCTTTTCAATAGAGTTTTGATGAGAAATTCAGTGGTTACTAGGAGAGAGTAGCAAACCCAAAGCATTAGGGTTATAACATATCAGCATAAAGATCTTTGTTGGGAAGAGGACAGAGTATTATGAGGAGAGGAAGAGTCTGTAAATGGATGAGGTAATTAGAAAACACCTGGTGTGCAAAGATCAGTGTCTGTGCTAGTATTTTTGCAAGGATAATCACAATTTCAGTTATATTGCAGCACTATAGATTTCTGTACTGGCTCCGACTGTTGAAATATGCACCTGGAAATCTGGAGGAAAGCTTTTGTCTTTTGTTGAGCTCATCTTAAATGTTGGCTGGAACTTCATTTTTATTAGAGGAGACTTTATATCTATTATCTGGAATGATGAGTATACGCCTTGATGTTAACAAGGATTTCCCAGTGGAAATGTTTCAGTGTTACAAAATGGGAGACCCAAGATGCAGGGAATAAAGTCCGCACAGAGACGGGACATCCATTTCTCCATTCTGAATTTCTCGGCCTTTTTTTAAACCTCTGCAGAATATATAAAATTCTTTGGATCTGAGCTTATACACAAGCTGGAAGAAGGATCTCACAAAAGATGGAATCCTAACCATTTAATGCTATATAAATGTGATGTTGTATATTTAGAGGGCAAATGTGGAGTCTCTGAGCCTCTCTCAGTAAATGAGAATATGAAAATAGAAAAACCAACAAAAGCAAATGTTGGTTCTCTGAAAAGATCAACAAAATTGACAAAACTTTAGCTGGACTAACAAGAACCAGAGTGAAGATTCAAATTACCATACTAAAATCAGGAATGAAAGAGAAGATATTAGTATTGAACTTCCAGAAATAAAAAAGATTATAAGGAAATACTATGATGTATCAACTTTTCTAGGTGAAATGAAGAAATCCCTAAAAAAACACAAAATACCAAAAATGACTCAAGAAGAAATAGAAAATGTAAATAGAATTAGAACAAGTAAACAGATTGACTTAGTGATTTAAAAACTTTTCACAAAAGAAAGCCCAGGCCCAGATGAGTTACTTCTGAATTCTACTAACCATCTAAAGAAGAATTAATGCCAATCCTTCACAAGCTCATCCAAAAAATTAGAAAAGGAGGAAATAGGCCCCAGCTCATTACATAAGATCAATGTAATCCTGTTACCAAAGCTAGACAAAGGCATCATGAAAAAGAAAATGATGGACCTACACCCCAATGAACATAGATGCTGTAATCCTCAACAAAATACTAATAAAATAAATCCAGCAATGTATTTAAAAAAGAATTGCTCCCAGATGCCTGACTCTCAGGAACTATATGAAATAAAAACCATCTTTTATTTTACACTCCTTGATTAGGGGGAAATTTGTTACATGGCAATTGATAACCATTGTACATATTGGTACATGAAAGTCAGGTGCTACCATAACAAAAACCAAATGTGCAATTAAAATGGAGCTAGACCCTGTGGGGACCTTCCAAAGATAAAGGCCTTTCTATGTCCCCTGCTTCCTGTTTATAAGAAAAAGGTTTTCATTTTTCTAGATGTTCCCTGAGTTCGGAAGGGTAGACAGACAGTAATTAGAAGAACGAGGGAATGCAGAAAGAAGCCATGGTGCAGGGAGAGTACCTGGACCTGGTTCCTCTCCTGGGTATGTGCCTAACAACCTGATTCAAAATCTGAGTTCTTTGCAGGAACTAGCCCCCCACCCCCCCACCCCCCCGCCCCCAGGTGGAAGATGGTAATTTCAGGCTGAGCACAGCCTATGGATCCCAGACTGCTTGGAACCAGAAGTCTGTTGACTGAGATGTCTGAAACACCATCCTGTTACTTCACCATCAACCAATTAGAGAAGGGTTACACGCCACATTTTGCTTATAAATTCTCCTTGCATGAACCTTTCTCTGCTCCAAACTCCAACAACATTGACATTTCAGTTTGTTTGTGGGTTGGGCACAGGAACCTGGGTTTGACAACAGGAATAACTTTGGAATCAGGAAGTGGGAGAAACATGAAAGAACTTTTAGGAAAATGTGCTAATGAAAGCCCAGGAGTTTTGACTAAGGGTTAATGAAGCCCACTGGTTCTAGAGGAGGCTACCAGAGAGGATGTGAAGGGAAGGAAGAAAATGGCATTGGCAAAGGAGGAAGAGATACACAATGGTAGAAAGGTCAGCGACATTAAACTGTGGGGTTGTGGAAGACGAAGTACGTGCGCGGGAACCTGGCTGAGCTGGGGAAGGGAATTTCCAGGCAAAGTGCTGAAGGAGGCTCCTGGTTTCTTCTTCCTGCTTGTATTTAAACACAAGAGGAAAGAGACAAAATCAAGAAGCATTGTTTGAAAAAAAAAGGAAAGACCCTGGAGGACTGACAGGTTTTGAAAGTTCTCAGCTTCTTCTTTTTTTCTTAGCTTCTTTTAATGGCCAAGAATAAAACTTAAAACTGGCTTTGAAGCAGCATCAGTTCTATTACAGTAATGGATAATTTGTCACACAACAATGCATAGTGTATATGCTTCCCATCACACTCATAGTAAGTCTCTAATTTTTTACCAAGGCCTTTAAAATTCCCCTTTACCTACCTGTTCGGCCAACCAGCACCCATAGCACTTTCCTCCCACCTCAGGGGCTCGAGCCAGGCTGAATTTCTCTCTGTCTTTAACACTCCAAGCACTCTTCAATCTAAGTGACTTTCTATTCTCTCGATTTCAAATGATTTCCCCCAACATGTTCATGGATGACTCTCTCTTGTAAGTCAATCCTTCCCTTGATACTTAGATCAATACAGTTGATTGATCAATACAGTAGATCAATACAACTTAATTTAGAGCAATTAAGTTGAAGAGTCAGGCAACATTTCAGCTGTGGTCTGAAAGATAAGAAAGAACTAATAGTGTCATTTAGTAGCTGGCATTATTTTTCATTTATTGACTTGTGTGTATTTTAATTGTCTCTACACATCATCAAAAATGTCAATTCTATGAGAGACCATGTCTATCTTATTTATCACTATACCCTCAATGGGGCTTATGTAGAACTGTGCCCAGCATAGAGTAGGAAATCAATAGATGTGTGCTGAATGAACAATGAATGAACAAGTGAATGAATGAATGCCTAGTTTAGGTGACTGGGGCTAGGTGTCACAGCGAGCAAAGTTGAAACTAGTAACTCAACACTCATGCCTTTAACCTCTTACTTCAATTATTTGAACAATTCCAATGAAATTGATGTCATTAATAATTTTGATCTCTCTATTGACACGACCTTTCTCAAGTATATAAACAGAAACACACAATATACCCAGAACAAAAGATATTTTACAAATTAGTTCAAGAAGCTTTTATTTTATCATTATAAGATGTGTTCAAAGTCTGCCAAATGTAGTCATTTCGTCTTTTCTTTCTATGTATTTTCCATATAATTTTCCTTTCTTCTACCAGACTCAGGTAAGTCAGGATTTAGGATTTCATCATTTCATCATTTCTCCCTTTCTTCCTCTTCAATTTCACACACACACACACACACACAAAATGCAATCACCAGAAAAGCCCACCACAGGGAATAATGAACGTGAGAAGCCACATGGAGGTGAGTGGAAGGCGTTAGAGCCACTTCATCTCTTGTTTGGAGGGTAAAATCACTCTGGCAAGTGCAGGCCTGACACATTCACTGCCACAGGGCAGTGAGTGTTCTGCCTGGGGGATTATTTTTTAACTCCATCTGCCTGGCATCAAGGCTCCAAGAGCATGCTGGAACATTGAGACAATCTCACCTTGGGGGAGAACCCAAGCTCTTTCATTACTGGGTTCCTCTGGGGCTGATAGGGATCCTTTCTAACCGAGAAGTCTGTTTTGATCTCACTAGGGGTGAAGTCCATTACTTTTTGTGGGCTGGCCCTGTTCGCTCACTCAGCAGCCCTCAAGTATTTTAGCTTCATATTGAAAGCTTTTTGTAAGCCATGGAGGCAGGAGAAATAAGAAAGCTTCGAAAACTGTGGACAAATTTGGTCTCATTTATAGTGTTCTAACCAGTAAATCTTATTCCTCCCCCATAATAATCCTTCATTACACACACATACAGTCTCACCACACACCTTGACACATACACACATATACACCACATATATATACATACACACACTATCTGCCTGCTAAGTCACTCGTGTCTGACTCTTCAAGACCCCATGGACTATAGCCCACTAGACTCCTCTATCCATGGGATTCTCCAGGCAAGATTACTGGAGTTTCATGCCCCCCTCCAGGGGATCTTCCCAACCCAGGGATAGAACCTGCTTCTCTTATGTCTCCTGCATTGGCAGGTGGGTTCTTTACCACTAGCGCCACCTGGGAAACACATATATACACACGTATATACATAAACATATACACACAAGCACACACACTACCCCTCTAAAATTAGCATAAAATTCAACTTTAAAATTAGCATGAAAACACAAAAGCTATGGTTTCTGTATGTGTATTTTCCAGGCTACTTTAATTAAGATTTGTTGGATTTGTTCTCATTTGAAATTTCTTTCAAGTCATGTGGAAGTTAGGCCGGAAGACTAAATTGAAATATTAGTGAAAATACTTCCCCAAGACTTAGGCTTTGCGTAAATGCTCATCCACAGCAACCAGAGAAAATTGCTAGTTATGATGGGAGGTGGCAAAGCACTGTCTACATATGGAGATATTTGAATCAATTTCTTTTTTTTTGTTTTTTTTTTTTTTTTTTTCCATTTATTTTTATTAGTTGGAGGCTAATTACTTTACATCATTACAGTAGTTTTTGTCATACATTGAAATGAATTAGCCATGGATTTACATGTATTCCCCATCCCGGTCCCCCCTCCCACCTCCCTCTCCACCCGATCCCTCTGGGTCTTCCCAGTGCACCAGGCCCGAGCACTTGTCTCATGCACCCAACCTGGGCTAGTGATCTGTTTCACCCTAGATAATATACATGTTTCAATGCTGTTCTCTTGAAACATCCCACCCTCGCCTTCTCCCAGAGTCCACAAGTCTGTTCTATACATCTGAGTCTCTTTTTCTGTTTTGCATATAGGGTTATCGTTACCATCTTTCTAAATTCCATATATATGTGTTAGTATACTGTAATGGTCTTTATCTTTCTGGCTTACTTCGCTCTGTATAATGGGCTCCAGTTTCATCCATCTCATTAGAACTGATTCAAAGGAATTCTTTTTAGTGGCTGAGTAATATTCCATGGTGTATATGTACCACAGCTTCCTCATCCATTCGTCTACTGATGGGCATCTGGGTTGCTTCCATGTCCTGGCTATTATAAACAGTGCTGCGATGAACATTGGGGTGCATGTGTCTCTTTCAGATCTGGTTTCCTTGGTGTGTATGCCCAGAAGTGGGATTGCTGGGTCATATGGCAGTTCTATTTCCAGCTTTTTAAGAAATCTCCACACTGTTTTCCATAGTGGCTGTACTAATTTGCATTCCCACCAACAGTGTAAGAGGGTTCCCTTTTCTCCACACCCTCTCCAGCATTTATTGCTTGTAGACTTTTGGATAGCAGCCATCCTGACTGGCGTGTAATGGTACCTCATTGTGGTTTTGATTTGCATTTCTCCGATAATGAGTGATGTTGAGCATCTTTTCATGTGTTTGTTAGCCATCTGTATGTCTTCCTTGGAGAAATGTCTGTTTAGTTCTTTGGCCCATTTTTTGATTGGGTCATTTATTTTTCTGGAGTTGAGCTGGAGGAGTTGCTTGTATATTTTTGAGATTAATCCTTTGTCTGTTGCTTCATTTGCTATTATTTTCTCCCAATCTGAGGGCTGTCTTTTCACCTTGCTTATAGTTTCCTTTGTTGTGCAAAAGCTTTTAAGTTTCATTAGGTCCCATTTGTTTATTTTTGCTTTTATTTCTAAAAGTCTGGGATGTGGGTCATAGAGGATCCTGCTGTGATTTATGTCGGAGAGTGTTTTGCCTATGTTCTCCTCTAGGAGTTTTATAGTTTCTGGTCTTACATTTAGATCTTTAATCCATTTTGAGTTTATTTTTGTGTATGGTGTTAGAAAGTGTTCTAGTTTCATTCTTTTACAGGTGGTTGACCAGTTTTCCCAGCACCACTTGTTAAAGAGGTTATCTTTTTTCCATTGTATATCCTTGCCTCCTTTGTCGAAGATAAGGTGACCATAGGTTCATGGATTTATCTCTGGGCTTTCTATTCTGTTCCATTGATCTATATTTCTGTCTTTGTGCCAGTACCATACTGTCTTGATGACTGTGGCTTTGTAGTAGAGTCTGAAGTCAGGCAGATTGATTCCTCCAGTTCCATTCTTCTTTCTCAGGATTACTTTGGCTATTCGAGGTTTTTTGTATTTCCATACAAATTGTGAAATTATTTGTTCTAGTTCTGTGAAAAATACCATTGGTAGTTTGATAGGGATTGCATTGAATCTATAGATTGCTTTGGGTAGTATAGCCATTTTGACAATATTGATTCTTCCAATCCATGAACACGGTATATTTCTCCATCTGTTTGTGTCCTCTTTGATTTCTTTCATTAGTGTTTTATCGTTTTCTATGTATAGGTCCTTTGTTTCTTTAGGTAGATATACTCCTAAGTATTTTATTCTTTTTGCTGCAATGGTGAATGGTATTGTTTCCTTAATTTCTCTTTCTGTTTTCTCATTGTTAGTTTATAGGAATGCAAGAGATTTCTGTGTGTTAATTTTATATCCTGCAACTTTACTGTATTCATTGATTAGCTCTAGTAATTTTCTGGTAGAGTCTTTAGGGTTTGTAATGAAAGAGAATAACCTACAACCTAGATTACTCTACCCAGCAAGGATCTCATTCAGATATGAAGGAGAACTCAAAAGCTTTACAGACAAGCAAAAGCTGAGAGAATTCAGCACCACCAAACCAGCTCTTCAACAAATACTAAAGGATCTTCTCTAGACAGGAAACACAGAAAGGTGGTATAAACGTAAACCCCAAATAACAAAATAAATGGCAACGGGACCATACCTATCAATAATTACCTTAAATGTAAATGGGTTGAATGCCCCAACCAAAAGAGAAAGGCTGGCTGAATGGATACAAAAGCAAGACCCCTATATATGCTGTCTACAAGAGACCCACCTCAAAACAAGGGACACATACAGACTAAAAGTGAAAGGCTGGAAAAAAATATTCCATGCAAACGGAGACCAAAAGAAAGCAGGAGTCGCAATACTAATATCAGATAAAATAGACTTTCAAATTAAGTCTGTGAAAAGAGACAAAGATGGACACTACATAATGATCAAAGGATCAATCCAAGAAGAAGATATAACAATTATAAATATATATGCACCCAACATAGGAGCACCGCAATATGTAAGGCAAATGCTAACGAGTATGAAAGAGGAAATTCATAGTAACACAATAATAGTAGGAGACTTTAATACCCCACTCACAACTATGGATAGATCAACTAAACAGAAAGTGAACAAGGAAACACAAACTTTAACAGACACAATGGACCAGCTAGACCTAATTGACATCTATAGGACGTTTCACCCCAAAACAATCAACTTCACCTTTTTCTCAAGTGCACACGGAAACTTCTCCTGAATAGATCACATCCTGGGCCATAAATCTAGTCTTGGGAAATTCAAAAAGATTGAAATCATTCCAGTCATCTTTTCTGACCACAGTGCAGTAAGATTAGATCTCAATTACAGGAAAAAAATTATTAAAAATTCAAACATATGGAGGCTAAACAACACGCTTCTGAATAACCAACAAATCATAGAAGAGATCAAAAAAGAAATCAAAATATGCATAGAAATGAATGAAAATGAAAACACAACAACCCAAAACCTATGGGACACTGTAAAAGCAGTGCTAAGGGTAAGATTCATAGCATTACAGGCCTACCTCAAGAAACAAGAAAAAAGTCAAATAAATAACCTAACTCTACACCTAAAGCAACTAGAGGAGGAAGGAATGAAGAACCCCAAGGTTAGTAGAAGGAAAGAAATCTTAAAAATTAGGGCAGAAATAAATGCAAAAGAAACTAAAGAGATCATAGCAAAAATTAACAAAGCTAAAAGCTGGTTTTTTGAAAAAATAAACAAAATTGACAAACCATTAGCAAGACTCATTAAGAAACAAAGGGACAAGAACCAAATTAACAAAATTAGAAATGAAAATGGAGAGATCACAACAGACAACACTGAAATACAAAGGATCATAAGAGACTACTACCAGCAGCTCTATGCCAATAAAATGGACAACTTGGAAGAAATGGACAAGTTCTTAGAGAAGTATAACTTTCCAAAACTGAACCAGGAAGAAATAGAAGATCTTAACAAAATGATCACAAGCAAGGAAATCGAAACTGTAATCAGAAATCTTCCAGGAAACAAAAGCCCAGGACCAGATGGCTTCACAGCTGAATTCTACCAAAAATTTAGAGAAGAGCTAACACCTAGCTTACTCAAACTCTTCCAGAAAATTGCAGAAGAAGGTAAACTTCCAAACTCATTCTATGAGGCCACCATCACCCTAATTCCAAAACCAGACAAAGATGCCACAAAAAAAGAAAACTACAGGCCAATATCACTGATGAACATAGATGCAAAAATCCTTAACAAAATTCTAGCAAACAGAATCCAATAACATATTTAAAAAATCATACATCATGACCAAGTGGGCTTTATCCCAGGAATGCAAGGATTCTTTAATATCCGCAAGTCAATCAATGTAATACACCACATTAACAAATTGAAAGATAAAAACCATATGATTATCTCAATAGATGCAGAAAAAGCCTTTGACAAAATTCAACATCCATTTATGATTAAAACTCTCCAGAAAGCAGGAATAGAAGGAACATACCTCAACATAATAAAAGCTATATATGACAAACCCACAGCAAGCATCACCCTCAATGGTGAAAAATTGAAAGCGTTTCCCCTGAAATCAGGAACAAGACAAGGGTGCCCACTCTCACCACTACTATTCAACATAGTTTTGGAAGCGTTGGCCACAGCAATCATGGCAGAAAAAGAAGTAAAAGGAATCCAGATAGGAAAAGAAGAAGTGAAACTCTCTCTGTTTGCAGATGAATCAATTTCTAATAAATACCTCCTAGGCTTTCTGTGTGGAGCAATATTTTAATATGAGATTTGGCATCAAATCCTCTCTGGAATAAACTGAGGGAGGGGATGGAGAGTGAGAATTTGTTTCATGGATGTTACTTTATGGTATCTACTGAAAAAATGATTTGACATATAAGAAAGGGTAGGGGTGATCTGGGGACACTGAGGCAGGGTGTCCTTGTTCTGCTTGAAAGGCACAGGACCCAGACCAGCCATCAGAAGACCCTCATCAGGTTGATTAGGCACATTTCCTAGGGATCTTTAGGCTTACTTGATCCCGTATTCTAAGAAGCCTCTACAACTATCAATTCATCCCCAGGTAACTAGACCCACACTGGGATTTTCAAAGCCCACAATCTGTACGAACAAATGTTTTTGTGTCCTTTCTGCCTCTCAACCATCAAAAATTATGAAAATGCTATTATCTGGTACTGATTATGGAATGTCATGTAGACTGAACAAAGGTTGTATCAGGGGATGGACAACTCACTGGCCTAGGAATTAGAGGGTAGGTATTCTGGTCCTCTACTATTACCTGTGTAAACTCGGGGGAACCCTGAACCTCTCTGAGACTCAGGCTCTCCATCTTTTAAATGGAGATAGTGGTAATATCTGCTCTCCCAGTTGGTCAGGTCAGGATCAAAGGACTTAAATGTGTGAAACAGTCCTAAAATGTGTGTCCCAGAGGGAAGGCATGATCATGATTTATGTCAAGGGATGCATGGAGTTCATTTATTACAGGTTACAGATTATTTCAGGCTTCCCAGGTGGTGTCGTGGTAAAGAATCTGCCTGATAATGCAGAAGGCACAGGAGACGTGGGTTCAATCCCTGGGTCAGGAAGATCCCTTGGAGAAGGAAATGGCAACCTACTCCAGTATTCTTGCCTGGGAAATTCCATGGACGGAGGAGCCTGGTGGGCTAGAGCCCATGGAATTACCAAGAGTCGGCCCCAACTGAGCGACTGAGCATGCACATGTACAGATTATTTCAGGGGGCTGCACAGAGCCCAGTTGGAGAAATCTTTAATGCCCTCCCCCACCCCACTCAAGCATGTTGTCATGTGTATATTAGCAATTCTCAGCTAGAGGTGATTTTGCCACCCAAGTGGCATTTGGCAATGTCTGGAGACAGTTTTGATAGTCATGGTTGTTGGAGGGAGAGCAGACATGCAACTGGTATCCAGACAGCAGAAACCAGAGACCTCTAAACATCCAAAAAGGCACAGGTCAGCCCCTCACAACAAATTACAGGACCCAAAATATCAATAGGGCTGAGATGGAGAACCCCTGGTGTGTGCACATGCTTACACCCTTTGCCTTAGAGCTAGAGAGCAGTTGTAGGATGATGTGAGAGCCTACAGTCCTCTGAGACACACCTTGAAATCTTCTCCTGGAGAGCTCAGCCAGGTGGTGGGGGACTTAGTCACAAGTCATGTTCAACTCTTGCAACCCCACGGACTGTAACCTACCAGGCTCCTCTGTCCATGGGATTTCCCACTGGAGTGGGTAGCCATTTCCTTCTCCAGATCTTCCTAACCCAGGGGTCAAACCCAGGTCTCCTGCATTGCAGGCAGTCTCCCTGCATTTCAGGTGGATTCTTTACCGACTGAACCACCAGGCAAGCCCTGGAGAGCTGAACCAGTTAGAGGGTGTGAAATCCCTTGCAGTGATTATGTGCGGGTGGTGGGGTGGGGGAAGCTCCTGAAATATCTTCAGCAGTAGCTGTCAATGTGTGGTCCTCAGACCAGCAGCATCAGCACTGCCCCAGGGAGCTTGTTAGACATGCAAAGACTAGGCCCTCACTTGGGACATGCTGAGTTGGGGGTGCCTGGCAATCTGCATTTTTAACAAGCCCTCCTGGTGATTCAAACCCAGGCTGTAGGTTGAGAACCCCTCACTGAATAATATCATGGCTCAGATCTTGCCACGTGGCACCTGGAAAAAAGGTTGGCTTGGGCCAGCGGTGGGGACTCCTGACCATCTTTTTAGCCCAGGAATCTCCCTGCTAGCAGCTCTATGCTTCAAAGAGCGGAGGCAACCTCTAGCTGCAGAAAGCAAGTGTCGTTAGGACCTAGACCTCCTGTTCTAAGACACCTTGCTGAGAACCACCTGGGGGAGGAATGCCCAGATGGCACAGACTCACCTGTGACGAGGTGTTTGGGGGCAGGCTTTTCTCAGCAGAGGAGAGGAGTGGCCTGATGCTCCCCTGGGAGAGGCTGGCTCTGGGCTCATGGTCTTGCCACAAGGTATGGCACGATGCGGAGCACTGCTCTCTCCGGTTGGTCCTCTGAGGATGCGGTTGAGGCAGAGGTGGGGGTGGGTAGCCAATGATGTTTCCAGAACTTGTGTTTTTTCCTTCAAGGGAGACTTCTCAGTTTCTAGACTTTTACTAATGGGACAGGTTCAAGCCCTAGTGGGAAGAGATACAGAAAATTCCTTCTGTCTCCAGATCTGGTGTCTGGTCCCATCTCTCATATGATCTCTGATCATGTGGCCCTGGGAAAGCTGATTAACCTTCTCGAGACCACACTACTTCATAAGTAACTTTGTAGGAATAATCCACTTCCACTACTTCATGACAATACTCATTCACTTAATATACATGTGTTCCGTACATACTAAGTGGCATGGAAATTTATAAGTGGGAACTGAAGATGCATGATGCAAAATCAACTGGAAACACACATGTCCACTCAATTGTTTACAATATAAAGTGATAAATGCTGCCTGAAGCCTTATGGGATCCTGGAAGAGGAGGTGTGGAGGTCATCTATTGATCTCCAGTCCCCCTTGTTCTGACAGCAGCACCCAATTCAGTGTTGGGTGGCTAGGCTTCTCCCATGGGATCCAGTGTTGCAGAACAGGCCCATCAAGCAGTGTAGCTTTCTCCTGGCTGAGGGCTGGCCTGGGAGCCCTGCTTGTCCAATCAGTCATGTCATCCCTGGAATTACATGTTTGAGCTAAGGAAGCAAAGGCTGAAAAACATTTGAGTCTCATTTTTCCTCACAGGGGAAGTATGAAAAGACCATCTGTTTCTATTTCTTGGATTCTAGCACTGCTTTCTGGGAAAGTATTGTTCAGCTCATCCTTCAGTGCTATGAGGACCCAACGCACAGTCAATAGATGCATTCTTCTTGACCCAGACTTGTTTCTGTCGCTCACAACCAGGGGGCTCTAATCACACAGGGACTGTGAGTGTTCAGTATGTAAAGGCAGGTCCACCGGGAAGCTCGCTGAGCTTGGGCATCCAGACACTCGCCTGCGAAGATGCCTTCCAAGACACCCAAATGAATCCTGATAACGTAATAATATGGTCACAGGTTTTCATTGCAAAAGAAGATTTTAATAGCAGTTGCTTATGAGCAATGCTCCTTTCCATTCTGGCTTTCTCTTATCACATTTCCCCTTGTCTTGGGTGAAAATGGAGTGGCATTTTGAGAACTCAGTTCAGGTGAAACCAAGAAGAGAATACATTTAGTTTGAGTTTAATGGAATAATTAGCAGATTTTCAGTCATTTTCAGATATAATAAAGTATTTATAGTCATTCCAGTTTAGGAAAACCACAGGTTTTAGGTATCCTAAAGTCATCTATAATAAAAAAAATTTTTTTGACCATTTTAGAAGAATGACTAAATTATATGGCTATTTCTCTATTGAACAATTATATTATAAATAATATTATAAAACTGTTGTTACATAAAGAGGTGATAAAAGACTGTGCAGCCCAATAAATAGGGGGAAACTAACACAAAGACATATAAGGTAATTAATTAATTAAAGAATTCATTGATTTTTGTAATGTATTGGTTTTCCAAAACTTGCATTTGTTGTAATTTTTCTCGTTCTAAAGAAATATTCAATGTTTATATCTAATTTTATATTATTTTCTTAAAGAAGTTCTTCCAAATTGAATTAGGATAGGGCCCACAAAACACAATCCAGCCCTGAGGGTAAGAGTACATGTGGGAGACTTCTGTGGTGGTCAAGTGGTTAAGAATGCAGGGGGTCCCTGGTCCAGAAAGATTCCACATGTTGCAGGGCAACTAAGCCCATGAACCGCAACTCCTGAAGCTTGCAGACCTAGAGCCCCATGCTCCACAACAAGAGGAGCTACAACAATGAAAAGTCCACGCATTGCAACTAGCGTGTAGTCCCCACTGCCCGCAACTAGAGGAAAGCCCACCTGCAGCAACAGAGACCCAGTGCAGCCCAACACTGAAACAAAACATTTTCAAGACTCCACACGGGAGATACGGGACGGCCCTTTGGAAGCTGTGACACATCGTGTCAATGTAAAGGATAACATTTACCCAGCAAACAGTTTACTGACAGCTGCCTTTTTATGCCAGGCATTGGATAGCGCTGATGGTACAAAGTCGCAGATGCGGTAGCTGCGAGGTGCAGGAGCAGCGAGAGGAGCTACCCCGCGTCCAAGATCAGGGGCGGAGAGGAGCTACCCCACATTCAAGGTCAGGAGTGGTGGCCATGAGGAGATACTCCATGTCCAAGGTCAGGGGCGGTCGAGAGGAGCTACCCCACATCCAAGATCAGGAGTGATGGCAGAGAGGAGCTACCCCACATCCAAGATCAGGAGTGATGGCAGAGAGGAGATACCCCACGTCCAAGGTCGGGAGTGGTGGCCGTGAGGAGATACCTCTCGTCCAAGGTAAGGAGCAGCAGCTGCGCTTTGCTGGAGCAGCCATGAAGAGATACCCCACGTCCAAGGTAAGAGAAACCCAAGTAAGATGGTAGGTGTTGCCAGAGGGCATCAGAGGGCAGAAACACTGAAACATAATCACAGGCAGCTAGCCAATCTGACCACAAGGACCACAGTCCTGTCTAACTCAATGAAACTAAGCCATGCCGTGTGGGGCCACCCAAGATGGATGGGTCATGGTGGTGACGTCTGACAGAATGTGGTCCACTAGAGAAGGAAATGGCAGACCACTTCAGTATTCTTGCCTTGAGAACCCCATGAACAGTATGAAAAAGCAAAATGATAGGATACTGAAAGAGGAACTCCCCAGGTCGGTAGGTGCCCGATATGCTACTGGAGATCAGTGGAGAAATAACTCCAGAAAGAATGAAGGGTTGGAGCCAAAGCAAAAACAACACCCTGTTGTGGATGTGGCTGGTGACAGAAGCAAGGTCCGATGCTATAAAGAGCAATAATGCACAGGAACCTGGAATGTTAGGTCCACGAATCAAGGCAAATTGGAAGTGGTCAAACAGGAGATGGCAAGAGTGAATGCCGACATTCTAAGTCATTTTGGAAAACTCTAAGTCATTTGGGAAACTCTAAGTCATTTTGGAAAAGAGAGCTGAACTGCTTTCATTAATCCCAAAAGAGCGAGTCAAAATTACAAGAGGAATAAAAGTCTTCCTCGTTCAGAAAGAAAGAAGTGAAAAGGGGTACAAGCTGTGATCAGTTTCTGTGTGTTGGGGATGTGGTAGGAAATTGAGAGTATTAATGCTTAAATACTCTAGACAGTCAGCAAAAACAAGACCACGAACTGACTGTTGCTCAGATCATGAACTCCTTATTGCCAAATTCAGACTTAAATTGAAGAAAGTGGAGAAAACCACTAGATCACACAGTTATGACCTAAATCAAATCCCTTATGATTATACAGTGGAAGTGGGAAATAGATTTAAGGGACTAGATCTGATAGAGTGCTTGATGAATTATGGATGGAGGTTCATGACATTGTACAGGAGACAGGGATCAAGACCATCCCCAACAAAAAGAAATGCAAAATGGCAAAATGGTTGTCTGAGGAGGCCTTAAAAATAGCTGAGAAAGAAGAGAAGTGAAAAGCAAAGGAAAAAAGGAAAGATAAGCATCTGAATACAGAGTTCCAAAGAATAGCAAGGAGAGATAAGAAAGCCTTCCTCAGCAATCAATGCAAAGAAACAGAGGAAAACAATAGAATGGGAAAGACTAGAGATCTCTTCAAGAAAATTAGAGATACCAAGGGAACATTTCATGCAAAAATGGGCACAATAAAGGACAGAAATAGTATGGACCCAACAGAAGCAGAGGATATTAAGAAAAGGTGGCAAGAATACACAGAAGAACTACACAGAAAAGATCTTCACGAGCCAGATAATCACAATGGTGTGATCACTCACCTAGAGACAGACATCCTGGAATGTGAAGTCAAGTGGGCCTTAGGAAGCATCACTACGAACAAAGCTAGTGGAGGTGATGGAATTCCAGTTGAGCTATTTCAAATCCTAAAAGATAATGCTGTGAAAGTGCTGCACTCAATATGCCAGCAAATTTGGAAAACTCAGCAGTTGCCACAGGACCAGAAAAGGTCAGTTTTCATTCCAATCCCAAGCAAAGGCAATGCCAAAAATGCTCAAACTACTGCACAATTGCACTCATCTCACATGCTAGTAAAGTAATGCTCAAAATTCTCCAAGTCAGGCTTCAGCAGTACATGAACCATGAACTTCCAGATGTTCAAGCTGGTTTTAGAAAAGGCAGAGGAACCAGAGATCAAATTGCCAACATCCTCTGGATCATCAAAAATGCAAGAGAGTTCCAGAAAAACATCTATTTCTGCTTTATTGACTATGCCAAAGCCTTCGACTGTGTGGATCACAATAAACTGTGGAAAATTCTGAAAGAGACCGGAATACCAGACCACCTGACCTGCCTCTTAAGAAACCTGTATGCAGGTCAAGAAGCAACAGTTAGAACTGGACATGGAGCAACAGACTGGTTCCAAATAGGAAAAGGAGTATGTCAAGGCTGTATATTGTCACCCTGCTTATTTAGCTTCTATGCAGAGTACATCATGGGAAACACTGGGCTGGAGGAAGCACAAGCTGGAATCAAGATTGCTGGGAGAAATATTAATAACCTCAGATATGCAGATGACACCACCCTTATGGAAGAAAATGAAGAAAAACTAAAGAGCCTCTTGATGAAAGTGAAAGAAGAGAGTGAAAAAGTTGGCTTAAAGCTCAACATTCAGAAAACTAAGATCGTGGCATCCAGTCCCATTACTTCATGGCAAATAGATGGGGAAACAGTGGCTGACTTTATTTTTTGGGGCTCCAAAATCACTGCAGATGGTGATTGCAGCCATGAAATTAAAAGATGCTTACTCCTCGGAAGGAAAGTTATGACCAACCTAGACAGCATATTAAAAAGCAGAGACATTACTTTGTCAACAAAGTCCATCTAGTCAAGGCTATGGTTTTTCCAGTAGTCATGTATGGATGTGAGAGTTGGACTAGAAAGAAAGCTGAGCGCCGAAGAAGTGATGATTTTGAACTGTGGTGTTGGAGAAGACTCTTGAGAGTCCCTTGGACTGCAAGGCAATTCAACCAGTCCATTCTAAAGGAGATCAGTCCTGGGTGTTCACTGGAAGGACTGATGTTGAAGCTGAAACTCGAATACTTTGGCCACCTGATGCAAAGAGCTGAGTCATTTGAAAAGACCCTGATGCTGGGAAAGATTGAGGACAGGAGGTGATGGGGACGACAGAGGATGAGGTGGTTGGATGGCATCACTGACTCAATGGACATGAGTTTGGGTGGATTCCAGGAGTTGGTGATGGACAAGGAGGACACAACTGAGCTACTGAACTGAACTGATGATACAAAGGGGAAGAATCCAGCAGTTCCCAAACCTGGCTGGCAGGCAGAAAATTGATAAGCTTTGAAAATATACAGATGTCTTGATCCAAAGGAGACTCACTGAAACCAACTCTAGAGATGGAGCCTATAAATCTATATTTTAAACAAATTCCTCAAGGAACTATATTCAGCTAAACCAGCATCAATCCTCCAGCAATCAGAAAGCACTGGAATGAGACTGTCCTTGCTGCCTTCAAATTACTTCAGTTTCAGTGGGAGACTGAGAACTAAATGCATAATTACAGTATTATGTGATAAAGTCTATATGAGAGATACAGGCATTTGAGAAACAAGGAATTCATCTACATCTACATCAGATCAGAAGGTTAAGGAAGCCTTCCTTAAAGAGGTGATGCTTACATTGCACCTATTTCTGGTGAAATCAAGGAAAGGTAAGTCCCTTCTTTTCTCAATATAAGATTGTACTTTCACATCCTAAAGCTAAAATCTCTGACCCTGGCTGATTATTCCCTTTCATGCCGGCACCATTCAACATGGTAGCCTTGTCACTGCCTGTGTTTTTGTAGAGGAGGGGACAGGCTTAGAGAGGGTAAGCAGCCTGCCCACCCCTCACAGCTAAGCGGTGAACCAAAGCACCAGATCTCAGCAATCTGACTCCAAGTTCATGTTCTTCCCACCTCAGTACATGCCACCTTCCTTTAATCACACACATGACTCGGAAGGGCAGCAGCCTTCAGAAATTTGCTATTCAAAGTGGGACCCAAAGAAGAGCAAGTAGGTCACCAGGGAGCTTGTTAGAATGCAAAACTCTAGGTCTATTGAATCAGAATCTGCATTTTAAGAAAACCCTGGGGGGCACAGGGAATGGGAGGAACACTTCTGGGAAAGAGAAGACAGATGAAGAAGGAAACTTCCTTCCTACAGATCAGGCCGATCTCATCCCAAGGAGGTTAGGATATATTGAATATTCTTTTCCAGAGGAGGGAATTCCCCAAGATATGAAAGAGGGCACTGTTTCCACTCACTTTCTCACTCAGATGTTCTGTTTCCCCCAACCACTTCGTCTGGAACCTGCATTGTTCAATATGGCAGCAACTGGTCACATGTGCAACTGGGCCTTTGACATGCGGATTGCCCAAACTGAAATGTGACCCAGTGTAAAATGGGGCTTCCCAGGTGGCGCAAGTGGTAAAGAATCTGCCTGCCAATGCTGGAGAGGCAAAAGGCTTAGGTTTGATTCCTGGGTTGGAAAGATCCCCTGGAGTGGGAAGTGGCAACCACTCCAGTATTCTTGCCTGGAAAATTCCACAGACAGAGAATCCTGGCAGGCTACAGTCCATGGGGCCACAAAGAGTCAGACATGACTGAGTAACAGCATGCTAGGTAGTTAATGCACACCAGGTTTTGCAGACTTAGTATGACAGAGAGCACTTTTTCATCAATAATTGTTTATATTGATTGCAGGTTGAATCAATAGTTTGGGGGATCTATTTGGTTCACTAAAATGTATTATTACCATTAATTTTACTCATCTCTTCAATTTTTTTTAACATGGCTTCTAGATCATTGTAAATTACATTTGGAGCCTGGTGCACTATAGTCCTTGGGGTCACAAAGAGTCAGACATGACTGAGCGATTAAGTATACAAGGACAGCAAGCATTTGGGGCTTGTATAATATTTCTGTTGCACAGCATGGACTTAATTCTTCAGCTTCTGTAGCAAAAGAAGACTGAAATTTCCTTGCTTTTCTATTAAGTGGTGAAAGGTGACAGCAGGTTCTTACTCTAAAGAAATTCGTGGGCTCCACATCTCCCTTGGGATCAGGTTAGAGTCTAAGCAGCGTGTCTTCCACATGGGTTGAACCAAGAGAGAGTCCAAATTTGTCTCTAGGTTTGACAAAATGGCAAATCTGGTATCTACTTGTGTGAGGACTTTGGATTTGGGGCTGGGAGACGGGTCAGTGTCTGGGGAGCGAGACGGGAGAGCTGGAGAATGAAAGAGGACTCAGTGTTGTGGAGGCCTCCCCAGCACAGGGGAAGGCAGACACGTTTCCCGTGCATTGGCCTCTTGAGGGTTAACAGTGCCATTTGACTTCTTGAGTCCTTCTTGGCACAGGACATGCTTAGCTGTCTCTCATCCTAAATGGACAGAGAATACACAGATGGAATAAATATTAAGTTGCGTCTCTGTGGATTATCTGTTAACGTAACATAAAGGTTAACAGAAAAAGAAAGAAAACGCAGAGCAAGGCATCTTTTCTATGCAATTGCCTTTCAAGCACACATGCTGTAATTATATAGCAGGCAAACTGAGAGAGGAGAATGAGCTGGGTGCTTCCTGGAGACTAAGGCTGCCGTCCATATGGAGTTTTCCAGGCCTTCCAAGGTTGGCTTCATGGCGAAATAACTTTCAGCTGGTCCTACAAACTGCTGCTTTCAGCCGGGCTCAACAGCTTAGTTCCTTGGTCCAAGAAGCAGAGAGAACCCTGAAGGCTGCATTTTGAAAAACAAAACAAAACCTTGCTAAATGTGCTCCAGCTTTTCCTGTCCCAAACCAGACAGCTGCTCCGTGGAGTTCATGGATGTCAGAGCTATAGAAAACTTCAAACAGGAAGGGAGTTTCCATGATTTCCAAGTGAGTGAGAAGGGGGGCTCATCTTTAGAGGAGGGGTTGGTGGAGGACTTCAAAAACATTGACTATATAGAAGAAAATATGTGTTGTTTGTCATTAAGTGATGGTAGATGAGACTAGGACAAAACGTTGGTGTCAGTGGATGAAACCCAGGCATGGTCTTTATTTTATGAGTTGGATATTAATTATACCCAAGCTCTTTGTTAAAATAAATAAAAAGTGAGGGAGACCCCAGGCTTTTGGGAAAGAAATAGAAATAAAGACGTGACAAGATCCAGGCCCATTAGGTGACATAACTTGGCAATGTAACTTAGTGCTGGAGGGTAGGAAAGAGAATCCTTTAAGAGAAATTGGAGGCGCCTTTTAAAAGATTTTGCATTGTTTGTTAAAATGCAGTAATGTCTCATAGGGAGTAGATGGGTAGGAATAATAGCCTTCGTGGGAACATCATCTATGCCAGATTATGCCCCAAACATCATTCATTCTTGATTTTCATATCAAGTCTGCCAGATAGGTGCAGATGAAAAGTTTGAAGCTAACAGAGGTTGGTTCATGAGTTTAAGGAAAAAAGCTGTCTCTGTAACAAAAGTGCAAGGTGAAGCAGCAAGTGCTGATGTAGAGAGCACAGTAAGTTATCTCTTCTAGATATAGAAGATTTAGCTTAGATCGTTAATGAAGGTGGCTCCACAAAACACCAAATTTTCAGTGTGGACAAAACAGCCTGATGTAGGAAGACATCATTAACGGCTTTCATAGCTGAAGAGGAGAAGTCAATGCTTGGCTTCAGAGTTTCAAAGTCCTAATAACTACAATTAAAAGCCATGCTTGTAAAGTTTTGAAGTAATATTTGTAAAACTTTATGCTATGAATTTCTTAGCAAATGTTCCTTGTCTAGACTTAAAGAACCCAGTTTATCATGGTTTTGACATACACTGAATACAATATATAAATACATGAATGCATATTTCAGCAAGCGGCTTCCCAAGTAGCATAGTGGTAAAGAATTCTCCTGCCAGTGCAGGAGATGCAAGAGGTAAAGATTTGATCCCTGGGTTGGGAAGATCCCCTTGAGAAGGGAATAGCAACCCACTCTAGTATTTTTGCCTGGAAAATTCCATGGACAGGGGAACCTGGTGGGCTTCAGTCTCTGGAGTCACACAGAGTCAGACACGACTGAGCACATTCACATATGTTAGCAATGAGAAAACTGAGAAGGAAGTGTGTGTGTGTGTGTCTTTGTACACATGTCTTTCAAGTAATTTAGAAATGTTAAATCAAAAATGGTAATTTCACAATATTTGATAGAAGAGGGAGAGAGACAGGCCGACTCTTGTAAAAGCTAATGCAGCTGGTGACTTGAAGTTGAAGCCAATGCTCATTTACTGTTTGGAAAATCCTAGAGCCCTTAAGAATTATGCTAAATCTACTCTGTCTGTAATACATAGATGAAACAACAAAGCCTGGATGACAGCACATCTGTTGAGAACTTTGGCTGAGAAAAAAAAGATCCTTTCAAAATATTACTGCTCACTGACAATGCACCTGGTCAGCCAAGAGCTCTGATGGAGATTTACGATGAGATTAATGATGTTTTCATGCCTGCCAACACAATATCCATTCTGCTGCTCATGGATCAAGTCATTTTAACTTTCAAGTCTATTGTTTAAGAAATACATTTTATAAGACTACAGCTGCCATAGAAAGTGATTCCTCTGGTGGTTTTAGGTAAAATCAATTAAAAACCTTCCGGAAAGGATTCACTATTCTAGATGCTGTTAAGGACATTTGTGATTTATGTGTGTGTGCATGCTAAGTCGCTTCAGTTGTGTCTGACTTTGTGACTCCGTGGACTGTAGCTGGCCAGACTCTTCTGTCCATGGGATCCTTCAGGCAAGAACACTAGAGTGGATTGTCATTTCCTTCTCCAGGGGATCTTCCCTGACCCAGGTATCAAACCCACATCTCCTGCATCTCCTGCAGGATGGATTCTTTACCAGAGTGCCACTGAAGATCTATGGGAAGAGGTAAAAATAATTAACACTAATAAGAATTTGAAAAAGTTGATTTCAACCCTCATGACTGTTTAGGGTTCAAGACTTTAGTGGAGGAAGTAACTGCATGTGGTGGAAATGGCAAGAGAACTAGACTTTGAAATGAAGCCTGAAGATATGACTGCATTGCTGCAGATTTCATGATAAAATCTTAATGGATAAGGCGTTGATTATGAATGAGCACAGAAAGTGGTTTCTTGAGACAGAACCTATTCCTGGTGAAGATGTTTTTGTGAAGATTGTCAAAATGACAAGAGATTTAGGCTATTGCTTAAGTTTAGCTGACAAAGCAGTGGCATGGTTTGAGAGGATTGATTCCAATTCTGAAAGAAGTTCTACTGTGGATAAAACGCTTTCAAAGAGCATTTCATGCCACAGAGAAATTGTTTGTGCAAGGAAGTGTCAATCAATGTGGCGAACTTCATTTCTGTTTCACTTTAAGAAATTGCCACAGCCACCTCGACCTTTAGCAGCCGCCACCCTGATCAGTCAGCAGCCATCAATGTCAAGGTAAGACCCTCCACCAGCAAAAGAACATGACTCACTGAAGGCTCAAATGATGGTCAACATTTTTTAGCAATAAAGTGTATTTAAATAAAGGTATGTATGTTGTTTTTTTAGACATAATGCTCTTGTACACTTAGTAGACCACAGTATAGTGTAAACACACTGGGACTCAATTTATTCTGATATTCACTTTATTGCAGTGGTCTGGAACTGAATCCACAACATCTTGGAGGTCGGCCTGTACTTGGGGCCAAAATACAGACTTGCTCAATAGGACAGATGTAGGAACAAGTCCCCTTGGCCACAGTGGTAACCTGTCAATCACCCTGATGAGCGCCTTTGGAGTATACTTGTGTTTTGTGGGCAGAGGACACATGAGAACAGAGAGGGTCTCACCAGTGGGTGGCCAAATTAAAACTCTATGAAAATTAAAGGCTTCACATGGCTTGTGTCTGTTTAGTGTTTCAGGAATATTTGGCACCTCATGAGTATTAGGTTTCTCTTAGTCCTTCCATCCGTTTGATATTCAACACTGAAGTGCTTGCTCTACTTATTAACATATTTATTCAATATATCTTATGAATTCTGACTATGTCTTACAAGGTATTTGCTTACTCATTATCTATGCCTAATACATGTCATGAGTTTCACATCTTTTATAGTAGAATTGGACATTTTTTAATGATACTGGAAAGGCTCATCACAACTGTTTAATGCAAACTATTTCTATTGGGGTAGAAGCTCCCTCAGGTTAGATTTTGTCTGACTTGTTTATTGCTGTATCTTTACTGTATTATGGTTAGTCTTTAAATTTTTGGATGAGTGAATGAACGTCGTAGAAATAGGGAAATACAGAGAGAATAATTAGGCTAAAGAAAGGAAAGAAGCACGTGAGTCCAAAGCTTCCTCTGCTAAAAGCCACACATGGGTCCCAAGGTCATAGGCACCTTCCTGTTCCTTGTGTTCACCAGGTCTGTGATTCTGCCAGAGCAGTGACTTCTGAAGCATGGCGCCCCCCAGACCAGCAGCAGCAGCAGCAGCAGCATCTGGGCAGAAATTCAAACTCTGCTCCCCAGACCTCTCCCCCATCTACTGAGTGTGGGCCCATCAATCGGTATTTCCACCGCCCTTCCAGTTGATTGTCAAGTGTGCTCAGATTTGATAACCAGTGTGCTGGAATATTGTGGTGTCATCATGTTTTATTTCAATACACTTGCCTTGCAGGACACTGTGTTTCTCCCCTCTGGAAACAGGAGTCCAGTTTCATTTGTTTGTATAGGAAACCGTCCCTGGGTTTGCAGCCTCCTGGGTCGAAGATGCTTCCTCACTGACAGATGCTAATGGGCAAGACCCACCCAGGACACCAAAGGTGAGGCACCACCAATACACCAGCTTTTTCTAGAGTGCAAGCAGGACAGGAAAGAGAGCGGATACGGAAGGATCAGGCTAAAGCCGGCCACATGAGGGGTTTTCCTCCAAGGTTCATGAGAAGATCAGGCATGCACTGTCTTTCTGAGCAGCACCCTTTCAGCTACCCAGCCTTTACTAGCATACTTGGAGCCCCTGGGTGAAAATAGATGCAACTCAGGCCCAATAGGTAGTCAGAGAAAGCAGGACTTAGAAGGGAATTCAGCATCACATGGCTAAAACAGCCAAGTACTGTGTTTGTCTTCCCATGAATTTTTTTTTAATTACAAATGTATTTTAAAATCTTGCTTTGCTTGTGTGTGCATACTCAGTTGCTCAATCATGTCTGACTGTTTGTGACCCCATGGACTGTAGCCCACCAGGTTCCTCTGTCCATGGAAGTTTCCAGGCAAGAACACTGGAGTGGGTTGCCATTTCCTTCTCCAGGGGACCTTCCTGACCCAGGGACTGAGCCCAGGTCTCCTGCGTCTCCTCCACTGACAGGTGGGTTCTTCACCAATGTGCCGCCTGGGAAGCTCCATGCTCTGCTTAGTCCTAACTTTGTATTTATTGCATAAAATTTGAAAGACATGGAAAAGTATAAAGAAAAAATTGAATCATCCATTACCCTACTTCCTAAAGATGACAACTCAGTGTTTTAAAATATTGCATTTGAGAGAAAATAATTAATAATATTAATAGATGTTCTATATAATAACTTTTACAGAGTAGGAAATCTTGATTTTCCTTCCTTTTTAAATACTATATACTATACACAGTATACTATATATTTTAATACTATAATACTATACATAATTCTTCATAAGCATCACTTTTTAAAGAAAACTTTAAATTTTATATTGGTATATAGCCAATTAACAATGTTGTAATAGTTTCAGGTGGACAGTAAAAGGACTCCCCGCCATACATATATATGTTTCCTTTTTCCCCTGAACTCGCTTCCCATCCAGGCTGCCACATAACATTGAGCAGAGTTCCCCATAAGCATCGCTTTTAATAGCTACACAGTTGGCAAAAAATCCACCTGCCAATGCAGGAGATGTGAGAGACTCGGCTTCAATCCCTGGGTTGGGCAGCTCCCCTGGAGAAGGAAATGGCAACCCACTTCAGTATTCTTGCATGGGAAATCCCATGGACAGGGGAGCCTGGTGGGCTACAGTCCGTGGGATTGCAGAGTCAGACATGACTGAGTGCACACACACACACACACAATACAAAATATCCTGTCATATGTATTTTGTTAGCAATCTTTCCATTATTAAAGATTTAGGTAGTTTCTAATGCTAATATTAAAAAACAGAGACATTACTTTGCCAACAAAGGCCTGTCTAGTCAAAGCTACGGTTTTTCCAGTGGTCAGGTATAGATGTGAGAGTTGGACTATAAAGAAGGCTGAGTGCCAAAGAGTTGATGCTTTTGAACTGTGTTGTTGGAGAAGACTCTTGAGAGTCCCTTGGACAGCAAGGAGATCCAACCAGTCCATCCTAAAGGAGATCAGTCCTGGGTGTTCATCGGAAGGACTGATAATAAAGCTGAAACTCTAATACTTTGGCCACCTGATGTGAAGAATTGACTCATATGAAAAGACCCTGATGCTGGGAAAGATTGAAGGCAGGAGGAGAAGGGGACGACAGAGGATGAGATGGTTGGATGGCATCACCAACTCAATGGACATGAGTTTGAGCAAACTCCACGTGTTGGTGATAGACAGGGAAGCCTGGAGTGCTGCAGTCCATGGGGTCGCAAAGAGTTGGACATGACTGAGTGACTGAACTGAACGTCTTTAGGTTTTTCCTTGCATCTCTATTTCTTTAGGATTGATTCTTAGAAGTGGAATTACTAGATCAAATGATATTGTGTGGGTATAGTCTGGGATGGAAGGGCTTGTCTAGTTGGGCAATAGCAGGAAGTGACATTTAATAGACCTGGGGTTCAACCCCAGATTGCCAAACATTCCCTATGTTGTCTTGAACAAGTCACTTTCTCTCTCTGGATAAGAGTTTTCTCCCATGTTAAATAAGACAATGTGAATAAGTCCTTGCATCTTGAATGGCAGTATTATACCACTCAGCTAAAAATGTAAAGCATTACTTTTATATTAAAACAAACATCATATATATATGTATATATATATATATATATAATACATATATATATTCCACATCTTCTTTATTTGTAAAACTGACATTTAAATTTCAAGATAAAATTCCAAATTCCAAAAATTTCTTGCTTTTATTTGGCTAGTTAGATATCTCCCGTAGAACAGACCTCCCTTAGAGCATGTGTCAGAATCCTTGGCCAATAGAAGTATGTCAATGAGAAAGTTTAAGAAGAATTGGTCTAAGTGACCTCATGAACTAATTGTAGTCTGGATATTCTGTGCATACATAGTTTCTGGTGTCTAAACTACATATCCTTAGCAAATCTTCCAGGTCTGATTTAGTCTTCATCCTGGGATTGGGATATTTTCATAAATTTTTCTATTGACCAGCTCCACGTGGACTCAGGTTAAAAAAACTTTTGAAGATATCTTAAAACCTGATCAGTCTGCTCTTAGCCTACAGTTGCTTAACACACATCACCCTGGTTCACAGAAGCTCACCTTCAGGCACTTATTCACTCACACAAAAATATTTATTTTTGAACACATAGTCCAATACTATGTGTCAGACAATATGCAAAGCCAAATACAAAGATGAATAAGATATAATATTTATCCCTGTCTTCTGCGAATTAATAATGTATTTCCCACAAAGTATCCCAGAAAATCCCCAGTGTCAATAGGTACTATTTTTTCTTTAAAAAAGAGTATTCATATCAAATATGTTTGAGAAGTGTTGAATTAAAGTTAAGCAGGTTCATTTACTGCAGGCCTTTTCAGAGACTTTAATATGCTAATATGCAAAATGTCCAGTGTTCCCAAAGTTATTTGTCTAGGAATCTCTTCATTTGTGGACTACCTCCAAGAACTAGAGACTCATGGCTCACAATTTGAGAAATGCTGACCTAGTAAAATCTAATCAGTACACTTACTCAAGAAATAAATTGTAGCTTTATAGATAGCAAAATACAGAGGGAACTGAGGACAGATTCTTTCTCTTGGAGAGCTTTCAATCTATTTAATTGGAAGGGCAGTCCTGAAACACAGAGAGAATATCCACAAACAAACGAAAACCAATGTGAAAGTGTGGAGATGTGGAATCAGCAGAAACATCTGAAGGGAAAAGGATGACATTAATCCTTTCAATTAATTAATCAAGGAACATTTCATGGAAGAAGTGGGGTTTGGAGAAAGAATTTCTCCCATGAAATAAAACTCCAAAATTAATTTTCTTAAGAAAACATTATGCTAAGTGAAATGTTGGACATGGAAGGACAAATACTGCACGAGCTCACATATATGTGGATTCTAAAAGAGTCAAAGTCATCAAATCAGATTGTACCAGGGTATGGGGTATGGGAGAAACTGAAAGATACTGGGCAAAGGGTACAAAGTTTCAGTTAGATGGGGTAAATATTTTCTGAAGATTTTATGTACAGCCTGTTAATTGTGATACTGGTGAATAATTGAAATTTTCCAAGAGAATAGATCTCAGATTAAATCTTCTGAATACACACAAGAGGATAACAATGTAGAGGTGGTGGATGAATTATTTAGGTTGGCTGTGGAGATCCTTTCACAAAGTAAGTGCATTCTCAGTTGCTAAGTTGTGTCTGACTCTTTGCAACCCGACAGACCAGCTCTCCAGGCTCCTCTGTCCATGAGATTTTCTAGGCAAGAATACTGAAGTGCGTTGCCATTTTCTTCTCCAGGGTATCTTCCCAGCCAAGGGATCGAACCCTCGTCGCCTGCATCTCCTGCATAGGTAGGTGGGTTCTTTACCACTGAGTCATCTGGGAAGCCTTCACTATGTACGTTGTTGTTGTTTAGCAGTTCAGTCGTGTCTGACTCTTTGCCATCCCGTGGACTGTAGTCCGCCTGGCCCCCTGTCCATGGGACTCTCCAGGCAAGAATACTGGAGTGGGCTGCCATTTCCTTTTCCATCACAATGTATACATATCCACAAAAACATCAAGTGGTACACTTTAAATGTATACAATTTATTTCTATGTGTCAAATATATTTAAATAAAATGATTTTAAAAAGAAAATAATACATTTTCATTAAGGAAATTATTTTTTAATTACAGAAAAGTAAAACAACCCTCAATCCCATACACATACATATGTATGTGTTTATACATGTATATATTTTTTCTTCTCATGAAGGACTATTTTCTGCTAGAATTTTTTTCCAGGGTCTACAATCAATTTTATTTTAATATAATCTAAACACATACCATTTGGAAAATACCAAGAAATATTTATGTACAAGAGTTGATGCTAATGCATTTGGATAAAGCTGGCAAGTTCTTGCTACTTGGATAGCCCAGGAAATATCACCAAGAAAACCCAATATATTGGAATAGATATTGTGGCATTTGGCCCACAGTTTGTTAGCCTTCAGGGTTAATCCAGAGTCAATGTTTGGTACTAGGTGTAAAATTTTATTGGTTATCCTGCAACCTTTAAGACTTATTATACATCTTATATCTAAGTTTTTAAGCAGACAATCATCTCTTAAATCCAAGTCTTCTGGAATAGTCTGCAGTGCTAATCTTGTAAACAAAATATCAATCTCTATACTATCAAAACACAGTTTGATAACTGGTACAAATGCCTCTTCCACAGCTCTTAAATCTTTTACTTCTTCCTGTAATTTCAACTTATCATAGAATGAAGTGAAAAAATCACTTCAATCAACAAGTCTTGGTGCAACACACAATGCATCAATATCGGCACCTTCTGTATATACTCCTAATCTATAAGATACACATGTAAAAATTTTCCCACCAACATTTTCATTTACAGATGGTGGAAGAGTCTTGCTTTCCCTGATTTCTCATATCCACTCTTTTACCAGGTTATTTAATTTCCCCCAAATTAAAATCCTGCCCTGCAGTGCCTCTTCCTCTTCAAAAACCCCAAAGGGCTTCAGAGTCTCAACTAGCTTCTGTGTAAGGAGGCAGTCAGTCTTCTTGGGTGCTGCTAAGTCAGTCCTGAATATTCATTGGAAGGACTGATGCTGAAGCTGAAACTCCAGTACCTTGGCCACCTGATGCCAAGAGCTGACTCATTGGAAAAGACCCTGATGCTGGGAAAGATTGAAGGCAGGAGGAAAAGGGGGAGACAGAGGATGAGATGGTTGGATGGCATCACCGATGCGATGGACATGAGTCTGAGTAAGCTCCGGGAGTTGGTGATGGACAGGGAGGCCTGGCGTGTTGCAGTCCATGAGGTCGCAAACAGTTGGACACGACTGAGCGACTGAAATGACTGAAGCTGATTGGAGAAGCAATGCCTTAGTGCTTCTGTGGCGACTGTGCTTGCTGAGATCCCTGTGTTGTAACTGGAAACGGCATCATCTCCTGAGCTGGTACCACCTAGTCACTTCCTCAGCCCCCAGCCCCCTCCCGCAACTGCCACAGCTGCCGCCCTGGGCACGATCCACTAAGGCCAGAGGGAGGCAGGGGGTGGGGGGCCCTGCCTTAGCCCTGGGTCCTACCCCACTCCCGCACCCACTTCTGCCTCTTTAAGCGCTTCTCCTCCTTCCCCTTCCTCCTCTCTAAAAGTATTTTTAATATGCATTGGTTTTGGAGGAATTATTTATAATAAGTATAAATAAATAGTTTTTGTTTTCTTGCTAAGGTAAGGAAAAATCTGTGCCTCGAAGCTATGCATTGTCTAGAGCACACCCTTCCAAGTTATTCTTCTCTAACCTTCCACTGTCTTTGAGCTATTTTGCAATTCTGAAAATTGCAAATAACCGTATCGCATTATCTTTGTGGGGGAGATTCTTCAGAGTAGGACTAATGAGTCAAAAAGTATGGAAAGATTTCAGGCTCCTGATCCATTGGCCAGGTTGCCTTCCAGAACTGTGAGTGAGAATTCTCTTTCCTTGACAAAGGATCAGACAGTTTCAACTGGTACTTTTGTTCACCCCAGTCAGTTCTGGAGTCAAAGGCAGCTTGTATTGCTTTTAAAAATACCTTTTATTATGTTAGATAGGAAACAGTATTGTCTCAGTTGGGGGGTGGCTTTTAATTAAAAACATATTAACAATATAAAAGAATGTATGTAACTTTAATAAATATAGTGAGGTGTGGACAACTTCATCCAGCCGAATTCTCTCTCAGAGAATACCATGAGTGTCAAGAAGAAATGTCTTGGGAACTTCTTGGTGGGCCAGTGGCTAAGACTGCACACTCCCAATGCAGGCAGCGCAGGTTCAATCCTTGGTTAGGGAACCAGATCCCACAGGCCGAAACTAAGAGTTCACATGCCACAGCTAAAAATCCTGCATGCTGCAATGAATATGGAAGATACTGGCTGCAACTAAGATCTGGCGCAGTCAAATAAATAATTTTTTAAAAAAGGAAGAAATGTCGTGATGAGATGGATGGAGTAGGGATGAGACACCAAAAATCATGCTAGTAGAAAATGATGGTCACTGATTGCTCCAACCTTACCTCCTAGAACAATCCTTGGCAAATGGCAGGAGCTCAGCAAATACTTGTTGAATGTATGAATTATGGAGTCTGCTTTTTAAGATGCATAGGTTCTATCAGCTGGAGAATTCTTTCTTGTGCTAGATCCTAGCAATGAGTTTCCCAGGTTAGAAACTGGAACAGAGGCAGCTAAGTCGATCTGCCAAATAGACAGGTGGGAGAGTTTGAATTTCCTGGGGTCATCTTGGAGAGAGAGTCAACAGAAAGGTCAGGCACGCACCTCACAGAGAAGCAGAGGGCGGCAGGAGGAGGGGGATCATTCAGGGAGGAGGGTGAGGTGGAGACCGGACTTTGGAGAACATAAACCTCCTTTTAAATATGTACTTTATTAAAGTATAGTGGATTTATGATGTGTTAATTTCTGCTATATAGTAAGTGATTCTGTTATATATATATATGCACATATATATACACACATTCTTTACTGTATTCTTTTCTATTATGGTTTATCACAAGATATTGACAATAGCTCCCTGTGCTATGCAGGAGGGCCTTGTTGTCTGTTTGTTTACCTACCTTATGTGTAATAGTTTGCCCCTGCAGGGGGACCTTGTTGTCTATTTGTTTACCCACCTTATGTGTAATAGTTTGCCCCTGCTACTTCCAAACTCCCAGTCCCGTTCCTCTCCCTGGCACCCAAGTCTGCCGTCTGTGTCTGTGGGCATCTTAGAGGAGCCTCAGTGGCCCGCTGTGGGGGGGCTAATGCAGAGCCTCTTCTCTGTCTCTCTTTCAGCGGGTAGCAACAGCTGCCTTACTCACTAATGCTTCTGTGAGTGGATTCAGAGAGGTGCTGAGTTCCCCACGTCTACGCAGCAGGTACAGACAGAAAATGAGTGAGCACACGGGTGAGGAAGAGTGAAGTGACGCACATGCAGATGAAAGAAGGAGAGCCAGCGATCCCCCTCCTGAAACACGCCCCCCTCTATCTGGCCAGCCATGTCCCCAGGGCTGTTTTAAAGTGCAGGTGGCTTGAAGTCGTGGTTTAGAGTGAGTGGCCGGGGTGTCGGGGGCTTTGGGGCCGGCATTTGTGCAGTTTTGAGTTTTATTGCATATTTCCTGGTGCACCTTATTGAAGGAAAATGTCTGCTACTTTTCACACACTGCTTCTAAAAATGTATAAAAATGGCAGGGCTCACAAATTTTGAGTTTCAAGAACCCATTTCTTTTCAATGTCATATCTAAAAATGAATCTCATCAATTTTATAGCTCTTCTGTCCCTTATTCCACTTCTGAATTCTCTTATGCAGCCAATCCTGTGTGGCCTTAGGCTCTCCTGGGGCTTTTAGAGTTTCATTATCTTTTGATATGTACACCTGCAATCTACATTAGAACTAAGAGGAAACGGCCCCATTTCCACTGCTTGATGTCCACGTTTTTGGCACATGAACCCTAAGCCTGATTGAATTCCCTTCAAATTCAAAGCTGACCCCCCACTCCTATCTTCTATCTCTTGGGTAATAGCCAAAGGCATTATGCTTTTCAAAGGACTTTGTAAAATTCCCTTTTTAAAAACTTCAGTGGGCTAAAAGTGGTTAAGGGCAACCTCCTTCTCAAATGTGGAAGCCAGCGTGTGTGTGCTTCTAAGTCGCTTCAGCCACGTCTGACTCTTTGTAACGCTATGGACTGTAGCCTGCTAGGCTCCTCTGTTCACGGGGATTCTCCAGGCAAGTATACTGGAGTGGGTTGCCAAGCCCTTCTCCAGGGGATCTTCCTGACCCAGAGATTGAACCTGTGTCTCTTACATCTCCTGTACTGGGAAGCCGGTTCTTTACCACTGGAGACACCTGGGAAGCCCTCATAGTAAAGTCTCTGAGATAGCAAAGTCCCTGGTTGTCAATCTAGTAAGTAGGCTCACCTCTCCATTTATTCTTCCCTCCTGGCTAGGGACGATTATTACTCTTAGATTTTAAAACATCTTGAAATGTTGGTTCTTAAAGTTCCAAGAAAGAACTAGAACAAATTAGCTTTATGACCGCATTAAAGGTTAGGAAAAACATCCAGAGGGCAACCCTATGACACTAGGCTCACTCTTTTGTTCATAAGTTTTCCTCTTCTTGTTTGTTTTGATTTTCTCATTACAAATATGATTCATGGTAATTAAAAAAAAAAACACAAAATGCAAACAAGGGATCCTTGATTTTCAAGCCTCATGACCTGACTGACCTTTTGGTTGAAGGTGATGAGCAATCTTCCAGTGTATGGCACTGTTCTTTATTGCAGCTTAAATAGCTGACTTATTCCAGCACTTTCAAATATTTTCTTGGAGTATGACTCATGATTTAAATTATGTATTTTTTAGATACTGAAAAAGTTTTCTCTTTCTCTTACTTTCTCTCTTGCTTTCTCTGTCTTTTTTTATACATGCAAATAAAGCAGAATTTTCATAAAACAATACTTACCCTTCCTACACATGATATGCACTGATACTTTCCATTCCATTCTTTTACATTAAAAAAAAAAAAACCTCTTCTGTTTCCCTTCCAATTTTAAGTAAATATTTTCTTAAATACAGACTCCTGGACTTGACCAATGAAAAGTTATAGAAATAATGACCAACCCAGTAGGAATAAATATCCATAGTGCTCAGATGTGTCTCTCTAAATATTATTTCCCACTAGAAAAAACCAGAGCTCTTTGAAAAAGTAGTTTGGGTCTGGGAGAGGAAATCTTTGAAATGGGCCAGAATTAATTGATCTACTAGACAGGAAAGAAGGTATTAAGGAATATTAGGGTTGTGTCACAATGACCCAAGAGTTAACCTGAAGAGGTTCCCACAGACCAAAGATGGGATAATTTGGCTAGATTATCCCATATAGTAAAAAACTATAACAATAACCACAGTGATTGAGACACACCAAATACTGGATTGGTCAAAAACTTCATTTGGGTTTTCCCATAACATCTTATGAAAAAACAAAATGAACTTTTTGGCCAACCAAATGTATTAGAATCTATGAGTTTGTAATGAGGCACCAAAAAAAAAACAAAACACACCTCTAGATGGTAATCCTGGAGGATGCTAGGGAACCAACTTATTATTCTAGAAACTGGCAAGTAAAGGGAAACAATTAAGCATTTATCCTGCCTTTCCTGCAGGGATTGGATCCCAGGAAAACTAAGTAATTGCTGAAGAAAGTTTTTAGAGGAGAAATTAGGCCAGTGAATGTGTAAGAATGTTAGAATGGACTCTTTTCATGAATGGATATAAAAGGATGATATTCTAATGAAATAATGGACATAGGTAATAATCGCCAATACCTGCTGAAGTCATTAGGGCAAAGCCCATGTCCAGATTAGGCTGGTAGCATCTGAGCCCACGGACCAATCTTAACCTCACAAAAAGAAAGACTGCCAATGTTATGCAACGCTACAGAAATTTTTCAACATCCCCAAGAAAAATCTTCCAGAAAATTGAAACTGGTTCTGATCAAATCTTTAACTCTATGTACTATTTTACAGGAAATGCAGAAGATAGAGGAACACAGTAAATGTTGGTAAGCACCACAACAAATAGGAGGCTGAAGAAGTACCATCCCACACCAAGTTGAGGGGGACTGTCTGCTTAAGCTACAGTTGATAGGGTCCAGCAAGGGAAGCCCAAAGAGCCCACAAATGCACTTTAAAACAAAGGGAAATACCTGGAAATTCATCAGGCTCTGCCAGGGCCAGAGAGAACCACCAGATTACACGGGTGTCAAACAAACACACCTCCCCTGTCCTTGACTCTCTCACCTCCTCCTCTTCAGCCCTGGAGGACCCAGGGCCACCTGATGGGGTGGAGGTGGGAGAGCTGTGGCCATCCTGCCTCCAGACAGGGCACCGGTGTGCAGAGTCCATGATGCTTCTGGGTCCACGTCAGCCGCAGCTCTGGTTCTCAGCCCAGGTTGATGGAAGAAGAAACAGAACAAATGGGCAAGGAGCCAAAAGGCAACAGAGACTATCAAATGTACGGAATAAAGGAGGAAGTGTGGTGGAACTGGGATTTCAGGCAATCTTCTCTAATCTTACAAATCAGCCTGTATATAGTGGTCAATGTCTGTGTCTTTTCTCTGTGTTTTATCTCATCTTGCCAAATTGTACACAATTCAAGGGATAAAAAAATCTCGGGACAGCCTCATCTATCACAGTTCACCATTCCTAACAACGGGATAAAAGAAACTAATCAAAATGAACTAATGAGGTGGTGTGGCCTGCCTTGGACTCTTTCTGAAACCCTCTCTCCTCTCCACAGTGGGGGCTCAGACTCTCTCTGCCAGGCAGCCGCTTGAGCTCCAAGAGATTCCCCACCCCCCACAGTGGCCTCTGCACACTCCACACTTTGTTTCAAGGGGGACCAGATGGCAGGTCTGGGTAGGGGTTCCCTAAAAGAAAAACAAGGTGTGCAGTTAAAGAAAATAAACAGGGAGGAAAAAGAGACAAAGGCAGCTGCTGATGGGAAGAGGTGGGCAGCTGGCTGAAGAGCTGCCTGAGATGGAAATAGAAAAGCCCCCCTCCTGACCAGATCTGTATCTGCATCTGAGGTCAAGGGGGTGTGGACCAGGAGCCTACGCCATCTCTGTGGTCAGACGCTAGGCAACAGCAGCTGCCTTGTACTTAGACTCAGCAGCTAAGCAAGCGGGAACAGCTGGGAGAGTGGCTCTGAGTGGAGGGATGTGGTGGAGGGTGGCTGGAACCCGGGGAAGAGGAGTGTAACTCAGAAGTGAATGCATCATGCCTGTGAGGCTGGAATCAGGAAGGGTGGAAGACAAGATGATTGAAGTCACAGGTCACAAGAAGGCGTGTCCTGGCCTGTGTTCCGGTGAGTGAGCTGGGAGGCCGGAAGTCATGCTGAGCTACTCTCTGAAGGGGCTTCAAATGTACATTTAGAGTGTGTCGCAGAATATTTCAGTCACTAGCAGAAACTAAAAGCAAAAATGTTGCAGTGGAGGGCCACTGAGAATGTTGAAGACATGGGATTTAAGGAAGAAAATTGAGTAGTGCAACAGAGATGCCGCCTGTGAAGCCTGAAATGTTTACTGTGACTTTTTGCAGAAGAAGTTCACTCTCCTCACTTCAGCCACTCGGGACCCACTCTCAAGGCTGGACCTGGGCCTGGTTCCCTCTGCAGCGCTCAGCCACCTGGAAAAGGGGGGTGATACAACCAAGTTAGGCTTCCTTGGAAAGGAGAAAGCAAGCACAAAATAGACTTTCCCCTCCCAGCCTTTGTGTGGATCACAACAAACTGGAAAATTCTTCAGGAGATGAGAATACCAGATCACCTTACCTGCCTCCTGAGAAACCTGTATGCAGGTCAAGAAGCAACAGTTAGAACTGGACATGGAACAACAGACTGGTTCCAAATAGGAAAAGGAGTACGTCAAGGCTGTATATCGTCACCCTGCTTATTTAACTTATATGCAGAGTACATCATGTGAAATGCCAGACTGGATGAAGCACAAGTTAAATCAAGATTGGAGGGAAAAATATCAATAACCTCAGATATGCAGATGACACCACCCTTATGGCAGAAAGTGAAGAGGAACTAAAGAGCCTCTTGATGAAAGTGAAAGAGGAGAGTGAAAAAGCTGGCTTAAAATTCGACATTCAAAAAGCTGAAAAAAACTAAGATATGACATCTGGTCTCATCACTCATAGCAAATAGATGGGGAAACAATGGAAACAGTGACAGATTTTATTTTATTGGGCTGACTCCAAAATCACTGCAGATGATGACTGCAGCCATGAAACTAAAAGATGCTTGCTCCTTGATAGAATAGCTATGACCAACCTAGACAGCATATTAAAAAGCAGAGATATTATTTTGCCAACAAAGGTCCGTCTAGTCAAAGCTATGGTTTTTCTAGTAGTCATGTATGGATGTGAGAGTTGGACCATAAAGAAATCTGAGTGCTGAAGAGCTGATGCTTTTGAACTGTGGTGTTAGAGAAGACTCTTGAGAATCTCTTAGCCTGAAAGGAGATCAAACCAGTCCATCCTAAAGGAAATCAGTCCTGAATACTTATTGGAAGGACTGATGCTGGAGCTGAAGCTCCAATACTTTGGCCATCTGATGTGAAGAACTGACTCATTGGAAAAGGCCCTGATGCTAGGAAAGATTGAAAGCAGGAGGAGAAGGGGACAACAGAGGATGAGATGGTTGGATGGCATCACCAACTTGATGGATGTGAGTTTGAGCAAGCTCTGGGAGTTGGTGATGGACAGGGAAGCCTGGCGTGCTACAGTCTATGGGGTCGCAAAGAGTGGGACACAACTGAGCTACTGAACTTACTGACAGCCACAGTTTATTAATCTGTCCCAGGATAGTAATGTCCTAAGCCAGAAGAGTCTAATTTTTTGAACTTGAAAAGATGGAAGGGGGCCAGTCCCTCTTTGGTGTCTTGATTGTCAAAATAAGCCTGAGAGTTGCCAGTGGCCAAGTTCCCAGTGCTATCGAGGACACCAGTTTGACAGAATGGAGCAAGTTTCAGAAACAAAAGATGAAGAAGCAGAGAGAGTGTGCTGGCAATATTCATGTTCCTGGTTCCAGGTGGGGCCCAGCTGCAGACTTCATCTTGCAGAGATTAGGAATGGAACCATCGCATTCTCCTTGTTACCCATGCAAGTTTCATGTGACTGGGATGCTTCACTTTCAGACATATGAGACCCAGCAGCTCCAGGCTTTAAAGAATCTACTACTGACCTGGGGAGCTAGAACTTTCTCTCTAAAATGAGAACTAACACCAGAATGTCAAAACTAAGGACCAAAGGATACACTCAGCCAGAAGTGCCATAGGATTTCAGAAGGGAGAGGGATGGGCATGAATTGGTATGTTCAAAGAAAAGTTATGAATGCGGGTAAACTTGAGAGAGACCTGAATGCAAGAAGGAAAGGCTGGGGGATCTCACAGCTGGAGAACTGTCTGGGCAGAGTCAGAGGTGAACATGCACAAAGCAGATTCAGAATAGTGTGGTAGGCCAGTCTTACCAAGCTTGTGGCTTCCTTGTTCAGTCAAGAGCAGTCAAAAGCCACATGAATCCACTGACAAATAATGAGCAAGGGCCTGATATGATGCCGTTTGCAGCTATTATCGTTACTGTTTGTTCAGATTCTGATGCAGTTTCACTTACATATCTGGAGTGCATGGTAAAATTCTGAATTCTCTTTTGCTACGTGTGTGCTGGTAAGTTAAGGCCTATCCTCCTTAGAAAAGCACTGTTAGTAGAGTTCAGCTATTGTTCAGTGTCCTTCCCAAATTATACATCAGCCACGAAGCCAGAGTGAACGGCTCCACCAAAGAGCGCTGAACTGAACAAGTCAGGAGAGCTTCCTGCACTCCGTAACTTCCTAAGTCCACCTTCTTGACACTTTGAAGGATGAGGCAGGGAAACTGCTGGTCTCCTGGTAATTATCACCACCTGTTCTCTAAGCAGCCCTTCCCCAGTTACATCTCTCCACAGGAAAGCGAGGGAGGGTGAAGGGAGAGAGCCAGCTACACAGACTTGGCCGGTCTGCCTGGCAAGTGTCACTTCTGCAGACCCTGTCTGCAGGGTCACATTCTCCCGTTCTGGGAACCCGTCAGCCCTTGGCACAATTGGGAAATGGCTAACACATATTCGAGGCTCCCTGTCTCCTTTTAGTGCTTTCTTCTAAACCAGCTTTCTCAACTTTCTATTGATACCTTTCTCAGGCTCCTGGACGCTGCCCAGCCCGATTCTCCTGCCAGGATCTCATTCTGTAAGATTATGTGAAACACCTCATTGTGAAGGTTATCTGGATTGTGCCAACAGCCTCTGTTTAGCTTTTCTGCTCCCAGCTGCACTCCCTTCAAGGCAGCCCTCCACATAGTCTGAGCTTTGGAAAGTGTGAACTTGCTCCATAACCCCCTCCCACCTAGATTGAAGTCCTTCAAGGATCCCACAGTGCCTGATGAATAGAGTTCAAGTTCCTTGATATGATGCAGACCGGTGACTCTCAAGTGTGGTCCCCAGACCAGTAGAAGTATCCCCTGAACCTCTCTCCAGACCTACTGAACCAGAAACCCTGGTGTGGTGTCCAACCATTTGTGTTTAACAAGCTCTCCTGGTGGTCCCGATGTAAGGTCAATTTTGAGAAGCGTTGATGTAGGCAATCCCTGCCCACTGACCCAATGTACTTCCCATGGGTTTAGCTCAAATGGGCAAAGAGACGTCACCCGATCTGTCAGTCTCTCCAGGTTTTGGTGTCTATCTGGTGTGCTGTGTTGAAGGTGATGAAGCCTTAGCCTGAGTGTATCAGGCAAGAAAATAGCTCCACAACTGATCAGTGAAGTCTATGTGTGTAAGGAATAGAGTAATCATGGCACTGTCCAGTCTCATTCTAGCCACAGATTACCAGTCCCTCCAGTTCACCAAGGCTTGTGTTGAATTAACCTGATGGAGATAACCAGCTACCCTGGGAGAAAAAAATGTGTATTTCAAAAGATAACAGGCTGAAGACGGTTTAGTGTTAGTTTCTCAGTCGTGTCTGACTGGAGACACGACTTTCCAACCCCATGGACTGTAGCCTGCCAGGCTCCTCTGGCCATGGGATTCTCCAGGCAAGAATACTGGAGTGGGTTGCCATTCGCTTTATCCAGGAGATCTTCCCGACCCAGGGATCAAACCCAGATTTCCTGCATTGCAGGCAGATTCTTTACTGTTTGAGCCGCCAGGGAGAGGGTTAAATTTAGCCCTAAAGAACCAGTGTCTAAGAAGGAAGGAAGTGACAGGGTCCAGGTACCCGGGTAGCGTCTGAGGCTGGGGGTGCTCGGCCGTGGAGCCACGCGGTACCTTTCCGTTCTGGGCTTAGCTGTAACTGATTAGCGGAAGGGCTCAGCCCTAGGGCAGCATGGAGACCCCATGGGAGGCAAGCCAGCCCGCATCGTCTGCTGCTGGAGATGGATGCTGTGGCCGGGCTCCTGCTCAGGATCCCTAAGTCCTAAGGGGGAATTTAAGTGCGGTACTTAATTTTTCCTCCACAAGAGGCAGAGGGCAGGGAGGCCAGACGGGGAGGGGCCAGAGGGGCTTCAGGAGCCAACACAGCTGGGAGTGATTAAGACTCAGCCTGGAAGGCAGCAGACAGGTAATAGTCTGGGGCCTGGCAGAGCTTCAGCAAGAAACCTTTGCCCCAGAAGCGTTTGGCAGCCCCCTCCGCTACGCTTTGACTCGGCGTCTGACGTGGCTGTGGAGGCATCACAGTGAAAAATGAAAAGTGTTCAGCAAGTTCCTCTGTACTCTGGAGATGGGGGGCTATTTCTCATTGCTTCCTGTACCCAAGGGGCCAGATGCTCCCTCCAGACCTACCTGGAGAAAAATATAGCTCAGAATTTCCTGTGGACCTTTTTCCTTTCCTGAAGGCTGAGGCTTACATTTCCTGCTTGGGCCATTCAGCTGCACTTTCTTTCAGATGACTCCAAGGTACGCATGGTGCTTCTCCATCGTCCCCTCAGGTCCTCCCTCACCCAGATTTGTCCCAGACCTGGCCCAGCTGGGTGACCGTGACGGCAGCCAATTCCTTCTCTTCCCTCTACTTTTGAAGTTTCACACCTTCCTGGAAATTCTCAAGCTTAGCATTCCTCTTGGACATTATAAATGTAAATCTTACATTGGAGTTTTTCAAGGAAATCTATTTAATAAAAAAGAGAGCTCTACATCCCTCTTTATTATGGGAAAAAAGTGCCCCAGGATTTATTTACAATGATCCACACATGAAATGTTCCAGTACAGCCCGCAGTAATTCCCTTGCCATAATTCACGAAGGACGAATGCCAACAAAAACAGGCTTGTGTTTTATCTTAGAAATTTCACCTATGCACCTCTAAGAACAAACTTAAATGCAGAAGCGGTTGAGGAACCCTCCTTGACACCCCGTTTCCCCTGAATTGAGCCTGCTTTGCAGGAGCACAATCTGCACTCCATTATGCCTCATTTTCTGAGTCTTGCTAAGTAGTATCAGGCCTGCCACCCTGACTGTTAAATGTCATTTAAGACCTAATTAATCTAACTGCTCTGACAAGTTTAAATTAGTTCCCACAGAGACCATAATTTGCCTTTTCCCAACTGATAGTGCGACAGGCATATTTTTAAAAGACTTTAAAAAAGTTAACCAAGTAGTACATGTTCATCATAGAAAAATAAAAAAAAAAATTAACTGACATCAAAATAAGAAGATTTTTAAAAATCACACAGTTTTGTCATACAGTTATAAACACTATAAATACCCTCATGTAAATCCTTTACCTTTTTTGGTTTGTGTCAGGAGGTGATATTTCAAAAACTATCAATGAGCATTTTTCTTTTACATTTTCATGTTCCTGACTCAAAATACGATTTTACAAGGCAGTGACTCTTAAGGCCAAAGTGAAAGTGAAAGTGAAGTCGCTCAGTCGTGTCCGACTCTTTGCGACCCCATGGACTGTAACCTACCAGGCTCCTCCGTCCATGGAATTTTCCAGGCAAGAATACTGGAGTGGGTTGCCATTTCCTTCTCCAGGGGATATTCCTGACCCAAGGATCGAACCCAGGTCTCCCACATTGCGGGCAGACACTTTACCTTCTGAGCCACCAGGGAAGACCCTCTTAAAAGCCAAGTTTTATTCAAAGAGAGAGGAATTTTCTATTGAGATACAAATGACATACAACTTTATACTGGGCTTCCCAGGTGGCACTAGTGGTTAAGAACCCGCTTCCCACTACAGGAGATATAAGAGACACAGGTTTGATCCCTGGGTTGGGAAGATCCCCTGGAGGAGGGCATGGCAACCCACTCCTGTATTCTTGCCTGGAGACTCCCCATGGACAGAGGAGCCTGGTGGGCTACAGTCCATGGGTCACACAGAGTCAGAATGACTGAAGCGACTTAGCACACAGCTTTATATTAGTGTCAGGTGTATAACATAGTGATTCAGTATTTGTATATATTGTGAAATGATCACAATAAGGCTAGTTACCATCTGTCACTATACATAGTTATCAATTATTTTTCTTGTGACTTTTAAGATCTATTCTCTCAGCAACTTTAAAAATGTATATTTATTTATTTCTTTGGCTGCACCGGGTCTTAGTTGCAGCACTCAGGACCTTTCGCTGTGGTGTGCGGGCTTCTCTGGTTGCAGCCCGCAGGCTTCTCTCTCGTTGCAGTTCTTGGATTCCAGCACTTTCATCCTCGGTAGTTATGGTACACGGACTTAGTTGCCCTGAGGCATGTGAAATCTTAGATCTCTCACCAGGGATCAAACCCATGTTCCCTGCATTGGAAGGCAGATTCTTAACTACTGGGCCATCAGGGAAATCTCCTCTCTCAGCAACTTTTAAATATGCAACACAGTATTATTAACTATAGTTACCATGCTCAACGTTACAACCCCGAGACTTATTTATTTTATAACTGGAAGTGGCGGGGGGAGTTGAAAGCCCACATTCACATGCAGATAAACTAGAGAGAGAGCTAGGGAGACAGAGGCCACATATGGACACATAGCACTCAGTCTGTCTGCTTCAAGACATAGGAGTATGTCAGGTAGGATGAGAGGAACCCCAAGGATACAGGATTCTGCCCATGGGATACATCTTAGTTACTCAGTGTAAGGCCAGGTGTGGTTCCTCAGACAGTATTCAGTTCCTTGTCTCTGATGTTGGAAACTTGCTGCTGAAACCAAGGACCAACTGTCCATCATACTGTGATGGCTGTCTCAGGGATGAGACGTAGATGAGGAAAAAGCCTGAAAAGCTGACTACATAGACCGGCAAGGGACACAGTTGCCTAGACAGACTGTTCCTAAAATGGAAGAGTTGATCAAATTGGACTAAATGTCTCCAATCCAATTGTTACCCAGCAGGGTAGGGAGCTTGTGAGCAAACTCAAATGAATCATCAGTTAGTAAAGAAACTACTGTTTTTCCCTGCACATCTGAATATAGTCTGAATAAATTTTACCAACCCACAGCTGACATATAAAAATGTCTGGAGGGACTTCCCTGGTGGTCCAGTGGCTAAGACTCCATGCTCCCAATGCTGTGGGCTTGGGTTCCATCCCTGGTCAGGGAACTAGATCCCACATGCCACAACCAATGATCACATGTGCTGCAGCTAAGACCCAGGGCAGCCAAATAAATAGATAGGTATTTCTTAAAATGTCTGGACACGCTGGAGCTGGGATTAGAAAGAGTAGGCTGATGATATAAGCTACTTCCCACCCTGTCCCAGAGATTTGTCGCACAGACCCCAAATCACTTAGCTGCCTCAGAACACCTACTGGATATGAGGGGTCCCGGAGGAGAACACTTGAGCCTTGTAGCACTGAAACTCAGACATGAGTGGTAGGCAGGGTGGGGACAGGGTCAGAGGTTGGATTTCAGGGAGCAACTCCAGCAAACCATGAATGAAGAAGGCTCCAGTGCAGGGGCCAAATTCAGAAGCAAGGCCTGGAGATCCAAAGGGAGAAGGTGTCTGGGTAAAGAAGAAGCTGGGTGTGAATCTTTACAACCCAGACTCCCTGAAGCTACTGTGAGCCCTATGAAGAAAGCGGGCAGGCTAAGGGGCAGACAAAATCCAGGGAAAGGCATTTGAACTCCAATCTCTTAAAAACAATTCTAAAGTCCCCAAAGTCTGGGCAAGAGAAGTTATTTCCCACTTGGACACAAACGCGTTAGTAGGAAACCCTCACCTACACTAAGCTGAAACTCTTTATGGGTTTCTATATATCCCACTTAGTATGGTTATTTCATTGCAGAAATAGTCATAACCACACACTAGGGGTATTGAGTAACACACAGCATATTTACCACGTTACCTTTCTCAAATCTGAACTTTTCTGAATTTGAAACACCTCTGGCTGTGTGTTTCAGATAAGGGATGTGTAACATGTATTTTGACTCCTGTGTTGGGAAGATCCCCTGGAAAAGGAAATGGCAACCCACTCCAGTATTCTTGCCTGGAGAATTCCATGGACAGAGGAGCCTGGTGGACTACAGTCCATGGGACTGCAAAGAGTTGGACACGACTGAAGCGACTTAGCACAGCACAAGATGTATTTCAGAACTGCCCTTGCCATCCATGCAAGGCACAGTCTTAACTGAGTAAACTTCTCTTTGCTGTCCAGACATTAGATTTGCTCTAATGCTTTCAAAGAGGTTATAGAGTTTTATCTAACAGAGATAGAACTGACATTTATTTTCTTTATCTGATTTTTAAAGCTGATTTGATGGATGAAGAAAAATTTAGCCAGCTTTTTAAATTTTCAAGTTTATGAGAAATTGGGAAATGCCATTTCCCTCCCTCCCCACCCCCACCCCATTTTGATTTACTTTCCTTTTTATGGTTTATTCAGATTGTATGGAGGAGCAATGTCATCAGACAATAGATGGGTGGGTAATTATTTTTGCAACACTTGGTATTTGGGGATGCACTTTGGAAACATCTACTTAGGCTAGAGATTGTAAAGAAGAGGGTTAAGTCTGTCTGCTACAAACCCCACTGTCTCCTGTACCATTTAGTGTAGTCCTCATCACATTTACCATTTAGTTTATTTGCTCTAATCCTCATGAAATGATAAAATGGTAATTTTATCACTACTGTTGATGAAATGCATTAAAGTTTGTCCAGTAACAGCCCCATTTGTGTAGCTGAGTGAACCAAAGCTCAGGCGGGTTAAGGAACTCGCCCAAAGTCACACAGACAGCAAGTAGCAGAGTCAGGATCCCCTGTCTCCTTCCTTCTTTATTTAAAATAAATTTATCTATCTTTTCATATTTATTTACTTACTTTTGCTTGCCCTGGCTCTTTGTTGCTGTGAGGGGTTTTTCTAGTTGTAACAAGCAGGCTTCTCATTGCAGTGGCTTCTCCTACTTGGAGCACTGGCTCTAGAGCGTGAGGACACTTGCGGGCTCTAGAACTCAGGCTCAATAGTTGTGGCTCATGGGCTTAGTTGGATCTTCCCAGGCTGGGGATAGAACCCATGTCTTCTGCACTGGTGGGCAGATTCTTAACCACTGAACCACCAGCGAAGCCCCTCATTTCTTCTTAAGGGCTATGGCCTCCTGGCTGGTCTCCACACCACTGGTCTTGCCTACCTTCAGTGCCCCCTCTAAGTGCCTTGAATCCATCCTCCAACACATCTTTCCAATGCTCGTTTCTGTTCATGGAACTTCCCTGCTGAAAGTTTTCCAATGGTTTCTCTCTGCCCTCAGAATAATACCTATTCTTATTCTGGTATAGAATACCACTTATCATGTGACACTTTCTAACTTCATCTCCAAGCTACAAAGCACTGCTTGACATTTCCTAAAATGTCTGTTCACTCTTCTTATTTGCACAACTTATTTCCCCCACTCAGAAGACTTCTCACTGCTGTTCCTCCAGTGCTCCTCATAATTCAGTCTCATCTCGCTGCCACCATGGTCTGGTGACTACTGCAGAAGCCACCTCACAGATCTCTCTCGTCTACCCTCACCCACCTCACACCTCTCCCCCAGTCCATTCTCCTGAGAGTAGCACATGGGTGGTTTAAAGCAGAAACCAAGTCTGCCATTCTTCTGCCCTTGGTGGCCAACCCTCATCATGACTCACAAGGCCCAGCATGGCCTGGTCCAGTTCACCTGTCCACCATCCCCTTGAGTACCAATGTTCCACCCACACTGGCCACCTTCCTGTCTCTTGTCACCACCTCAGGGCCTTTGCACTTGCTGTTCTCTTGGTCAAGAATGCTTTTTCCCTAGTTCTTATCATGGCTGACATGCCTCTCCACCTTTGGGTCTTCACTTAAATAAAGCCTCCTCAGAGAGCCCTTTTCTGACCTTTCTCCCACTCATTCTAAATTCAAGAGCACTCTGCCCCTGGCTGCCACCATCTCCACTCCACTCCACTCCACGACCACTCTCCATCATGGTATTCTGTTTGCATCCTTCCCCATGTCTTTCAGAGACATAATCATTTGATGTACTTGTTCATGTATTATTTTATGTATTTTTTATTCCCCCTCCCACTAGACTATCATTCTTTTCTCAGCTCCTGGACCTAGTGCTCAGCCCAAATTTTATTTGTTGATTAGAAGAATGAGTGAATGAGTAAATGAATGACTCCTCCACCTCTCAGCACAAGCATCAACTCATTGCAGAAGCTTTCCTGCCCCCTCCCAGCTGAATTGGGCTTCCTATTACAGATACTGATTTTCTTATGTTTCTCCCCATCCCCCAGGCTGATTGATCATCAAGAGAAAGGACTGTGCATATATTCTTTGTGCCAACCACAGTGCCTGGTGCAAATGGTGAGAGGTTCATAAATGTCTCTTTAGTTAATGAAGATTGAATACATAAAAAAAAAAAAAAAAAAAAAAAACAAAAAGCCCTGCAGTTTCTGTGACAGCTCACAGCTCCAACCACAGTCAACTCTGCTTCATTCTCGCTGGTAATCCTGCTTCAGCTCAGCGCTTGACATAGGGGAGGTGTTCAGGAATATTTGTTAATTGGAGGAATAAATACATTTTTAAAGGAGCAATAGACCTACAGAGCTTATCTGTTTATTAGCAACTACCCTTTCACAAAACTGTGCTTAAGCTTTAGCTTCATGTCATTTTTGTCCATTACCAAGGAGAATATGACTTTTCTGAATCTAAAATACCCTAAGATTTTTTTTCTTTTAGCAGAGACTACACTTGACACTCTTTGGATAACTCCATATTAATTAACCCATTCATTCTCTCACTCACTCATTTATCCACATATCTGTTCCCAGAGTTCCCAAAGGCCCAAGCTCGATTGTCTACACTGTAGTGTTCTTTATTGAAAGATCCCTAAACACAGATCAGTTCTTCAGCTTACTGGGTGAGAGGGACTATTAGCCCTTTTTACCTTAAGGAACTAGGGCCCAAGAGATGGGAGAGGACATGAGCTGCAGACCTGGAAGTGAGAGACGTTCTTAGGATTTCATCTTCTAACCTAGGTCTGATGGACCCCATCCACCCTGGCCTGTTACTTCCCCGGAAGCCATCTGGAGTCCCTACACGTGGTCATTTTCTTCAGCTTCTCTCCTTGCCTGCCCCTCTCCCACCTTCCCCTCGTCAATGTGCTACTGACCCTGTCAGCTTCCCCAGTAAACGAAAGAATATCTGGAAATACTGATCACCTTGAACTAGTGCTATCTCATGCATTGAACTCTTAAAAGTTCAGTGGAAAACCACATATAATTTGTTTTTCCAGTTTTCTGATTTTAAAATAATACACACGTATTTGTGGAAATTTTAGGAAATACACAAAAGACAACGAAGAAAATTAAGGACACCAGTATTATCATGCCACACAAATAACCACTGTTAATATTTTTAACATTCCCTTCCACTTGACATAATAACTTCCTGTGCCTGTCATGTTTAGGTCTTCCTCCTCCCTTGTCTAGGTGCTCAGTAAATGAATGAACATGTAGTTCTGCTTTTTTCCCAAAAGTGATATATTGTTTTGTTATCTACCTTTTAAAAACCTAACATCAAGGAGAACATAGGCAAAACAGTCTCCGACATAAATCACAGCAGGATCCTCTATGACCCACATCCCAGAATTTTAGAAACAAAAGCAAAAATAAACAAATGGGACCTAATGAAACTTAAAAGCTTTTGCACAACAAAAGAAACTATAAGCAAGGTGAAAAGACAGCCCTCAGATTGGGAGAAAATAATAGCAAATGAAGCAACAGACAAAGGATTAATCTCAAAAATATATAAGCAACTCCTGCAGCTCAATTCCAGAAAAATAAATGACCCAATCAAAAAATGGGCCAAAGAACTAAACAGACATTTCTCCAAGGAAGACATACGGATGGCAAAAAAAACACATGAAAAGATGCTCAACATCACTCATTATCAGAGGAATGCAAATCAAAACCACAATGAGGTGCCATTACATGCCAGTCAGGATGGCTGCTATCCAAAAGTCTACAAGCAATAAATGCTGGAGAGGGTGTGGAGAAAAGGGAACCCTCTTACACTGTTGGTGGGAATGCAAATTAGTACAGCCACTATGGAAAACAGTGTGGAGATTCCTTAAAAAGGTGGAAATAGAACTGCCATATGACCCAGCAATACCACTTCTAGGCATACACACTGAGAAAACCAGATCTGAAAGAGACACGTGCACCCCAATGTTCATCGCAGCACTGTTTATAATAGCCAGGACATGGAAGCAACCTAGATGCCCATCAGCAGACGAATGGATAAGGAAGCTGTGGGACATATACACCATGGAATATTACTCAGCCATTAAAAAGAATTCATTTGAATCAGTTCTAATGAGATGGATAGAACTGGAGCCCATTATACAGAGTGAAGTAAGCCAGAAAGATAAAGACCATTACAGTATACTAACACATATATATGGAATTTAGAAAGATGGTAACGATAACCCTATATGCAAAACAGAAAAAGAGACTCAGATGTATAGAACAGACTTGTGGACTCTGTGGAAGAAGGCGAGGGTGGGATGTTTCAAGAGAACAGCATCGAAACATGTATATCTAGGGTGAAACAGATCACCAGCCCAGGTTGGATGCATGAGACAAGTACTCGGGCCTGGTGCACTGGGAAGACCCAGAGGGATGGGGTTGGAGAGGGAGGTGGGAGGGGGGACCAGGATGGGGAATACATGTAAATCCATGGCTAATTCATTTCAATGTATGACAAAAACCACTGCAATGTTGTAAAGTAATTAGCCTCCAACTAATAAAAATAAATGGAAAAAAAAGATAGATTTTGAAAGCTTAAAAAAAAATAAAATAAAAACCTAACATCATATCAAGAACATTATTTCGTTGAACTTTTTCTACAAAAATACTTTTAATCATTTAACACAACATTTATTGGATTTCTTTAAAATAGAGCTATTTAATATTCTAAAATATAGGTACAAGTTTTTAAGCAATCCTTCATAGTTGAAAGATTTGGATATTTTTTGCCTTCTTTTCTCACTAAAAATAACACCACAAGTCCTTTAACTTAAAAATTTCTCACTTAAAAATAACACTACAAGACCTTAGTGGGTATATATGATTGTTTCTATAGCATCTGTTCCTAGGGGTAGAATTACCAGAATTACACGTTTAACACTTGTGACATACATTGACAACTTGTCCTTGAGAAGGCTGGTCTAGTCTATCCAGCCCAATTGTGAGGTATGTGGGTGCCTTAGTATTGCCTGGAGTTTAGTGCTTTTTTTTTTTATTTTTTATTTTTTATTTTTTTTTTATTTTTATTAGTTGGAGGCTAATAGTTTAGTGCTTTTGAAGTATCATTTAAATCATTCCAGGGTAAAGTGCTATCAAAGCAAGATGCATTTACCACTTTACTTCATCTACTTCAGTTGAACATAAATTGCTCTGAGTGGTTGCGTTTTTCTTGTAAAAGGCATGCTTGTTGCTAGCACGTCTTCCTGTCAACTAGAGGACTGGGGGACTTCACTGGTGGTTCAGTGGTTAAGAATCCATCTTCCAATGAAGGGGATGTGGGTTTGATCCCTGGTCCCAGAACTAAGATCCCACATTCTGTGGGGCAACTAAGCCCTTGAGCCACAACTACTGTGCCCACGCCTAAACTAGAGAACCTGGGTGCCATAACTAAGACCCGAGAAAGAAAAAAAGAAAGGAAGGAAGAAAGAGAAAGAAAGAAAACCAACTAAAGGACCAACTCTCCACTCCCAGTCTTAGATGAAGTGCATCTTTGTAGATTCATGGCCTCCTCAGCCTGCCTTTGGTCAAGATGTTGATGATTCCTGGTTTTAGTTCAGATGGAAACACATCATGGCATCTGCTGCCAATTCCCAGTACAGGAGGCTGAGCTCCTGCAAGACTCCAGGTCCCTTCGGGATAACAAGGTGGGACATGGGATACATCTTAAGACGTGGTCACCTTTGAGGTAGCCAGCTAGGCTCAGCTAGCCTCTGAGGCCTGTGCCAGAGACCTTCTCAACAAACAGTCCCACCCAGGGCCTGAGGGTCCCCAACCAAACCTCCTGCCTACCTGCCAGATACGAGCCTTCTGCTTTACAGTAAGTCCATTCAGTCTATCCTTGTCTGTGCTCTTTCTAAATGAAAAAAAGTGCCCCAAATGCATACCTCTCTGTGTGTTCTTGGTCACTTCAGTCGTGTCTGACTGCTTTCGACACCATGGACAGTAGCTCGCTAAACCCCTCTGTCCATGAGATTTTTCCAGCCAAAATACTGGAGTGGATTGCCATGCCCTCCTCCAGGGGATCTTCCTGATCCAGGGATCAAGCCTGCGTCTCCTGTATTGCAGGCAGACTCTTTACCTACTGAGCCATCAGAGAAGCCCCATACCTCTTTATACTCTACTAGTTACTTAGAGGATGAAATGGAATGATCATACAAGCTCTCAAATAATTCTCTGCTGGTTCCTTCTTCCATTGTCTCTGCATCCAGGCTTAAGTGGGAGGTAGCCGCGAGCTAGCGTACCTTTCGGTTCATGCATTGCTCAGAATATCCCAAATCAGTGAACGCTGGGCTCCCTGCTCCCTGATCTCTTCTTCCCTCTCACGTCTCCCTAAGAAGGTTGTCACTGAAAGAGATTTGCCGCAGACAAGTAAACCCTGGATAAGTGGGAGGGACGAAGCCCACTGACTTACGAAAAAACATACAAGAATTCCTTTAAATATATAATCCTTTTAACATACAGGGCAATAGAAAAGGTACCTAAGTAGCCATTTTTGAAATCAGTATTCTGTTAGTATATTTTAAAATTCCATTTCTGTGTTTTAATTTAACTTTAATTTTATTATTATAATATAGTCAACTAAATATTAGTAGCTATTTACTTATGTATGCTCAGTAGCTTCAGTCATGTCTGACTCTGTGCGACCCGATGGACTGTAGCCAGCCTCCTCTGTCCATAGGATTCTCCAAGGCAAGAATACTGGACTGGGTTGCCATGCCCTCCTCCAGGGAATCTTTCCAACCCAGGGATCGAACCTATATATTATACCTCCACATTAATAGATGCCTGGTACAGAGGCTGCCTGAGGAAACCTCCATCAAACATTTTACAATATTATTTTTAAAAAATTTTTTGGCTGCACCACAAGGTATGTGGGATCTTAGTTCCCCAAACATGGATTGAACGCACACCCCCTGCATTGCAAGGCAGATTCTTTACCACAGTACCACCAGGCAAGTGCATATTTTGTATTGTAATATGAAAATGACCTTTGTCATTCTCCTCTTTTATCCTTATCCTCCCTTACTACTCTCATCCTCTTCTTCTGCTAAATGAATTATTTCCCCTCTTCTTTTGCTAAAAGGAATGAATTTTCCCCTATCTTGTTTAGTGCTTTAAAGAAAGTGACTGGTTTCAAAGACAGAGGAAAATAGACTTCTTCACTGTCTTCCAGGGAATGGGCCAGGAGAAACCAAAAGTTCTAAAATGATGTGAACACACATCTGAGTATTCTATCCATTGGGAACCTGGCCCCACAAGGCTCCAATTATTATTAGAGGAAATTACAGGACACAGATGCAAAAATCTCTGACCCGGCCTCCGCGGTCATGCAGGGCCAGGCCTCTCGGAAGGCTCTGGAGTGGCGTGGCCCTCCGCTCTGGCCTGGAGGCCTGGAGACTGACCTTCGAGAGAGATGCAGGCCCCCTCAGGAAAAGAGGGCTCTCCCTGGCACCATCAGCACTGACTGGCGTGGCTCGAAACGCTGCAGGCACATTTTCTTGCCCCAGTAAGAGTCTCAGGGGATGTCGTGCAGCTGTGAGTGGTCATAGAGCCAATGTGGTGACTTCATCTCTGGCCAGAGAGCAGACCATTAACAGATCAGAGCCACTAGCTAGAGCTAAATAGGGGTGAGCAGGAAAGCCTGGAAAAGATGGAAGAGTCACCTGTGGGTGTTAAAAACCACACCCTACCAGGAATAGAATCATCCTACTATAAATTAACAACATCCCACATAAGCATGGAGGGGACTGATGAGAATTCAAGCTCCTGACTCAGGTTTTATTTAACAGATGCCCAGTGTCCTTCATCTGGCTCCTCAACGGCTGACTGAGCCCCCATAGGACAGGGACATTTGTTTTAAGCTGTTTTCACTCATTTCCTAATGCTGGGGATATGTGTGTTTAGTAATGTCCATTTATGTGGGGAACTTGAGCGATCTTCCCTTTTATGTTTAAAAAAAAATGTATGGAAATATTGCTGACTTAACAGCATTATGTCAGTATCCGCTGCACAGCAAAGTGATTCAGTTATATATACACACATTCATTCATTCTTTTCCAGATTCTTTGCTCATATCAGTATCACAGAATGCTGAGTAGAGTTCCCTGTACTATACAGCTGGTCCTTGTTGGTTATCTAGCTCATACATAGTAGTTGTTGTTATTGTTGCTGTTATCGATCAGTTACTAAGCAATGTCCGACTCTTTGTGACCTCATGGACTGTAGCCTGCCAGGCTCCACTGTCTGTGGGATTTTCCAGGCAAGAATACTGGAGTGGGTTGCCATTTCCTCTTCCAGCATATAGAGTATTGTGAGTATGTTAATCGCAAACACCTGATTTATCCCTTCTCCCAACATTTCCCCTTTGGTAATCATAAATTTGTTTCCAATGTCTGTAAGTCTGTTTCTGTTTTGTAAATAAGTTAATTTTTATCTTTTAAAAAAATTAAATTCCACATATGAGTGATATCATATAATATTAGATCTTCCCCTTTAGAGCATCTTTAGAACTCCCAAATACTCTTGCTTTGGAAAGAGAAATTTGGGACTTATATAGATCATGTAATAATCTGTGGTGAGGACTGATTCTGAAAGTGCTATTGGCTGGTGGTGGTGTTTTTGACACTGAATACCAAGGCAGTTAAAGTCAAATTTTCTCACTTGGTTGTGTGGCTTTTCCATGTTCTTTAGGTCAACACATTGAAACAACCCTTCATTTTTAGACATTGTGATAGGTGCATATGTATTTAAATTCTAATTTCTGAATATTGAATCATTTTATAAACAACAGGGCATTGCGTTATTTAAAGGATACTTTGTGAATCCTTTTGTTTGGTTGGGCTTGGGAGAATAAACATTCACTCTCCTCAGACAAAAGAAATATCCTAGTAGTGGATAATCTTATTAATAAAAATCAGAATATATCAATGTTATTTACAAAGTCCTTCAGTGTTTTTTCAAAATCACAATATATTTTTCTTATCACCTTTTAATGGTACACTCCAATATTTTTCAAAGGATATTTTAAAAAAATATATATCAAAGGACAGCTTTCAAAGTTCCAGTGTACTAAATAATGGCAATTTTTTTCACTTGTTGCTCAAAGTCTTTTTATGAAGCTGTGAAGTCCCTGGTATGTTCTGGGCACTACAAATTGACCCTAACCGCTCTTTTCTAGGTATTTCCAGGTAGAAAGTCATTTAAGGCAAGGCTTATCAGCTGAGATTGCCTATCCCAAGCTAGCTCTTAGTTACTCATACATGGTTAATTTGCTGTACCACCGCTGACCTTCAGGACTGGTGGAATGTCACCAGGGCCATCTCCTTCTCAACTCTGGGATTAAATAAGGCTCCTTTAGAGTACAAGTCAGAATTCTCTCTGAGCCAGACTGCAGAATCTCTAGAGAGCAGCTGAGAGAATAGAAGTCTCCAGCTAAGAAACAGCCATAAGAAAGAACAGAAGAAAGGTGGGGTGGTAATTAGTGACCTTTGCTGCCTGCAGTCTACTTTCAAAGACGAGAAAACTGAGGCTGAGAGAAGCTATCTGCTTGATTTCAATAGTTGTAACTATTTAAACACCCATTTGGAGCCAAAAGTTGTGCTTTTCTTTCTACTGTTCAGCGTGTACTTGTTCCCCAAGCACTGAGCGTCTCCCATGAACTAGCACATTTCAGTGGCCTTCGGGGAGTGGACAGCGGCCAGGCCCCGAGGAGGCTCGGCGTCCAGCGGGGCAGACGCCCAGGAGCCGGGTGCCGGACACGGCTGTGTTCTGCTGCTGCTTTTAGTATGGCTTTCCTTCCTCTTTGGTCTAAATTGAGATTGTTACCTACACTTGGAACAGCTCCATTTTTCCATCCCCTTCTTGTTATCAAGAGACTATATACTATCCTCAAGTGTTCCTCCCTTTATTTTCACAGGAGGCGGTAGTGACGCGTCCTAAGGGTACGTGCATGCTAAGTCGCTTCAGTCATGTCCAACTCTTTAAGACCCCACGCATTGTAGCCCTCCAGACTCCTCTGTCCCTGTCCATGGGATTCTCCAGCAAGGATACTGGAGTGGGTTGTCGTGCCCTCCTCCAGGGGATCTTCCCAACTCAGGAACTGAACCCACTTCTTCTCTTGCATTGCAGGTGAATTCTTTACCCATTGAGCCACCTGGGAAGCCCCTGTCTGAAGGGTATAAGCTTTGATTTGTCTTCCTGGTGGTGGGGATGAGTTTCCATGAAGACATTTGGCTCTCATTCTGTCCATCTTTTAATTAAGAATACCTTTCAAATAGCAAAAACTATAAATATTGACAGATTGACCCAGTTTGGAACACAATCTGGACTTTGAAATGGAAAAGACCCAAGTTAACAATAGAATAAAGAGAAGAGCTACATACAGGGACTGGATCATCATCTGCAGCTGTCTAGTTCATACTGTTTGATCGAATTCCCTCGCTTGAGTGCAGCCAAAGCCGTGTATAGCCACATTCCTGGCTTCGTTTTAGAACACCACCCTTGTTTTCCTTTCTTTCATTCCTCTCTCAATTTATGTTTCCCTGCAGTATATGTAAATCCTTTTAAACTTTCTTAAATTTTTCCTGGAATGAGGGAAAACATAAATTAATCAATAAAGATTAATCAATAACTGTGGTCATATTTCTTTGTTTTCTCCTCTCTCTTGGCTCACTGCACTAGCTTCCGCCTGTTCTGTCTCCCATCATGGACCTGGGTTCTGCCACCAGATTCTTCCCAGTGGCTTTCCTCACTCCTTACCTCTGAGCCAGTTTAGCCCTCAGTCGTGGTAATCATCTCCTCTTCCTCTTTCTCAGTTTCCATTGTGATGCCTGGCTCTCCTCTTATCTCTTCAACAGCTTATTTGAGGATCCTTTCCTAGTTCCTCTTTCCAACCCCATTGACTAATTACGGTTCTGAGACTGGGCTCCTGGCACTCGTGTCTTCCATCTCAAAGAGAGCTCATGTTCTGCCACGGGCCACAAGCCCCTTGGGGACAGGGACCATGTACTTCTCAATATCGCAGAAGGCCTGGTGTGTACTCGGAGCTCGACACTCATCACTGCTTTAAGCTTGATAATTCCAGGAGTGGTGGTCTAGAGGGTCCCTCTAGAGAGTTTAGAGAAGAATTTTAAGAAAACAAACTACCTAGTCATGGAATAGATATAATTTATGTTGCCCACTGAAGTCTCTAGTCTCATAAACCTGTGAAATGAAAATAGACAAGGATTAGATTGAACTCTTTTATTTTGACCAGCATTAGTTTTAGTACCTCTTTGCAATTTTGGTGGTTGTCGTCGTTGTGTGTTTTTATGTATATATTTCTAAAACGTATCTTGAATCCCTCATCTCTCCCCATTCTCATCTCCACGATGCTGCATGCTGTTTGCAGCCCCATCGCCTGTTACTTCGATGACCCGATGGCCTCCGACTGGTTACCCTGATGTCTTTGCCTCTCATGTATTCTCCACACAGCAGCCAGAGAGGTCTTTAAACAACTGGCATGTGTTGTTCCCCTGCCCCGTTACCTTTCCTGGTTCCCTATTGCTCTGTGGATAAATATCCGGTTGTGTGACCTGCAAGGCATTCCATGACCTCAACAGCTTTTCTCAGTTCCTAGGATGCTCCACACTCCTGACATTATGCTGTTACATGTCCTCTTTGTTAGGGAGACTCTGAACTTACCCTTAAGGGCTTGGCTTCTGCAGAGAGGCTGCCCTGACTCCTCAGATTGGTTCAGCAATGCTGATTATTCAATATCATTCTTCACTATGCTTTTCTTCCATAGGACTTATGATAACCAGAAGGAAGCAACTATTTGGCTGTTTATTTGTAGCATAGTGTCTGCATTCCCTTGCTGGACCAGAAGCTCTCCAAAGCCAGGCTTGCTGCCTCTCTTGCTCACCACTTTATTCAGAGGAATTAGCCTGGCACATATATGTTTGTTGAAGGTACAGAAAAATAAAAGTTGTTAAAGAATCAGACCTGGCTGTCTGGTATTCCAATAAAACCCTCTAGTTTAGAAAGATATTTAAGGCATGGCTGAAGCTGGAAATTAAAGAGGCAGGCTGAGTTGGGAGTGATGTGGTGAAGATTTACTTGAAACAGGTTCTGCAGACCCCTAGATGCTAATTGGAATGTGAGTTGAATGAGGGTCCATGTGAATGTTCAGCAGAGAGGCCCAACTCTGAGAGCCAAGGGTCTTTTCCTCAGTCATGGAACACAAAGGCTTATCTGATCTTCCTCACTTGCCAAGCCGACACATAAATGCTTTGATTTATTTCTGCATCCTATTTTTCACATAGTAGATAAATCTGTGATTATCTTTTAGGAATTCTGCTAGATGGAAGCCAACACACTGAATAAGTCACAAGTCATGATTCTTTTTAGAAAGAATCACAAGTTGAGTTTCACTTCACCTTTCCCTGGCTTATCATTGGAATTTTGACATATTAGCATCTCAGGATAAATTAAGAGCTTTGGGAAATTAAAAGCAGCATCTATGGTTTGAGAAAAGTAGGCATCAACTGTGAGAAACTGAACATCCCTGTAATTCTCAACATGACTTCTTCTTGGAGTCCCAGAGCTAACTTCACTGCATCTTCTATTTGGTGACATTGATTTTATTATTTTTTAATATATTCGCCATGGCAAAATACCTATGTGAAGCTTTTTAGTTATTCATTTCATTAAAAAGACAGTTTTTTTTTAACTTAAGAATAATTGGTTTCACAATGTTGTGTTAGTTTCAGGTGTACGGCAAAGTGGTTCTGTAATATATAAGTATTCTTTTTCAGATTCTTTTCCATTATAGATTATTACAAGACACTGCATATAGTTCCCTGTGCTATATACTAGGTCCTTGGCTTTTAAATCTATTTTATACATAGTAGTGTGTATTTGTTAATACTAAACTCCTAATTTATCTGTCCCTTGCCTGCCCCTTTAGTAACCAAAAATTTGTTTTCTTTGTCTGAGTCTGTTTCTGTTTTGTGAATAAGTTCATTTGTATCATTTTTTAGATTCCTCATGTAAGTATGGTATTTGTCTTTCTTTGTCTTGCTTCACTTAGGATAATAATCTTTAGGTCCATCCATGTTGGTGCAAATGGCATTATTCTGTTCATTTTATGACTGAGTAGTATTCCATTGTGTATACATACACATCTTCTCTATCTATACATGTCATCTGTCAATGGACATTTAGGTTGCTTACATGTCTTGGCTACTATAAATAGTGCTGTGATGAACATTGGAGTGTGTGTAGCTTTTAGAATTATAATTTTTGAAAAAAAAACACAGGATTCCTTTTTTTTTTTGCTCTGCTAGGTCTTATTTGCAGCTTGCAGGATCTAGTTCCCTGGTCAGGGTGGAACCCAGGATCCTTGCATTGGGAGGTCAGAATCTTAACCATGGACCATCAGAGAAATCCCAAAACAGGATTTTTAATTTTGAAAGGGAAAATTTTGGTGGGACCTTTCAGAAAACACAGAATGTGCCCAAGTATGTACATAATTATTCTCAAAAGGAACGTTCTGGCCGTCTGCACCTGACAGGGACCGGGCAGTGAACATTGGCGCTGCAGGAGGCAGAACAGGACTCGAACCGCCTTTGCTCTCAAAGTGCTTAAATCCACTGTGGGGGACGGGATAAGACAGCACTCCTCAGGTCTGGGGACGGGATAAGACAGCACTCCTCAGGTCTATAGTTCAAGGAGGGAAGTTGCAAGTGTTACAAAGGCACACATGCAATTCTGCATGTTCTACGTATGTTTTAGGTGTCTTCTACATACGCTTAGGTATGGGAAATACCTTCCAGATAGCACTGTTATAAAAGATTCTAAAAGGAAATAAGATTTTAAACTGGTCATAAAAGATGGTAGGTTTTCTTTTCTTTTGCTTATTAATTTATTTATTATAGAGAAATAAATATATGTAGACAGTATGGACTTCCCAGGTGGCTCAGTGGTAAAGAATCCACCTGTCAATGCAGCAGATGCAGGAGATGCAGGTTCGATCCCTGGGTCAGAAAGATCCCCTGGAGAAGGAAATGACAACCCACTCCAATATTGTTGCCTGGGAAAATGCCATGGACAGAGGAGCCTGGTGGGCTACAGTCCATGGGGTTACAAAGGGTCAGACACAGCTGAGCAGGCATGCAGACAGTATAAATGAATGAAAAGGACCGAATAAAAACTTAATAATATCACTAATCACTGTTAACAGTTATTTTTCCCCTGTATATATTTATGTTATTGTTTTTACAAACTTGGGATCATACATTGTATAACATGGATAATCTGATTTTCTCATTTAACATGAACATCTCTCTGTGTCTGCTTGTCAGTCAATACACAGGTATATTTTTGACTGGGTAGCAGCCAGGCTGGAAATGCCTAAATCTGAGCTTCAGGATCTTCGAGAACAAAGTTTAGGAGCAAAGTATATATAGTCTTTGTGGGGAGAGACATGCTCAGCAAGGGCCAGGGAACCCCTGCTGACTGCACAGTTTTTCAACTTGGCCATTTCTCTTCTTGGCATCAGACAAGGCTGGCCATACTTAGAACAGAATGAAGCACATCCTGCCATTCTGGTTAATAACCTGGTCTATACAATCAGCCCAAGTGCTACTGAGATGCTTGGGGAGACTAAAAGGTTGTTAGAAAAATTCTCTACCTGATGGAGCAGGCCTGTGGTCACCACTGAGAGTGTGCCTGGCTTTTGACTCATTGCCAACTGGAGCAAACGTGGCGTGTGGGTGGCTGTATTTTTATTCAGAAAAGCACTGCCAATTATCTGGCAAAAGTCTGCAATTTTCTGAATGTTTATGATCTTAGTGGGTGTGCTCAGGGTGGGGCTTGGTGAGAAACTGAACACTTGAAAATGGGCTGACCAAGGGCGAGGGTACACGGGCTGGCGGTTTTTCTCCGAAACAGAATAAATGTTAAAGCGCCCGACCTGAATGGAGGGTGATTCAGAACGTCTGACCTTAAACGCAGGAAGTTAGCGTTTGCCTCCGTGGCAGGGTTCTGGGGAGGAAATGCTGGCGAGCTGAAGTTCACGGTGATATGGCCAAGAGGTTTTGGAGTTGCTCATGCCCTATAAGCGAAGACTATTCCCGTCTTGAAAGTGAGTGTCCTGTGCCCAGATTGGAGGTATGAAAAGAGCCTCCAATATTTCTATTATTCATCTGCTCTCATACACACACACACACACACACACACACACACAGAGTGATTGATTCAATATCTATTACCATGTGCCAGCAACAAGGTAAACTCTACTCTTTCTAATCTTCCTTGCTCGTGGAGGCAGGTAGGGAGAGCAATGACACCAGACCACACCTTGACCAGCTGCAGGAAAAGCGGACACCCAGTGTCAAGAGAGCTGAACTGACCCAGCAGAGCAGGCTGGGGGCTGTCCTGGGAGTTCACAGCAGCAGGACCGGACACTCCCACAGTGAAGAGCACTTGGTGAGGTCCCTTTGGTTTATAAAGTTCAGACTTCATAGGCGAAGGCAACTGAAGCAACAGTCTCATGCTAGGCAGAGCAGGGCTCGTCTCACTGCCCCCGTAAGCCCACCTGTGCTCTCTGCCCCATGCTCCCGGAATGGGCCACTCAGCCTCACTGGCCGTGAGTCAGATTGCCCAGCATTTCTTCAGAGAACTGTTGGCCCCTTCCCGTCGTGCCTTGCATGCTGCCTCCAACCTAACTTCCTTCCAGCTGTGCTCCCAGGCCCGCCGGGTCAGTCAGTCCTAACCAACCGTCTCCTCCCTCCTCTCCGGCCTCTGCAAGAGGACAGTCACCCCTTGGTAAGTGAATATTCCTGGTGGTCAAGAGAGCGATCTCTGCAGTGTGAGTTGTGTGAATCCATATGGACACAAATTGTGGATTGAAAACAATTAGCTGTGTGAACTCGGACAAATTAACCTCTCAGGGCCTTGGTTTCTAAATCTAAACTGGAGGGAAAATAATGTTATCTACCTCCTAGATAGATAATACCTATAGATTATCTATGTTGTGAGGATTAAAAGACATAACACTCTTGAAATGCTTAGAGGTGTTTCTGGCACTTTGCTCATAATCAATATTAACTTCTCAGGGCCTTGGTTTCTGCACCTAAAGTGGAGGGAAAATAATGTTATCTACCTCCTAGATAGATAATACCTAGAATTATCTATGTTGTGAGGATTAAAAGACATAATACTCTTGAAATGCTTAGAGGTGTTTCTGGCACTTTGCTCATAATCAATATTAACTTCTCAGGGCCTTGGTTTCTGCATCTAAAGTGGAGGGAAAATAATGTTATCTACCTCCTAGATAGATAATACCTAGAATTATCTATGTTGTGAGGATTAAAAGACATAACACTCTTGAAATGCTTAGAGGTGTTTCTGGCACTTTGCTCATAATCAATATTAACCTTTATCATCATTTTTAAGTTATTATCATTATTACAGAATTGGAAAGACTTGAACATTTATTATAATTTAAAAACTATTCTTACTATTTTAGAGCAACATGGATGGACCTGAGGATTATCAAACTAAGTGAAGTAAGTCAGATAAAGACAAATATTACATGATATTGCTTATATGTGGAATCCAAAAAAATACCCAATACAGATGAATTTATTTACAAAACAGAAATAGACTCACAGACAGAAAACAAACTTATGGATATTAAAGAGGAAGCAGAGGGAGGGATAAATTAGGAGTTTGGAATGAAAATATACACACTACTATATATAAAATAGATAGTCAACAAGGACCTACTGTACAGCACAGGGAACTGTACTCAGCATCTTGTAATCACTATAATGGAGAAGAATCTAAAAGAAATTATACATATCTATATATCTATATATCTATATATACCTATATATATATATCTGAATCATTTTGCTGTATACCCGAAACTAATACAACATTGTAAATCAACTACATTTCAATAAAAATTGAAAACAATAAAATGAAAAATTAAAGTTATTACTACTAGTACAGAATTACGAAGGCATGAATTTCATACTCTTTGGCTATGGATAGTGTTTGTTGCTCTCAAAATTTACTGACTATACAGAAACTCTTCTATCCTGTTTTTTACATCTTCCCCCTGACCATTCATCAGATGATGAGTGAGTGGAAATCAGAAATGAAATCTTTGCTCTGGATCTAAACTGAAATTAATTTCCACTTTAGTTTCCTTGCCAAATCCTGTGGCTGGAGGGACAAGTGAACACTGAAAGATTTAGAGCTGTAATTAGGGGAAGGAGTGTGGTTGGGAGCCTGTAGCAGGGAAAAAAACGAAGGAGAGGGGAGTCTGACCCTGGGTTTCCTGTGTCCACCCTTGAAGTCTCCTTTGTGCCCAGAGCGGTTGATTCAGATGAACTCCTGAGTGTGGAGGTTGTAGTTGCCTTTTGGGGTTGCTAGAATTTGAAGAATTATTTCAACAATGGCTGCAACATCTACTCCAAAGTTTTGCCGATGACATAAACCACCAAATCTTCCACCTTTGGTTTTATGGGGAATTTTGCTAAATACTTTTCCTGTGCCCTCATGTCTGGACACACCTCTGCTTCAAGTTGGGAAAATGATCTCTACTATGATTAAGAGACCCCAAAGCATTATATTAAAATTTGATCAGGGTATCACATATTATTCCACAAGCCAGAAAGGAACCTATAGGCCAGAGTGGCCTTTTAGGACTATTTCATTCCAGACAACCCAAAGGGAATTTGGTTGGGAAATAGGGTAGCAGGCCCAAACAGATTTTTTAATGTTCACCAGAATCTGCAAATTGCTAAGTAGTGCATAAAGGTCATACTAAAGGCATTCTGATTTCCCAGGTGCTGCTACTGGTAAAGAACCTACCTGCCTAAGCAGGAGACATAAGAGACATGGGTTTGAGCCCTGGGTTGGGAAGATCCCCTGGAGGAGGGCATGGCAACCCACTCCATCCATTCTTGCCTGGAGAATCCCCATGGACAGAGGAGCCTGGAGGGCTACAGTCCACGGGGTCACAAAGAGTTGGACATGACTGAAGAGACTTACCATGCATGCATGAAAAGGCTTTCAGCATAATTCAAAATACAAAACATTTTAAAATGTGCATGGTAGATTCTAATAAAATCTGGCACAGTTATTATGAGTATTTCTCATGAAGGGTAGTTCTCTTTTAGATTCTGACTCCACTATTTATCATCTGTGTGACCCTGAATCAATTTGCTGACCTTGCTATGCCAGTTTCCTCATCTATCAAATGGGAGTGATAGTAGCCACCTCCCAGGGTTAAGTAAGGAAGTAATAGTTGCAAAGCCCTTCAAGCAGCTCTTGGCTCAAAAAACCCCTCAGCTGATCTGAGTCATAAACATAATTTTACTTTCCAAGTGTCTCATCAATCACCTGTGTAAAATCACAAACCTTTAAATGCTTAAAAATAATGTATTTTAAAAAATCTTTTCATTAATATCTGACCAAGGGGGAAAAATTACAACAGTAGTTTTATTTTTTGAACATATACAGACATACCATAAAGAAAGAATGTTTTAAAGTATCAGTTCAGTTTAGTGGCTCAGTCATGCCTGACTCTTTGTGACCCCATGGACTGCAGCATGCCAGGCTTCTCTGTCCATCACCAACTTTTAAAGTATAGGTTTGGTAAAATACTTTATCAAAGTAAAAATATTGTAAGATTTTTCTCCTCTTTCCCTTGATAAGGAAGAAGAGGAAGTTGACTTTCAGCTATGCTTCAATCTAGAAAGTTCTAGAAGGTTGCTGTCTATGGTCCATTGAACGTTCTACCAAGTGAGCACCATATGTTATCTAATACTCCTTAGATGTGGGCAAGAACGGTCAGGGCTGCCAGCTTGCGTCAGGGCTTGGTTGGCATTTCCATCCTTTTCCCAACAACCAGAGATCTTTATGTGAAACTACACGTCCCTCCTCTTCTCAACCTATTCTCTGGCCCATGATTTTTTAAAAAAATATTTATTTGGCTGCACTGGGTCTTAGTTGCAGCCTGTAGGATCTTTAGTTGAGGCATGCAACCTCTTAGTAGCTACATGTGGAATCTAGCTCCTTGACCAGGGGTCAAACCCAGGTCCCCTATATTGGGAGTGTCGAGTCTTAGCCACTCGACCATATTGGGGGTGGTCGAGTCTTGGACCACCAGGGAAGTCCCATAGTCCACGGCTTTAATTACCTTTGCTAGAACACTCATATTTATGGCTCGAGCTCAGACTTTCCAAGCTCTGAACTACCTCTAACTTAATAAGTTCTCTAGGGTGCCCAAGAAACCTTAAAATCAATGTAACTAAAGCTGAACTCATCATCTTCCTTCTCAAACTTGATCCTCTTCCAAGTACCACTATTTCACTGGATGGTACCACCATCCCATCACTATCCCATGGTTCAACCATAACCTTCAGCTCAACCCTGACACCTCCTCCACCCTCACCTTTTACCCAACTTCTCACCAAATCTCAAATTTCCATGGAAGCATCTACTTCTGTATGTATCTAACTCCAATCCCCACTGACTGTACTTAAGTTCACACTACCTATATTGCTTATCTGAACCATAGCCTTTTAGCTGGTTTTCCTAAATTCAGTCTAGGTGAGTACCCTTTTCAAATCAAAGTCACCTCCCTTCTTAAAATACTGAAATAATTTTTCATTATTTTTAGGATAAAGACAACTTCTTGACTTCTTAATTCAGCCTGCAAGATCCTACATGGTCTGGCCTCCACACTTCCCTTCCTCTTTCATCTTGCAATCCTATTTCATTTGGTCTCTCCTCCTCTGTCTTTCAGGTCATCTTTCTGTCCTTTATCTTTTTTCATATTCCCTCTTGCCACAGGGTCTTTGCGCATATTACCTTGAATGATCTCCCATCATTTCTCAGTCTAATTCCCACTTTTCTTTTCAAGTATCTCTTCTGCAAGGAAGTATTTCTTGACTTCCCTGATGAATCAACTAATTCTAATAAAGGATCTCAGAACACTGAGTACTTCTGATAGCACTTTATTAATACTTTTATCCAAAGAATATTTACTGAGAATCTACGATGTGTCAAGTTCTATTTTAGGTACTAGAGCCGTGTTACTGAACAGGACAGACAATTTCTCCTTTATGGAGCTGCCGTTCTAGGATGGGAAACAGACAGTAAACAAACAAATAAATATAAACATCACAAATAAGTACTTTTAAAACAGATAAAGCAGGGAGGTAGAACAGAGAGAAACAGAGGGTGTCAGATTAGCAGTTTTCCGTTTGTTTATGTGGTTACTTGATTAATACTATATTCCTCACTAGACTGAAAGCTCCAAGAGAGCTGGGTTTTCTCATCATTTATCTGCAGCGTTTAGCACATATATGAGATAGTGCTTGTCTAGTAAAAGACATCCAGTAAAAATAATTGAATAATTTTCATTCTAACAACAATTACACAGAATGGAATGCAACACTATTGGGTTGGGTTGCCTTATGTGAGTGTAGATATTAATATTCTTTAAAAATGAAAATGAATAGTATGTCTTACTTCAAAGTAATTTAATGTTTTAAACCCCTATATTTGAATGTAACGCAGAGATCTTGGGAAATTTCATACATTGAATACTTTGAGTATACTTTGTTCTTAGATTAAAAAAAAAAATCCTGAACCCATTCTGCACTTTCTTAATTCTTATACTTTTAAATAATTTTCAAATTGAAAGTTAAAAAATCAGTTAAATTAGTGAACTCTACTGTAACCAAAAAAGCCAGCTAAAATGTGGCCCTGCTTCACAACTGGGTTTGCACCTTTGGAAAGAGTGTAACTCTCCCCAAAGAATGGGTGATGGCCCTAAAATCATAAGCTTTAACTTGAGTTTTTAGCTATTTCCAGGAAGCAAGACTAGCTACACTTCCAAGAGATTTTATTTTTCCTCTCTACAGAGACAGTCAGTGCCTTTGAAGAAACAGGGTTTGTCTGCTAAGCATTTCTGGGTAAAGCAATGAACCAAAAAACAGGGTTTGTCTGCTAAGCATTTCTGGGTAAGGCAATGAACCAAAAAACAGGGTTTGTCTGCTAAGCATTTCTGGGTAAGGCAAAGCCCTCTCTGGTATATCTGCTTTATTTCTCAATTAGAATGAAAACTAAAATAGGAATGAGGATAACAGGATGGTGAGGAAAAAGTAAATGCAAACAGGATTTTTTGTGACATTTAATTTTTAAAGCAATAAATCTATCTACAATAACTGTCCTAAATTGTTTTTGTGAATTTATACTCCGTAGCAGGTTTTCTCTTGGTTTTCACATTTTCTACTAAAGGAGCCCTTTAGCAAGAATGATTTTGTAGAAATTCCTCCAGAAAATGAAGAGGAGGAAATCTCCAATAAGGCAAAAAATTGTGCTGAAAGCAGAATTCTAGTGAGATGGATATGAGTATGGTGGGTATGAGTCAAGGACCCATGAATTCATGGCCATTTAATAAAAAATGCAAAAAAGCAAAAGCACAATGAGTTTGAAATTTTTTCAAGGATGGATCATTGCAACCAGGCAGAGATACCAGCTGAAACATAGAGCTCTACTGACATCTAGTGCACAGAAACATGATGACTTTCTATCAAATGAAATACCCTCTGTTGTTATATGAACTAAAAAGTAAACTATTTATGTATCCATATTGGTCTGGTAGTCACGTACTGATGTGAGAGTTGGACCATAAAGAAGGCTGAGCACCGAAGAATTGTTCCTTTCAAACTGCGATGTTGGAGAATACTCCTGATAGTTCCTTGGACTGCAAGGAGATCAAACCAGTCAAACCTAGTGGAAATCAACTCTGAATATTCATTGGAAACTCCAGTACTTTGGCCACCTGATGAGAAGAGCTGATTCACTGGAAAAAGACCCTGATTCTGGGAAAGATTGAAGGCGGGAGGAGAAGGGGACAACAGGATGAAATGGGTGGATGGCATCACCAACTCGATAGACGAGTTTGAGCAAACTCCAGGGCAGGCAGATCGCATTCTGCGATCCATTGGGTCGCAAAGAGTTGGACACGACCTAGTGACTGAACGACAACAACGACAGGTCAAGAGAAACCATAGCAAGTCCTTCAGTGGTGAGCTTTCTTATATGACATCTAATTTTATTCCTTCTGCAATCACCCTGCAGGGAACTGAGAAAAATTATCATCAATCTCATTCCTCAAATGGGAAAACTGAGACTAAGAGAAAGAAAGGTGACATGCCTAGTGCGGGACAGACCAGGACAAAAACAGAGACTCCTTCCACCTCAGGCTTCTCTCTTCTCCAAACCTCTGCACTCCCAGTACTGCCCTTCCAGCCTCAGAGGACACTGAAAGACATCCGCCCCATGAGAGAAGGGGAGGTGGGAGAGGCGTGGTCTGATCTCAGTCCCAGGGAAATTGAGTTGTCACTCTAAATTTGTGCTCCCCTGGCCTCTAAAACCACAAATTAGAAAAACCCAACTCCCTAATAAAAATGGTCATTGAAAAGTAACAAACTATACTTTTTTGTAGAGTAAATGTCCTTCTCCCCATTTTTCAAGGGCTTCCCAGGTGGCACTAGTGGTAAAGAACCTGTCTGCCGATGCAGGATGTGTAAGAGACATGGGTTTGATCCCTGGATTGGGAAGATCCCCTGGTGGAGGGTGAGGCAACCCACTCCAGTATTCTTGCCTGGAGAATCCGATAGAAGGGGAGCAGTTCATGGGGTCACAAAGAGTCGGACACAACTGAAGTGACTTAATGGCCCCCCAAAAGGTAGAGTTTTTCCATCAGTATATTTTACGCTGCTGGCAGATCCCAAGCATCTAATTTTAAGTTTGCCCATTTACTAGCAAACACAATAAATAAACAACAACAACAACAAAGAATGCCAGATAAATAGTAAAGAAATTATAAGAAGAGTAACTGGGGGAACTAAAGATAGTAGAGAGAACACTTGCTTTCATTTGGGTTTCTAAAAGGAGTTATCTGCAGATAACTACAGCCCCAATTCAGACTTCTGACCTGATTTTAACCTTTCCAAAGCTTTTTTAAAATGTTTAAGCTCTCATAGTTAAAGTACTATAAAGTCAACTTCTTTTGAATGAAATTTAATAACTACACACTAAAAAGTGAATTGCTATGGACAAAGTATTTGGGGGGAATTATAGCTTTTCTTATTCATCTAGGGGACTCATGATATGCTTAATGAGCATTATTAGAGCATTTTTACTGGTGAAAAAGTCATTACATATGCCCTCATATATTTTAAAAGACATAATCTCAACTTCTTTAATTATAGCTCAAAGAGCAATCAACAAAAATGTACATTTGATCTTCATCTGACCTATAACTGAGATTAAATGTTCTGGAAAAAATACATTTAATATCTCATTTTGAAATCTGATCATTTTGCATTTAGTTGATTTTTTAAAATGTCCAAGAGAACACTCCAGAAAATTTAAAATAAGGTGGGTATTTATAACAAGGGTTTTCCCAGACCTTCAGTTTTAAGGTTTGACCCATTAATGTATGTTTTCATTGGAATCCTAAAAGCAGAGAAAAGACTTTAATTGAGGGGAAATGATGGTTATTTGTTGAAACAATATAATTATTTGTTCAACCAGAAAATTACTATAATTAAACTCCCATCCAGTTCAGGATTTCATTTTCATATCTGTTCTTTTGTCATAGAAAATGAACATATTGGAAGCCGCCGAGAGATTTATTAGGATGTCTTTAAAGCAAGAAATAATTAGAAATTGATTACCTGCAAATTTTGTGTATTCTTAAGAATTTATGTTTTGTGCCCATAGAAGTTTTAGCACAACAAGCAAAGAAGTGGTTTGGCAATTGCTGTGCTGATTTCAACAAGGAGAAGCCAACCCAGGTCATTAAATAGCCACCTGGCTTCATCATGGTCTACAGTGACTGAATTAACCTAATACTATACTTCCTCTGAAAGGGTGCACAATAGTCAGAAGCCTAGGAGGAGAAAGAGGAATGAAGTTATTAGAATCTGATATGAGTAGTTTGTTTCAAGGAACTAGTAAGATTTGTGATAGTCAAGAAATTACGCACAACAGGAGTCTTAAATTTAAATATCCTGATGTGTCCCTGGTGGGTAAGCAGTGAAGAATCTACCTGCCAAGCAGGAGTCCTGGGTTCAATCCCTGGATCAGGAAGATCCCTTGGAGAAGGAAATGACAAACCATTCCAGTATTCTTTCCTGGGAAATCTCATGAACAGAGGAACCTGGTGGGCAGCAGTCAGTCCATGGGGTCTCAAGAGTCAGACACAACTGAGTGGCAGACTTTAGGAGCCACAGATGACTTGGAGGAGAGGTGATGACTGGAGTGATCTCCAAGGGTGGTAAAGAATGTGACAAATTGAACCGCACATGCCCTGATTCAAGAGGCATCATCTACTACCCATCTGTAGTCAATAACATGATGAGGTAAGAATGTCAGAAGGGTCAGAAATCAGGAGTTTTCATTGAAATCGCCCAACTTTTAAAATATTTAAATAACAATTTTAACCTAAAAACTCAGACAGGGTCGAATCAAGAATGTCTGCAGATTGCATTCAACACATGAGTCACTAGTTTATGATATCTGACATGTAACATCTGGGCTGCATCAACTTTGCATTTCTTAGTGTGTATATATGTGTGTGTCTCTGTGCGTGTGTGTGCGTGTGTACAGACATAGATTTACATATCTTAGGTCTATCTAATAGCCAAGGATAAGTCAATCTGCTGAATTAAAACAACAGTCCCCACCCCCACAATCAGTCTGCTTGATGGATCCCCTTCAGCTATGCGACAGACAATGGTAAGGCAAACAGGGTCACCCTCCATCACATCCCCTCCCCTCTCAATTCTTCTTGGACCTCCCACCTCCTGCCCTATCCCCAATTTCCCACCTTTGCTGTGTGTGGCATCCAACAGGGAGACTCTACAGCTCTTCTGTGCAGGACGCCTTAGACCAGCTGGAGCCACTTTGCTGAAAGGTGCAAAGAACCAGAGATACAACCTCCATAGGGCAGGCAGCCCTTAACAACTGACTTTCCGGCGTGGGAGTATGAAAACTCGGCTCCTCTGCCTTGGACTGGGGTGACTTTGAACTGGAGCATCCACCCCAGACCTCCCCTGCAGGATTAGGGTGATGCTTCCTTCCTTGGACTTTGTCTCCATCGGACCCTTGTTTGGCTTCCTCCTCTTCCCCTTTCTGCTCCCCTCATCCCCGTTGGTCCCCCCTGGGAGTAAGCCCTTCCCTACTAAATCACTTGCACATGAACCTTCATCTCAGAATTCTGCTGAAACCAGCCAAAGAGCACCAGCCTCCACTGTTTCTTCATTTCCTCTTCCTTAACATGAGGACAATAATGTTGCCTACATTGTAGGATGATTGTGATGATGAAATGACTTCACATGTATAAAGAGCTTAGAACAATCTCTGGCAACCACTATGTAAATGTTGGCTAAAAGTATCTCTCCTGATATTTAGAAAATGCAAATAAAAATGAAACCATCATCATGTTGTCTTTCAGCCAAGTTCTGTCTCCTGATGCAAGCACATATTGATTGAAACTTTGGAGGTATATATATATATATACACATATATATACATATGCAACTCAGTACATCTCTCTGTTCTCCAGGATGCACACATAACTTCATGACATACCTCTGGGATGAAGCAGGACCCCAGAAAGAACCCTAACCTAAGTGCAGAGCAGGGGGTGTGTTTATAGGTGGCAAAACCACCAGACCATGGCATGGGACACCCAGATACCCCAGACATCCTAATGAAGCATCACAATTGATTCAGCTGCAGCCCATCTGTCAAATAAACAGGCCATAGCTTAACTTCCATGGTCCATTTGTTTTTTTCTACATTGACGTGGCTTAAGCTTTCTGTCTTTTCCTGCAGAAATAGGCATCTCTTTCCAAACTTCTCCATTGTTTTCAACAGCACCATCATCTTTCTAATCCCTCAAGATTACAAGCTTAGGATAGTTTATTTCCAACTTTATCCTCCCAAAACCAATCTATCATCATGTTTTGCTTATTGTTTTCTCACGAAGCCCAGCAGATCTTCTCCTTTCTGAAGCTGCCCCAGTAATTAATATAAGCACTAATATGTTGTGTTTAGGAATTCCCATTGGTGGCTTATTCTCTTAACTTCTTGTCTCTTCTGTCTTCAAGTCATTGTCAATATAGCTGGTAAAATACTCTTTTAGATTTTTCATTTCTTTCTATAACCAAAGTGCACATGTAACCTGCTCAGATTATTTAAAATACAAGAATATGGTACAGTATATGTGCTGGTTCTAAGTTCTTTAGAGATACAATCAATCCTCTGAAAGTGAAAATCGCTCAGTCGTGTCTGACTCTGTGACCCCATGGACCCTAGCCCCCCAGACTCCTCTGCCCATGGGGATTCTCCAGGCAAAGATACTGGAGTGGATAGCCTGTCCCTTCTCCAGAGGATCTTCCTGACCCAGGAATCAAACCAGAGTCTCCTGAGTTGCAGGCAGATTCTTTAGCATCTGAGCTACTGGGGAAGCCCCAGTCCTCTGAATAAGGTTCTATTACCCCAGTTTTACAAAGAAAGAAGCTGAGAGATCAAGCTATGTCAGAGCCACGACTCAAAGCCACAGCAGTCGGGTTCCAGAATCCATGCGCTTGCTGTCAGGCACTTACTGACAATACTGCAAAAGCAACCCCACCCCCCAATCAAGGCTGGCTGTCACCATCACCAAGCTTTACCACTACCTTCTCCCACACCCTCAGTTATCATTTCTGAGTTACTGTGTGTCACTCTGTAGGCAGAACGGGACAAGAAATGTTCTGTGAATAGTGAGAAGATGGCTTGTTTGGAAGATTTAAGGAGGAAAGTCATAGGAAATACTGCTAGATTTGGGGCAAGTGATATCTTGGTAAAGGATCAGGCTACAACTATAGGCTGATCTGCTCATGAATGCACACATTAGTGAATGTATCTATCGCTGGCTCTCAAAATGTTAATCATCTCAGTTTTTCAGCATCCCACCTGGAAATCTGTTTCTTAGGGAACTTGGCCAGAGGCTATTTTACAGTCCCACCAAGTGCTTTTCCCCAGAGACCAGGAATCAACCTCAGAAAGAACCTATGAGTAACTCTCTTATACTCTTGGATTCCTTAAACTTCCAAGACTCTTCCTCAAAGGTTGGAGCAGGGGTTATCTCTCTTTGCTTGAGAGTATTAATTCCAAGTTTTGTTTGAAGGTAAATAAGAATATATGCATTTTTAACTTAAAGACATTGAGGATACCAGTAATATTTCCATTATTACCACACCGATGTATATTATTTCATGTTCAGAAGGCCTACCCAAATTCTTATTTACCTTCAAATGAACTAAACTTGACTGTGGTCATGAATCTTTAGCAATTTGCCAGTCCTTGCCATAACTACCACCTGCTACAGTTCATTTTCAAAGTAATTGCTTAAGTGATCATTGACATCTTCCTTAGGAACACATTAATATTTGCTGAACCTTTTAACCAAAATAGAATTACTAGGAGTGGTTTCACAAACAATTATAATTAAATGCTAAAAATCAACAAAAATATGATACAAAAGTTTGCAACATAACTATTAACTAAAGAAAATAAATGAAAGACTTCAAATGTACATGATTCAGTCACCATCTGGAATGGCTTAATATAGTAAAATACAAAAAGCAATACTATAGACTGCATGTTATTATATTTCTTCAAACTAACTCAATTAAAAAGCCATATAGTGGGAGCAGACTGTGGTTATTTGGCTAGGGGGAACATAAACTTTTAAATTACTGCTTTCATTTTGAACCCAAAGGGAGGTGACAGAGAAGAGTTGGACATTAATCCCTTTAAAAGTATCTCTTGAGAGTATATAGCAACAATTTTATTTTACTATAACTAAGACGTAATTTCAATATGGCTCCCCAGCTAAATCAAACATGATGTGTGACAGAGACATTGGCAGTAGATGAACTGGTAGCATGAAGTCAAAGCATGAAGTGGGCAGAATGTACTCAAAGTCAAGTTCTCTTGGCCTAAATTATTGCAGATTTTAAATATTCCTTACAATACTGTCTCAGGATCAGAGCAAGATGGTAGAGAACCGTCTTAAGATGGCTTATTTAAGATGTCATCTTAAATAAAGTTCTGCTACGTCCTGAAATCTTAACTTTAACAATCAGCTATGGCCCGCATCACCCTAGATATCTCTCTTAAATAATTCCTGGAGGGTATCTTTAACAAAAGATTAGTTTAGAGTGCCAAAATCCATTTTAAAATATCGCTACTATATAAAGCTTATTGTTGTTGTTTAGCCACTAAGTCTGACTCTTTTGCGACCCCAAGGACTATAGTCCACCAGACTCCTCTGTCCATGGATGTCCCAGGCAAGAATATTGGAGTCGATTGCCATTTCCTTCTCTAGGGGATCTTCCAAACTGAAGGATCAAACTCATGTCCCCTGCACTAGTAAACAGATTCTTTGCCACTGAGCCACCAGAGAAGCCCTTTCATAAAGCTTGCCGTACATTAATTTGGGCATCCATAATCACTATTTAAGCATTAATTCACACCAAATCTCATTTTTTAAATAGTGTAATTTACATTATTAAAATATAAAGAAACATAGAAAATTGTTTTAGTTGCTCAGTTGTGTCCGACTCTCTGAGACCCTATGGACTGTAGTCTGCCAGGCTCCTCTGTACATGGAATTCTCCAGGCAAAAATACTGGAGTGGGTTGCCGTTCCCTTCTCCAGGGGATCTTCCCAACCCAGGGATTGAACCTGGGTCTTCCCACACTGTAGGCAGATGAGACACCAGGGCAGCCCCAGTAACAGAAAATTAAGGGCAGTAAAATATCTGAAAGCAAGTTTGGTAACATTAAAATATAGTGTACAGTTGCCAGAAGTCAAAGCAAAGAGAAAAATGTCTTAATGTATAAAATTCACAGAATTCATAAGCATAAAAACAAAATAGTTTTTCAGTGGATACCAGCCTTTCTTGGTATTAAGATCTGAAAGTAATTTCTTCTGTTCAGTTCAGTTCAGTTCAGTTTAGTCGCTCAGTCGTGTCCGACTCTTTGCGACCCCATGAATCGCAGCACGCCAGGCCTCCCTGTCCATCACCAACTCCCAGAGTTTACCAAAACTCATATCCATTGAGTCGGTGATGCCATCCAGCCATCTCATCCTCTGTCGTCCCCTTCTCCTCCTGCCCCCAATCCCTCCCAGCATCAGGGTCTTTTCCAATGAGTCAACTCTTCACATGAGGTGGCCAAAGTATTGGAGTTTCAGCTTCAGCATCAGTCCTTCCAATGAACACCCAGGACTGATCTCCTTTAGGATGGACTGGTTGGATCTCCTTGCAGTCCAAGGGACTCTCAAGAGTCTTCTCCAACACCACAGTTCAAAAGCATCAATTCTTCGGCGCTCAGCTTTCTTCACAGTCCAACTCTCGCATCCATACATGACCACTGTAAAAACCATAGCCTTGACTAGACAGAACTTTGTTGGCAAAGTAATGTCTCTGCTTTTTAATATGCTATCTAGGTTGGTCATAATTTTCCTTCCAAGGAGTAAGCGTCTTTTAATTTCATGGCTGCAATCACCATCTAATTCCTTATAAAGGAGGTCTGATCAAATTCACTTTTAACTACAGAATCTTCCTTAACAGTGCAGTACACATGCTCTTTCTTTTTACTGAGTTCTTAATGTGTTCATTTGTCTTTTATTCCAAAATGTTGATTGAGTACCTAGCATTTGTGTCAGATGCTGGGAAATTTGTGTCAGATGCTCAATCCTTGAGCAGAACAGACACAATCTTGCTATGGAATTTATAGTCTGGTGAGAGATGAGATTTTTGAAAACCACATAAACAAACATGTAATTATACTATATATCTATAATGTAATATGTAAATATATATAATTACAAACTATGATCAGTGCTATAAAGGAAATCTATGCAGTACTATGAAAACAAGTGGCTTGATCTACCTTTAAAGGCCAAAGAACACATCCCTGAGGAAATAAATGTAGCATGTGCTTGGAACTATGAAAGGAATATTATCTCATTTAATACTACATTATGCTGGGGGGATTTTATTTCCCTATTGTGTAAGGGAGATAGAATCTGGTCCTGTTTTCCAGATTTCCCCATGGAGATGCTGAGTCCTTCTGGGCATCAATCAGGACTTCTTTTTCTGTGTCTTCCCTCCTGCCTCCACGACGGCAGGAACACCACAGTGCTCGCTCAAGAAACCCTCAGTTCAGTCAAGCGTAACTGAAGAGGAATAGAATATAGTTCAATCCCGCCACCACCAGCAGTGCTCAGCAAGAGAATACAGCTCCCTTTAGCCTCGGTGCTTAGTACTTGGACTAACAAATGTTTTAATTGACAGGAAATTCAAATACATCTTCCAAGCATTTTATTATTATTGCAAGTTTTTGGAGGGATTGGAGTTCCCCTGGAGAGAAATTTAAGCTGGAGAGCTGGAAAAACCCAGGCTTTGTAACAACCTGGGGCTTTCTCTTCACATGCTGTTTTTCTTCTGCTCACGGTAACTGATATTTCAATATTCCCTCTGCAGCAAAGAACCAAGCAGCACCTGCAGACCTGTTCTCTTGTTCCTACCATAACAAATTGTTAATTATTCACAAATACTGCCAAATTGTTTTAACATGTCACTGAGGTCATTTGAGCGAGCCTTGACTTCTCTCATCCCCATCTCTCCTTTTTCCCCCTTCCCATCTTTCTTCCCTCCCTTATCGTTTCTTTTCTTTCCCTTACATGAATCTCTCTCCCTGTCTATCCTACCACCTCCCCTTCTCAGGATGTAAAAATAATAAGACTTGATGGTGCTGCATCATGACACAAAGCCTGTGGAGTTCAGGGATTATGTGCTTACTGACTTCCCCCAAGACTAGGGCTGCGCCTGCCTGGATGTGCAGGAAATGGGGCTGGCCTTGCATGGTCCCTGCAGGCTTGTAGAGACTTTCAAGTTACTCCTGTCCCATATGGGAGAGGAGCAAATATCAAGGGAAGATAGTAATAATCAAATCAGTGGAAGCAGACAGAGAGTAAAGTTGGAACGCAAAGAGAAAGCCCTCAATGGGGAATGAGCAAAGTAAAGTTAGAGAGATTGGGTTGGAAAACAGAATTTTGAGCAATTCCCAGAGCCAAGGACCTAAGAGAGAGAGAGAGACAGAGCTTAGTCTTGGGCTGAGTGTGGAAGGGGGAATTGCTATTGAGGGTCCTTGATCCAGGCAACTTCCCCCCGGGTTTATTGAGATAAAGTTGACTTAAACATTGCGTAAGTTAAAGGGCGTGAAGAGTCGAACATGACTGAGCGACTTTAAATGTAAATAAATGTAAGGGTGGACAAAGGTGTCAGTTTGATACGCGTATATATTGTAAAATGGTTATCACCATGGCCTTGGCTGATGTCTCCATCAGGTCACATGACGACCATGGCAGAGTGATGAAGGAGTGTGGGCCTAACCATAGATTCAGATGAGCCAAATTTGAATCTTGATCCTGCTTCTTAAGCTACATGACCTTGGACAAGCGACTCACCTTCTCTAAGTCTCATTGCCCAAACTGTGAAATAGGGAGAATAGTATGAACCTGGGCTTCCCTGGTGGCTCAGCAGTAAAGAATCTGCCTGCAATAGAGGAGACACAGAAGACATGGGTTCAATCCCTGGGTCAGGAAGATCCTCTGCAGAATGACGTGGCAACCCACTAAAGTACTCTTCCCTGGAGAATCCCATGAACAGAGGAGCCTGGCGGGCTACAGTCCATACGATCACAAAGAGTCAGACAAGATTCAAGTGACTTAGCACACACACGGTATGGACCTACAGTGGCAACTGCCCAAGAAGAGATAGCTGTTATTATTTCTTCTTCTACTATTACTATTCTAACAATGTCTAGCATGTGATAGGGACTAAATTTTGTTGTTGTTGACTGTGGAAGGGATATATGTGCTATCTATGAACAGTAAGGAAAAGTTTTTCTCATAGGACAAAGTGCAACCGATCAGCTCAGACTTTAAGCAGCTTCTTTCACATATTACAAACATTGGCTGGACAGTAAAGAGTCTGTTTTAATCCTTGACAGGCCCCGTGTGGCCGCAGGGCACTGTCCTGTGCTTATTTTTCTGGAGGCCCTCCTATCGTATGATCGGGTTTGCTTCATTCTTTGGGAGCTACATGCTGCCAATGGAAACATCAGCATCCCCTTCCCTCAGGCGAGCAAGTTATGAAATAGAAAGGAAAACAGCCCTCTCGACCTGCACTTAGATGCAACCTTGATTTGGGGCTGCCAGGAGCTGAGAGGCTGGACCTGTATGTTGATGGTCTCTGGACAAAGTTCACAATTCTGATGATGAGGATTTCTATCAACAGCATGGTAAGAAAAGGGACTGCATATCATCTGCACTCTCTACGACCCTGACAACATGACTGTTACGGCCACCCTTGCCAACTTAGATGACTAAAACCACTGAGAAGAAGCCTTAAATAAACCAAGGAGAGATGTCAAAATATTAGGGTGGTCAGATCCCTTCTGGCATACTGTGCTGAATTTTGGAGACCATATTTTAAATGACCGTCTTAAAGTTGTGTCCCAAGGATAGCAATAAGATGAGAAAGATAGTGATAATTTATGGATCACAGCACACAGATGTATCAGGTACTGAATTAAGAGCTAAAAAACACTAACCAAGCATCACCCCATGAAATGTTCACCACTACCCCGTAAAAGGGCTAGTGGTCCCCATGTGACAGACAGAAACATAAGCATTAGAGAACTATCAAGTAGCATTTCTAAAGTCACAGCTAAAAAGCTATGAAGGTGAGTTCCAACCTCAGGTCTGTTTCATTCCAAAGTCTTTCCTCTTTACAATTACAATTACAGAGATTTGAAACATGACCTTTCAGAAGGGGCTGGACATGCTTGAGAAAGGCTAAAATGGAGAAGAACTGACAAAGACAAGACATGACCCTTGTATTCATCGTAAGAAAAATGCTTTTTTCTATTTAGTCACAGACTGATTCTAGGATGGAAGCTTCTTAGAAACAATTTTGACTTAGTAATTTAAGTAGAAATTCCCTAACAAAAAACAGGTCGACTTGGGCATGTTCTGAAAGTTCCAGCATATTCAAGCAATGGCCCAGGCTTCTTCTAACAAGGAACGTGGTAGAGAGATCCTTGCATCGGGTTACGGCCAAACCATAACTTTCAAGATCTCCTCAATACCAAGATCATGCAGTCCTAAGCCATTTGCATTGTGTGTTATTGTGTCATGCTACACGCATAGCAGGCAAGTTCTTGCATAGAGCAGTGTCTAAAGGAGGACTCCTCTGATCTTAAATGACAGAAGCCCCAACTCAAAGAGGCCTGAACAAGAAATAATAAAAATGGAAATAAATAAACCAGTGGGAACATACTGGCTCAAGCAATTGACAAGAATGTGGCTATGGATGTGGCTAGAAATACCACTAGATCTAGGATCACAAATAATAGCTTCAAGATCTGACTTCCACGATTTTATCTCTCAGCTCTGTCCCAACTCTCTGGAGTGACTCTTATAACATCAAGATGGCTTCCAGAATTTCTGGGGGCCTACATCTTTCTAGGTTCAAAACAAGTAGAAGAAAAGAAAAGTTGGACTGACTCTGTTTGTCCCAACATTTCCAACAAGTTCTGTGAGTCACTTCGACAAAACTGGCTTCAGGACTTACGATGTTCAGAAAAATGAGAAGATCTGATTGACTTGGACCAGGCCCTGTGTTAAATTCCCAGGGAAACCATGCAGACAGAATTGGGAAAAGAGTAGCTTTTTTAACTCATTCAATGAACATTATTTTATTTAAAAAAGTTAAATAATGCCATTTGCAGCAACAAAGTTGGACCTAGAGATTGTCATACTGAGTGAAGTAAGTCAGAAAGACAAGTTTCGTATGATATTATTTATATGTGGAATCTTTAAAAAATGAAAAAAATGATACAAATGAACTTATTTTTAAAACAGAAGTGGACTGTTATAAATAGAGTGGTTATCAAAGGGGAAAGATTGTTGTTTAGTCGCTAAGTCGTGTCCAACTCTTTTGCAACCACATGGACTGTAGCCTGCCAGGCTCCTCTGTCCATGGGATTTTCCAGGCAAGGATATGGACTGGATTGCCATTTCCTTCTGCAGGGGATCTTCCAGACCCAGAGACTGAACCCACATCTCCTGTATTGCCAGGTGGATTCTTTACCACTGAGCCACCAGTGAAGCTTCAAAAACGAAAGTAGGGGAGGGATAAATTGAAATTTTGGGATTAACAGATTATATCTATATATATAATAGGCAAACAACAAGGTCCTACTGGATAACACAGGGAACAATACTCAATATCCTGTAATAACCTATGATGGATAATAATCCTATATATGTGTGTTCAGACCAGTCGCTCAGTCGTGTCCGACTCTTTGCGACCCCGTGAATTGCAGCACACCAGGCTTCCCTGTCCATCACCAACTTCTGAAGTTTACTCAAACTCATGTCCATTGAGTTGGTGATGTCATCCAGCCATCTCATCCTCTGTCGTCCCCTTCTCCTCCCTCCTTCAGTCTTTATATATGTGTGTATATATATACATTTATATATTACTGAATCACTTGGCTGTACACATGAAATATTGTGGATCAACCATAATTCAACTTGAAAAAACTGAGCATTATTCAGTACCTACTATGTGAACAGGGCACTGCGCTGAGCACCAGTGATCGTGCTATAGATGACTGAAAAACTTAAAGCTATTGTATACAACAACTAAAGACAAGGACGGTTCGTTTGTACTGAACAACATTTGGGAAGCAGGTTGTAGTGGTCATTCTGCCTCTGTGTAGAAAATCTTATTTTTCTAATGTTTTGAAATCTGGGGACCTTCTCACTGGTTCTTAGACAAGGCAGTTTTACTGTCTAGCCCCCACCTTCTGGGGGAAGTTTGACAACGTCTGGAAACATCTTTGGTTGTCACAAGCAGAGGAATGCTCCTGGCATCTGGTGGGAGGAGGCCAGGGTACTGCTAAACTTCCTATGATACACAGGACAACTCCTAAAAACAAAAATATCCAGCCCGAAATGTCAGTAGCACTGGGTTGAGAAACCCTGTTGTAGTGGAAAACACATAAACATGCATTTGCAATGTCTAGATACTTCTGCATCACAGGTAAGACTCTATGATACTCTAACAACTGATAGCACTCTAGCATAGCTCTAAACTGGGAGACGCATGCCACATTCAAGTTGGAACAAAGGGTAGAGAACCAGGCCTGGGTTTTGCTTCATGCAGAGGCACTGCTAGTAATTGCTCACAGGTGGTAGGTCACCTACTCTCTCATTCCAGTGAAACCATCCCCAGCTGGAATGCACGCCACATTACCTTCTAGCTTCCAGACTGATCACCGAACAATCAGTAACTCAAGAGTCACTAGGAATTCATACCTGCTGGAAACTAGCCAGACAGCTAATGAGTTGCACAGGGTTGCTGTCAAACACACGTCTTTAATTGGTCAGGAGACCTAACTTCATTTCAAAACTATTTGCTTGCCTCTCGGATGGGTGTTCCAGATGTCAAGGACAGAATCCTGTTGATGATCCAGGAATCGTGCCAAAAATATTCGCTGGCAGCACTCCAAGGAATTGACTTCACACTCTTTGCAGCGGGCTGGAGTCGGCCAGTGGTCATATAAGTATTCTTATTGAATTTGTGCTGCACAGTCAGACCTCACAGTCCAGAAACTTCATCAGCTTACAATAGAACTCTGTCTATACTGTTACTTTAGCAAGTCTGAAACAGACTGGCAGACTGAAGGATGGAACATGAGGAAAAAAAAAGACTGAAACTGTATTATTTCAAACCAACATCCCCTCCTTCTGCCTTTCTGACTCATTCTGAATTTGCAAAATCCTGCCGTAATAAGCTAATCCATAAGTAGGCAAAGCTCGTCACTTTAGACCAAACTGGGGTTTAATCAAAACCCCCAACATAATCATTTAATTATTCAGTTTCGTCAACAGTTCAGTCACTTAGTCGCATCCGACTCTTTGTGACCCCATGGACTGCAGCATGCCAGGCTTCCCTGTCCATCCCCAACTCCTGGAGCTTGCTTAAACTCAACAGGGAAACAAATCAACTGGTTGACTAATTTAGCATTGATTTTACTTAAATCAGTAGCTCTCAATCTTGACTTACATTGGCACTACTTATGGAGATTTTTTAAGTCCTAATACCCAAACCACTCCCTAAGAATCAATGGAGGTGGAAACCAGGTATTTTTAAAGCTCTTCTGGTGATTCTAAAGTACTCCTGCCTATATGTGCGTACTTCCCACTTTATGATCTGGTCATCATGGATAACTTAGGAGGTATAGACTAGCAGTGTAACCTGGGCCTTACCACTAACAAAGAAAAAAGGAAAAGAAGGAGGAAGGAAGAGGGGGAGGAAAGGAAGGAGGAAATTAATTTCAGACCATTGCCATAGGTTCATTATACTTGGAATGTGGGTTTCACGTAAACATAGCTTCGTCTCATTAGCAAGAAAAAAGTAGCCGTTCAATTCTCTTGTGCAGCAGTAGAATTCTGAAACGTCGAAGTGTTTTCCTACAGTTTAGGCAATTGGAAAAGAAAATCATAAACATTTCAGACCAGGTAGTGTGGCCAACCCTGAGATAGATCATTTTCTGGTATACTACTTGTTTGCCCATGTTAATAAAAATATTCAATGACAGGCAACTGCATGCTGGTAGGGGATGTGGAGGGACTTCTCAATCTCATGCTAGTCAATTTAGGGGAGAGCAGATGACTTCTATGTGTTTGTATTAGCCTTAACAAGAGACCGCAGCTCTCTTATGGATTCTTGGGTTCTCTTAGGTCCTTAAAGCCAAGAGATGCCACCCACCTCCTAAAGCTTAGATTTTCCTAAAACCATGGGGCATAAAGACACAGGATGAACATTCTTCCTCCCGATACTGGAGAGTTCTCTGGCAATTAGCCTCTCTGCAGGATTGAAAACTTCCCTTCAAAACTTCATAAACTCCTGCTTGAGAGTTATGTTTTTCCAAGCCTAGGTTGCTAGTACAAGCTGTTTCCTGAAATTAATGACCAGCTGGAGAGAATACATGTTTGGAGACTACATCTATGCAGGCTGTATATTCATCTCAGGCCTAGATCCCTTTTCCTAGGAGTGGCATGCTTCTCATAGCACCTGATAGCTCATCATGAAAGGATGTGGCGAAATTACTTCCTGTTACTCCCAGTGGAGACAGGAGTGTTTGGTACCATTTCTGGCAATGAGGAGAGGTGGGTGGCAAAGCAAATGCAGAGAAGATGTGGGGCAGTAGGCCTTGGCTGAGGCTACCAATGTACACTCAACTTTATCTCAAAACAGGGAATTCATAGCCACCAAGATGAATGGGAAGATTCAAAGGAGATATTCATTGCGTCTGTTTAATTGTACCCCATTAGCAGTCTCTGGTGCTTCTAATATACTATGAATTATTAATTTTTTAAGTACTTATTTGGCTGCACCACATCTTAGTCACGGCACAACACAATCTTCTTTAGCTGTGGCATGAAAACTCTTAGTTGCAGCATGTGGAATCTAGTTTCTGACTGAACCTGGGCCACCTGCACTGGAGCACATAGCCTTGACCACTAGATCACTAGGGAAGTCACTGAATTAATATTTTTATAAATTCTGAGTTTCTTATGAATAGCATCATTACATTAATCATTTCTTCATGTGTTAAAAATGTTAATATATTAAATGTAAACATTTACAATATATTACAATTTTTAAAATGTTGTGATATGTCTATCTTTTTTAAATGAGCCCCAAACTATGGAAGTGGTCAAGGTCTCTTTCAAATTCTGAGGGGCCAGGGTAAAGGGGTGTGCATCAGGAGACAGGGGAGCCCTTCCAGCGGGAGCGAGGTGCTCCATGTGGCTCTGTTCTCTGAAGCTCCGCTGGGGCTGGGGGTGGTAGCCCTTTGATCTCCCATGTGCTGACAGAGCCATATTTAGCTCTCCCTCAAGCTGGCACAAAGGAGAGACCGGATCCCCTTTGAACGGTTCCTGCTCAACAGAATGCACACAGATGCTGAAGGAGGAGGCGCCCAGAACAGAGGCCTGCCAGGTTAAGTCTCCGTCGATGGGCTGATGTTTCACACCTTGCCTGGTGAGCAAGCAGAGGCTGAGTTCAAAGGACACACAAGAAGGACCCTTGGCCACTGGTGCGTACTCCAGCACCGTATGCGGAGAAGCTGGGTGTACCCTAGACCGTGAAGACTTTTCAGCTTACGTTTATCGATTTTCAGATGATGAACATTCTTCTCAGTACCCCAGCACTGTGGTTAGAGGCGCAAGTGCTAACAGGAATGGGGGAATAATACATGATTAGACTAAATAATAATGAAAAAAACAGCCACTTCTGAACTGGCTGTAATAACAGAACCAAGGATGCTATTGTAATTTCTACTCCAGCTGTAATTACCACAAACTTAGTGGCTTAAAACAACACGAACTTAATATCTTATAGTCCTAAAGGTCAGAATTCCAAAACAGGTCTCCTTGGGCTAAAATAGAGGTGTCAGCAGTATTTCACTCCTTATGAGGCTCTAGGGGAGAATCTATTTTCTTGTTTTTCCCAGTTTCTGGACACACATTCCTTGGCTTGTGGACCCTTCCTCTGTTTTCAAAGCCAACAACCTTGAGATGAGCCCTGCCCACATAGCATCTCTCTGGTTCTGGCTTCTGATTCCCTCTTCTACATTTACCTTGTGATTACATTAGGCCCACCCAGATAACTCAAGTTAATTTCTCCATTTTATCTTTAAACTTTTTTCTTGGTAATTTTTCTTTATTTTTCCTAGTTTTATCAAGATATAATTGACATAGAAGATTGTATTAGTTTAAGTTGTACAGCATAATGATTTGTGTATATATATATATATATATATATATATGTATATGTATACATATACACTGTGAAGTGATCGTCCTGATAAGTTTAGTTAACATCCGTCATCTCACAGTTACAATTTTTTTCCATGTGTTGAGAATTTCAAACATCTATTCTATTATCTATATATTTGTATTCTATGAAAATGCCAAACTCTCCCTATTTTTAAAGGCAGATGATTAGCAAGCTTAATTCTATTTGCAATTTTAACTCCCACCTTCCTCCCAACATGTAACTTAGCATCTTCACAGGTCTCAAGGACTGGGAGGTCGACATCTTTGGGAGGTCATTATTCTGCCTCTCATATATGACACGTATACACTACAATTGAAGATCAAACAGTCTTTTATTAACAGACATTTAAGTTAAGTAAGTGAAGTCGCTCAGTCGTGTCTGACTCTTTGCGACCCCGTGAACTGTAGCCCACCAGGCCCTCCATCCATGGGATTCTCCAGGCAAGAATACTGGAGTGGGTTGCCATTTCCTTCTCCAGGGGATCTTCCTGACATAGGGATCGAACTCAGGTCTCCCGCATTGCAGGCAGACGCTTTAACCTCTGAGCCACCAGGGAAGCCCCGATTAACCGACATTTACTGAACACTAATTTGCACCATACATGTAAACAGACACAAAGAGAGAAGGCAGTGAGAGAAGTAACAGGATGAAGGCCTCTGCAAAGAGGAAGAAATGGCTCTTTGCTCAGTGGGACAGGGCAGCCCTCACATGGAACATCCAAGAATGTCACTTACTTCCACCACTTTCCTGACAATCATGTTAGAGCTGCAAAAGTAAGTAGACAAATGGGCTAGTGGACCATCGTCATCATTACTAGTGTTTAATGGAGCACTTACTGCATACCAGGTACTCTCCTAAGACACTTTACTTACACCAGCTCACTGAATCCTCACAATGATCCAGTGAGGTCAATGCTAGTCTCTCTATTTAGTAGAGAAGGAGGAAACTGAGCCCAGAGTAACTTGCCCAGGTTCACAGAGCTAGAAAATACTCTTGCTATTCCCCCTTCTGGGCACTGTGTCTGCCACTGATTTGGCAAAAAGACAGGCAGAAAATGGTAATAACAGTAGTAACAGTCACAGCAACTGTGTACTGAGTGTTTTCTCTTTACCAGGTGCTTTTCTATGTGTCCTGCATACATTATCTGACTTAATCCCAGTAACACCCCTGAGATGCAATTATTATATCCACTGTACTAATAAATACATAGAAACTCAAAGACATCAACTTGACAATAGCCACCAAATCAGAGAATAATGTTCTACCTGCTGTATAGAGTAGGGAGCTCAGCTTGGAGTTCTGTGGAGACCTCTCCAGAGGCGGGATGGGGGGATGAGAGGGAGGCCCAAAAGGAAGGAGATATATGCACACATACAACTGATTCACTTGCTGCTCAGCAGAAACGAACACAGCTTTGTAAGGCAGCCACACTAAAATACATAAAAACATTTTCTAAAGTGTGTCAACGACAACAAAAAAATTGTATGCCCACATTTATATTAATTAGTGTATAAGACATGGAAAGAGGAAATCATGGTGTGAGAGCAGGGTTAAGGCTAGAATTTGTGCAATAATAAATATATACATTGATAAAAGAAAGTGGTGTTCCAGTTTGTCTAGTGTCAAACCCCATGCTTGGGAAGAGAAAAACAAGAAGGTAAATCAAGGTGCAATGCAGTGGTTCTCAAACTTCAGCGTGCATGAGAATCAGCTGGAAGAATCAGCTGGTTAAAATCCAGATGCTTCTGACTCTGTGAGAGCCTAGTGAGATCTAGAGCTCTGAGCCATGTCTGTGGTGGAAGGAAACAACAGCTCCCTTGTTCTTTCAGCACGTCACCTATGTGGAACTTTGACCTTTCCCATCAACAATCATGTGAAAAATTTCACCATAGAATCTGATGTGATCATGGAATCAGGCCTCCCAGAAACCTAGGAAGCAGTTTCATCTCAGGAGAGCCTTACTGAAACTAATGTTTCTTCTCCCAGACTTTCTGGTAATAGCGGTGGGGACGAGAAGTCTTCAAAAACCTGGTGGGTTTGTGAGGGCTGAGAAAAGAGCTTGGAGACATGAAGATTTAATAAGCATATTTTTGTTCTTTAAAGGGTAAGCATTGTCTCATTTCCAACATTTCTCTCTCATTCATGTCCTTGAAACAAAACCAGTGCCAGGGTCTTTCAGATCTGGTGAAAGACTGGCTTCATTTTCCCCCGGAGTCCACCCCTCTGCCATTGTCCTCATCCCCAAGGCAGCATTAACCACTGATCGTGACCCTCAGCTCGCACTCTCAGACACGCCTGGGAGATTCCTCTTTTAAGATGCTAAAGTCACCAGGAAGAGCTGTAGACTCCAAGAAATTTTTTAGTTGTTTCGATTTAACAACAAAATTGACTTCCTGAACATTTTCAATATTATCTCCTTTGGACACAAAATACATTCCCAGGAGTACTCTTGCCTGGAAAATCCCATGGATGTAGGAGCTGGGTAGGCTACAGTCCATGGGGTTGCAAAGAGTCAGCCACAACTGAGCAACTTCAGTCACTTAGGAGAGTTAATCTGATAAAATAAAATGAGAAGCCAATGTCATGATTCACTAAAGAGATAATTCTTGGAGAAGTACTATCTAAGCCCTGGAGTAAGGGCTGATAAACACTGGGAAAGCATGGCAATGAACATCAGGAAAGCCTGGTGTCTGCTTTGCAAGCCTGTGGGTAAATTGGAGCTTAAAGAGTGGTTAAGGCTGAGTCCCTATTTCTTAAACATCACAGTCTTGTGTGTGCTTGTACACACACACACACATGCGTGCACACACTTCAAAAAGGGTACTGAGAATTTATTTTGATCATACATGGTAATCCATGATAACATGGAAATGACTGCCACAAAGGAAGAAGTTTCTTATATTCACACATCCTAGAAACAGGAGGCGTGCCACGCCACATGGGGCCACCAGGGTTGGTAAGGAGGCAGAAGAAATGAGAGGAAAGCGTGGGCAATAGCCTTTGTTGTGGTTTCTGTGGGAAGGAACAAGAGAGGAGGGGTAATCTGAGGTTCTAGGGCATAGGGGTTGTCCCTCTACCTTGTCCCTAGCAAGGTACCTAGCCTTGAAGTGATCAGGAAGGGCGATATTGGCCCAAAGTGTGAGAATCCAGTAGTGAAGGTATTTGGGGGAGAGAGTGTACTTTGCAATGATTGGTTTGCATTTAAAGGCACGTTCCTGGGCAAGTGGGTGCTCTCTCTAGGAATTAGCTAATCCGGGGAGGGTAGTCCCTTCAGGGCCAGCAAGGTCCCAAGATGTCAAATCATCAGAATACAGAAAATAGGAACACATGATTAATATACACACAAGGATACACACACAGAGCTGGGAAATTCTACAGCACAATACCATACATCAGGCAGCTGTTTGGTTTCAGAGTTGTTTTGGGTTTCTTCCCTGGATGCTTTGCTGGCAGTAGATGCTTTTTCTCTCCTTGCAAGTGACTGGCTTAATAGTGAATGTCACTGTCCTGTCTATGCCATCACATGTTTTTATCACCAGTGTACTGGTGGGACAGTAGGGGTTGGGGTCTTAGTTTTGCAGGGTCTTCTAGGGGCTGCCTCAACACTGAAAGAAAGGTGAGACCTCAATTTGATGTAAGTCTGATGGGAAAGAAGAAAGGCCTCATCAGAGAATGCTGATGATAGCAACTCCTTATATCGTTGGCACAAAAAGTTTCAAGGATTTTGGCAAACATGTATTCTCTTAACAGTCTCAATAGCCAAATAAGGGGCATATGCAGGCCTTGGTCTTTGTTTTCCAGCACTCACCTCCTTGCCCCTTTCTGATACCACACTCGAATGACCCCTTCTGCATATCAATACCACCATCAAGGTGGGCATGTGACCTGGCTAGGCCAATCCTAGCTCCCATCTTCCCAACCACCAGGACCTTCACTCACACTGGAACAAGCCCAGCCCTTCTCTGGGATTTCTCTGCTGGTGTCTTCTAGGTTCACAGAGCCAGAATAAAAGAAATGCTTTTAAAAAAATCAAGAATAATAACTAATATGTGCTGAGTGATTATTAGGTTTTCCTGCTTTCTATTAGCTGTCGTGGAACACCCCCCCCCCCCCCCCCCCCCCATGGACTGTAGCTTGCCAGGCTCCTCTGTCCATGGGATTTCCCAGACAAGAGTACTGGAGTGTCTTGCCATTTCCTCCTCCAGGGGATCTTCCCAGCCCAAAGATCCAACCCAAGTCTCCTGCATTGACAGCCAGGTTCTTTATCACTGAGCCAGCTGGGAGGTCCTTATTAGATGCTAGATGTACTCAAAGCATTCTACATAGGTTATTTGTTATGGCTTGATCATCACAACCACCCTACAAAGATAAATATTGCTATTATTCCTAGTATAAAAAGAGGAAACTGAGGCACAAGGTATTTAAGGAATTTGCTCAAGGTCACAACCTCCTGAGTGGCTGAGCCAGAATGCTGCTTGAGGCAATCTGACTCCTGAACTCCTCTGAATAATTATTGTCTACTTTCTCTGGAAATGCTGGCAGCTGTGTTGCCTGCTGATTGAGGGAAACTGATATATGGTAGAAGAGAGAACGAATTGTTTTCAGTTGCATATTAGGAATTGTTTTCAGTTGCATATAACAGAAAACCCAAATGCCAGATGCTTAAATAGGGGGTTGGTTACTTTTCTCACATACAATATGAAGTGAGGAAGTAGGTAGTCTGTTCTGGAATGTCAGATTTTCTTTGTCATCAGGGATGCAGTCTCTTTCTCCTTTTCCATTCTTGGTGAATGGTTTCCATCATCAAGTTTGCCTCATCACCCAAGATGGCTGCTGGAGCGCCAGCCACCAGGTTATGATTCCAAGCAGGAAATAGGAAGCATGGGGAAAAGGGGAAGTGGTGGATCTATCAACATAGCCAACTCTTAAAGCCCCATCTGAAAACGTTTGCTCATATCTCACTGGGCACTCTGGACTGAAGGGAACTGGGTGATATTTCCAAGAAAAGAGGATAGAAGAGCTAGCAGTTTTCAGTGTCTGCCACAAACACAGGTATGTTCTAATAGGACACTAATGACCAAGAAAGTTTTGCAAATATGAGCAAATATGGGAATTTTCATGTCCAGCTCACTAGCTCATATTTGCAAGACTGGGAAAAGATTTTCCTCTTCTCTACTCCAGCTCAGGGAATTTATCGCCACACAAAGAGCTCACCTCCTAAAAGCAGCAGCCAGTGTTGAGTTTGACAGCCTTTGAAGCCCAGGAAACGCTGGCAAAACTGAACAGAATCCACCAGCATCTCTACATTATCTTGGGGCTTGTAGAAAGACTCATGCAGGAGAACTAGCTTGTTAGAAAGGATATATGCAGCAGGACAATGCCAGTTTTCTTCAGTGACTGCCAGAGACAGTGCTGACTGACATCCCAGGCAAATCACACGAGCTGGCTTTGAAGTTCTCTTGCATATCCCAACCCACCAAGGACTTAGACCACCAAATCCATTCCACAAAAACCCCATAACGCAGTTATCAACAAGCCCCCAGAGCAAATGAGAATGCCTTGTTCACAAAGTCCAACAGCCCTTGTAAACAGGCCCTGAAGCTGGATTTCTCTGTAAATTTATGAGAGCAATGAATTTATGTTATTTCATATATCATATAAAAATGGACAGTGCTGTGACATTTATAAGACCCTTTCTCTCCCATGTTATTCTTTCATCAATATATACTCATACAGACATTGTTAGTTAGACTTGACTCACTCTTGAGGAAATAAATCAAGAATGCAAGAGGGGGGACATTGCTGATAATTAACCCTACATGCCTCTCTGTCATTAGAAGGTGGAAGAAGACACTGATTCTTCACAGACGTGCACTTAAGCAGCCCTCGCCTGACCCTCCACACCTCATGGGCTTGGCTTATTTGCTTGTTCATTTTGAGTTTGCATGGGCTTTTCCCCCTGCTTAAAGCACTATTCTCTGCCTATTTGTCCTTCAAAACTCCACTTTCTGATAATTCTAAATTCCTCAGGATTCTCAAAAGAAATTCATTACTAATAAGGACATACTGTATAGAACAGGAAACTATACTTAGTATTTTATAATAACCTGTAAGGGAAAAGAATCTGAAAAGAATTCAGATTCAGTTTTATATGTATATCAGTTATATATATATATATACACACACACACACACGTGGGCTTCCCCAGGGGCTCAGCAGTAAAGAATTTGCTTGCAATGCAGGGAGACCCAGGAAACATGGGACATGGGTTTGATCTCTGGGTCAGGAAGAGCCCCCGGAGAAGAAAATGACAACCCACTCCAGTATTCTTGCCTGGAAAATCCCATGGACAGAGCAGCCTTGCGGGCTACAGTCCATGGAGTTGCAAAGTCGGGCGTGGCTGAGGGACCGAGCAGCGACACAATAACTGAACCTCTGTGCTGTTCCCCTGAAACTAGCACAATGCTGTGAATCAGCTGTGCTTCAGCTAAAAAAAAACTCACTGCTTTCTCTCCGGTGCCATGCAGGTACTTAGCATAGCTATCACAGTCAGTCGTTACTTATTTGTTTTCATGTCTGTCTCCCTGGCGGGACTGTGAGCTCACCATCAGGAACTGTGTCTTCCTTACTCGAGTATTCAATGCTGGACATACAATAAGTACTTAAGGATGGGTGAATTTTAAAATGAATTGAGTTAGACAATAGCTCCCATCTTATACTGGCGTTCCCTGAGCTTATGACCCCATGTGATTGTTTTCCTGACTCACAGACTTGTATTCCTCAAAGAATTGTGTTCAATCTCATAATGCCCAAGTAGCCTCATTTGCTTCAGCACCTGGGTCCAAAATTCTGAAAGCTTCAAACTCTGATGCCAGGAAATACCCTTCCTTCTTTGCACCCTGATTATTTTTACTTAGCTTCCCCAATGCCTCCCAAAAATCAGAACCTGCGAAAAAGGAAAATATTTCTTCTAAATAAGCAGTTGCAGATGAGATTTTAACTTTAATTAAAACTCCCTATCTGATCCAGGAAAACACAATGGATGTTATTAGATCGGGAAAGTTCCGTAAGATACTCCTTATCTCTAAGTCAGATTAGCAAACTTCAAGCTCTGCTGGAGCCTGTGGTCTGTGGTTGGGAGGCTGTGGTGGGTGGAACAGAGGAATGAGTGAGTGTATTGGCAAAGGACACTTGAGGGAGGGTGGGCAGGATGCCCGCATCAGATATGGTTCATGTATAAGGTTATTGGACTTAGTTTTAGAACGAATTTTACATGGTTGATGGATATAAGGAGGCCCAGCTTTGGAACTAGCCAGATTAAGATTTGAAAGATGGTTGGTCAATGACTAAGTTTGGTTAATTACTAAGTTTTTGAGCTTGGGCATATTCTTTACTGGATCTTAGTTTTATCATCTCAAAAATGAAGACAGTACTATTCATAGGGTGTCTGCTGGGGTAGGGTAAGGTTATCCCTTTAAAATATCTAGGGGCACGTAACCAAACATAGCAAGCTGAGTGTTGCTCTCCTTCTTTCCTCTTTGAAAGACTTGGGTCAAAAGAGGCAGAGATCATCATCCCTAACTGCCCTCCCACTCAGCTCCCTCCCCCAACCTTTAGAAGAAAAGGGAGACTTTTGACCATTGAATAGAACCAGTGTAGGCACTTTTATTCACTCAACAAATCCTAGTCAATGAATAGCTAATGATGAGTTGGACTACATCCCTTCTCGCGAAGAACTCACAGTCTAGAGGGAAAGACACATCTTTAAGGAGTTAAGATTTTATCCCCAGGGATAATGGAGAGCTATTGAAGAGATAATCATGTGTGGATAGAGTGTAGAGAATGGATTGGAGGCAGGGCAAAGTGCTGGCCATATCTGCAAGAGATATTTGCAGTCTGATGGAAGGGGTTGCAGTGGACAGTGATGGAAGGAGAAGTGGGTGACAAAACTGCATAGATGAAATGTAAAGGAGAGGAATCTTAGCTTTTTTATGAGATAAGAATACAACAGAAGGAGCCTGTTGTGGAAGCTAGAAAGGAGAGTTGTTGATCAATTGTTAAGTCATGTTTGACTCTTTGCGACCCCATGGACTACTGCACACCAGACTTCCCTGTCCATCACTATCTCCCAGAGTTTGCTCAAACTTACATCCATTGAGTCGGTAATGCCATCCAACCATCTCATCCTCTGCCAGCCTCTTCTCCTGCTGCCCTTAATCTTTCCCAGCATCAGTGTCTTTTCCAATGAGTCAGTTGTTCGCATCAGGTGGCCAAAGTATCAGAGCTTCAGCTTCAGCATCAGTCCTTCCAATGAATATTCTGGGTTGATTCTCTTTAGGATTGACTGGTTTATCTCCTTGCTATCCAAGGGACTCTCAAGAATGAATAAGTTCAGCTATGGACCCTGATTTTGTGATCCTCAGGGATCTCCAAATAGAGATGTGCAGCAGGCAAATGGATGTGGTTATCCTAAACACAGCAAAGAGGTGTGGGCTAGGGGTCAGACTTGAGAGGAGGAGTAGAGGGAGCAGAGATCTCATGAGATTATCCAAGAAGGACACATAGACCTGTGGCTTCAGTGCCTGTTAGCTGTGACCTGGGATCTCTATATTTTAGTCTTTAAAATGAAATAATAGTCTTACCCAAGTCACTGGGTTATTGTGAGAATTAAACACAGGTATAGACTTCCCTGGTGGCTCAGATGGTAAAGCGTCTGCCTACAATGCAGGAGACCCGGGTTCAATCCCTGGGTCAGGAAGATCTCCTGGAGAAGGAAATGGCAACCCACTCCAGTATTCTGGCCTGGAAAATCCCATGGATGGAGGAGCCTGGTAGACTACACAGTCCATGGGGTCGCAAAGAGTCGGACATGACTGAGCAACTTCACTCACTCACTCACTCAGAATGCCTAAAACAGTGCCTGGAACATAGTAAATGCACAATAAATGCTCAGTATTATTGTTTACTTTACTATTTCTAGATGTTCCTAGAAGGAGGATAATATGCTCAAACTTGTCTCACTCTTACATAGTCATTCATCCAAAGAAAATATCACTAATATGGAGTTAATTAAGAAAAGGTGACTGGGAGTATGTCAGAGTCGACTTCGAAGAGCTAGAATCGGAACTCTAGGGCCTACAATCTGGCTGGTGACATCTCGCAGAAGCTAAGACATCAATATATTGTGAAAAGACCCAGAGAACTACTTAGAGTCCAGTTAGCTCTGACCAGCCACATTCTAATGACCTGGGTGCAAATGAGTTAGAAACACATGGACTAGATTTCCTGTCCAATACACATGGGTTTCAAAATTAAGAGGAAGGAGCACATGCCAAAATGCAATTCATAATAATCAGTGTAATAAAGAATGGTTCATTGAGCCAGAAACATCAATGGATCGTCTGTGATGCTCATTAAACCCACGAGGCAGCAGGTTGAAATACTCAGGAAACAGAAAGAGATCAAAGAGGCTCGATCCCATCAGTTCTTAAAGTTGAAATATGACAAGATTTGAGAAGAAAAAGAAAGATGGTTCTTAAGTCTGGTCAGGAGTATGGCACTAAGAAAGAGAAAAAAAGATAGGATGAAAGGTGACTACTTGCAGCTCTGGACTGAATGCTGGAGTGCGCCTTGGAAGGGAGGTGGGATCCTGTTCTGGTTCCTCCCTGGTTAGCTGCTGAACCTTGGATGGGTTCTTTCACCTCCTCGAGCCTGTTTCTTCACCTGGAAAGTGAAGCTTCTCGATACAATATTCTCTAAGTTCTCCTGGCATGGTGAACATCAGTAAGCATTTTTAAGCAGAAAATAGGGACTTGAATCCTCTTGGTGTCTAGTAAGAAAACATCATTCCAAACTATTATAGAAACAACATGTTTCTATATTATAGAAACAACATGTCAGGGACTTGAAGACTTGGAAGAAAAGAATGCTCGAGAAGAGAGAACTTTCCTGATCGTAGCAGATCTCTGCTTTTGCCAGTTGAATGCCTCATTGAGGAAAGCTGAAAAACATATCCAGATGGGAATGTTTTAATAAGGCAGTTTTGGCCCAATCTCCTGCTGCTGCAGTCAACAGCAGTTTTTGCTAATGAGCTTTGACAGGATTAGAAATATTAAAGTAAATTAGACATGTGGCAAATACACATTTTGACTGAATAACAAATGCCTGGATAAAAAAAAAAATTCACCTAAAGCCAAATATCCTAATCAGAGAACTTGTTTCTGGGATAACCACAATAAATCTAAATAACAATAATTATTTTTATCAAACTTTTATTGTTTAGCCTTTTATTAGCTAAATTGTACAAATTTACCATTAAGATTTAGAGCAATAGCTTCTGAGCTCTGTCAGTTGCTAGATTGCTCCTGGGGTTGCTTGCTTCATGTTTGCTGCATTGACTAGTCACTCGCTTTAAACTGACAGCAGGAAAGGGGGAGGAGTTTTTTAGATACTTCCTTTTCCTCTAGTACTATCTTACTTCCCTCATAGCGTGTATTTTTTATCTGGATCAATGGTAATTTACCATGGGTGCTGCTGTACCTAATTATGAAGATTTTTCCATCTTATATAATTTTTGAGATGAAAAAGCTGGCCTTCTGCTTTTAATTCATTCATTAAAACTCTTTAAAAAGGTCTTTGTCTTCCAAGAAGCATAACCCAAATGGGGGTTAAATCATTCAAAACTAAATGATTCTTTTAAGATTATTTTGTTTATTGTTATGAATGCTAGTACACCAAGTGATTCCACAAAGATTCTGGTTATTAATAAAGTTGAGCTTTATTATTCAGACTTGTGTTATTATTTAGCTTTTATAAGCATTTATTGGCTAAAAAAGGATATAAACTTCTTCCAAAAAGTTGTCTAGCTAATACATTCTTTTAATGTTCATACAATGAATCAGTTTATCTATTTAACTGTTTGAATATTCTTTTTGTCTTTATCTGTAAAGTTAACAACTTCTTTAATAATTATCAATATATTATACTCTTAAAATTAGTAAGTGTGCACCTACTTAAAGAAATAATAGAATTTCAACATTAGTTCAGTTCAGTCGCTCAGTCGTGTTCAACTCTTTGCGACCCCATGGACTGCAGCACGCCAGGCCTCCCTGTCCATCACCAACTCCCAGAGTCTACCCAAACTCGTGGCCATTGAGTTGGTGATGCCATCCAACCATCTCATCCTCTGTCGTCCCTTTCTCCTCCTGCCTTCAATCTTTCCCAGCATCAGGGTCTTTTCCAATGAGTCAGCTCTTCGCATGAGGTGGCCAAAGTATTGGAGTTTCAGCTTCAACATCAGTCCTTCCATGAATATTCAGGAATGATTTCCTTTAGGATAGACTGGTTAGATCTCCTTGCAGTCCAAGGGACTCTCAAGAGTCTTCTCCAACACCACCGTTCAAAAGTATCAATTCTTCAGCGCTCAGCTTTCTGTATAGTCCAACTCTCACATCCATACAAGACTACTGGAAAATTTCAACATATAACACTCATAAAGAGATTTTTAATCCAAGTTACATCAACGAAGCTTATCTGCATTTAAAAGTGAGTATTCAAATATTAATAAATTTGATTGACATGCTTTATTCATATTTTAGACTTTGTTACAATGATTAGATACCATAGATGTGATTGGAACTTACCCAATCACACAATCATTGGGCGCACTCAAGTTCAGGAAGGTCAGAAATGACACTGAAGAAGGATTTTGCTGTTCAGTCTTCCAATGGTGGGACACAAATGTCTAAGTTAAGGGGCAAATTTTGGCCAAAGTCAACCTGCAATGCATTTCTGCAATGTCCACAAGCTTCCCTCTAAAGCCTCTTCAAGGAAATTACTCACTCAATCCATTTCTGGGCCTTAATTTCACTACTCAAGGCTACAGCTGGACATTTTTTAAAATGAAGAGCTTACATTTGTTTACAAGAGAGAGGCAAGGACCTAGGTCAGGAAGGTGAGAGAGATCAGCTGAGGCTGGAGAGAAAGACAAAATAGAGATTGCCCGGGGGAAGCTGTAATGAGACAACTCTGGGGAGAGAGAGAGAGATTTAAAGAGGGTATTTAGGAAGTTTTCCTGTGTACTGTGTGGCAAAGTTTTTTCTCTTAACTCCCTCTTCAAAGAGACTTTCATAAATTTTCTTTCGAGACATTTTGATATGAAATTTCTTTTCCTTCTAGATGAATCACATGCTTATTATTTTGAGAACAAAAAGGCTTAGTCTTATTCAAATGGCAAAGAAGGAAGCCAAAATCACGCTGTCCTTGCAACAGTGTTCACATTTAAATACGTCTTGGTTAGAAATAACAAATGGAAATATATTTCATGCACATATAGAAATGCTTATTTTGATTCAGCTATTCCACTTTGAGTAAGCTAGAGTAATTAGAAATGTAGGCAAAGAACTATGTGCACAGGTATTCATTACCATTATTTGTAGGAGCAAAAATAGTGGAAATCTAAAGAAGAGAAATGGCTCAGTAAATTACACATGATCACACCATGGAATGTTATATATCTATTAAAATGATGCTTTCAAAGAGACTTATTAATCTGGAAAAGTCTGTGTGTTTAAAGGTTATTTTTTATCAGTATGAAATATAATTTTATGACTGTGATTATTTTTTTACCAGTAAAAAATAAATGCTTGACATAGATGTTTTGCTTGTATCTTCCTGAAAGTTTTCCAAGCTAAAATAGTTTTGGCTAGACTAATGGAATAGAACTTCAAGTACCCATTTGTCTGCGCTTTGTAGCCCTTTGATAACAATTTCCCCAGGGAAAAAGCCTGGCCCCCCCAATTGGGAACAAACACTTCTTTAGCTCACTTCTAAATAAATAATATAATGGTCATCTGAAAAGATAGATTAGGTTAGGCCACTTCATTTTTCCAAGAGGATTTCAACCCCAACTCTTGGAATCCCCACCATGGTCACCACCCAAACTGAGTCTTAGAACTCATGGGTCAATACCACTGGTTCTCAAAGAGTGATCACTGAAGCAACAGCAGTACATCATAACTTATTAGGAATGCACGTTATTGCAGTCCACCCCAGACCTAAAGCAAAACTTCTTAGGGCAAGCTGATAATCTAGGTTTGAATAAACCTTAGGGAAGCTACTATAAGCACAAGTGTGGGAACCACCATTCTGTATTTAACTCTAGGAGCTCAATGGGGTTAGACCTCACTACTGTACTCTCCCACACTTAATAATCCTCGGATGAAAAACATTTTACAGTCATATTTACTGATGATTTGGGGCTTCCCAGGTGGCGCTGGTGGTAAAGAATCTGCCTGCCAATGGAGGAGATACAAGAGCTGTGGGTTCAATCCCTGGGTTGGGAAGCTCCCTGGAAGAGGAAATGGCAACCCACTCCGGTTCTCTTGGCCTGGGAAATCCCATGGACAGAGGAACTTGGTGGGTTCCAGCCCAAGGCCACAGAGAGTCAGACACGACTGAGCGACTGAGCCCACGGGGCACAGATGATTAGTCACAGGACACGAAGTCCGCCTGTTTTTCCTTAGAATCTAAAATCTACTTCTGCAGACTATGCTGCTACCCTATGTGAATCACCTTTCCTGAATTCGACTTGGTCTTTATTGAGGGATGCTACAAACCGTAGACCACAAAATTCATCTTTTGCCCCAGTTAGAATATTCCTGGAGTAGACCTTCTCTTCTCCACTCTGGCACTGTCCCACTACTTGAAATGATATATTTTTAATTTATTTGCTTGCTTATTGTCTGTCTCTTTCACTACAGTGTAAGATCCCTAACACAGACTTACTGCATACTGTATTGCTAACACCTAGAACCATACCTGATCCAGAGTAGGCGGTTCAAGTGTGACAGTTACACAGCCATGTCCAACTCTTTGTGACCCCGTGGACTATACAGTCTATAGAATTCTCCAGGCCAGAAGAATACTGGAGTGGATAGCCTTTTCCTTCTCCAGGGAATCTTCCCAACCCAGGGATCGAACCCAGGTCTCCCGCATTGCAGGCAGATTCTTTACCAGCTGAGCCACAAGGGAAGCCCAGGTGCTTAATAATAATGAAATAATGAATGAAAAAAATAAATCACATTATTAGTTACATTACACGATAACCAAGTATTTATGACTTCTGTCTGATCACAATATCAACAATAGCAATATTTCTGTTGATCATTTGATCTGTTTTTAATCTTATGAACCCCTATGAAAGTGTAAAAGTGTTAGTCACTCAGTTGTGTCTGACTCCTTGTGACCCCATGGACTGTAGCCCCGCCAGGCTCTTCTGTCCAAGGAATTCTCCAGGCAAAAATACTGGAATGGATTGCCATTCCCTTCTCAAGGGGGTCTTCCCAGCCCAGGGATCAAACCCAGGTCTCCTGCATTCCAGGCAAATTTTTTACCGTCTGAGCCACCAGTGAAACCCCTATGAGCCTTTTGTAATTGACAAGACTCCCCTTCTAAAATTACAAAAAGATAGATGTAATTTTGAAATTACAAAATTACAAAAGTTAGAGCAAACTTTGTGGAATGCTAGAAGCAAGGATAAAGATTTTTATTGTTTGGAATATTTAGTCAATATATGATTCCAGTTTATGATCTTACCTTTGTTTTTCCTTCTGCTGCTCATGTTTTTAACTGATCTCATCACTCTATTTTGTGACTTGAAGTGTGAGCAGTTGAACACAGTGTTCTGGTTCAAATCCAAGTCTCACCACTTATTTTTTATGTGATTTTGAGCAAATGGTATAACCTTTGTCTGCCTCAGTTTCCTCATCTGTAAAATGAAGATCATAAGAGTTTTTACTTTATATAGTAAAGCTCTTAGAATAGTGTCGAGCTTTTAATAGTAAGTGCTGTCATGCTGGCGATGGTAAAAGGAAACAAGTAAACATAGAGAAATAAAGAAAATATGCTCAAGTGTTTTTAGTGGTTGTCTCTCGGAGCAGAGTCAGGGAATTTGTATTTTCTTCTTACACTTTCTGTGCTTTCAAAATCTTAAACAAAGAGCACATTTTTTAAAAAAAAGAAAGGAAAAAAAGAAATGGCCTATGGAGTCCTGGGCTTGTGTAACTGAGTTTGAATAACATGACAGGAGAATTTACTCCATCTGAAACCCTAAAGAGCAATATACAGATCTATCAGAAAAACATCAGCCCTCTGGTTTACCTGGAGGTATATAGCTAGAACAGACAACTGTGAGAGACACAAAGAGAGATGATTCAGTCGTGAAGATGACAGTGTTGGCTTATTTCCCTCAAGGGTTTCTAAAATCTGAACATGGTCTTGTAGGAAGGTGGTGATGGTCTTCTATAACCTTTGCATGTTTCAGCCACAATAAACCGTGTTATTTTAGGCTTTTACTGCCATTCCTAAACTTTGACCCATTTTTTCCAAACTCAGCCTAATTTCAAAGTAAAAAGTAACAAAGGAAGTAGGAAACAATAAAAGGCATCAGATCTTCATTAAACTCTTGACAACGACCTTGTTGTAGAGTGAAAGTCGCTCAGTTGTGTCCAACTCTTTGTGACCCCATGTACTATACAGACCAGGGAGTTCTCCAGGCCAGAATACTGGAGTAGGTAGCCTTTCCTTTCTCCAGGGGATCTTTCTCCAGTTTGACCCCAGAAATCAAACCAGGGTCTCCTGCATTGCAGGCAGATTCTTTACCAGCTGAGCTACCAGGGAAGCCTTTGTTTTAGTAAAACCCATGTAAAGTGTGAGACTCATTAACTAGTTGAGATGGGCACTGGGTTGTCTCTCTTGTCCTTCCTGATCCACCCTTCACCCTGCTCTGTGTCCTGGGTCACTGACCACTATGGAGTCTATCAGTTGGGCTTCTTTGCCCTCTGGTTTCCATCTGCTTTGGATAATGGCCATTGCTGGCAAGGGACTCAAGGTCAAGAGGAGAAAGATGTTGGGAAATTTGGCCTAGGCTCCTTCCCTGCAGGACCCTGGGTTGGCAGTAGTTGTGGTCCTCCACCAACAGCCACAGCTCCCATCAGGCAGCCCTGTTCTAGGGCAGCAGACACTTTCCATGTTCCAGCAACTGCTTCCCATTTCTCCTCCAGACTCTGGCTGCAGGGGCTTCCTTCCAGCTGCAGTGAGCCGTAGGATGTCCCACCATAACTCATTGGCTTCCCTTAATGTTCCCCAGACCTTCATCAAACTCTTGACAATGACCTTGTTTAAGCATCAGCAGGGCCAAGACCCTGACTGATATGTAGGGAAATGTGCCAGAAGAGTTGCAGTGAAAGAAACCAATCAGACTTGTACATAGTGCAGAGTTCCAAGCCTCCTAGCAGCCAAGTCAGAAAGAAGAGCATGAAGAAGTACTTGGCTCTCCTTATCTAACAAAAAGAAGCACATCAGGAAGCAGCAGCAGATTTTTTACTCTACTTAGTACTTTGTAATGATCTATATGGGAAAAGAATCTGAAAAAGAGTGGATATGTGTCTGTGTATAACTGACTCACTTTGCTGTATGACTGAAACTAGCACGATATTGTAAATCAACTATACTCCGATAAAATTTACCAAAAACAAAAATGATTTTCTTTTCTTTTCTTTACACTGAGCCCCGAGTGACATTTCCTTCGTTCTGTCTCGCCACAGCGAAGACTTGAAATGGCAGACCAGTGTTCCAGCTCGGTTACAGCTCGTAGGTTTATTCTGCAAGCAAAGGAAAGTACCCCCTCAAGGAGTGAGGGAGATCCAGCCCAAAGGAGAGGCCTCAGTCCTTCTGGGCTTCTCTTTGTACCTCCTCCCCCCTGGGCCTGGCCTGTGCAAACTGGGCTAGCCAAGAAGGGGTGTGTTTGCTTCACCTGAAGTTCTCACTCCGGTCCGTGGATTTTCTTTTGTTCCGTTTTCACAGGCTTTTCCCTTTCTTTGTCTTCTGGCTACAGCCATTTTGGACTCCTTTTTCCTATTCTAACTACCTAACAGGTCTTTACACAGTAGAAGTGTCCCTACATCCCACCTCTATTATGGTGCTCTAACCCTTCATTTAGGAAGAAAGTGTCAACTAAAAAAATATATGCACAACCTAAAAGTTAAGAGTTAGGTTTTATTTGGTGGGAATTTTAGGACTTGAGCCAGGAGACAGTATCTCAGATAACCCCAAGAGAGCAGACTTCCAGGAGGCAGGGGAGGAGCCAGTCTTTATACAAGCTTGCAGCAAGGGACAGGTAATCTGAATATTCAAAGATTACTGTTAATTAAGAGAAAACTAAATCTCTCATGTGAACAGATTTAGTGATCTAAATGCAAGCCACAGGGCTTGCTGAAATAATTTCTTTCATATGCATCTAGCTATCTGGGGCCAATCCTGCTTTCTTCATTGTTCATGTACTAATTCCTTGTTTACCATAAGAGATGGGGAATGTGGTGGATGGCCACCTCTCACATCCCCTCAGCTCCTCAGAGCTTACTGGAGAGGACATAGCTGATGGTTTCCAAATAACTGACTTTGTTCAGTCGTGTCCGACTCTGTGCAACCCCATAGACTGCAGCCCACCAGGCTCCGCCATCCCTTGGATTCTCCAGGCAAGAACACTGGAGTGGGTTGCCATTTCCTTCTACAATGCATGAAAGTGAAAAGTGAAAGTGAAGTCTCTCAGTCATGTCCAACTCCTAGCGACCCCATGGACTGCAGCCTACCAGGCTCCTCTGTCCATGGGATTTTCCAGGCAAGAGTACTGGAGTGGGGTGCCATTGCCTTCTCCTTGGAAAAGGCTCAGTTCAGTTCAGTTCAGTTCAGTCACTCAATCATGTCCGACTCTTTGTGACCCCATGAATCACAGCACACCAGGCCTCCCTGTCCATCACCAACTCGTGGAGTTTACTCAAACTCATGTCCATCGAGTTAGTGATGCCATCCAGCCATCTCATCCTCTGTCGTCCCCTTCTCCTGCCCTCAATCTTTCCCAGCATCAGGGTCTTTTCCAATGAGTCAGCTCTTCACATCTATCTGGTGGCCAAAGTATTGAAGTTTCAGTTTCAACATCAGTCCTTCCAGTGAACACCCAGGACTGATCTCCTTTAGGATGGACTGGTTGGATCTCCTTGCAGTCCAAGGGACTCTCAAGAGTCTTCTCCAACACCACAGTTCAAAAGCATCAATTTTTCGGCGCTCAGCTTTCTTTACAGTCCAACTCTCACATCCATACATGATTACTGGAAAAACCATAGCCTTGACCAGACGGAACTTTGTTGGCAAAGTAATGTCTCTGCTTAGGGCATGGCAAATCACTCCAGTACTTTTGTCTGGAGAATCCCACAGACAGAGGAGGCTGGCCCTGGCAGGCTACAGTCCATAAGGTCTCAAAGAGTCAGACACAACTGAAGCGATGTAGCATGCATGCATGTTTACTGGTAGAGCATAGAGCAAAGACATTTCATTGCACAAAAGTGATTGGCATTGGGGTCAAATTAAGAAGAGGAGCAAGAGTGAGGAATGAATATTCCTCATGAAAATATTTCTCATGAGCAACATGAAAGAAGATTACTATATCTGGCCAAAATAATGCCTGTGAGGTAACCAGACTGCCAGGAACTGTGCCACTAGACACATAGAAGAGTCTCAAGAAATAATAGTTGAATAAGACAATGAGTATCTTAAAATCTTTGAAGGTTCACATCTCGGTCTCTTAAATGTTGCTGTTGTTCAGTTGCCAAGTTGTATCCAACTCCTCAAGACACCATGGACTGCAGCACACAAGACTTCCCTGTCCCTCACCATCTCTGGGAGTTTTCCCAAGTTCATATCCATTGGATCGGTGATGCCATCCCACCATCTCATCCTCTCTTACCCTCTTCTCCTTCTGCCTTCCACATTTCCCAGCATCAGGGTCTTTTCTAATGAGTCGGCTCTGCACATCAAGTGGCCAAAGTATTGGATCTTCAGCTTCAGCATCAGTCCTTCCAATGAGAACAGTTTTTAAATGCCACTCTTCCTTTAAGGAATAAACATGATATTGTAGAACAAAGTTCTCAAACTTGGCTGAACACTGGTGTTATCTGAAGAGCTGTAACAAATACTGTGGCCTGGGTCTCATGACAAGTCATTTTGATTTCGCTGGTCTGGGGTTCATCCAGAGCATGAGGATTTTTTTTTTTTAATATCATCCAGATGATTCTTATATGCAGTCCAGATTGAGAACATGGGTTTGCAAAATGTTCTGAAATTAAAATAAAGCGCCCTGGATCCAGATTCTAACGACAAACAGAGTTCCACTCCTCTGAGACACAGTTATCCCATGTGTGAAATGAGGACAAAAATATCTGCCCTAAAAAAAATTGACCCTAAATATCTCAGAGGCTTTTGTGTGAATTAAGTAAAATTATGTTTGCAAAAATTCTTTATAAATTCTAAATCACCCTATGTAGATATCACCATCATCATCAACATGTAACAGGAAATGTGTTAACATATTACCATTAGTAACACATAAATCTGCTTTACAGTGCTGAATATTCTTCTTCAGGTCACATTTTAAAGTTCACACAGAAGTGCATTTGATATTGAAGATTTTCTTGAGATGCTACCCCAGGTCTGTAACCCATTATTTCTCAAGTTAAATAAGACACATGATACTCGGCAACAAGACTGATAGCTCAAAGTAGTGGGGAAAGGCTTTTTCTTTAAACTTGAAGAATTTGTAAAATATAATAAAAATTTTTAAACAAGCCAAGCTGAGAACGTGCATTTCCTTGGTCAACAATCTTCAGCTTGGTTGTGTTGGAGAGTCCGACTTGTGGCCCAGGAGGTATGGATGTGACCCCAGCGTTATTCTTTGGCTCCCAGGTGTGCGTCTCACAGTGGTGATCATTATTTTGCATTCTTAGCATTTTAAAATTCTCAAATCAGTTGGCTCCTGTCCATTGTTATTCATCCCCTTAACATGTATGATCATAGGAGAATACATTCCTTTTCTTTTTCAAAAGATCCCAGTAGACATTTATAAAAATTCAGTCCCCAAAATTTGTCATTCCATATTCTACTAACATAATTCTATTTAAATCTAGTGGGACATTTTGAAACTTTTTTTGAACTAAAACAAATAGTAGAATTCAAGTGATACATTTTTATGAAACTGTAGGAAGTCTATTCACATGAAAAATCTGTTTTCCTTATAAAATGTATATTGTTTACTAGGCCTCATTTAATTTTTATAAAATTTGATAGGATAAGAAAAGGAGGAGAAAAAACTGTAGGTTTTTTTCCAACCTAAACTTTTCCATAAGTTTCCTTAATATGCAGGTCTCAGGTTGGCTCATCACCACACAGCCATTTCCTAGAGCAAAAAAAAATCTCCCTTATAAGTCTGGAAGCCTTGTCAAGCAAGTCTGAAGTCTTTAGGAAAATCACTTCTTGCTAACGCTATGATTTTAATTCAACCAAGTGCCTTTGGCGTCTCTTCAAGTTTATTCTAAGCTCAAATGTCAACTTATAAACTCATTTGTACAGACACTTCTGGGAGATGGTGCAGGTTTCTAAGAGGCTGTAGGATTGTAAGGATGTGGAAGGGGCAGTGTAGAGGTCACTTTGCTGAAGAATTTGCCTGAAAAGACTCCAATAAATGTTAGCTCTGTAGATAGGAAACAGAAAAGAATTCTCATAAATTTCAAAAATATAAGAAAATATGTTTAGAAGGTGAAGAGATTAGATATAAAGCAAGATGGGGCAGAATTCAGAAAAACACTGGTAAATTTTTTTAAACTTTTAATTTTTTATTGGGGAATAGCTGATTAACAATGTTATGACAGTTTCAGGTGAATAGTGAAAGGATTCAGTCATACATACACTTGTATCCATTCTCCCCCAAACTCCACTCCCATCCAGGCTGCCACATAACATTGAACATTGATATACTTTTAAAAACATACATTGGGGTACTTTGATTCCTTGATAGCACTTATGTGCTTCAATGATTTTATATATTCAACGTCAGTTCAGCTCAGTTCAGTCGCTCATTCGTGTCTGACTCTGCGAGCCCATGGACTGCAGCACACCAGGCCTCCCTGTCCATCACCAACTCCTGGAGTTTACTCAAATATTCAACTTAGCAGTTCAATAATTAGATGACAAATTACATGATCTTAGCATGTAAAACCATGCCCAGATAAAAGTCACCCTTTCTTAAGTGTACAGTTCAGTGACTTTTAGTACATTCACAGAGTATATTCACAATAATCACTACCCAATTATAAGTACATTTTCATCACCCTAAAAAGAATACCATACCCATTAGCAGTCACTTCCCATACCCTTCTTACCTCAAGGCCTAGTAACCACTAACCTAATTTCCATCTTTATGGATCTGTCTTTGACATTTGATAGAAAAGGAGTCATACAATATGTGATCTTTGTACTAATGTGTGTGGCTCCTTTGTCCACGGGATTTCCCAAGCAAGAATATTGGAATGGGTTGCCATTTCCTTCTCCAGGGGATCTTCCTGACCCAGGGATGGAATCTGCATCTCCAGCATTGGCAGGTGGATCCTTTACCACTGAGCCACCAGAGAAGCCTCATTGCTTCCTTTAGTTCTTTGCTGATAGTTGTAATAGCTGACTTAAAGAACAGTTTCTACTGACTTCTTTTTTCTCCTTTGTATGGACTATACTTCCCTGTTTCTTTGCAGATTGGAATCTGGATATTTTAAACAGCATAATATGATAATCCCAAAATTAAGTTGTTCTCCTCTCCAGGGAGTGTTGCTATTGCTGTTCATTGTTGTTGCTATTTGTTTGCTTGTTCATTTACTTACTAATCCTGTAAAATCTATATCATTTTTTATTTGCAGCCACTAAAGTACCTTATTGGTTAGCTTGTGCCATGCTGGGCTCAGTCACGTCTGATTCTTTGCGACCCTGTGCACTGTAGCCTGCCAAGTTCCTCTGTTCATGGGATTTCCCAGGCAAGAATACTGGAGTAGGCTGTCATTTCTACTCCAGAGAATCTTCCCGAGCCAGGGATCAAACGTGTGTCTCCCGCAGTGCAAGCAGATTCCTTAACCCTGAGCCATCAGGGAAGCCCCAGTGATTGCATAGAGATGTCCTTAAACGCCTTGAACCTGTAAGTCTCCAGCTCTTTCTGAGAGTTTCTGTGTATTTGTTGTGGCAGTTTACAGTTCTAGCTCAGCCTATACGGGGCCTCAGTGACAGCCAGAGGCTCTCTTCCTTCTCCTTCTTGGTTGTGTACCTATGCGTGTCCTTCTAGGCCCCAGGAACAGTTTGGAGCTTTTCAAAGTCCTTATCCCAATTTTCCCTTTGGAGATCCCCACCCAGTGTCACTGCCTTCAACAGTTGTGATTCTAAACAATTGCCATTGGTCATTTTCACAAACATTCTGGGAAAAGGGATTTCCCACTGAGCTAGGTCTGAGTCAAGCTAAATAAAGACAAGCTCTGCAAAGAAGGCTTTCAGAGAGTGCCAGGCAAGTCATATCATGATAAATCTCTGGAGATGGGACTTTGGGTAAGCTCCAAATCCATCCACCCTCGTTAGGGCTGTGAGTCTGTTGGTTTTCATAGCTGCTATGGTTGCAAGGTTGTTTGTATTCAAGACTACCACAAAAATGGGGAAAGGAGAATGAGTTAGGGACCATTAAAATGCCACAAAGTATGCTGTCCTTATCAAAATACAGCCATATTTCTTGAACAAACACTCTTTAGATTTGTGCAAACTTTTGATTAATTTTCAGATTACCGAAAAAGTTAATTTTGAAAGTTTTTTTACCAATGTTTTTGTGGCTTTTATAAAGGAGTGGATTTTTGAAGGTCCTTACTCCATCTTCTGGAAGTACTTTCTCCCAAATATTAATTTCTCAAGTGATTGAGACAGTCCTGGTTTGGGATCACAGTTCTTATTTTAGACAGCCATGTGACCTTGTACTTGAGTGGCCTTCCTGAGCCGAGTGGTTTTTGCTTCAGAAAATTTCTTTGAAAAATCTATGTAAGAGTCCAGAATGTTGTTGTTGTTTAGTTGCTATGTCGTGTCTAACTCTTTTGCAACCCCAAGGACTGTAGCCTGCCAGGCTCCTCTGTCCATGGGATTTCCCAGGCCAGAATATTGGAGTGGGTTACCATTTCCCTCTCCAGCATATCTTCCTGACCCAGGGATCAAACCCACAACTCCAGCATTGACGGGCGGATTCCTCACCACTGAGCCAACAGAAAAGCCCAAGAGCGCAATATAGATGCACACAGGTTTTGTTTTTTTTTTCCTCAGTTGGCCTGAAGTAAAATGATACTATCTGTCCACTCTAGTTGCAGATATAGTTAAAAAAAAAAAATCTGCTCTTTCTTAAAGGTCAGCCTGGACAGATTACTTCTAGGCATCTACATCAGCTATAAAATGCAAGGATTTACTGACCTCCCAAGTCCATTCTAGCACTTTATTTCTATGAAAACTTGGTGTTTCCTTTCCCCACTAAGTAAGTTAATGATGCAAACTGGCAGATTTTTCAAATTGACTCTAAACACTCTCTCTAAGCATTATTGAAGTCAAAAATAACATGATCTCTTTACATGTACAAAATACATCACTTACAAATTTATAAAATCAGGTTGTTAAATTAGGTGTTCTTTTAAGCAGAGAGTTATAATTTTGTGATATTAAATTCTAATGTACTAACAGAGTTAGACTATAAGGAATAATGCGATCTCCTATCTGTCTTCTGACCACACTGAACTCTTCATTCATTTCTCATGTCTATTTGAAAAACTCAGTTTCATGGCAATAAATTCCCCTTTTCCAAGCAACTGAAAATATTGGGCAAACTGAGACAAACTGGGCAAGCTGGGCAAACTGGACCCTTTTGAAGACAAAAAAAGGGTCCAAAATTTATATCTGAAATACAAAGGTGGATTCTTCCAAATTTCTAAGGTAACTGTTCACTTTTGATTATAGAAATGATACATTTTATGGCTAAAATTATAAAAATATCCAAAAATTAAAAAGAGAAAAAGTCACCTATACTTTGATTATGCAGATAATGGTTGTTCTTAATATTATGGTGTTTTTATTTTCTACTCACACAGATATATAAAGTATTATTCATATGTATACTTAAAAAATATATTTTCTCCTCTCCCTATCTCTTGACAGTTGTCTCTCAATATCTATGGAGAATTTGTTCCACCACCACCACAAATACCAAAATCCAAGGATGCTCAAGTGTCTTACATAAAATTATGTAATATTTGAGTATAACCTACATAAATCCTTCCAAATACATTGCATACTTTAAATTCTCTCTAGAGTACGTGATAATACTTAACGTCATGCTATGTAAATAGATATAAACATAATGTTAGTGCTATAGAAAAAGCTGCCAATGCATGTAAAATTCAAGTTTTGCTTTTTTGGAGCTTTCTGGAATTTTTTAAAAAATATTTTCATTCTGCAGTTGATTGAATCCATAGGTGTGGAACATGCAGATATGGAGAGCTAACTCCTCATGTTATACACACATATATATATATATATATATATATATATATGGAGAGAGAGAGAGACTTTGAGAGAAAACTATCTCTAATACCAATGTAAGTGTACACTGGTATTCCTGGAAAAGAAATAGTGCAAAGAAGGGGGAACACTAGCCAGACAAATATCCTGAGGAGGGCAGCCCTTAGCTATGGGCCCTAAGGTGCAAGCATTAGCCACTCCCAGTAGCTAACCCCACATTCCCTTGGCCCACCCTGAGCTCACCTTCAGCCGTGCTGGTCTAATGCCTGGCACACAGACAGCTGCAAAAATCACCACCACCTCGCTCTGCCTTTCTGACAGAGGGCTTGTCCAGCACCATGCAGTAGCCACAGGGGTGGGGCTGAAGGCTATGCACATGCCCAATCACATGAGGTCCTTTTCACCAAAGATGATAAAGTTATTGCCACTGACAGGTATCCGACTGAATCTGAGCTCTCTTTGAGGAGACCGACCAAACATTTGATGTCAAGTTGATCACAGGGGACCCCTTCTACTCTGGAAGGGGCAGAGATTTATGATACCAGAGGTTTGATAATGGACACAGAACCATGAAATTCATTGCCCCTACCATATAGCACCATCATGAAGAATCTCTTGATTGACCTGGTAGAACTTTGAAATGGTCTCTCAAAGGCTCAGTGAAGGCTCCAGATGGAGGGAACACACTGTGGAGCTGGGGTACTTTCTCCCTGAGTGCAATCTAGATGTGGAACCAAAAACCGTTCCTGATGCCATGCCCCTAACAACTAGCAGACAGATGCTGGAAACCAAGGGGATGGCAGTGTCATCTGCACTCCCAGTCCCTACTCTGGGGCTTTGTGCTTCCATTGTCACAATTTTAGGTTCTACAGAATCATAATTCCTGGGAGAATGCAGAAGATGTTTCCACCAAGAGCTATCACTTAAACTAAGTTGACGATTGTCAGCTGGTCATGTTATCCTGATGATAGGAAGTTCAGTTCAGTTGCTCAGTCTTGTCCAACTCTGCAACCCAATGGACTACAGCACATCAGGCTTCTGTGTCCATCACCAACTCCCAGAGCTTGTTCAAACTTATGTCCATCAAGTTGGTGATGCCATCCAACCATCTCATCCTCTGTCATCCCCTTCTCCTCCTGCCTTCAATCCTTCCCAGCATCAGTCTTTTCCAATGAGTCAGTTTTTCACATCAGGTGGCCGAAAGTATTGGAGCTTCAGCTTCAGCATCAGTCCTTCCAATGAGCATTCAGGACTCATTTCCTTTAGGATTTACTGGTTTGGTCTCCTTGCAGTCCAAGGGACTCTTAAGAGTCTTCTCTAACACCACAGTTCAAAAGCATCAATTCTTTGGTGCTCAGCAGTCTTTATGGTCCAACTCTCACATCCATACATGACCACTGGAAAAGTCATAGCTTTGATGACCAGACGCCAGTAGGCAAACAAGGAGCTACTTTACTCTTGGGGGAGCCAACCCACCAGAAGCTAAATTTGTGTATTCATAGTGGAGGCAGCAAGTGGACAGTGAATTCACAATGGTGGAAGGGGCAGAGTGGGATTCAGGTCTTGGTCCTTCCACATCCAGGGGGCTAATTGCAGCAACCACAGCCTGACAAAGACAAGGTAACCAACCAGGGCTCTGACACTGCAGGGATGTAGGTCCAGGTCATCCATCCCATCAGGAAAGTAGCCAAGGCCTGAAATGATAGCTCAGAGTGAGAGGAATCTCAAATGAATAGAAGGCCGTGCGTGCATGCGTATGTGTGTGTGTGTGTGTGTGTGTGTGTGTGTGTGTGTGTGTTTGAGTTTCAGGAATGACCTCAGATCTAGCTGCCACACAGAAACTGCAGCTTGTTGTGTGAGTGCTTCTAATTTTAGTCTTTTACTCTTTCTTAGAGACTGTGGCTGGCCACCACTGCAAAGCATAACAGAGTGGACTCACGGATCTGAGTAGGCAAATGGTGAACTGGATCGGATATGATGGCCATTCCACCATTCAACCAGTAGACAGTTTGAGATAGGTTGTCAGCTGCCTTCTTAACTACTTGCCTCTCTTTTCTTATCTGCTTGACGGTTCTCTGCAGCCTCTTGAGGGAACTTGTGCAGTCTGTCTGCAGGGCAACCACAAATGCTGGGGATATCACACCCAGTGGTAACTCTCAACTCATGCAGGACAGAAGTCAATGGATAAATATCGAAGCTTCCTCACCTCTGATGGCAGTCTGTTCTGTGACATATTTCACATGGTTTCTCCAGGGGCTCCCCAGGGAGTTGAACTCAGTCACCCACAATGGAAAGTCCTCACCACTGCTCTGTGTATCAGCTAGGTATCCTTCCTCACTTCTCTGCTTCCTTACTCTGCCCCTTGGAATCACCTTCCCAAATAACCTACCTACTTTGCTTCTGGGTCTGCTTTTGGGAAAACTCCAATTAAGACAGTGTTTTAAAAGTTAAAAACAAAAACGCCAACAGGGAATGATCAGAGTCAGAGAAAATACCCAGCAAATGAGGAGACAGTGCAGAGATCACAGGCACATCCTCACCCAAAGTTCATATCAAGGACTGAAAAGAGAGACAGCAGGAGAACAGAGGGGCCCAGGACTCCAAGAGGACATGCCCTATGTGGACAGTGGCTTAGGAGCACCATCCTCATCCACTCAATTTAGAAGAGAACTGATGGGAAGAATTCCAGGAAATCTTATGAAAGGGAAATACCTGAATAGGGCCTCAGAGGACATGGGAAGTCCGCTTTTGTTCATTTGCTCATTTACTCAAATATTTATTGATGAGCTGCTGCTTGCTGGGCATCATTTGGGGTTTTGAGGATACAGCTAGGAACAAACTAGCAAGACCCTACCCTCATAGAACTCTGATTCTAGCAGGGGAAGACAGATAATGAACGCAATTAAATGCACACTATGCCAGTAGATGGTAAGTGCTATGATGAAAAATAAAGGTGGGTTAAAAAAGAATGGTGGGATTTGTTTAGCTTTTTTTCTGTTTTGTTCTAAGGTTTGGGGTTGTGGTGTCCCAAGGACGAAAGAACAGAAAAAACCAATGAGGGTCTTGAAATGCAGGAATGGGAAAAACAGACCCTTATCATCCTTCCCTCCTCCATGTTGTAACTATCAACGGATTTCAGGTCCTCCTGAGCAGTATTACCTGTCTCCCCCACTACCCCGCTTGCCTTACTCTTCCCCACCCAATATATCTGTCTCATCCAATCAGCAAGTGTCCTGCAAAACCCCTGTCCCACTCCTTGTACGCTGGGTATAAAAATAGACTAAGGACACGTATTCAGTGTAGTTTCTCCCTTGAGCTGGCCTGCTGTTCTAACAGTGTCTCCCACTCTAATAAACTTTATTATCCCTTTCATTCTGTCTCATGTCTGGAAATTCTTTTCTAACCTACACACAGACCACGACCGGGGTCCCTTGGGGATTCTCTGGCCTAGAGACCTGAGTGAATAAGGAAGCAAATGGTGCGGCTCTTTATGGGAGGAAGAAGAAAAAGAACTGGTGAGGACAAGGCACTGTTTTAGCTAAAACCCTCCAGTTAGGCATGGAGCAAGCCATCTCCCCGATCACTGAATTTCTTTTCTATCATTGATGTAATAAAGTACCACAAATAAGTGGTTTAGACAATACAATCTACTATTTGCCTCTCTAGAGGTCAGATGTCTGAGAGGACTTTCGCTGAGCTAAAATCGAGATTTGCTCAGAGCTGTATTCTTTTTGGAGGCTCCAGGAAAGCATCCAAAAATTGCTTCCCTGGTGGCTCACATGGTAAGGAGTCTGTCTGCAATGCAGGAAACCCAGGGCATTCGAACCTTTGGTCAGGAAGATCCCCTGGAGAAGGGAATGACAACCCACTCCATGGGTCACATGGGTCCATGCGGTCACAAGGGATGGATACGACTGAGTGACTAACACTTTCATTTTCAAACCAAGGAACACCTACAACCACCAGAAACTGAAGGAGACCAGGAAGCATTCTTCCCTAGAACCTTCAGAGGGATGGGCGCTGCCAACACCTTGATTTGGACTTCTGACCTTCAGTACTATGAAAGAATAGATATTTGTTTTAAGCTACCTAGTTTGTATATTAGGAAATGAATAGACAAGTCCATCCAGTGTTACTGGATTCTCTCACTTTCTGATATTAGATAGAAATCCAGAACTTAAAAAATATTTTTGTTTATTTAGTTGGGCCATGTCTTATTTACCGGAGAAGGCAATGGCACCCCACTCCAGTACTTATGCCTGGAAAATCCCATGGACGGAGGAGCCTAGTAGGCTGCAGTCCATGGGGTCGCTAAGAGTTGGTCATGACTGAGCGACTTCATTTCCACTTTTCACTTTCAGGCATTGGAGAATGAAATGGCAACCCACTCCAGTATTCTTGCCTGGAGAATCCCAGGGACAGGGGAGCCTGGTGGGCTGCCGTCTATGGGGTCGCACAGAGTCAGACGTGACTGAAGCGACTTAGCAGCAGCAGCAGCCTCATTTACAGCATATGGGATCTAGTTCCTGGGTCGGGGATTGAAACCAGGCCACCACCACCACCCCTCTCCCCACATTGGGAGTGTGTAATATTAGTCACTGGACCACCAGGGAAATCCCACCATAATTTTTTACGTGTGAAATCTTATTATTTTTAAATGTCGACAATGTTTTCCATGTTAAAACACTGAAACATCAAGCAAAACACATGTGCAGGCTAATTCTGGAAGACTGGGACCAGGTTGCCATCTTTCTGCTAAATAATCACAAAGCTTTCCTATTGCTTAACCACTCACTTGTCAACTTTGTCCTCAGTGCGTATCCAGATATGAGATTTTTTTTTTTTTATGAGCTTTGTTCTGGAAATAGGCTAAATTGATTTCAAATTTTTAAGATGGAAAATAAAATCATCTTGTTCTTTAGGTCCATCAATATTCAAGAGCAGAAATGAGAAATATTTCAAATCCCTTGTTTGATACACTTAGGGATACAAAAAACACATCAATTAGTTTTTTTTGAACTTGACATATGTCTTTCAACCCAAATCTCTGTCAAAGATAGATGCTAAATTTGGACTATTCAGACATCCATCCTCATTAAGAGTTTGACCAGGAAACATTGGCAGACACCCATGGCCCTGTCAAAAGAAATCAGCTATAAGTCCATCTCAACAACCTCCTCTTGGCATTCCCAGAGAGTTTTGAATAATTGCTGTTAGATTCATTCTGTAAACAGTTTTAATTTGCTGTCTCCCCGTCAGTATGTTTAGGTTGCTAAATCATTTTGCCTGAATTCCAGGGTAATTTTTAAGAGGAAATAGCAACTAACCTTCCCCATATTTGGGATCATCCTGGCCAGCAGGAGACCTGGGCTCCAGTCCCAGTTTGCCACTAAACAGCTGCATGACCTTGGCCAACTCTCTCCACCTCTCTAGTCCTCAATTTCCTGTAGTTGATCTCTGAATTTCCTTTCAGCTTTAAAAATTATTTGGACAGGGTAATTTAATTATGCAGTGCGATCTCAAATCTAGTTCATCTTTATTTAGACTTACCCCAGGGTGGGCAAGGCAGGACGCACACTTGCATTCATTCACCAACCATTGGTGGGCCTTCTACCATGTGTCAGACCCTCTGCCAAGCACTGGAGGCACAAATCTGAATATAACACAGAGCCTGCCCCGTGGATCCTGCAGTCTGTTGGGAGCCTGGGGTGCAGCTACAAGGAAATCAACAAATACGATACAGAGCTATGTTAGAGGGCTGCGTGGAGCTAGGGGAAGCGTAGGAAAGACCATGCAGCTCACATAGGAAGAGTCAGGAGACGGTCACTGAGGAGGTGGGGCTTGCAGAATGAGCAGGGGTTAGAGAGGCAAAGAAGAGAAACAGCAGCCCATGCAAAAACATAAAGGAATAAAATCATCCCCCAAAAATGCATGGGACTCAGAGAATGGCCAATAATTTTTGGTCGAGTGAATAAAATGGGATGACAACAATACCTGAACTACATTTTCATTCATTCTTTCAAGGAACAGCGTTCTCTAGATGTTGCTAAACAGATGTGAGCTAACAGTCTGACTACTAAATGAAATCTGGGTTGTGGCTACTGTCACAATGGCTTATAATGGAGAATGTTCATTTTCCACAAACTTGTTTATAGGAAACTTTAACATTCTTGGGTGCTGAATAGATTGTATCCTACCTCTTAAACTTTTGTGGCTTCATGACTCCTCCACCCAAATGCTGAAAATATTCACAGTACACAAACAGGAAGTGAAGGATAAGATAAAGTGTTTCAGTTTACCAAGAAATAACTATTTCTATGTGAAGGCTATGTTCTTTCTAATTTGATAAGAATGAGAATCATAGCCATGTACTGTAACTCCTTTTTCCTGAACATTCAACCACATAAAACACAAGATCCACAGATGATGACCTCCCATAATCTAAATTGCTTTTACAAGTTGTTCCTAAAGCTGATACTTTCAAAGGAAACAGGTAAAGAAAGAAAACTATAAGAATAGCCAGCAGGCACTAGCTCTTCCTAAACCAAACAGCTAAAGAATTGATCTATGTACAAGAGCTCTCTGAAATTTCCAATTATCTGAACTTTGATTTAGAACAGATGTCTTTTCAGGAAATTCAGCTGTAAGGTGTTAGCATCTTGGGAGAAAGAGGACTGAAAAATGTACGCCATCTATTTTCCTTAAAGAATGAAACTCATAGCAAGTTAACATGTGCCCATATTCCCAGTATGTTTATTGCAATTGCTGCTACGTCCCTTCAAATATTTTGATTTTAAGAAAAGCTTCTGGAGAACTCGACAGGACTTAAACACTTCTAAATGTAGGAAGGCATACTCAAAGGAAGTGCTCACCAACTGCGGAAGGCACAAAAGAATGGAAACAACCACCAACTAAGCACACTTAACAAAGAGCCAAAGTGAAAGACATCTCAAGGGATTCTGGAGCCCCTTTCCCATTCCTTGCACCGGCTCCAGCTTCTTTCTGCTTTATCATTGCTGCAGGTGGGAATCTATTGGGTTGGCCAAAAAGTTCATTTAGGTTTTCCATTACATCTTGTGAAAAGACCTGAATGAATTTTTGGCCAACCCAATTTTATACCAGCCTTATACTGTATTTCAAGGGACTGTTGAATCCTCTTTCTACTAAAATTATTCGATCTCACTCACTTAGCTCCTTTAGAGAGAGCAAAAAAAAAAAAAAAAAGGATGGGGGCATTAAAAAAACATGAAACAACACGAAGTTCAAGCATGTTGATCACTCATGTTATCAGTGATTTTTCATATACAAACTGTGGATACTTCTCAAAACGACGATATTTTGCAAAATGAAATACTTTTCTCTTAAACATTCCCTTATCTACACCCAACTTAGTTGGCTATGCCTTGACTCACATTAATTTTACTTTTATCTGTTTCTCCTGAAAAGTCATGGTTTTATAATAATTGGTAAAATATGGGAAGTTGAGAAAGTACTCTCATTCTTCGGGTTTTATCAGGTGGATCAGTCTGAAGTTAATTGTCTTTGTCTTCTAGGAAAACATGCAAAAATATTTCCTGCTCCTGCCCTTATCTTTAGTTTGAGGGAGCTCTTTATTTTTTCCAAGGCCAGTGTTGTATTCCGGATCTGGAGTTCTTAAAACCTTCAGAAAGAGGCAATCGAGATGAAGGACCGAACTTGTCCTCAGCAGATGCTCCGTGTCTCCCTCTCCTCCAGCCAGGAAGCCATTGGATTGTATAAAGTCCTACTGGGGAGGGCTGTCTGCTTTACTCAGCCCACCAATTCAAATGCTAATCTCTTCCAGAAACACCCTCAGAGATACACCCAGAAATAAGGTTTAACCAGCCACTTGTCACCCCTTCAGCAATACATGAACCGTGAACTTCCAGATGTTCAAGCTGGTTTTAGAAAAGGCAGAGGAACCAGAGATCAAATTGCCAACATCTTCTGGATCATTGAAAAAGCAAGAGAGTTCCAGAAAAACATCTATTTCTGCTTTATTGACTATGCCAAAGCCTTTGACTGCGGATCATAACAAACTGTGGAAAATTCTTCAAGAGATGGGAATACCAGACCACCTGACCTGCCTCTTGAGAAACCTGTATGCAGGTTAACAAGCAACAGTTAGAGCTGGACATGGAACAACAGACTGGTTCCAAATAGGGAAAGGAGTACGTCAAGGCTGTATATTGTCACCCTGATGATTTAACTTATATGCAGAGTACATCATGAGAAACACTGGGCTGGAAGAAGCACAAGCTGGAATCAAGATTGCCAGGAGAAATATCAATAAACTCAGATATGCAGATGACACCACCCTTATGGCAGAAAGTGAAGAGAAACTAAAAAGCGTCTTGATGAAAGTGAAAGAGGAAAGTGAAAAAGTTGGCTTAAAGCTTAACATTCAGAAAACTAAGATCATGGCATCTGGTCCCATCACTTCAAGGGAAATAGATGGGGAAACAGTGTAAGACTTTATTTTGGGGGGCTCCAAAATCACTGCAGATGGTGATTGCAGCCATGAAATTAAAAGACGCTTACTCCTTGGAAGAAAAGTGCTGACCAACCTAGATAGCAAGTTAAAAAGCAGAGACATTGCTTTGCCAACAAAGGTCCATCTAGTCAAGGCTATCTATGGTTTTTCCAGTGGTCATGTCTGGATGTGAGAGTTGGACTGTGAAGAAAGCTGAGTGCCAAAAAATTGATGCTTTTGAACTGTGGTGTTGGAGAAGACTCTTGAGAGTCCCTTGAAGGAGATCCAACCAGTCCATCCTAAAGGAGATCAGTCCTGGGTGTTCATTGGAATGACTGATGTTGAAGCTGAAACTTCAATACTTTGGCCACCAGATGTGAAGAGCTGACTCATTGGAAAAGACCCTGATGCTGGGAAAGATTGAGGGCAGGAGAAGGGGACGACAGAGGATGAGATGGTTGGATGGCCATCATTGACTCAATGGACATGAGTTTGGGTGGACTCTGGGAGTGGGTGATGGACAGGGAGGCCTGGCTTGCTGTGGCTCATGGGGTCGCAAAGAGTTGGACACAACTGAGCGACTGAACTGAACTAAACTGCCACCCCTTGGTGCAATCAAGTTGACACTTATCATTAACAATCAGAGAAACCTAGGATTCCAGAGGTTGAGACAGGATGGTTGGGGGCAGAGCCTTGTGAGGGAAGCTAAGCTGTTCGCAGGGCATTCCTGATAAGTTTCTGCACCCCCAGATGAGTCAGGAGGCAGCTAAGGGAACAGAAGAGAGAGGTTGCAATGAAGCCCAAGTTGCAAAAAGAGGTACAAGAGTGGGAAACAGGAGTTCAATCTTCTAATCTAAGGAGTCTGATTAATTTCAAGATGCTCTAGAGAGCCCAGCCCACTCAGAGGGACTCTGGCTTTCCTGTCCCTACCTTCTAATCTGAAGCCACCAAGCCAACTAGAAGAAATAACTGAAAACTTTGAGCAGAGGCTAAATATCAGCAGAGGAGGAAACAATGGGATTTTAAAAAAAGACAAAGACACTGTAGTTGAGGAAGGGAAAATGTGGAAAGAGGGAAATCCCAGAAGAGGTGCTGTCTGCTTGTTAAAGAGGAAAAAAAAAAACCTAGGGTCTGATAGAACACAGGAGAGGCTGACAGGCCAGCAAAACCAGGCTCAGTCCCCATCCTGCTGTGAACATGATGATAACTCTCAATTCAAGGGTAAAGAATGAATTGAACATTCTCAAGATTGCAAGTGTGGGCTTGAGCAATACAAGAAGACTACTGTGTTATGAATGACGTCGCCAGTCTCTTGTGACAAAGGGTATCATTGTTGCCGTTCAGTTGCCCAGTCGTGTCTGACTCTTTGCAACCCCATAGACTGCTGCACGCCAGGCCTCCCCATCCCTCACCATCTCCCAAAGTTTGCCCAAGTTCATGTCCATTGCAACAGTGATGCCATCCAGCCATCTCATTCTCTGATGCCCTCTTCTCCTTCTGCCCTCAATCTTTCCCAGAACCAGGGACTTTTCCAATGAGTCAGCTATTCGAATCAGAAGACCAAAATACTGGAGTTTCTGCTTCAGCATCAGTCCATCCAATGAGTATCCAGGGTTGATTTCGCTGAAGATTGACTGCTTTGACCTCCTTGCTGTGCAAGGGACTTTCAAGAGTCTTCTCCAACACTGCAGTTCAAAGGCATCAATTCTTCGGTGTTCGGAAGGGGCATGGTGCAGAGACATTAAGAACTTTTCAGAGGTTATCACTGGAGAAGAACAACTTCCCATACTCATCTACCCTTCCATTGAAAAAAAAACACACACTTTTTTTTATTTTATTGTGAATATATCACCTTGTGTTTATGTCTTATCTTCAACAAATAGTGACTGGACAGAGACAGAGGTGGACACGTGGATGCTTCTGAACTTCCCCTTTCCTTCTTCTCTGGCTAGAGGCAAGGAGAGAAGATGAGAATGAATCCGGGGTCTAGAGGAGGCTGGGAGCAGAGGGTGCCTCTCAAGCTGTGTGTCAGGAGAGACCTGAGCCAGAAAGATGGTGGTCTGCTTTCCTTCAACACACTCATGGCGGCTCTGCAATGCGTCCCAGAATTCCCATTCCTGTATGTTTCTGGGTAGGGTGGGCCATAAGAGACACATGTTGGGGTGAGATTTGGAGAGCAGAAGGGAAGAGGCAGCCATATTGGTTCCTATGCTAGCAAGGTGGGCGTCTGCCCTTGTTTATCATTCTGTCTGGCAACCCACCTCCTTGCTAGGAGGTCTCCAGCTCTGGGACTGTCTCCCTCTCCCCTGGGTCCTGCTTCAGCTTTTCCTCTCCTGGTCCAGGTGTGTGTTATCTACTTGCAGGCTGTTAGTTTTCTGCTGCGAGATACCACATCATCTGGATTGGAAGCGATGAAAAGTGACATGGGTTCTGATCAGTCTTCACGGGTTCCAGCTTGTCCTCTCTCTCTCTTGCTTGACATCCATCTCCCCTTCCCAGCTACCTGTGAGCTTTAAGCTCATGATGTGTGTGTTACTCAGTCATGTCCAAGTCTTTGCGACCCCATGGACTATAGACCACAAGGCTCCTCTCTGTCCATGGAATTCTCCAGGCAAGAATGGCGGTGGGTTACCATTCCCTTCTCCAGGGGATCTTCCCGACCCAGGGATCAAACTCATGTCTCCTGAAACTCCTGCATTGCAGGTGGAGTTTTTACCATCTGAGCCACCAAGCTAATGATTAGACACAAAAGTACATCTTACATGCCAGTAAGATAGATGCATAAGCTTCTCTGATTGAACCCTGACTGAGTCAGGACTCAGAGGAGAGTTCCAGGTCTTCCCCCAGGACATGCAGCTCAGTGGTTTCAAGGTCACATGAATTCCCCACCAGATTGTCACCAGCAAACCATTATCTGTGCTTTCTGTCAGGAGAAATGAAAACACTAGAGCCCAGCCACTTCTAAGCATTTTCTCAAATATCTCCAAGTTGACAACTTATATTAAATATTCTGTCTCCTTCCAAGTGGACAAAGTTAGCTATTTCCAAACTATCTGGCTTTTTGTTGTTGTTTTTAATCTCTCCATGTAAGGAAAAGTCCCTTGTTAGCTGTGCAATTTTGAGCAAGTAATTTATTCAACTCTTTGGATTCCATTTCTTCAGCTGTAAAATGGAACTATAATAGGATTGTGGTGTTAAGTAAAAATGATGACAGTGGAGAGATTTTTACAGTATCCTGTGCAGAATCATTATTCCACTAGAAACAAAAGGAGAGAAAGCAGTTTTGCCTGAAGAAAAGAGAAACACATCTAGAAGAGATCTTGGAATCAAAAGATCAGGCACAGACAGAAAGAAAGGCTCAGCAACTTTTCACTCTTGAGTCTTGGCTAACTAAACTTTGAAAAGACTTTTATTTTAAAAAGGAAAGATCAAATGAAGACTTCAGCTTGTTGAGTAATTGTGCTTAAGAGACAAGGGCATCTGCTTCTAGAGGCCACAAGAAAAATGTGAAAACTTCAGAATATTGAAAGGGAAAGTAGAATTTTATCCTTTTAAAATTAATTTTGAAATTAATTGTATGGATAGTTTTAAATGGCAACAATTGCTTATCATACAAAATTTAAGATGTACAAAAATTACATAGTGAAAAGCAATCCGCCTGCCCCCATTTTCCTTTCTTTTATTACCCATTTCTTATATATCTATTCAGAGATAGTCTATGCACACATAAATACACATGCATATCCATCAATAGAATATAGGTCAAGTGTATATATATATATACACATATATGTATATATATAGGTTTCCTTGGTGGCTCAGATAGTTAAGAATCTGTCTGTGATATAGGAGAACTAGGTTCAATCCCTGGGTCAGGAAGATCCCCTGGAGAAAGGAATGGCAATAGCTCCAGTATTTTTTTTTTTTTTAATTTTTTAATTGAAGGATAATTGCTTCACAGAATTTTGTGGTTTTCTGTCACACTTCAACAAGAATCAGCCATCAGGACACCCATGTCTCCTCCCTCCTGAGCCTCCTCCCATCTCCCTCCCCATCCTACCCTTCAGACTGACACAGTGCCCCTGTTTAAGTTCCCTGAGTCATACATCAAACTCCCAGTGGCTGTCTATTTTACACACGGTATTGTAAATTTCCATGTTACTCTCTACATACATCTCCCCTTCTCCCTCCTCTCCTCCCCCCGTGTCCATAGTTCTGTTCTCTATGTCTGTTTCTCCATCGCTGCCCTGAAAATAATTTCATCAGCACCATCTTTTTAGATTCCATATATATATATGTTAGTATACGATATTTATATTTCTCATTTTGACTTACTTCATTCTGTATAATAAGCTCTAGGTTTGTCCACATTATTAGAACTGATTCAAATGAGGTCACAAAGAGTTAGACACAGCTGAGCAACTAGCACTTCGCTTCATGTATACACACATATATATGCTTATATAATTATATAATATTTATTTCATGTATTTTATTTTCATGTAGCTTATTCTACATATTTTTCTCTACTTTGCAATTTATACTTCACAACATACTTTGGAACTTCATTTCAGTACAAATATCACTTGGGTTTCCCTGGTGTCTCAGACGGTAAAGAATCCGACTACAATGCATGAGACTTGGGCTTGATCCCTGGGTTGGGAAGATCCCCTGGAGAAGGGAATGGCTAACCACTCCAGTTTTCTGGCCTGGAGAATTCCATGGAGAGAGGAGCCTGGCAGGCTACAGTCCATGGGGTTGCAAAGAGTTGGACACGTCTAAGCAACTTTCACTTTCACTTTTTTAATGGTTCCATGATAGTCAGTTGTATAGATGTGCAAAAAGTATAATAACTTTTAACCTGTACCATTACATGGTTGCCATTCTTTCATTACTAAAAATACGTTGCAATGAACAGATTGCAAGCATTATTTCACATACGTGTGATTACATCTTAGGTTAAATTCCCAGGAATGGAAATTGAGTCAAAGGATTAGTATGCTATTTATAGACATTGTTAATCTGATTTTGTCAGAGATTAAATCAGTTTTTACTCCCATCATCCAGTTTTCTGTTTCCCTACACTAACAGCATTGTGCTATCAAAGCTTTTGTCTCTATCTGGTAAAAGATATAGCTCATTTTAGTTTTAGGTGGCATTTCTCTTATCATGAGTAAAGATTGGATATTTTTAAATTTTATTTTAAGAGTTTTCTTTTCTGTGAATTATCTGTTAACATGCTTGCCCAATTTTCTACTGGGGTTAGTCTTTCTTACAGTGACTTGTAGTAAAATTCCATACTAAAGAAATAATATGAGTGGTAAATATAGTTTATCTTTGGTTTTCTGACTTGGTGGTGGCTTTCCCAGGCAGAATTTTTTCAAACAAGATGTATTTTTATGCACTATTTTACTCCTGAAAAGTGCTGATCTACTAAAACTTCCTGAGAGCTCAAATTTTTTCATGAAAACCCAGCTTAAAACTCCCAAATAATATTAATTTAATAAAATGTTGCTTGGATTTGACCTAAGATTGAAATCATTGGTGAGAAAATTTCTCCAGAAACATGTATATCCTCAGAAAAGCTTGAAGGATTTCATAAATGAGTATTGGAAAAATATTAAGAAATATCTAGCTTGGGACAAAAGCCTACTTATTGACCATTAGTTTAATTAGATCTTTCTGTTTCCAATATCAATATTGTTAAAGGTATATGTGCTAAATACTGGGAATTCCCAGGTGGTTCAGTGGTAAAGAATCCTCCTGCCAATACAAGAGACGCAAGAGGCGCGGGCTTGATTCCTGGGTGGGGAAGATCCCCTGGAGTAGGAAATGGCAAGCCACTCTAGTGTTCTTGTCTGGTAAATCCCATGGACAGAGGACCCTGGTGGGCAGAGGACTCAGAGGTCCATGGGGTTGCAAAGACCTGGAAGAGTCAGACACGACTGAACGAGCACACATGCATGATACTAAGTATTGAATCAGAAAGGGTCAATTTAATAAATCTATTAAAATTCTTACTAGCTTAAAAAAAATTAACTATAGAAGAGCCACAGGCTCAGGGCACATTAGTAATTCACAGGGAAAAAAGCCCCAAACCTAAAAGTGCCTGTCCACAAACATTTCACGAAGCTGCATTCTCCTCGAGATACTCTTCTTACAGGCTGAACAGTTTCTGCTGGCCTTGTGTCCGACTTCAGCGTCTCTGAAGAGACCTCAGCGTCTCTGACTTCACGAAGGCGTCTCGGTGAGCTTGTCCCCTGAGACGGGAGGAAAATGGAGTACTTCTGTTCTCCAGTTGTAAAAGTCAAGTGCTGTCCAGGAGCCAAACTGAGAGGATACAGGAAGAAAGATACAGAAAATAGGGCCAAAACAGGAAGGGCAAGAGGATTCCTCAGACTTGAATGAACCACAGATAAACCCAGCAGGTATTCAGAGAAGAAAAACAACCTCTCCCCTCTCTGACCGAGTCTCTCTGCCTCACTGGGAAGGCAGCCATACCTTTAGCGAGTGTGCTCTCATCCTAGCCTCTGCTTGGGGAACAGTCAGACCCTCAGCGAGGGAGCCCATGACCGTGACCTCCGAGAGCCTGAGGATTGTTTCTGTTTGTGCCTGGTGTTATCACAGGTGCTGTGGGCTGCCTGGCTCACGGACCCCCCCTTCAGGATGACTCCCCATCGGGGTCGCTTTCCTACTTCTCTCAACTCCGGTTCCTGAGACGGCCTTTTGATTTGGGGCCTTCCATTTCAGTAGCTGAAGGAGATACTGTCAGGAGGTGCAAGGAAATGCTTTGTGAAAAGAAACTGCTTTTTACTCCTCTCAACCAGCATGAAGCCAGAAAATGCAATGTTATTTTTATGGCTTCACTCTGGGTCAAATATGTCTTAAACATGAGCCAGAGGGAAGCGATGGAGTAGGTTCTTCTGTGGCCAAGGACAGAGAAAACTGTCTAAGATCCATATACATAGTTGTCTCACACCATCAGTTCTCACTTTCAATATCTGAACCAGACTTTCTGCCCCTTTCCCTCTCTGCCCACCCATTCAGCTGGAAAGCACTGTGGATTTCACAGAACGGCGAGCATCTGAGAAACATTGGGACTTGAGGAAGTGGTAAATTATGCAGATGCTGTTGATAAACTGGATCTCTAAAGCCAGCTGTCTGTAGCTAAGCCAAACCTTGACTTAAACAAATGGCCATGGCTGTTAAAGCCAGCAGGGACCCCAGAGAGCTTCAAGTACAGACACTCTTCTCTTCTCACAGATGAGGCATCCAGGGTAGAGATGCTTAAGTGCCTTCTCAGGGTCATTCAGGTACAAGTGGCAGAGCCAGGATGCTGAGCCAGATCTTTTGACTGGAGGTTCTGTGCTATTGCCATGATCCACATATGGAATGACTGCAAATCCAACAGCATTTGCAACCATAAGCAACTGGCTGTCCATAAGTTGGGATTTTGTGAAAGAATTGCTGCCCCCTTCTTTGAGCTAGTCTAGGCTTGGAAGGAAAGTTATGACCAACCTAGATAGCATATTAAAAAGCAGAGGCATTACTTTGCCAACAAAGGTCCATCTGGTCAAGGCTATGGTTTTCCCAGTGGTTATGTACGGATGTGAGAGTTGGACTGTGAAGAAAGCTGAGTGCTGAAAAATTGATGCTTTTGAACTGTGGTGTTGGAGAAGACTCTTGAGAGTCCCTTGGACTGCAAGGAGATCCAACCAGTCCATCCTAAAGGAGATCAGTCCTGGGTGTTTATTGGACTGATGCTGAAGCTGAAACTCCAAATACTTTGGCCACCTCATGCAAAGAGTTGACTCATTGGAAAAGACCCCGATGCTGGGAGGGATTGGGGGCAGAAGGAGAAGGGGACGACAGAGGATGAGATGGCTGGATGGCATCACCAACTTGATGGACATTGGTTTGAGTAAACTCTGGGAGTTTGTTATAGACAGGGAGGCCTCGCGTGCTGTGATTCATGGGGTCGCAAAGAGTCAGACACAACTGAGCGACTGAACTGAACTGAACTAAACTGAAGCAGGGGAAATGTCACACACACGCACACACACACACCTTATGGACTGTGCTTTTTCAGTCCTCAAGTTAGAAAGCAAACCCTTAGACCCTTACGCTTCTAACAAATTGTGCACAACCCTCCCTAGCCAGTAATTGGGATGCTTTCTGTAATATCAAGCCATATGATATCAACCATTCATTTTGTCTAAAACAGTGAAAACTTTTGACCAATCTGAAGAAGCTTTACATATAGTGCCACTGTAATTGCTCAGAGGTATTCTCAGGTTTTGAGGATTTCAGATGGTTTAATAAATACTTCTCGCTGGTAATCTTTTGACTTTAGCAACTCCCAGATGAGGCTTGTCCAAAAAGAAAAAAAAAAAAAAGATTTAGGGAAGGGAAAGGAAAAATTGTGGATGTTCTACTAAAAGACTGGATTTTAAAGTTTTATTTGGCTCACATTGTGTTTGGCCTGGGAAGCAAGGATTTCCCTCAATTCTGCTCTAGAATTAAATGTCTTACCATTTGGCTAGATATCTCATCTTTTCTTAAAGATGTAATTAGAATGATATATTTGTTGGAGTAAGAAATAGGACTGTCTGGGAAAGGTCAAAGGGCACAAGAATCCCATTTCTTGCACAGCAGTCTAGTCAGGGATGGCCATTTACTCTCCATACATCGGTAGCTGGCAATCAGCGCTGGCTGTGAGCTGAGACTCCCACTTACAAGGAACTAGACATTCATCACTTTCCCAGCTCCCGAGCAAAAAGCACACCAGTCCACTATGGTCTTCCCTGCTGGTGACCCCGTCTCAGATAGGAAAGTTACCTCCCAAGAGGGACATAGGCTGTCATCCATTTCAGGGAAGCATTTCCTTTCTCCCTTTGTACTCAAAACACCATTTGGATGGAAATGTTGGTGGCCCTGTGATTGAGGGAGCAGGAGAGGGGACTAGGTCAGTGGTCCGTGCTAACCCTAGCCCTAACTCTCAGCCAGCACTGATTGTCATAGGGGCTGAACTGACCTTGAGGCTCAGCGTCTCCAGACCTCTTTGAGAAGGATCCTGTCTCAGTGTCTGATGGTAGTTTACTGGTTATGTGCTGAGGAACTGGAGAGCCAGGTGTCCTGTCTCCCAGATCCTGGACATGTCAGAGTGTGCATCCTGACTCTACCCTTACCTGTACATTTTCACCTCTCTTCTCTCCTCCATACAATCTTGTTAGAGAATCAAATCTCAAATCCACCACTCCATCACTGGGAAGGAAGGAGGGGTAGGTACAATCTAATGACCGTCACGACCTATCTGTTTTCTAAGTCTTAAAACCCTTTATTTCAATTTTAAAAATATATAAATGTACCATTTAAATTATAGTATATGATATATACTTCCCAGGTGGTGCTAGTGGTAAACACCTGCCTGCCAATGCAGGAGACATAAGAGACAAGGGTTCGATCCTAAAACTGGGAACATTCCCTGGAGAAGGAAATGGCAACCCACTCCAGTATTCCTGCCTGGAGAATCCCAAGGACAGAGGTGGAGAGAGGAGCCTGGCAGGCTATAGTTTTTAGGGTTGCAAAGAGTTGGACGTGACCAAAGTGACTTAGTACATAACACACACATACAATATTATTGTATATTAAATATATATAAATATTCAAACATACAAATATAAAAATACATAAATATAAAATGTTTTTATGTGTAGGACCAAGGTCTTTTCTTTCAGTGTGAGATTATTATGTTTGGTGATCCATAAAATATTTCTGACATCATCCATACCCATAATGCTTTGCTTACTGTTTCCAACTTCAATTTTTCAAAGATGAACAGAAATTTAAAGACATTTCCATTATCAGCTGGAGAATAGAATTTTTGAATTTCTATTACTTTTTCCCAGCCCTGTTGAATACATGTAGCTACAGTTTATCTTTAGTCTGGGTCAATGATTATTTTGTGAGATCTACATCAGTGGTCATAGAATAAATTGCCAAAAGGTGCAAACTACCTAAATTTCCTTCCACTGGTGAATGGCTAAGCAAAATATGGTAAGGCCACAGTCCATAAGGTAGCAAAGAGTTGGACACAACTGAGCAACTTTCACTTCACTTCATGGCCACATGAAGAAATGTTATTCAACCATATAAGGAATGAAATGGGCTTCCCTGGAGCTTAGTGGTAAAGAATCCACCTGCCAATGCAGGAGATGCAAGAAATGTGGGTCTGATCCCTGGCCTGGGAGAATCCCACATGCCACAGAGCAACTGAGTCCCTAGGCCACAACTATTGAGCCTGTGTTCTTAGAGCCTGGGAGCCGAAACTACTGAGCCCCCTTGCCATAGCTCTGAAGCCCATGCGCCCTAAAGCCTGCACTTCACAAGAAAAACCACTGCAATGAGAAGCCTGAGCATCGCAACTAGAGAGGATTCCTGCTTGTCGCAACCAGAGAAAAGCCCATGCAACAACAAAGACCTAGCACAGTCAAAAACAAGTATTTTAAAAAAACAAAAAAGGAATGAGGGCTTCCCCAGTGGCTTAGGGTTAAAGAATTTGCGTACAATGCAGAAACTTTAGGAGACACGGGTTCAATCCCTGGTTCGGGAAGATCCCCTGGAGAAGGGCATGGGCAACCCACTCCAGTATTCTTGCCTGGAGAATCCCATGAACAGAGGAGCCTGGTGGGCTACAGTCCATGGGGTTGCAAAGAGTCAGACATGACTAAGTGACTTAGTACACACTCAATGCTCAGTAGATCTCTAGACATCTCTGATAAAAAAGGAATGAAATACTGTTACATGCTATAACATGGATGATCCTCAAAAACACTATACTAAAAAAAAAAAAGAAGCTAGACACAAAAGGTCACCTATCATATGATTCTGTTTGTGTTGTATGTTTAAAGCAGGAAAAGCTATAGAGGCCGAAAGCAGACTGATGGTTGTCAGGGTCTTGGAGGAAGAGTGGTAGGGAAGGACTGTTTAAGGGGTTCAGGGTTTCCTTTCAGCGTGATAGACATTTGGGAACTCGATAGAGGTGGTGGTTGCACAACACTGTGAATGTACTAAATGGTTAATTTTAGGTTATATAAATTTTAACTCAATAAAGAAAAAAATGGCAAAAGAAGAATAGATTCCAAGAACTTGCAACCACACCACACATGCACACACATGTACATCCACTTGGTACACATATGTGCACACATGAATGATGCACATGACCTAGAGCTTCCTTAGTGGTGGGTCCTCCTGCCTTCCCAGAGCTTAATGCACAATTACTCTCTTCTGTACCAGAAGCCTACTGATCTCAGGTCTTTAGCACCATTGTAACCATCTTTTAATTGTCAATTTCTCTCTACCCAGATGACATCCCATTCTCTTCTCCTCAAAATCTGCCTAGAACTGTCTGGATCCACCCCTGCTTGGCCATTTGGGACACTCTCCTGAGATGTCTCCAAGAGGTCTTGGTGGACCATTCCTCACTCTATGGAAGTGACCAGGGATGTAAGTTACATACCCCTCCTCCACTGGCCCTTCACTGAAGGGCTCTGTTTCCTTATCAGAGGACATCTGGAGATGAACATACTGCTGCTTCTTCCAAAATGTAGAGGTTGTGAGCTACACCCTGCTGCAGTCGCTGCACACTCTAGCTTCACTGCCATGCCTGGAATATGTATCTCAGGATGCCACAGGCTCAGCGACCTCAGACTGAGGTTTCCAGATGCTCCGCAAGAAGAGGAAGAGAAAGAGCTCCGGTGGGACAGCTGAGCTCTGAACGGGAGGTTCTCCCATCCTTATCTCTGGAGCCCTACATAAAGCAGACCTAGCCCTGGGAGCCCATCAGGAGATGCAATAAGCCTGAAAGAGGAGGATTGAGGCTAACAGAAAGCAAATGTCTGCTTTGGCAATGACCACAGCTGACTTCAGTGTATTTTCCTCTCCATTGTTACTGAAAAAAAAAAGCTACAAGACAGCTCTGTGGAACACGCTTAGTACAAACATGCTTTGTTTGACTTTGATCGCTTGTGCTTCCTATGATAAGCAACATATGGCAGCAAACTTCGCATGTGACTGCAGTAAATTATCAGTCTGAAGATCTTTTCCATAACAGTTTATCTGCTAGGAAAGAAAGTGGCAAAGGACTAAAACAAAAAGAATGACTCCAGCAAAGCCACAAAATTATGTTTGAATGCACATAAGGAGTTTGATTCCATTTGTAACTCTAGTATCCCCCAATTCCTAGGTTCCTGGTGGTGGTGGTGGTGGTGTTTTTCAGTCACTAAGTTGCCTTTGTTGTTAAGCTAAGTTGTAGCTGACTCTTTTCAACCCCATGGACTATAGTACACCAGGCTCCTCTGTCCTCCACCATCTCCTGGAGTTTGCTCAAATTCATGTCCATTGAGTCAGTTTCTGGTGGTACCCATTAACATCCAAATGAAGTGGCTGGAAGCCCCATTTCATTTGCTGTGTGGAAGACTCCAACCCCTGCCAGAGATTGCTGGGAGCGTGGGGGAAGACTCTCCTTCTCTTGACCCTTCTTTCTGGCCTTCCATTTCAGCTCTGCAGATGGGACCCTCTGTCGGCGGGCTGTTTCATGCCATGATGACCACCATCCAATCCACTTTATCCCCAAAGATTCATGAACCCAGGGTTGTAGTGCATTCCCTGTTTTGACTAAAAGGTGGGAAAACCTAACTAGGGATTGCTAACACAGTAGGATAAAAGACAACAAATAAAACATCCCCAGAGGGATGGGATGGGGAGGGAGGCGGGAGGGGGGATTGGGATGGGGAACACATGTAAATCCATGGCTGATTCATGTCAATGTATAGCCAAAACCACTACAATATAAAGTAATTAGCCTCCAACTAATAAAAATAAATGAAAAAAAAAATCCCTTGGTTGGTCCCTGGGATAGGCCATGGTCTGTCCCCTACACTGTAGTTTGTCACCCGTGTCGTGCCTTCCTCTACAATCCTGAGATCTTTTTTCTTTCAACTGCAGTTCCCAGGTTCAACCCTCCTAAACAGCTCACTTTCTGACATAGAGTCGTTACTCACCGACCACTTTGCACACAGACAGGCACAAAACACATCCTCTAAACCCTTCTCTGAGTCTAACTTTGCATCTCCAAATGCCCCTGCTAAACGCAGGATCTCTTTCCAAACCACTTTTTGGTAGCAGAAAACCCTCAAAGAAGCATCCAAATTCCAAGATGTTCATTACCAAATGGAAATATTTGGTATAACCCATATCACAAGTTATACATGGCCAGCTTGTTGAACAATTGGCTAGTCAAAACTGGAATCCTATGTGAGGGAAGCGGGTAAAATGGATACTAAGTAGGCAACCGGTAGTGTCCCCTAGATTTCTACCTCTGATCCTTGTAAATAGGGTAGAAGTGTGTGAAAAATAACAGATTCGTTCTCCTTAGCTGGAGCAAGGCTGGGGATATTGTGGAAGCAATATAATGCTATTGGAATCAAAAGAGATTTTATTTCACAATAGCAATGGCTTATACATAAAAATTAAGGAATCTCTAAACAGATCAAACAAGCTCCAAAACCCTGCATCCGACTAACAATGATGTTTACACCTCAAACCTGAGAAACAATTCTTTGTTTAACTCAATATGCAGGTATATGATGATGGTAACAGATAATAAATTTGTGGGATCTGTGAATAATAATGAAGTTGTCATTTTTCAAACTGCATTCTAATTGGTTGTCTCATTCGATGATGCTTCAGGGTGCTACAACTAAGGGATCATTCTGCCCATTTGATTTTTAAAACTGTTTATGGAATGTGCAGCCTCCTCAAGTACATTCTGACTTCGAGAAGCTGGTTAAGACTGCCCTGAGAGCAGTGAGGAAAACGCAATGGATACTTGTTTCAATATGAAAAAGGAAGACAGATCAGCCATTTTTACAGTTCTTTCTAGAGGAGTCACGTTGAAACCAAATAATCTTATGTGACTAATGACAACAATTTTTTCTCTTCACAAAACTATTACTGCTTCTGAAATTTGGAGGGAAATTCATAATACACCTATTAATTATTTTTATTTTTAAATATTATTCTAGCAATCTAAAATACTTTTAAATTATTGACTCCCATTATGGCCAAACCAGTGTTCCACTTTTAACAAAAAACACTCAGATTAAAGTATATTTGAAGCATCCAGCTGAACAGAAATTGATTATGAGTATGATACCACTGAAGATAGTAACCTCAGCATCCTCCTACAGAAAAAGTCCATGGTTCAACAGCTATAACTAACTTCCAATGTGTTATCCAGTTTGCCAGAATGAAATTCTCAAAATACTCATTCATTTCCTTTGAACTGTAGTAAATCCCTTTAGAATGCTTGTGTATATACCTGTTGAAGGACATTTACACTAAAACAGGTGAAAAATTTAAATTCAGAAAGTCAAAAAATACCCTGGATTTGTAATAGCCTATAACAAGTTCCGCTACCTAGAGTTCATGGGATGTGCTGTGTCAGTTAACTTCGATCTATGCACAATTAAAATTTCCACAAAAGCAAATAATTTTAACATCTCTGATTCATGCATTCTCCTGAAAAATCATGACTCGAGCAGATCCCAGGGGAAAAACCACTGAGGAAAGGGCCTTAATAAACTTAGGAAAGACATTTCACAGTTTGTGTTTCACTTCAATTATCTCCTTGCTTCCTGTGGATGTTTGATTTATTACTGCTGTCAAGAAAACTCCTCTGTTTCCAGTAAGAAGCTGAAGGAAGGCTGAGATGCCCACATCCCAGATGTCCATGCTTCCAGACACAGGGCATCTGCGAAAATATGAGTGATAAAGTTCTGCTTTCCAATTTTAGTTGACAAAAAATCAAACTTTCAAGTTTTCCTCTCCATCTAGTGGTTATACCCCTTTAGCCATTTAGATTTTAAGTTAAAAACTCCAGGAATATTGTAAACCAATGAGCCAAAGAATTCATTTGAAGAAGCAAAATTCTTTACAAAATTATCATTCCACACATAAAAATAATCCCCCAGATCCCCATGAAGCAGATTTAGGTAAACAATCCAAATTTCAAATAATCCCAAATCTCCAGAAAGAAGCACCTTGTTTTACCTTTTTCTCAGAGACAGAAAGATAGATACACTGGAAAGCGAATCTATATTCACAAAACTTCAAGCTGAAGCCTTCTGTCTAGTAAAGTTTCAGAGGCTTATTCAGAAAACTTTTTATCTACTAATATAGCAATCAGGTTTCCAGAAGGTATACAATGCTGCATTTTGTCAGAAGTTTTCAGGTTTGTACCTGTTCTTGGGAATACTGAGTCTCAATCTTAGTTTTGGTGTCATTTGGAGACCAAATGGGGACCATCTGCTGGAGACCAATGGAAACGGACCCTGGGGTTGTTCCAGGTTCTCTATGTTCTTGGAGTGGACACGAGGGTCCTACACAGAATCCTTTCCTCCTTCTTCCCACCAGCTGAGTTTGGGCTCCCGCAGTGGCAGACCCTAACGTAAGGATCTGGGGACTAGGAGAGATGTGGTTTGAGAGTTGATAGGAGGAAACGTTGGTAAGAGTGTATGGAAGTGACAGAGGAGGGGAAGGAAGCCAGTACCAAGTGTGCTGATGAGCAGATTATCACTGTGGGCACCAGGAGCTCAGTAGCCCCAGGGACCTCGAGGAGACGGCAGAACGTAGTGCAGAGTTTTCCCGCCAAGGGGCACCGTCGATCCTCACCCATCAGTGGCCGAGGGCTGTGTTCAGGGGCAGCAGCTCCTCAGCACTTTTCAGTCTGCCCCGCATGCAAACCAAACCAGTTTCTTGTGAAATCCCTCAGATAAAGCAGATCCCAGAGAAATCCCTCAGAAAGAAAAGGGGAGTAACAGACACTTGCCTGGGAAGCTATCAGTGTGCGTTGGAAATGGTGCCTGACAAGATGAGGTTCGCTCCCAACCAACTCTGCCACACTAAACAAATACCAGTTTTGTCCAGGTATCAGTTTCTCCTCAAAGCGCTATTGCCTCTAGGGATGAGGCACCTGTAGCCTTAAAGATGACCGAGATTGACATAAAATAATCTCATTTACATTAACAGTGATTTCAGAAATGGATCTGAGACTTATGGCAATTAAGGTATGTTTAGAGGTCATCAGGACTTCCCTGGTGGAGCAATGGGAAAGAATCTGCCTGCCAATGCAGGAGCTGTGGGTTCAATCTCCGGGTCAGGAATATCCCCTGGAGAAGGAAATGGCAAGCCACTCCAGTATTCTTGGCTGGGAAATCCCGTGGACAGAGGAGCCTGGAGGGCTACAGTCCATGGAGTCACAAAAGAGTCAGACGCAACTTAACGACTAAACAACAATAATAGAGGTCATCAGGATAGAAGGAAGTTTAGGGGGCAAGTTTCTTTCTCCTAAAATAGACTGTTAAAAATACATTATCTCTCTTTCTCCAGGAACATTGCCTTGTCTGGAGGTAAGTGCCGGAGCTGCTGCAGCCATTTTGGCACCAAGCTCAGAAGGAAGCCAGTGGTTTATATAAATTTTTTATGTTAAAGAAGGATCATTATACTTGAAAAAATAATAAGAAATATGCTATTTTATGATTGTGAGAGACTAACCCATTCTTAACATTTATACAGGCATTGTCATCTATAGAGAATGCTTATGCCCATGCCCTCATTGCTTTCACAGAAAAGTTGTAAAGAAGTTTAAGCTAGTATTTTTTCATCATCCTCAAAATTATAGACATATATACACATGAGAAAAAGTGGGGTTCCAAAATAGCAAGTGATCTGTTCATAGTCTTACATCAATGAGGAACTTACTGTGAGTCTCATATCTAGCTCCTCTGATTACAAGTATCAAGTCATCTTCTTAGCAGTAAAGCCTGGTAGCTAGTGAAACCTTATGCATTCCATACCCTGTTGTTATTGGCCAGAAAAGTCACCCACCAATTTTAGGTAATGAGGATGAGATCCTATTTGGAAATAAGACACTAGATCAAGCACTTCTCATAAGATACTATGCTTAAGGGGACTGCTTTGAGGAACATTGGGGTGTTCAGCAGCCATCAACTTGCTTTCCGGAAACCATATATAAAGGGAGAAATTTCATGAAATTTCCAAACAAAAAACATTATACTTAAAGGGAGATTTTTTCCTTGATTTAGGCTCATCCTAGGTTTACATTTCTGCATTGTTCTGTAATACATTTGTTCTGTAATTTATTTGGTTTTATTTCCATTTCATAATTTGAAGACTAATGTATGCTTGAAAGACATAATGTGAAAAACTAAGGAAATAGTGTTTTGGTTGCTTAAATGCTTATAAAACATAAAAGAAGGCGTGAATGAAGGAAAGACAAAGCACGTTCCTGGGTGTATGTGTTAGTCACTGAGTCCTGTCCAACTGTTTGTGACCCCATGTCAGGAAGCATTTAACAAGAGGCTTCCTGTGTGCTGTTTTGGATCTGTCAGGAACCCTCTGGCCCTCACTGATTCCTGAATATTCAGGAATTAAGAGGAGAGGCACGCCTTTCCTGCCTTTCCTGGGGCTGAGGAATCCAGGCATTTCTCATTACAGTGATAAGTACCCTCTTCCTTTTTATGAGCCAAATGGTAAAAGGTGATTCTTTGCACCTCTCTCTTTGATAGGGATCATCTTATGTTTTGTAAGTCTGGAATTTTAATCTTTGTCTTTGCTGAGAATAACCACCTTACAAACTCTTGGGATTTATATTTTGATCTATGTATCTTCTATATGCCCACGCCATGTTGATTAAAACACCTTTGCTCCATCAGAGCTTGGGTCCCCGTGTCTTTCTTTCTCTCTCTCTCTCTCTCTCTTTCTGGCTAATTCCTTGGAGCGCGGAGGCCCGCTGAGCTCACTTTCTTGCCCGGGCTTCTAAGCCCCTCTCGAGAAGGCGCCTGCGCCTTCACCCACTCGAGAGGGCACCTGGTGCCTCCGTGTAGCAGCGCCAGCCCTAAGAACAGAGCTCTATTGGCTTTCCGCGTAAACCAGGGGACATCAGCCTCTTTCTCTCTCTTACTTTCCAGGCCACCAGGTTCTGGTCCATTAAAGGACCAACAGACTGCAGCTCATCAGGCTTCGCTGTCTATGGGATTCTCCAGGCAAGAATACCGGAGTAGACTGCCATTCCCCTCTCCATGTTCCTGGACAGGAAGACAATATTGTTAAGAAGTCAATTCTCATTCAATTAATATATAAATTTAATATAATTTTCATTGAAATCTCAATAGGATTTTTTTTCAAAATAATTCAAAAGTTCATATCAGTCATGATTAAATTGAATTCTGAGTAATAGAATATCCCAGATAACAGTGGCAAAACCAAAACTAAAGCCTATTTCTCACTCAAGTAATCAGAGCCCCAAGACAGGGAGTGTAGGGCTGACCTAGCCCTTCTTGTATCTGGGAACTTGGCTCTTTTCATCCTGTTACTTTGCCACCCCCAGCACATGGCTTTCCCTCGGATCCAAGACGGCAGCTCAAGTGCCAACGGGGGTATCTGCAGGAAGAAAAGGGAAGAATGACAGGGTTTGTTCCTTTCCTTCAGAACTCTTCCCAGAAGCTGAACACACCACTTCTACTAAAAATCCATTGGCCAGATAGCAATCATACTTCCACACGTAACTTCCGTGGAGGTTTGAAACTGCAGTCATTATTCTTGGAAGCAACTACTCACCTAAAAAGGTGAACTTTATTAGTGTAAAAAGATTTTATTAGTATAAAAGGGTTTTACCACTACAAAAGAAGGTGAGAATGATTTTGAAAGACTACTAGCACTGCGTATCATATCATTTGCCTTCTTTACACTAAATAGCTGCAATTATTAAATTATACCTACTGTAGAATTAAATAGAAGATACATACATCAAAATATAAATCCCAAGAGTTTGTAAGAATTTAGTACACGATTAAAACAAAGACAGTGGACATTATAGTCTTGAGTTACAGAAATACTTAAAAGTATGATGTCAATGTCAGAAATACTAAAAACGACTATTTTTGACTGTATAAAAAATTCTAATGCAAAATTTCTATATACCAAAAAGGACCACAATACAGAATATTAATAAAATCCAGAGGGAAAATTCCAGCATAGGGGATGAGAAAAAGAGGTTACTACTTCTAATATTTAAAGAGCCCTTAAAAATTAATGATGCAGACCTCCAATTCCAGCTAGGATGGAGTCACAAGGACTAGATTTACCCTCCTACTTCAAACAACGGAAAACCTAGACTGATACATGACACAACAGTTTTCACAACATTGGCCATCAGGTTCTGCAAGACCCTGGGCTTCGTCACGGACGGCCATCCTGTACTCCCACGCTAGTTTCCAGGCGGCAGCAGACTAGGGGGCCCGGGGAGCCCACAGACGCACAGAGGGGAGGCGGCAGAGGTGAGCCCAGGGAGATCGGGAGGCCAGAGGTCACAGGGCAGACAGTCTGGGAAAGGGGAGGTCACGGCGGAGTTCAGAGCCGCGTAGCAGCGCCCCCTCCAGTGTTCTGCAAGAGGACTGATCAGTGTATGTGTTTGAGGGCAACACCAGAGGCTGCCAAAGGCCTTGAGGGGACAGTTCCCAGAGCCCTCGGAGGCGGGAGTGAGTGCCCTCTCCTACCAGCCAGGCTGAAAATTCTCATAGTTCACAGAACGCCGGGCAGAGCTCTTCAAAGGGTGTCGCCTCAACAATGGTAAATAATGAAACCTAGGGTAAACGATGCTCCCATCCTCCTAACAAATCTCATAAGCAGGAACAAAAGAGTCAAACTGTTTTCAATTAACTAAACTGCACCTCAAAACAGAGCTCAAGGATATTCACAGGAATTTAAAGATACCCAGCATCAAGTGAGTTAAAATAAGCAGTGTCTGGCAGCTAATAAAATGACTAAATATCCAAAGAAGTAGAAAAATATAACCCATGATGAGGGAAAAAGAAATCAATCAATCAAAACTGACTCAGAACTGACACAGATGTGTGAATGAACAGAAAATTCATTAAAACAATTATTATAACTGTATTCCATATGTTCAAATATCTGAGGAAAGATAGAATATGTTCAGTGGGGACATGGAAAATAATTTTAGAGAATCAAAATTCTAGAGCTGAAAACTAAATTGTCTGAGATGGAAAATACAGTAGATGGGATTCGTGGCACATTAAACATTGCAGAAGAAAATATTAGTAACCATGGAGACACTCCCCAAAATAAAAATTATAAACCCACCAATCCCAAGCTCAATGGACATCAAGCACAAAAAGTTAAACTATACCAAGACACATCATAATAAAATCACTTAAAACTGATAGTCCAGAGAAAATCTTAAAAATCAGACCCAACCCTGCAGGGCAGCATCTCAGAGGACTCTGACTCTAAGCCTGACAGACTCAAAAGGTGACTCTGCTTGTGATCCACGTGTGACAGGAACCAGAGAGCAAGGATGACTTTAGCCAAGCTTCCGAGAGGCCTTTAAACATACTAACTGCTCTGAGCAGATCATCTGGTATGGTTCGTTCTGAGTAAGCATTGATGGATACATGCTTATAAAGAACAAGTCTTTGATGTGGGCTGATCTTGAGTTTCTATTTGTTTGTAATCTAGATCCTGTTTTATATTTAGATACATGATTGCTTTGGTGACCTTTTATATAATATTTCTTTAATCTGCAGTTTGTGAACAGTCATTCGTGGACGCCAACGGCAAGAATAGCAAACACAGACTTGACACAGATATGGAACATGTTTCCCCATCCTTTTAGGGTAAGTCTGTCCAACCCACAAAAGTTTTCCTCTTTTCCCCTTGAAGGAGGATGATGGGGTTTGGCAGCACCTGGAGTGGAAGAGTTCTCTTTTCTTCTGGCGATGCCAAAAGAAATAGATGGCAGATGTGCCCAAAGGCTCAGGTGTTGCAGTATGAACCCCTCTCCATGCCCAAGGCCGCAGCTGAATTGACTTTGGCCTGCACGTGGCTTCTGGATGTGGGTCAGGGATCCAGGAGAGAGGCCACACGCTCTAAGTGCAAGCAGCTCCAGAAAGTCCAGATAAGGTAACCCTGCCAGGTCTCGCCTACTTGGGGCCCCATTTCTCTCCACACCCTGCCCCAGCTCTGCTTTCTCAAGCTATGGCCAAGGAGGAAAAAGAAAGAGCCACAGAAGGGCCTCCCAGGAGTAAGAGCCACATGCACTCCTGTTCACATGGGTTGGAAAGGTGCCCTGCTTTCTCCCCTGTTAACCACAGGGTCCAAGAACAACCTATAAACATTTTTATGAGTGTTTTTCTTTGGCCTCTCACAGGTCCCATTGATTTCTAGTTGAGAGTAGAGTCCCAAAACGAATCACTACCTATTTCGTTTTGATTCTTCCTTCCTTCCTTCATTTAGCAAATATTTTTTGAGAACTTAAGGGGAGTCAAGAATTCCATTGGGAATTTGAGGTGTGCAAAATCAGATATGTTCCTTTCCCTTGTGGAAATGGAGTGCAAGAGAAACGAATGAATGAAACTATTGCACAAGATGATATAAAATGGCAGCAGAGTCAGATACATTGCAAATATGTGTGGTGGCATGCAGGGGGGTGACCAAACATGAGTGGGGATAAGACCAATATGGTATATGTGCTTTTAAACCTATGAGTACTTGATAACACGTGGTTGTGACATTTCTGTGGCTCACATGGTTCATCTGAAACCTTGTAACATTTTGTGGTGTGATAACACGATAGCATACTGAGAAATTTGTAGTCAGAAGACCTGAGTTTGCATTCTAGCTGTCTGTTGGTTGTGTGCTGACAGACAAACTTTGAGCTCCTTTCTCCCTATAGTAAATAATACTGTCTGTTCCTCTTAACCCACAGATTTGTTGAAGAAACAAATAAGATGGCATTTGTAAAAGCATCTGTAAACTCTATGTAGTTACAGAAAGATTTGTTTCATCTTTATCGACGAGGTGTATATCCCCTGGCTTTGTTATTGTCGAGGGACATGTTGAGGTGATAAATTAGAGTTTTCTTTTCCAGATTGTAGGATACCAGTACCAACCCAGAGCCCTTTCAAGTGATTTTTGCCTTTCCTTTCTTTGGTCCATAAAATCTGGGAAGACTTGACTTGAGCGTGTGGTTCGAAACCAAAGAATGGGGAGGCTGGGGCCAAGTGCGGCCAGGGAGCTTCGAGACTGGGCGTCCTTTTGCAGCCTCACTGTCTGCCAGGAGGGCAGGGGCGAGGCCCCTGGTGCCGAGGAGAAGGCCTGAGACTGGGAGAGAAGGTGGAGGAGAGGAGGGGAGCATGAAACCCAGGCAGGTCCCAGCTGGGAAACAAAATGAATCAAACCAAAAGCACTGCTCACTCATAAATCAAAGGGAAACTCTCGGTGGGCAAGTCACCAGGGGCATGCTGGCCACCAGCCAGGGGAAAAACAGAAAGGCTTAGACTTCCACTAAAACACATCCCCAGAAGTGAACAGGGCCATTTTCCCTGATAAGAACATGGGGCCAGAGGGTAGTGCTGCCTTTGTCCACTCAGGAGCATCTCATTCATTCTAGTACATTCTACAGGGCAACTGCGTCTCTTCACATATGCCTTCAGCTCCAGGCATAACAGTTCATATGTACTGTGTGCTTAGTCACTCAGTCGTGCCTGACTCTTTGCGACCCAGGGACTGTAGCCCACCAGGCTCCTCTGTTCATGGGATTCTCCAGGAAAGAATACAGGGATAGGTTGCCATTCCCTTCAGAAGATCTTTCTGACCCAGGGATCAAACCCAGATCTCCTGTATTTCAGGCAGATTCTTTACCGTATGAGCTACAAGGAAGTACCTTAGACACGGTACTGGGTCTCCATCTGTACTTTGCATGGGTCCTACAATGGTTAAGAAAAGCCTTGGCCTCAGAGAATTATTTTAAATAGCACTATGATAACTTAATTACAGTAAGAGAATTTCTACAATCTCACAGGCTTACTAATTGCGTCCCTAATGTGTTTTGGTGAAGCCAATATTTATGATAGCCCTTTTCTGATAAAAACAAAAAGAGCTTCCCTGTAGCTCAAATGTTATAGAATCTGTCTGCAATGCAGAAGACCCAGGTTCGATCCCTGGGTTGGGAAGATCCTCTGGATGTGGGAATGGCAATCCTTTCCAGTATTCTTGCCTGGGGAATCACATGGACAGAGGAGCCCAGCGAGCTACAGTCTATGGGGTGGCAAAGAGTCGAACATGACTGAGCAGCTAACAGTATTACTTTTCTGACACAATGTTCGTTAACGGAGTGGGAATTCATAGAAAATGCTATTTCTTTTAATATATTTAGGTTATTCAATATAGGTTTGTTTATTTCGCCATTAAAATGGAAAGAGAAGGCCTGGCCTCTGGTGCTTGAGGCAGAGAAGCAGGCAAGCCCTCCCCGGATCATCATACTCTCTACCTACTTCATGCCTCTGATGCGCATCTTCTGAGCCTCATTCTCTCACCTCGCCAGCAATTGCCTTTCAGCAATGTTCTTTTTCACTTAAATCAGGCAGAGTTCCTTTTGGTTTCAAGCAACTAAGTACACTAAATGGATAAAAGACTCTTCAGTGGCTTGTGAATTAGCTGAATGGCATGCACGGATGCTAAGTCGCTTCAGTTGTGTCTGACTCTGTGCGACACTATGGACTGTAGCCTGCCAGGCTCCTCCGTCCCTGGAATTCTCCAAGCAAGAATACTGGAATGGGTTGCCATGCCCTCCTCCAGGGGATCTTCCTGATTCAGGGAGTGAACCCATGTCTCTTAAGTCTCCTGCATTGGCAGGCAGGTTCTTTACCACTAGCACCACCCGGGAAGCCCAGCTGGATGGCATAGAACCATCTAAATAAAGCAAACCTCCCTCTTCCGCTAGCAGCTTCTATCTGGGATCCTGATTCTCAGTGCATTAATAGCATGGCCTTTCCAGGACTCACATGATCCAGAAAGAGTTTTCTCTGTAATCACGGACACAGTGAGAAGGCCTCTTGGAATTGTAACCCGCACAGCTATGGGTCTGGGAAATATGGTTTTCTGACTATTTCCATCTAAGGCCTTAAGCCTGAGTCACCTTTGGGACTTATATGCAAAGGATCACTCTCCAGTCACAGGTTCAGGCATCTCATCTCTGGGATGGCTCAAAGGTGAAATTCGAAAGTTAGACTCAGAAGAAAAGTGTACCATGCCTTGGCGGGGCCTTTCCCACCCATATTTCAACTAAGGTATTAGGCCTTCCCCATCTGGTGCCATGATCCCAAATACATTAAGGATCTCTAGCTTACACCACTATAAACTTTTCTAGAACTACACATAAACACACACACACACACACACACACACATTTTATTTACATAGGGGGAAGGCAAAAGCCATCAGGATAGTTGCCCATATGTTCATTATGACTTGATTTAGCAGTAAGATTACAGGTGTTTTTTTTCTTTCTGTTTATCTATATTTCTTACTTTTTCAACAATAAACAGATTATATTTTGTGTAGTTAAAATTCAACAAGCATGAAGAAGAGGAAAGAGGAAAGATGGGGAGTTCAAATCCTGAAACCGAGAGTTAAGATTTATACATGAGCATAGCGCAGCCATAGAGACGCAGACACAGAGGATGAACTTGTGGAACGGTGGGAGAAGAGGGTGGGATGAACTGAAAGAGCAGCGCTGAAACATACATGTTACCATGTCAGCCAGTGGGGCTTGCCGAATGATACAGTGAGCTCAACCCAGTGCTCTGTGACTGCCTAGAGGGGTGGGCGGGAGTGAGAGGAGGAAGGGAGTTTCAGGAGGGAAAGTTCATGTGCACACCTGTGGCTGATTTACTTTGTTGTATGGCAGAAACCCAACACTACATTGCAAAGCAATTCTCCAATTTAAAAAAGTTTATTTGAAAAAGGAAAAGGAAAAAAAAAAAGATTTATACATGAGCACTAGATTAACATTAATGAGTCTCCTAAACCAATAAACTCAGCCAAAATCTTACTGTTTCATTTGTTGAGAACTTCAGAATTATAACAGGCTCAAAGTTGCCCTGGAATCACCCCCTTAATTATGCATCAACATTTCTCTCAAAAACATATTTTAATAAGCTTGTCTCTATTTTCATGCCAATAGTGTTGGCCTGAGTGTTTCCATTCTGTGGAGCTTCACTGAGGATTCTTGGAAGCATTATAAACAGTCATCACTATATCTCCCATAGAGAAGCCTTTTTTATTCTCTTTTCCACTCTTCAATAATCTGGTGAATCTTACAGGCCCTTTGTCCTCAGCTAGAAATCATTTATCATGTTGCAGAGCAACTAGCGACTCCTCACTCAAATCTAATGTTTGGAAACTGACCTGAACTTCAGGCCTCATTTTTCCTTCCATCCAAACTTCAGGGACTGCCTCAGATCACTGAAAGAGATTTTCTCCCTTCTTATTTCAAAGAAGTTTATAATCATTTGCCAAAGCTAATGGCTTCCCAAGTGGTGCTAGTGGTAAAGAATCCGCCTGCCAATGCAGGAGACACAAGAGAAGTCAGTTCGATTCCTAGTTTGGGAAGATCCCCTGGAGGAGGGCTTGGCAACCCACTCCAGTATTCTTGCCTGGAGAATCCTATGGACAGAGGAGCCAGGCGGGCTACAGTCCATAGGTTTGCACAGAGTTGGCCAGGACAAGCAACTTAGCATGCATGCCAAAGGAATGTGTCTATGATGGAAATGTATTATATTATAAATTCTCAGTCTAAATTTGCCTCATTGTTTGCAGAGACAAAAAAAAAATCAAGACACCAAATAAGCTGCTATTCTGTACTAAAGGAAAATCTAAAACCAGTCTCTACTGCTTGGCTCCATGTGGTTCTCAGGAGGAGAATGAAAAGTCCAGAAGAATACGTATCTATAGAAGGTGGCATGAGAAAAGGTAAATCACTTTTCATGGTTTCTTTTAAGCAGCAATAGTTAGATGGAGGAGGTATGAGAGGAGACTTGATTCAAATGTGGATGAAAATCCCACCATACATTAGCCTTATGATCTTGAAGAAACTACTTCATCTCTCTGCCCGGATTTTCTCATCTATAAAAAGGGAATTCTATTAAAATCCTTTTACATTGGCTAGTGTGGGATTTTATTTTAATTTTCGGTTTTTGCCTCTTTATATGGAATTCTGTGTAGAATCGGGTATCATGCTTGAAAATTATAAATTAGTATTGAAATTTAGGATGGTGGGCTTTTGAGCTTGTATATCATTGCTTCTTTATTTGAGGTACTGAAACATCTGTGTTAAAATTTTAAATGTGATATATTAAAAAGGGGGGAATTCTAATAGTATCTGTTTCATAGTTCTTTTCCCTTCTGCTTGCTTATACATCTTTGTTTTGTTCTGTTTTATTTTTAAGGATGCAGTAAGGTATATCACATAGAGTACCAGCACCATGTCTAGAACATAATTCTCAATACACCTTGGTCTTTCAGACTTTATCTGAGAAATACTTCCAGCCATTGTGGAGTAACAGGGACCAGATTTACCCTTCTACCTGGACAACCTAAAAATCAGACAAAGTCTATGAAGCAAAATTTTCCAGACATTGGACACAAGGCAACAAAAGACAATGATCCCTAAGAGATGAGAAACAAATGAACCTAGTCCCTTAATTTTCCCCAGCTTACTACCAAAGGAGAGTCTCCAGACCACAGAACAGAGATGGAGACCCCAGGTCCAACCTGGCAATCTCCCTGTATTAAGGAGACAGAGTTGAGAGTGTGGGGAGGCCAAGGAGTCTAGAGTTTCAGGGCAAAGTACTAAAGAGCTACACAGTGAGAACTCTGAAGAGTTCTGCTGCAGAAGGTCCTCCAGCATTCCCAGGTGAATACTGATCAGCACGTGCATGTAAGAAAAATTCCAGGAAAAGAATCACCTCAAAGTACTAGACCCCAAAGTAACAGACCCCAAAGATCATACTAGACCAGTAATAGCCCTTTATCGTACCAGCCAGAGTGATGGCTGTTGTTCAGTTGCTAAGTCGTGTCCAATTCAGCAACCCAATGGAGCGGGGCGCACTAGGCTTTCCTGTCTTTCACCGTCTCCTGGAGCTTGCTGAAACTCGTGTCCACAGAGTCAGTGATGCCATCCAACCATCTCATGCTCTGTCACTGCCTTATCCTCCTTCACCAGCCAGAGTGGAAAACCTCATAATTCATGGGCACTGGGTAGAGTATTGAGAAGAGTCTGGCCTCAGCAATGGGATAAAATTAGTCTTATACTAAAGACTGCTTTGGTATCACCTAACAAAGCATAAGAGCACTCCCCAGGAAGATCAAAAGGTTTGCCAAGTAACTTCGATAACATATCAGCTTTCTATTGCTGCATTTATAATTACCCCTAAAACGTACTGACTTAAAATAAAACCACACACTCTTATCTCACACAGTTCTGTGGGTCAGGAATCCAGAAGCAGCTTAGCTGAGTGATTCCAGCTCAAGCTTGCTCAAGAAGCTGTAGTCGAGCTATCAGCTAGGGCTGCAATATCTGAAGACCTGGCTGGACATGGAGGATCTAACTCTAAGTTGACCCATTCACATCCCCCTAGGCTGGAGGCCAACATTCCCTGCTCTGGCTGTTAGCAAGAGGACTCATCCCCTCACCACATGAATCTCTCCATAAGTTTACTTGACTGCCCTAATGACATGATAAGCTTATAGACAGACTAATAAGGAATACAAAAAAGAGGACATGGATTTTCTGTACAAAGAATGAAAAGAGGTGACATCACTAAAGATTCTATAGGTATTCAAAGAATAATAAGGAAATGCCATTAATAATACTATGACAACAAATTCAACAACATGGGTATAGTGGACAAATTCTTTAAAAGAAATAAACTATCAGTGTTCCCAGAGAAGAAACAGATAACCTGAAATCTATTATATCTATTAAAGAAAGAAAAAATAATGTCATGGCCAGTGGGATTTATTTCAGGGATGAAGATTGTCTCAATCAAGGTAATTCACCCAGTTTTAGAAACTAAAAACAAAAAGACAGATGATCATTTCAGTAGATAAACAAAGAAAATTTTTCAAAATCAAATGTCTATTCCTAATTAAAAAAAAAACCTCTCAGCAAACTAGATACAAGAGAAATTCCTCAACCTCATAAAGAACATCTATAGAAACCTATTTGTTCGGTAAAAGACTGGATGTTTTCCTCCAAGATCAGAAACAAGATAAACATATCCACTCACAACTTTTATTCAGCGGTTTTACTGGAGGTTCTTTCCAAAGTAATTAGGCAAGAAAGAGAAATAAATAGCATCCACATAGAAAATAAAGAGGTAAAATTATTTTTTTTTATTTTATTTATTTATTTTTATTAGTTGGAGGCTAATTACTTTACAATATTGTAGTGGTTTTTGTCATACATTGACATGAATCAACCATGGATTTACATGTATTCGCCATCCTGATCCCCCCTCCCACCTCCCTCTCTACCCGATCCCTCTGGGTCTTCCCAGTGCACCAGGCCCGAGCACTTGTCTCATGCACCCAATCTGGGCTGGTGATCTGTTTCACCCTAGATAATATACATGTTTCGATGCTGTTCCCTCAAAACATCCCACCCTCGCCTTCTCCCACAGAGTCCAAAAGTCTGTTCTGTACATCTGAGTCTCTTTTTCTGTTTCGCATATAGGGTTATCGTTACCATCTTTCTAAATTCCATATATATGTGTTAGTATACTGTAATGGTCTTTATCTTTCTGGCTTACTTCACTCTGTATGATGGGCTCCAGTTTCATCCATCTTATTAGAACTGATTCAAATGAATTCTTTTTAATGGCTGAGTAATATTCCATGGTGTATATGTACCACAGCTTCCTTATCCATTCGTCTGCTGATGGGCATCTAGGTTGCTTCCATGTCCTGGCTATTATAAACAGTACTGCGATGAACATTGGGGTGCACGTGTCTCTATCAGATCTGGTTTCCTCAGTGTGTATGCCCAGAAGTGGTATTGCTGGGTCATATGGAAGTTCTATTTCCAGTTTTTTAAGAAATCTCCACACTGTTCTCCATAGTGGCTGTACTAGTTTGCATTCCCACCAACAGTGTAAGAGGGTTCCCTTTTCTCCACACCCTCTCCAGCATTTATTGCTTGTAGACTTTTGGATAGCAGCCATCCTGACTGGCGTGTAATGAATGGTACCTCATTGTGGTTTTGATTTGCATTTCTCTGATAATGAGTGATGTTGAGCATCTTTTCATGTGTGTGTTAGCCATCTGTATGCCTTCTTTGGAGAAATGTCTGTTTAGTTCTTTGGCCCATTTTTTGATTGGGTCATTAATTTTTTTGGACTTGAGCTGCAGGAGTTGCTTGTTTATTTTTGAGATTAATCCTTTGTCTGTTGCTTCGTTTGCTATTATTTTCTCCCAATCTGAGGGCTGTCTTTTCACCTTGCTTATAGTTTCCTTTGTTGTGCAAAAGCTTTTAAGTTTCATTAGGTCCCATTTGTTTATTTTTGCTTTTATTTCCAATATTCTGGGATGTGGGTCATAGAGGATCCTGCTGTGATTTATGTCGGAGAGTGTTTTGCCTATGTTCTCCTCTAGGAGTTTTATAGTTTCTGGTCTTACATTTAGATCTTTAATCCATTTTGAGTTTATTTTTGTGTATGGTGTTAGAAAGTGTTCTAGTTTCATTCTTTTACAGGTGGTTGACCAGTTTTCCCAGCACCACTTGTTAAAGAGGTTGTCTTTTTTCCATTGTATATCCTTGCCTCCCTTGTTGAAGATAAGGTGTCCATAGGTTCGTGGATTTATCTCTTGGCTTTCTATTCTGTTCCATTGATCTATATTTCTGTCTTTGTGCCGGTACCATACTGTCTTGATGACTGTGGCTTTGTAGTATAGTCTGAAGTCAGGCAGGTTGATTCCTCCAGTTCCATTCTTCTTTCTAATGATTACTTTGGCTATTCGAGGTTTTTTGTATTTCCATACAAATTGTGAAATTATTTGTTCTAGTTCTGTGAAAAATACTGTTGGTAGCTTGATAGGGATTGCACTGAATCTATAGATTGCTTTGGGTAGTATAGCCATTTTGACAATATTGATTCTTCCAATCCATGAACACGGTATATTTCTCGATCTGTTTGTGTCCTCTTAAAGAGATAAAATTATTTTTAATTGCGGATGATGATTATGACTGTTTCTTTAAAAACATCCTGTGAATATCCTAACACTAATAAGTGGATTTTGTATGGTTGCAAGATTCAAGGTCAATATTCAAAAATCAGCTTTATTTCCAGATTCTATTAGCAAATAATTGGAAGTAGACATTTTAAAAAGTAGTATTTTCAGTAGCATCAAAGACTATAAGATACTTAGGGTTCATTGTGAAAAACTACATGTAAGATCTATGCATGAAAAATTGTGTAACATTGTTGAGAGAAATTTAAGAAAGACTTGAATAAATGGAGAAATATATCAGCTTCATGAGTCAGACACACATTATCAAGATGTTAATTCTCCTTCAATTAACCAACATAATCCCAATCAAATTTCCCAGATGGTTTTTTTTTGTCCCAATTTGCAAACTGATTCTAAAATTCACATAGAAACAACTTTTAGAAAGAAAAATAAATTTGGAAAACTTCTGCTATCTTGTTTTAAGACTTATTAAAAAGCTACAGTAATTAAAACAGTACGTTATTAATGTCCAAGTAAACAAAGATCAATGGAACAAAATAAGAGAGTACAGAAATAGACTCACACATGTATGGCCAACTGATTTTTTAAATGTGCAAGGGAAATTCAGTCTGGAAAAAATAGTATTTTCAACAGACATTTTTGGATCAAGTGGATATCCATGTGCCAAAAAAAATTAATTTGAATTCATACCACACCTCACACCAAATGCAGAAATTAATTCAAAATAGATCATAAACCCAAGTGTAAAGCCTAAAGCTAAAATTTCTAGAACACATAGGAGAAAATATTTGCAACCATGAGTTAGGCAAATGTTTCTTAGATAACATCAAAATCAAGAGCCTTAAAAAAATTAAAATGTACAACTTTTTTTATTTGCATCAAAATTAGGAATGTCTATGACTATGCCAAAGCCTTTGACTGTGTGGATCGCAATAAACTGTGGAAACTTCTGAAAGAGATGGGAATACCAGACCACCTGACCTGCCTCTTGAGAAACCTGTATGCAGGTCAGGAAGCAACAGTTAAAACTGGACATGGAACAACAGACTGGTTCCAAATAGGGACAGGAGTACGTCAAGGCTGTATATTTTTTGTCACCCTGATGATTTAACTTATATGCAGAGTACATCATGAGAAACGCTGGGCTGGAAGAAGCACAAGCTGGAATCAAGATTGCCAGGAGAAATATCAATAACCTCAGATATGCAGATGACACCACCCTTATGGCAGAAAGTGAAGAGAAACTAAAAAGCTTCTTGATGAAAATGAAAGAGGAGAGTGAAAAAGTTGGCTTAAAGCTCAACATTCAGAAAACTAAGATCATGGCATCCAGTCCCATCACTTCAAGGAAAATAGATGGGGAAACAGTGTAAGACTTTATTTTTGGGGGCTCCAAAATCACTGCAGATGGTGATTGCAGCCATGAAATTAAAAGACGCTTACTCCTTGGAAGAAAAGTGCTGACCAACCTAGATAGCATATTAAAAAGCAGAGACATTACTTTGCCAACAAAGGTCCATCTAGTCAAGGCTATCTATGGTTTTTCCAGTGGTCATGTCTGGATGTGAGAGTTGGACTGTGAGGAAAGCTGAGTGCCGAAAAATTGATGCTTTTGAACTGTGGTGTTGGAGAAGACTCTTGAGAGTCCCTTGGACTGCAAGGAGATCCAACCAGTCCATCCTAAAGGAGATCAGTCCTGGGTGTTCATTGGAAGGACTGATGCTGAAGCTGAAACTCCAATACTTGGGCCACCTGATGTGAAGAGTTGACTCATTGGAAAAGACCCTGATGCTGGGAGGGATTGGGGGCAGGAGGAGAAGGGGACGACAGAGGATGAGATGGCTGGATGGCTTCACCGACTCAATGGACATGAGTTTGAGTAAATTTCAAGAGTTGGTGATGGACAGGGAGGCCTGGCATGCTGCGATTCATGGGGTCACAAAGAGTCAGACATGACTGAGCAACTGAACTGAACTGATCCTTTGAATTATACTATTATGAGAATAAAAAGAAAATTCACAGATTAAGAGAAAATATTTGTAAATCATTTATTTGATAAAGAGTTTGCATCCATAATTTGTAAAGAATCTTCAAAATGAAATAGTAAAAAAAATAATCAATCAAATAAAAAGTGAACAAAAAGCCAAGAAACTTCATCAAAGAAGATACATGGATGCAATGAAAAGAAAGAAGAAAAGCATATCCTTAACATCATTTGTCATTAGTGAAATGTAAATTAAAAGCACAATAAGATACCATTACTACATACCTACTAGAATAAAAAAGACTGACTTAACAAGTGTTGGTAAGAGTGACAGAAACACTCATACACTGCTCAAGGAATGCAAGATGGTACAACATTTTGGAAAGTATTATGGTAGTTTTTAAAAAATTTAACCGTCCAGCTACCATATAACCCAGATATCTCATTCCTAAGTATTTACTCAAGAGAAATGAAAGCACTTGTACACAAATGTTCATAGCAGCATTACTTATAATAGCCCAAGACTAGAAACAATCCAGATGTCCAGTAAGTGAATGGATAAACAAATGGCAGTATATCCATATAATGGAATACTACTCAGCAATATTAAGGAATGCACTATTGATACACATAAAGAATGAATCTCAAAATAATTATATTGAGTTTAAAAAGCTAGACAAAAATAGAGGGAGATACTGTATGATTTCATTTATATAAAATTCTAGAAAGGTTAATGAATTTATGACAGAAAGCAGGTTAAGTAGTGGCCTGGGGTCATGGAGAGGGGTATGATGAAGGGATTATAAAGGAGCACTATTTGGATATTTGTAGATAACGTTTATTGTCTTGGTTGTGATGATAGTCTCATGGTGATGTATACATATCAAAAACTCAGCAAACTGTATACTTTAAATACCTTTGTTCATGGTTAATTATAACTCATTAAAGATTTTTTTTTAACTCAAATCTAATTTTTTTTAAAGTTTGTGAAATGATGATTGTGTACTTTATTCACTGTAGTTTTTATTTTTAACTGCAAAAAATTGAAAACAATCCATGCTATTAATAAAGTTCTAGATAAATATGCTATCCTATGGTGCATCCACACAATAAAATATAAGCAGTTATAAAAAATGAATGAAGAACATCTCTACGTACTGATATGGAAAGATCTCCAAGTTCCTCTGAGGAGGAAAAATGTAAACCCTCTCTCCCGTGAGTACTGAAGGGGGTGGCCTGGAGGCTCCAGAATCTAAGAACCTATATTTAATGCTTATTTAAAGATACCCATTGATTTGGGATCCTGAGTTTTGTCCTCTGCCATTTAAATTAAAAGTTTATATTTGCATATGTGTGTTTAAGTGGTGGAGAATAAAAATCTGTATTCATTACCAATATATTCAATATATTATATATTTGCTCATATATATAGATAAAGAATATCTATAGATATAGATATTCTGAAAAGATTCCAAAAAATGTAAAACCATGGAAGAGAAATAGGAAGATGGGAGAGTAAGTACAGCAAGGATATTTTTAAAATTAAATTTAAAATTTGTATCAAAACTTTTTGAATCTTTTTAAAAAATAGAAAAATTCTGCCTAGAGATAGAGGAAAAAGAGAATTTATAGTGATAGCTTTAAAAAGGTATATTTATTCAGATATCTGGGACTAAGACCTCAGAGCTTCCTCAAACAAGAGCAAGAAGTAAGTAAAATAACTAAACTTCAAAGTCGTAGACACTTTTTTGAGATTTCCCCCTGGTTTCTTAGACCCCTTACTGAATTTCACAAAGCTTATTTCTGTTTCAGTATTTTGATGTATCCTGCTGAATTTTTAGTCTTACAATACTTTCATAAAATGAATTAAAACTGTTAAAACTCCCTGTGTGCGGGTGCTGAGTCACCTCAGTCGTGTCCAACTCTTTGCAACCCATGGACTGTAGCCCACCAGGCTCCTCTGTTCATGGGTTTCTCCAGGCAAGAATATTGGAGTAGGTTGCGTGCCATCCTCCAGGGGATCTTCCCAACCCAGGAACTGAACCGGTATCTCTTACATCTCCTGCCCTGACAGGTGGATTCTTAACCATTAGCACCACCTGGGAAGCTCTAACAACTTCATAGTGTGTATTATATTTCTTTTTATTGTTATATTCCTAATAGACATGGACCAAATATTCAGGACATTAATCTGTTCCTCTCTTTTTCTGTTTTTCCCCCTCTTTCCAGCCCCTGTCCTCTTTTCTTTTTGGCAAATATTAAACAATCATTGTCAAAATTCACTGGCAGGCAAATAAGGACGTAAAATAATTGTTTTTTTTTTCAAACGATTGTTTCATGCCAGAATCCATATGAAAATGGTTGGTTAACTGTTGCTAATCTTATTAAATGAAAAAATAAAGGATATTGAAAGCACCACATACAAAAAATAAATTATTAAATCTCATTCATAGTACAATGAAATCTACACAATTCAGCTGAAAAACATTTGCCAGTGGATGGCTGCCTCATTGTGAGCAGATGTTGTTGCCTTCAAAGAATTTTTGACATCAATGGGTGAAGAGCTTTCCAAATATAATTTAAATATATATATATATCTATATTTATATATTACCCAACAATCCAGTGGTATAGACCCATTTTTTATCTGAGATTCAATTTCTTTTTGATTGCCTTGATCTCTCTAATAAGTTTCAAGTAATTGTGACCTTCATCATATCCCAAAACTGAAAGGATTTGGCAATAAATAAATAAAACTGATTGTTCTCTTCATTCACTCATCAGGGTTATTATGTGCTATTTGTCTGATTCTTTATTTCTTTGGCTTAAAATCTGTTTTATTGGAAAGACATGTGTGATGTAGAGAAACTTAGGCCAGGATTACTTCCTGGCAATCAACAACCAAAAATGAATACTAAACTTGTCGGTTGTTAAAGCCTTGAAGAGTATTTGGAGAAAAGAGTATTTCTTTCTCTGTCTTCATTTGCAATGGAAAATCAAAAGTGTATTCTAGAGGAATCATCTCCTACTGATATTTGTTTTTATTTTCTCTGTGAATCTAGTGGGGATTGCTGCATTTCAGCAGAGATGGACAGTACACTGAGTTTTGTAAAGGGACAATTTCTAGTTTAGTTTCTTAACTGGGTTTATACTTAATAAATAGCCCCCTCTTTTCTTTTAAGAAAACAAATATCATTGGCTTTTCCAAATGTAAGGGATCAAAACAGGTCACCAGCCCAGGTTGGATGCTTGAGACAAGTGCTCAGGGCTGGTGCAATGCGAAGAACCAGAGGGATCGGATGGGGAGGGAGACGAGAGGGGGGATCAGGATGGGGAACACGTGTAAATCCATGGCTAATTCATGTCAGTGTATGGCAAAAACCACTACAATATTGTAAAGTAATTAGCCTTCAACTAATAAAAATAAATGGAAAAAAAAAAGAGAGATCGTACAAGTTTATTTTGTACATGAGTTGTTTCTAAAACCTAGTTTCTCTAACTTGGTTCCAGAGCCAGCTTCGTGGGTGTGTGATCTGTCCGATTACACAGGCCCCTCCCCCTGAAGAGCCAAATGCTTGAATTAATAGTCTGCTCTCGCCATCTTAGAACTCAATAATTAGAACAAGGGACCTCACATTTTCATCTTGAGCTGAATCCCCCCAAATTTCATAGCAGACCTGCTCAGTTCATGTAAGCAACCATCAAAGTCCTAGTGAAAGAGTCTCCTGGGCCTTATGGAATATAATAGAGGACATTTATTGAGCATTAGGGGCTGTTGTAAGAACTTTATGGGTGTTAATTAATTGAAGCTTTAAAAAAAACCTCTACAAGGTAAGTGTGATCATTAACCTCATTTTACAGATGCAGAAATTGAAACACAGAGGTTAATGAAACAAATCACTCAGTCAGCAAGTTGAGGGGCCAGAATTAGATCCCAGACAGCCTGACTCCAGAGCCTGCTATGTTAAAAGTAGTGAGGCAGTTAAAAATCATTTCAGAATCACGTGGTTTCCATAACACAGTGCTCACCCCCAGAAACCTAGAGACCCAATCTTGTTTTGTGCCTCTATGTCCCATTTCCCTTGTTTCAGACTTTGTCTGGGTAACTGGTGTACTGTAGATATTTGGTTTAGTGGAATTTATAGGCTGCCCCCATTGCTTTGATCCGTGAAATGTCTCATCTTCAAGTACCTCCACAGACCTAAGGATCACATTCTGATTCTTCCGGAAAAATCCATACTACCTTCAATGCATTTGGGGTCTGTAAGGCTGACTTCCTAATTCATATATTTGCTAACCTAGAAGATATTCTTACTTTTTACTTATTTAAGGCAGACTCAGTTCTTTGGCTGAACTAAAAATGCATTTTGCCCCATAAAACTTGCTTCAGCGGGCTTCTAACTAGTTTGCCTTCTGTCAGCAATGGGGAATCCAGCTTCTGGATGCTAATATTTTTCAGGCAGGGAAGGTAATAAAACCTGGCAGTCATCAACAATGAATAAAAGCAAAGAAAGCAGAAAGGAATTCCCATTTTTTGAGACATGGCTACTCAAGGCCAAAACATCTATGTGGTAAGTGATTTATTTGAAAACATTTGATGGTGAAGAACATGGAAACCTGACGTGGTGCAGTCCATGGGGTCATGAAGAGTCGGACATGACTGAATGACTGAACTGAACTGAGTTTTAAACAAAGAATAACATAAATACCTTACTGGAGGGAAGATGACTGAAGGTGATTTTAAGGATTTCCAACATATGCCCAGAGAAGACAGTAAAAAGAGTTTAGCTTGGTGGCTATGAGCTCTATAGCTTGAAGAATTGGCTTTAAATCCTGCCTCTAGCACTTAAATCCTACGCACCCCAGTGGCTCAGAAGGTAAAGAATCTACCTGCAATACAAGAGACCTAGGTTCAATCCCTGGATCAGGAAGATCCTTTGGAAAGGGAATGACACCCACTCCAGTATTCTTGCCTGAGGAATCCCATGGACAGAGGAGCCTGGTAGGCTGCAATCCATGGGGTTGCAAAGAGTTGGACATGACTGACCAAATTTCCACTTTACTTTAGTTTTACTACTACTTAATAGAAAGTGTGATCTTGAGCAGGGTCTTCTTATACATAAAATGAACACCTACTATGTGCCAAGTGTTGTGCTAGATTCTGGATACATAGAATATAAAAGTGCTGGGGAAAAAACAACAACATGGAGCCTGCTTTTAAGACACCTCTATCTAGAGTGAGACTTCTGATAATACAATGATACTACTGATAATAGTAGAATACTACTATTGCACCTTCATACAGTGAATGTAGAAGACAGTGCATTCCAGCATCACTCAATTTTCCACCTCTCTGAGGACCTGGTCCGAGGGCCAATAGAATGATTTACATTAGGATGTCCATTTCTAACTTCTGAGTCTTCACTTCCAATTACAGATAGAGTGCACTCTTTCCATAAGCATTTCTAAGGAAAGGAGAGACTGCTTCCTTCCAATATGCTCTGCAAAATATTGACTATAGCTCCGTGATGATGTACCTCTAACCTGCCTGTTATTGTGTCTGGGCTCCCTCTGCAGGTCGCAGCTCCGGCATCCTGCAAAGATGGGAAGGTGCATCCTTTATTGGCAAGAGTCACTTTCCACTGAGTCCACAAGCTAAAGACAATGCTGTACTGTGGAAACATGCGTCACTTTTCATCAATGCCTAAAACATCCCCCATATATACACACTGTCTCTTAGCAACTTTGACTGTTATTATCGTTCAGTTACTAAATTGTGTTCAGCTCTTTAGCAACCTCATGGGCTGTAACCCTCCATGGCGCCACGGGATCTTCTCAATCCAGGGATCCAACTCATGTCTCCTGCATTGGCAGGAATATTCTTTACCACTGAGCCAGCTGGGAAGCCCAACAACTGTATATATGATACCCAATATTTGGTAGATGCGTACTCCCCAGAAATTTAAGGTACAGCATGAACACATGAAGTCTCGGAAAGACATCTCCCTGAAACATCTATTCACTCAAAGATCTGGGAGGGAAACATACATTTGGTACTTTTATATTCTTATGTTTATGAATTTGAGTTATCAAAATCTGACAGAAGGAGAGTAGAAAAATTAACAGATGTTGGACTTCCCTAGTAGCTCAGCTGGTAAAGAACCTGCCTACAATGCAGGAGACCCTGGTTCAATTCCCGGGTCAGGAAGATCCCCTAGAGATGGGGTAGCTACTCGCTCCAGTATTGTTGGGCTTCCTTGGTGGCTTAGATGGTAAAGAATCCACCTGCAATGCGGGAGACCTGGGTTTGATTCCTGGGATCTTCCTGGAAGATCCCCTGGAGGAGGACATGGCAACCCATTCCAGTATTCATGCCTGGAGAATCCTCATGAACAGAGGAGCCTGAGAAGCTACAGACCATGAGGTCTCAAGAGTTGGATGTGACTGAGCAACCAAGCAGGGCACAGCTCAGCAGCCGGATGAGTGAGCGTCCCTGGCGGCTCAGCACCAGGGAGAAGGAGGCGGCAATTCACTTTAGTATTTCTGCCTGGGAAACCCCATGGACAGAAGAGACAGCAGGCTACAGTCCACGGGGTCACAAAGGAGTCAGACACAACTTAGCGACTAAACAACAATGCCTTGATGTGTAGTGTTGGTTCTCTTCTGTTCAATCCAGTTTTCCAAATTTATAGACTTAATATAAGACATCATCCACTCACCAGAAGGACAAGTAGGAATTGTTTTGTGGCCCCTAAGGTAAACTTGGAGCTCTCAAAGTTTCATACTTTCAGCTACCTTTCCAGACTAGGCAAGCTTGATAGGGTAGAATCTCATGTTAATTTTTTCTTATGTTATTACATGTTTCCATGAAAATTGTGAGGAAAATGCTGCTCCAAGTTATCCTATGCACTTTGAGTATTACTGATTCTCATAATACCAAATAAGTTAAATACTAGATTTTAATCTAAAGGAAACTCCAGGAGCCATCCCATCTTGGGGTCTTCAAGCTCTACTTGGGGGTCACAACAGAGGTTAAGGTGAGACCAAGAGGGAACATCTTGGCCTCCCCTCTCAGCTCCTCTGCCAAAAGCCTTTTCCCCGACCAGTAGGATCCCCTTTGATCCTATTTTTATTTGCCTAGGATTTCCAAATAGGCTTTCAGGGACTTTCCTGGCAGTCTAGTACACGGGGTGTGGGTTTAAACCCTAGTTGGGAAACTAAGATCCCATATGCTGTGCATTGCAGCCAAAATATTTTTAAAAAATAAATAACTAAAACGTGAAACAGAGATTTAAAAAAAAAAAAAGAATAATCAGCTCCAAGTAGGTTTTCATTTGAAGAAATTTTCCTAGAAAAAAAGGAGCTAAAAGTAGCTAATGTGATTCAACATTCTTATTTTTTTAATATTATCAAATTCATATTATACCCCAACTATCCCACCCACTCTGGCCTGAAGCCATGCATGCTAACTCACTTCAGTGATGTCTGACTCTTTGTGACCCCATGTAGCCTGCCAGGCTCCTCTGTCCATAGGATTCTCCAGGCAAGAATACTGAAGTGGGTTGACATTTCCTTCTCCAGGGAATCTTCCCGACCCAGGGATGGAACCTAGGTCTCTTATGTCTCCTGCATTGGCAAGCAGGTTCTTTACCATTAGTGCCACCTGGAAAGCCCCAACCTCAAGCCAGTGAACCTCTAAGCACAGGAACCCAGAGCAAATCCTGCTTCAGAGTGATAGGCAAGAATTTCTAGTCTCATTTACAGAACTGTCACCAGAATTCTTCAACCAAGCATTATGGCTTACTAGCAAATTGAGTGAATTTAAGAAAATATTGATTCCTATTCATTTGTTTCCATTCATGTATGATTTTCCAGCATTAGGAAACAGTAGAGGTGGGTCTTTTTTCCTATAGGAAGCAGGCAACACCTTCTTACCCTTTCACTTCAGAACCTAGACTCAGAGGAAATGTGATAAATGGGTTTCCTTAAACTCCAGTCATTCATATACCATTTTTATGATTTTCATTATATCTGCATACAAATTGCTCTTTCATTCACTTAATATTTTTCTTTACATCAGCTCACATATTAATGTTCAGTTCAGCTCAGTTCAGTCGCTCAGTCGTGTCCGAATCTTTGCGACCCCATGAATCGCAGCACGCCAGGCCTCCCTGTCTATCACTAATTCCCGGAGATTACTCAAACTCATGTCCATCAAGTCGGTGATGCCATCCAGCCATCTCATCCTCTGTCATCCCCTTCTCCTGCCCCCAATCTGTCCCAGCATCAGGGTCTTTTCCAATGAGTCAACTCTTCACATCAGGTGGCCAAAATATTGGAGTTTCAGCTTCAGCATCAGTCATTCCAAAGAACACCCAGGACTGATCTCCCTTAGGATGGACTGGTTGGATCTCCTTGCAGCCCAAGGGACTCTCAAGAGTCTTCTCCAACACCACAGTTCAAAACCATCAATTTTTCGGCACTCAGCTTTCCTCACAGTCCAACTCTCACATCCATACATGACCACTGGAAAAACCATAGCCTTGACTAGATGGACCTTTGTTGGCAAAGTAATGTCTCTGCTTTTTAATATGCTATCTAGGTTGGTCATAACTTTCCTTCCAAGGAGTAAGCGTCTTTTAATTTCATGGCTGCAATCACCATCTGCAGTGATTTTGGAGCCCAAAAAAATAAAGTGTGCCACTGTTTCCACTGTTTTCCCACCTTATGTGATGGGACCAGATGCCATGATCTTAGTTTTCTGAATGTTGAGCTTTAAGCCAACTTTTTCACTTTCCTCTTTCACTTTCATCAAGAGGCTCTTTAGTTCCTCTTCACTTTCTGCCATAAGGGTGATGTCATCTGCATATCTGAGGTTATTGATATTTCTCCCGGCAATCTTGATTCCAGCTTGTGCTTCTTCCAGCCCAGCGTTTCTCATGATGTACTCTGCATATAAGTTAAATCAGCAGGGTGACAATGTACAGCCTTGATGTACTCCTTTTCCTATTTGGAACCAGTCTGTTGTTCCATGTCCAGTTCTAACTGTTGCTTCCTGACCTGCATATGGGTTTCTCAATATTAATGTTAGCCATGCCTTAATCAATGATATCCATTAGATCATGAAAAGTCTTTTTACTAATACATATTGGAATAAACACAAAATCATTAAAGTTAAAAAATTTGCATCTGGGCCAAATCATCTCATATTATGGGGGTTTTGTTGTTGTTTGGAAAGCACTGATCTAATTCAGCCATTCAGCAGATAGTTACTGAATCTCCTACTCTTGGGGGGATTGGAAAAGGTGTTAGTCAAACAGTGTGCAACATACACAAAAGTGTATGTTAGAAAACATACACCTTTGAAGGGAATATGGTTTGTGTCATTTCTCAAAATTATCTAACCAGGAAACACGTTCTTGAGAATCGTTTCATCTAACTGTCCTATGGAATGCTCTTTGGAAAACATTATTCTGGAAACACCCTGCGGTGTCAGAGCAGTCAGGAGTGAAACTTGCGGGGAGAGTCCCCTCTCCTCGGCCTCTGGCTGCAGAAAGCCTTCCTAGAGCTGGCTCCTGAGCACTGGGGAAACGAGGCGCATTGAGGTACCAACTCTCAGGCAGAGTTTAAGAAGTGAGGGGAGGTAAACAGTGCAGGAGTATTCAGCACAACCAGAGGGCCCTGATAGATGGAAGGGGCCTCTGCTCACGCCGAGGAGTCTCCCACCAATGGGGGCCAGGAAGGACAGATGATGGCACAGGGTCTCCAGCCACACAGGGGGGCAGTGGGAGACCCAGCATTTGGGTTCAGCAGCTAATATTAGGCTTTTTCTCTTGGAGCATTTGAAATACTGAATCCATGACGATGATGCTAAATATTTTCTTAGGGCTAAGACTATAAATTCAACTGTAAAACCGGAACATTTTCAACCTTATTTCTCCATAATGTGGGTGTTTGGGTTTTTTTTAAGTACTTTTCCAGTAAATTGCACACTGCTTGTCCACAGAAGTAAACAGCAGCCCAAGGGCAGATGATGAACACTATAGCTTTCGGTGCCTAAGTTTCAAGAACATTTCTCCCTCAAATATCACTGAATTTCCACAGCCAAGTTGAGCACCATATGTGTGCCATATTTATTCCCTGGGCAGCTGTTACTCTTATTCCCCGCCAACAAACATTATGAGTCATGTATGGGTGACTCAGGGCTTCATAAATTCTGGTAAATGAAATCAAATTTTCTTTTTCCCTATGTGATTGAGCAACAAAAACCACTGCTCTTGATAACACAAGATGAGAGCTGTTAACACATGTTCACAGGGCCTGGGATAGGTTTACAGTTCCCTTTCAGAACATCTCCCATATTTCAAGGTGCATGTTTCTCCAGTGCAGACTCGGGTACCAGACTTCAGTGACTTTTGTGTTCCTTTGGTCTCTCTGCACTAAAATTTTAGGCTCTGGTCAAGTTTAACTTTCCAATCCAAACTTCCAGTTAGATAAAAGAAAATTTGGCCAAGATATAGCCAACCAAATCTGGGGAAAGGGTCTTAGGAGCATGGATGAAGGGTGATGTCATTGAGATGAGTGAGAAGAAAATTTTCATGCACATCAATTTGGTGGACTGAATGGAAACAAAAGAGCGGTGGTTATTCTTCTTCAGGCATCCAGGCCCTTGGCAATGCAATGCTGAAGCTCTTACCATCAAGAGATGCAGCCTGTTTCTCCATCCTTGGATGTGGGTTGGCTTTGTAACTCGCTTTGGCCAGCAGAAGTGGAGGAAGTAACAGCGTGCAAGGACTTGCGCTCTCCCCGTCTCCTTGACCTTGGCTCCACCATGTGAACAAACTCGGACAAGCCTGCTAGAGAATTAAAGACCACACGGTCCATGGTCAGTTGACTGGAGTGTATCAGCTGTGATCCCTGCTGGTACCTATAATACATGTGGTAGCTGGTCCAAGAGCCTCGTGTGACAAAGTTTCACCAAGATGAGATTTAAAAGAAGAAAAAAACTACTATTTATTTATTTGGCTTCACTGGGTCCTGGTTGCATCACATAGGATCTTCACTGCAGCACGCAGGACCTTTTGTTATGGCACAGGGATGCTCTAGTTATGACACAAGAGCTCAGTTACCCCTCAGAATGTGGGATCTTAGTTCACTGATCAGGGATTGAATCTGCATCCCTTGTGTTGGAGAGCGAAACCTTAACCACTGGGCCACCAGGGAAGTCCCCAGGAAGACTTTGTTGCTTTGTAGCTGACTGTGCGGGCGTGAGCAACCCTGGTCCCAATCATCAGAACCACAAATCTGCCCCATTAACTTGTGAGCAATGATGTTTAGTTATTGCCTTAAACCATGAAATTTGGGGGTGGTTTGGTATACAGCAGAAACTACCTAGTATAAACATACAGACCATATTTATCTTCATCATCAATAATCATCATTCATTTTGACATTTTTTTCCCATATACCTTCTTATCTCATCCCCACTTTCCCCTTATTATTAACATCTGACATTGGTGTGGTGCATTTGTTACAAATGATGAGCTAATATTCAGTTCAGTTCAGTTCAGTCACTCAGTTGTGTCCAACTCTTTGCGACCCCATGAACCACAGCACACCAGGCCCCCCTGTCCATCACCAACTCCGGGAGTTCACCCAAACCCATGTCCATTGAGTCAATGATGCCATCCAACCATGTCATCCTCCATCATCCCCTTCTCCTCCTGCCCTCAATCTTTCCCAGCATCGGGGTCTTTTCAAATGAGTCAGCTCTTCGCATCAGGTGGCCAAAGTATTGGAGTTTCAGCTTCAGCATCAGTCCTTCCAATGAATATTCAGGACTGATTTCCTTTAGGAGCTAATATTAATACATTATTATTAATTAAAATCCATAGTTACATTAAGTTACATTAATCCATAGTTACATTAAGATTCACTGCATTATACCTTCTACTAGTTTTGACAAATTTATGATGGCATGTATTTTCCATTATAGTGTCAAACAGAATAGTTTCACTGCCCTAAAACGTCCCTGTGCTCCAGTTCATTCCTCCTTTCCTCCCCCTGGTCTCTGGCAACCACCGACCTTTTCACAGTCTCCATAGGTTTGTCTTTTCCAGAATGTCATGTAGTTAGAATCATACAGTATGTAGCCTTTTCAGACGGACTCATTTTAGCATTTTCTATTTGTTTGCAATGTGCTACTTTTCCTAAATGATCTCATTTAACCCTATGCTACTGGTGCTAAGTCGCTTCAGTCGTGTCCGACTCTGTGCGACCCCATAGACAGCAGACCACCAGGCTCCCCCGCCCCTGGGATTCTCCAGGCAAGAACACTGGAGTGGGTTGCCATTTCTTTCTCCATTTAACCCCATAGGATGCTATAATTATGCTTAGCTTACAGAGGAGAGAACTGAATTCCTAAAAGACGTTAATTGGCCCAAGGACACACAGCTAATGAGTGCTAAGTCTTGAGAAACTCTGGCCTTTCTAATTTTAGAGTCCAAACTCTTAATTATTACAGGAAAAGATGCAAAGTGGTGATCCAGAGGTTGCATTCAGCCTGCAGTTTTGTTTCATTTGGCTCACCTGCTATTTTAAAATACCAGAAAATTTCAGCTTTTCTTTTAAAAATTGTAGGGTGTGGCAGTTTAAATTCTCACACTGCAGTTGTCTTAGTCAACTTGGCTGTTATAACAAAATATCAGGGACTGGGTGGTTTAAACAATGTTTATTTCTCACTGTTCTGGAGGCCAGAAGTCTCAGATCAAGGTGCTGATAAACTAAGAAGGGAGAGTTTGCCTCCTTGAAAGGAGGATAGACTGGCTGAAGGAATGGATACTCTGACTCAACGAAAAGCACCATGATGGATTCTGACCCTGAGAAAGTGGGTCTGGGGGCACATTGAGAATAGGGGCCAGAGGAGTATGGAGTCCCTGTAAGCAACTCGGGCCTTATGTGAATAAAGGAAGAGAGTGGAAATTAAGAGAGAAGAGCTAGCAAAGTGGCCTGAAGCCTGGACATTACATGGTGTGGCAGGCTAGTGAGATATGCTGGTGGTGATAGGTGTCTTAAAACATCCAAGTGTTGGCAAGGATGGGGAGAGATTAAAAGCTTTGCACACTTTAATGGGAACTCAGAATGTTGAAGTTACTACAGAAAGCAATATGAAAATTCTCAAAAATATATAGAGACAATCCTAATGGCCAGATGAATATATAAAGAAAATATGAGATACATATTTGTATATATATATGTGGGTATGTGTTTATGGGCTTCCCAGGCAGCACTAGTGGTAAAGAACCCACCTGCCAAGACAGGAGATATAAGAGATGTGGGTTCAATCCCATCAGGAAGATTCCCTGGAAGAGTACATGGCAACCCACTGCAATATTCTTATCTGGAGAATCCCATGGACAGAGGAGCCTGGTGGGCTACAGTTCATAGGGTCTCAAAGAGTCGAGCACGACTGAAGAGAGAGAGAATACAAAATATTATTCAGCCTTTTAAAAAAGAGGAAATGCCATCATTTGTGACAACATGGATGAAACTAGAGGACATTACATTAAGTAAAACAAGGCAATCATAGGAAAAATGTGCACACCACCCAAATGAAAAGTGTTAGTCACTCAGTCGTGTCTGGGAGTAAGGTATATGTTGAGTAGCTCGGAATGATTTTACAGGTGTATGCATGTGTCCAAAATCATCAAGATATAATGCTAAATGTACACAATATTTGTATATCAATTTATCTCAATAAAGTTAAAAAAGAATAAAACTAGTTGATATGCAATTGTACACTGATTACTGTGTTGTGTGGTGTTGTGAAGCTCTCACATACTAATTCATAGAACTTTAGTAAAAGTTCTACTACAGGACTTCCCTGAAGGGATAGTGGATAAGAATCTGCCTGCCAATTCAGGGGACATGAGTTCAATCCCTGGTCCAGGAAGATTTCACATGTCTCAGGAAACCAAAGCTTATGTAGCACAACTACTGAGCGCCTGACCGCAACTACTGAAGCACATATACCGAGAGCCTGTGTTCTGCCACGAGAGAAGACAGCAATGGGAAGCCCATGCCCTGCAACTAGAGATAGCCCCAGTTCACCACAGCTAGAGAACACCCTTGCACAGCAACGAAGATTCAATGCAACCAAAACCAAATTTAAAAAATTTTTTTTAAAAAACCAACTTCTAGGTGTGTATTCACAATTGTGTATTCACAAGTGTTTGGGAGAAAGCGATCAAGAAGATTCTAAGTTTGGAGTAGTATGGGGCAAGAAAATTGAAACAGCACCAAGATTGAGAATGTAAAACAAGACTTCAGAGGACACAGGAAATGGCAATGAATTTCAGAATCTTGAGTGGACACTGAACTTAACTTGAGGTCTTTATTTGTAGGTTAGGCCACTGCTGTCTAGATCATAAGGGCTCAGGGGACCTCAGATGATATCTGAGTTACACAACCATAGTGTTTAATCAAGAATTTCCCACTGAAATCTCCCAGCTGGTTCCATTTGCCCTGCCCCAGGCAAACGCAAACCACAGGTATTTGACCCTAGTTGGGGAACAGGGTGTCCAGACAGAATGAATGTGTGGGCCTTGAGAATGTATTTTCCCAACAACCTCTGCAATTAAAGGAATTTGTAATTCAAGATTTGAGTAAGTAGTTGTATGAGGTAAGATGGAATCTGTTTGAGGTTTCTAGATGACGTATAAATAACATAAATCTTTAAATTGCACTAAACTTTTTTTTTTTTGCACTAAACTTTTTAGGTTTAAAAGTATGTCTTCAGAGAACAGGGTATTTTGCCATTTTGACCTGGTGGAAATTTTTATCTCAAGCTCTTGATATTAAGGACTATTTCTCTATATGATTTAATCAGCATGATATAAATATTGATAAATTTCCATAAACCATGTTTCAGAAAACATAACTGAGCCAACATAACAGAAATTATATTCAGCTGTGAGTAAACAGATATCTGGGGGAAAAAAGTATATCGATCACACAAGAATGAATTCTACTGTGTAAAAGAAGTCTAGAGTCAGGCCCTCCAGGTGTCATACTGTGAGGCAGAGTTTATCACTTCCATATAAATACAGGAGCTTGCTTTGCATATCAGATTAGGAAGAGGCCATTTGTGACTTCACTGGAACTGCCAAACACTTGAATAATCTAAGGGTCCAAGTGTTCTGCTTCCTTCCATAGTTGCTGTTTCATATGAATCTCACTCAAGGTAGTTCTGGAGACGTTATCACCTCCTTTGCACATATCCAGAAAGATGGAAGATGCGGGTCATAAACCAGGAAGTGGCAGTTCTCTTTCCACTGAGCAAATGAGTATGAAAAGCTCCAGATTCACCACCAAAGACTGAAAGAAAAAAAAAAACTTTTCTGGAACAATGCTCTCTTTTCATGGGCACTGCTCTCTAGACACACTTGAGGTTTCACACTTCGACCAAAGAGTAAGTCTCTGGGCAGAGAACCCTCCCATCACCACCACCAAGCCAGGTCTGGGAGAGACAATGCAGCTGCCCTCTGCTTCAGGCTCTGTTTCCCCCTAAGCCTCCACAACTCCATTAAAACTCCAGACCCCCCTTCTCATTTCATTGTGTGCCAAGAACAATTTGTTTGCAGCTTTCTCAACTCCCGCAAGGTCTCACTGGAGCTCTGTTGATCTGATTTAATTAAAAGTCTTGAAAAAACTCATTCACAGGACTTAATCTGTAACAATATTCATTGTTCTCTTGCTAAGTTGCTGGAAAACCCTTCGTAAACCCAGTGAACCCAACAGACTGCAGATCTAACCATAAGACCATCCAAAAATTCATTTCTTTTTTCCTAACCTAGCTCTATAGCCAGGTTCAGGGTCACAGGAAACCCCAAGATCTCATGCAACTTTTCCAGGGCCCAAAGATGTGAGCCATGTCCCCTTTAAGATGGACTGGAAACCTAGCCTGGAAATGATGTTTCTAAATCAGATTCTCTCAGTCTGTGGGCTCCAGCTGCTCAGATTTCAAGAGGATGACTTCTCGGGGCCTTCAGATCTTATTTCACATCAAGCGAAGTCTGGTCTTGATTAACGTTGCAGCGAGGAAAGCATATGGCAGTCAGAGAGGCAGAGGCTGGGTAATCAGCCTCTGCAGGTTCACAATGCAGAAAGTAAGAGGCATAAACTGTCTGCCGTTCGCTGAAGCTGGGCTCCAAATGAAACATGAGCTCACACTTTCCCCATGTTTATATATTTGAGTTAATTGAGTTTTTAATTAGAAGAGTGAGTCGAGCCAGGCGAGGGATTTAGTGAGCTCAGTATTAAAATAACACATTGTTGAGGCCCATTTTCTCCAACTCCGACAGAACAAGTGTGGGGACTCTATGCTGTCATATATCTTAATAGAAAAGGTGAGGGGTGGGGTGGGGGGGGTTGCTGGAGCTGAGACTGTTCACAAGTTACTAAGCTTTTGCATCTGCAGAGTGGAAGGAATGATGCCTTCAGCTCTCAAATTCCATTAGGACTAGACAAAACACTGCTTCTAGGGAATACTGCAAGTATTCCCTAGAATACTTACGGCTAGTATTGGTACTAGCCATACCAAGAGGAAATGGAGCCTCTCTTCCTTTCATCAAATCTCCAGACCAGACCAGAAATTATACTGGTTACTTCTACAGACATACCACGGGGAGAGACTTTGCACAGAGGTCTCATTACAGAAGGAATCAGTTCGCAGGTCTTGTCCTAAAGGCTCAGACTTCTTTATGCTGCAGGAGAAAACCCTGAGGGATAAAGTTCCCCAGCTTCATAAATTCTTTGCTTTGTATTATAATGGTGTAGAATATGTCGATATAGTGCGATAGTATTGCAGCGGGGTGCTCCTGTTATTTAAGATGTCTGCTTTTCTTCCTGCCAAGACAATGTGTTCTTCAGTCCCCTCTCTTATGCGCAATATTTAACTGCTATTTCTCAAAAATATTAAATCTTTCTAAAGAAACAGCAGTGATGTGTTTCCACCAAAGCTGGTAGGAGAACCAGGTCTGACCTGACCATCTATATACCCTACAGTGGGTTATCCTTGGCTCACAGTGTCCTGTCTTCACGGACAGCTTCCCACAAGTAAAGTCCCAGGATTCCTAGGAGTGCCCCTGCCTGGGACCTGAAAACTAGAAAACTCAGAACCTGGGAATCAGGGGAAAGGGCCACAGCACTGAGGAAGAAGGGACGGAGCTGGAGCAGGGTGTGAGGCGACAGGATGCTGAGCATCGTCAGCAAGAGACAGCTGAACTTTTCCAGCTGCTTCTTCAATAGTCTATGGAGATTGGGGTTCTCAACACATTTATCCAGTACCTGTTCTGCTTTGTTTCAAATTTAGTTCTTATAAATCTCCCATTTTATCCACCAAAGTGAGTCTCTGGGAAGTTAAATGAATTGCCCAAGTTCACAAAGGAAACCACAGGTAGAGTAGGAATTCCCAGCCCCAGAGAACTGAAGCCTGGATAGTAGTTCCACAGATCAAACAGCTTGCTCAGAGGGTCAAGGGTTGGTTCAGGGCTCAGGCAGTTCTGGGGAACAAGGGAAAGGGGAGGAGACGAGAAGGAATGGACAGTTTGGCTTGCCGCCTCAGAGGGACCAGCAGATGATGAGATTTCCAGACCCACCCAGTAATCTGCCACTCCTCTTAGCCATGATTTTTATCCCACCAGTTTCACCCTTGTCCCGTGCCCCCCTTCAAATACATCTCTTTTATCCCCTCAAAGTGCTCTCTCCCTCGGCTTGGATCCCAAAGGGAACTCCCACCTGCTGGCTGGAAAGCCTTGTGGCAGCAAAAGAGCCTTCTTAGTCAGGCTGAAATCGCAGGAGAGAAAGAAGGCGGAAGATGGGAGAGGAGAGAAGATAAGGAACACAGACTGATGCCGTATTTCTTCAAGATGGTGCCTCACCAGGGGTTACCATCCGGGGGTAACTTCTTGTCTTCTGTACCTTCTTTTTCCTGCTAGCTCTCCCTCCAAGGCCCTGCATTCCTCAACAGAAACCCAACCCTGCAGAGTCCCGTCTAGTGTCTGTCCTCCAGCCCCAACATGAATGGAGGAGCAGCCACCTTGTGGATGAGACCATTCCTCTAACCCAGGGACATGCTCTGTGGGGCAGTGATGGAAGCGCTCATCCACCCAGTGTCTCCAGGGTAGAGACTCAGAGCCTTGGGGGAAAGCCTCCCACTTCCCTGAGTTATGGGATTGAAAGCTAGAACACCCTCAAGCACTTTTCTTGACTTCAAGGGGAAAACTCCTAAGACTGTTTTTTTCTGTCACAGGCATCATTGCATCCCACTTCTGAAGTTCTGGACTGAGAATTATTTTAAAACTGGCATCAGCTCAATTTTCACGCTACTCTACTTGAAGGCAAATGTTTTACTTCATGAGGCATAAGTGATTGTTTTTTCAAAGACTCGGCCTGGAAATAGTCTCCCTGGACCCTTCCTCTCTGAGGTGGGGTCCCAGCAGGTTGACGTTACATATTCAGAATAAAGTTGCCCACAGCCAGGTCTCCAGCCTTCATCACTATGTCTTTGCATGCGGTGCAGAGTGTGTGTCCATGCGATTGTGTGCAATAGTCTCTCTCACTTGGGCTGGTTCTGGAACACCTCTCTGTTGGTCATATGCTCGCAGAGAAAGGAGCCTAGTGAAAAAAAATCAGTGTCTCCCAACCCCCGCGGTAAACTCTAGCCCTGCATTTTTTTTTTCATTTATTTTTATTAGTTGGAGGCTAACTACTTTACATTGTAGTGGTTTTTGCCATACATTGACATGAATCAGCCATGGATTTACATGTGTTCCCCATTCCAATCCCCCCTCCCACCTCCCTCCCCATCCCATCCCTCTGGGTCTTCCCAGTGCACCGGCCCTGAGCATCCGTCTTATGCATCCAACCTGTAGCCCTGCATTTTGAACAGTGCATCAGGAGTCTGCCTTGCTGAAAGCTGAGCCAGAGGGAAAGTGAGGGAGTAGATAACCCAGCTCTTTTCTCTCAGTAAAACCCAGATAAGTATTCTATTAATGGAAACAGTGCCACACCAGTCCCATTAGTGTCCACATCGGTTGGTGTGACTTCTCTACGGCTCTGAGACGCCCTAAAGGAGCCACCTCTGGGGTTACTATTCCCTCGTCAGACAAAGGCTGTGGAGCTGGGGCGGGCTCTGCCCGGAGTCCTGTGAAGAGCGCTTCCGCCGGTGGAGGGCGTCATCACACCGGCAAGAAGGGGCAGGAGCAAAGGGAATCCTCCAGACATGAAGGACCTCTTTTCTAGTCAGAGTTTCTGGTAATAAAAGCAACCCCCTCATCAGGCGAGCTGGCTGACCATCTCTAAAAGCCTCCGTTGACAGTCTGGCTTTGCATTTTGCACCTGTATGTGTGTGTTACTTTGCCTTCAAAGACCTTAAACTTGAAGAAATTATAATGCAACCCCACCCCCACCCTCATATAATTCAATATTTTTCACAGTCTAAAAGCTTAAGGAACTCTAACAAAATTATTTTTTTTCCTTAAAGCTAGTTATAGTATTTTTTGAAAATGACAGACACTAAATTGTTTTATCTGGGGGGTGACCTTGCTTTGCTGATATACCCTAGTTCATGTTCAGTGTGACTGGCAGCAGCCCAGGGTTGGTCCTCGGCCTCTGCTTCAGGTTTAAAAATCATAACAGAGCATTGCCCCTGGGCCTCAGGGTTATAAGCATACATAGTTCTGCAGGTTCTTGGGAAGAAGGAAAAAAATCAGCTTTCTTTTGTTTTCAAAAACTCTATTGTCACAATTAAGAATATTTTTAAATTTATGAGTTCAGTTAAACATATTCCTGGCTCTTAGGAACGAGGTTTCCAAGAGGCTTAGTGGAGCATCAGTATTACCTCCAAAGTGGATGACTTTCCAGTTTCTTTCTAAAGTTCCCATTGTTCTTTAAGGCAGAGATCACTCAAATGACTCAAATGCTGGTATACATTGCACCACCCTGCAATTGCTGGAGGGCCATCTCTTCTCAAGGCAACTCTCCAGTACACAGAGACTAAAGTCAAATGAAATACATATTTCAGAATGCCCCATCAAAGACCCGAAAATGGAATTGCATCCAATAATTAACAACGCCCCCATCTGTGACTTTCCCAAAGAAATGTCTCTCTTCTTGACACAAGATGTTCTCTTTCAGTGTGAATATCAGAGATCCTGTTTTGCTCAAATAAAACTGTTCCTGTGTTATTAAATCTCTTTACATTTTTATTCACAGTACACTTGATTAGAAATTACTTTTAGGTCCACCAGTACAGAAGTCCACACATCAGACTGGTGCTTCCATCCTATTGTCCGTGTTGGTCTGAAACAGTCCTAGAAATCAAAAGCAAGTTTATTGACCAGACCTGTGTAACACAGTTCACATGATCAGAAACCGAAGTTGAGCAGATCCTCATTATTTCCTAGATTTAGCATTTTTTTGTTTTTGTGGCTACAGAGAAAAGTTGCTGATAAATGCAATTTCATGTGATACAAGAAACTTGCCACTTTTGGTTTTGTTTTGTTTCCAATCTGATTCATTGAAAAGAAACAGATCACAATGAGATTTTCTCATCAAAGCCCAGAGATACTAGCCATATTGAATTAATTTGCAGACACTTCAGACAATTCAAATCATGGATTCAGAACCCAAAAGAATGTATTATCAATATCATCCTGTCTTTATTTAAAAGGCAAACACTTTGTTCATCATGGATTTTTTTCCCCTTAATTTTGACTTTTTTTTTTTACTATTGCATTAAAATATTTTATTACTGAGTTTTTGGTACCTATTAATAGTATAATAATTGCTATCACTTGCCTCACCCTCGTCCAGACCCTAGTGCATACTTTTTCCTAAGAATCTCAGAAGGAAGACAGAAGCCCTGTTTGAAGAATATGGTTTATATAAGGTTTATATCCTCCTAAATAGGGAAACAGCAAAAATGGTTCTGAGAATCTCCTCTTAAATGAGACCTTTCAAGAACTTCCAAGATGCCACTAAACCCATACTGAAGCCACCTTCTCTTACGCAAGTTTACTGTAAGTTTCACTTTTGAGCAATGCACAGTTCTAGGGGACACTTCTGGTTTTTCTGTTTTGGCTGCACTGGGTCTTCGTTGCCACAGTCAGGTTTCTCTAGTTGTGGTGAGCAGGGGCTTCTCATTGTGGTGGCTTCTCTCGCTTCAGAGGACAGGAGCTCTGCAGCATGTGGGATCTTTCTGGACCAGGAATCAAACCCATGTGCCTTGCATTGGCAGGTGGATTCCTAACCCCTGGACCACCAAGGAAACCCAGGCGTCACAGCTCTCATCTTGGTCCAACCAGTGCTGCTCAGGACTGCTGTCAGCTCACAAGCTGTTGATTTCAGGTCCATCATTAAATAACAAGTTTGTACCAAAATTTAAATCCACTGTGTCCCTAACCATGCTGTTTAGTGCAGCTTTTTGGATTGTTTTTTCCCTTAGCAAGACTTTCTCAGTGAAGGAAGCAGTGCATTGATTTATATTTTGATCCCAGCTCCTTGTCAGCTTGCACTTTGAATAGCAGTTATCCAAATGAGAGGGGCTCCCTGTGGGTGTGAAAAGCAAAATCTGCACAGCTGAACATGGACACTGTGTTTTCACCTCTCCTTGCCTTCTTAATGACATAGTTCTGGTAGCAAAACTAGGAAGAAAGAGATGTCTTTGAAAACAGCCCCCCTTTCAAGCCTTCTTTAATCCTCACCCCTTTTCCTTACATCTTTTACATTCAAAACTTTCCCTTTCTCTTTCTAGGGCAAAGGTTCTACTACACTATTTTGGTTTAAGAGTAATAGGTACCTTTCCCACAATGACTTCTGCCCCCTTGGGACCAAGCACAATGTCTATTTATTAAAAATTAAATATGAAGTAGACAGATGCTCTACTGTTAAAACTAAATGCAAATAAGCTCTAGGCTTGCTGATGGCTTATAACATTAATTAACAGCATCCTTGTTATTGATAATAAATCCACAGCAAGGAAGAGTTTCTTTTCCCAGCCATCAGCGACAATATCCTAAAACTGCTATATCTCTGAGGATACTAGAAAAATAGGGGATTGACCCTTTCCCCAAAAATCTGACCCAGGTGATACAGAGTCGAAAGAACTGGATTGAAGCCTCATAAAGGAAGAGGAAGTAGAAAATCTGTCATCAAATTTTGCTTGGAGACTAGAATTTTAATTTAAACTTAGATGTGTGGCCATTGACAGAAGGGATATTTCCCATAGGGAGACTTTCACTGACTATATTCACTGACTGTAAAGATGCAAATTTTAAGATCAATGTTCTCTGAAAAATTGTGAAAAATAAAGTAGGGGGGGAAAAGCCAGAGCAGGTCTAGAGAAGCCAAAATGGAAGTCTACATTTTTTAAATTGAAATATAGTAAATTTACAATGTTGTGTTAGTTTCAAGTGTATAGCATAGTGAATCAGTTATATATATATATATATGCATATATATACACACACACATATTTTCAGATTCTTTTCCATTATAACCTATCACAAGATAATGAGTATAGTTCCCTGTGCTGTACAGTAGGTCTCTGTTGTTTATCTATTTTATATATAGTAGTGTGTATATTTTAATCCCAAACTCCTAATTTATCTCCTTGCCCCCCAGCCTGGAACTCTACATTTTTGACAGGAAACATTTCTGCTTCTGCAAAGATTTATTTTTTAATAAAGTTTTAATTAATGCTATAAAATTTTCTTCCTTTTATTGGTGACTTTTTCAAATGCTCACAATATTATTCTGGCGAGTTCCTGTAATTTCATAGAGAGTTTCTCAGCAATATTATTCTATCTTCCAGGTAAAAACTGAATTATTTGTTTGGAATAACCCTAAGGGTTTCTGAAACTGACCTCCCTGCTCAGGATGGACCTGGGGAGTTTGGACCATGGGAAAAGCTAACAGTTTGAGAAAGCTTGGAAATCTTAAAGGATCATTAAACTTTCAGTTTCTCCTATTCCATGTTTAAGAGCAAAGAGCTATATGCTATATATAGTATAGCAAAGAGCTGTATTATATAAAAATAATAAAAATATTTATTAAGGAATTGAACTATGTTTCAGTAAGAACTCCAGATTAACAAAATGATGGTGTTAGGCTGCATAAAGAAATTTTAAAGTCAACACAGAGAAAGCTTTATTCTAGCACAGGAATTGCTTGTTGAGCCTTGGGGATCAAATGCATAAATCCTTTTTTAGGTATAATGATAGCTATATAACACTTCACATTTTCTATCACACTGTTTGTACTTTACGCCTGGCCATTCTCCATCAGTTTAAGTTGTTCTCCAAATTTATGGAGAGCTGTAAAACTAGTAATTAAATTACAGATTTTACCAAAGGAGAAGATTTTACTATTCTCTAGTGAGTCTTAGTACTGATGACTAATAGCCTCTTATTTCTTAAGCAATGTTGCCATCTGGTGGTTACCTCTATACATATCCCAAGTCTAAGTGAACTAAAGAGACAAGATTGGAATTGATTTATAGTGCAGAATTTCTTTTAATTGTGAATCAAATTGGTTAAGGAGGAGGCGGCTATCTCTCCTCCCCAATTTTACTTTGATTATTGTTTACAATAATCAATGTTGTTTTGTCTTTGGCCCACTTTTGGCTATTCACTGAAGAAAAGCTAAACCAAACAAGGAAAACATTAAGAAAAAAGTTAATCATTATTTCTACCAAAGCACCATGTATTTCAAATATTCAGTTTGGCTCCTCTATATCAATATTTTTTCCTGGAGCTTTTCATAACTTTCTTTTCAACACTAAGACACTGTAGTGATGAGAGATGTTATTGGGGCCTGAAAACAGAAAAAATGCTTTAGTCTTTATGAATATAAACTGAGACAGGTTCATTTCCAATTTTCTCTTTGAGACATTTGGTGAGTAAACAGAAAAGGCCAAATCTGTCTCCTCTATTTAACGTTTGGGAAGACTCCAGTTGAGGCGGGCCACTGTGAGGTCTAACGCTTTCACTCTATTTTAGATTTTCTCTAGAGACGCATATGAATGACCATAAAGCTGCTCCTAAGTGTGACTCATCCAGGTGACTAGCTCCATTTGGCAGACAACCACGACTAGACAAACTGTGGCCAACGGGGACCCGTTGTTCTGTGAGTCTCTCATGATACACAGTGAACACAGCGGGAAGGGAATGACTTAGGAAATACATATTCTGACAGCTCAACAAAGAAGCTATCTAAACAAGAAATGCAAGAGAGGACATTTTTAACCTCTAGGGAAGAAAAGTAAAGTTTCTCTTCTCTTTTGTTCTCTTTTATTGAAAATCGAATTACATAGCAACATTTTTATATGTATGTATACAGATGAAAAATGTATATACTAAATTGTCAGTAATTTACCTATTATTGGAGTACAGGAAATCATTTAATATTCTCAGAGGCTTTTAAATTAATTTATTATTTTCCATTTAGAAAATAAAGGACAGCATAACACATGCAATAAATTATTTCTGTAATATTCTGCTTGTAAGTCATTAAAGCCAGACCCAGACCAGTGTTTTTCACTTGTCTGCTGATGTTAAAATACAGATGCCCCTGGAGATTCTGATTCAGTGTGCATGGAGTGACGTCCAAGAATCTCTCTTTGATAAGTTTGCCAAGTGATTTTCATCATCAAACAAATTTGGGAAGTATTAGTCAACATTTTTACTGAAGTAACTAAAGATGTAAGTATAATCACTACTCAGACTTATTGGAAGTTAAGTATAATTTAAGAATCATCATTTTTAATAACCAAAATATTCAAAACTTTAGAAAATAATTATTTAAAAATTTTTACAAAATGCATGCTTTATATGAATCAGCATGCAAATTCATCTTTATAAGGAATGCAATTTAGTGTGTTCTAATTTTGAATAATATCCATCTTTCTCTTTCATTGATTCATAATTACATTAAAGTTTAGGTGCCTGTTTGTAAGAAATGTAAATGGATTTGCATTAGAAAGATTAACTTGGAAAACAAGACCCTGAAAAAGAAAGCAGAAGAGAACGAGAAAACAGAAGTGAAGGTCAAGGTATAACATGGAAGGGATTAAAGGAGAAACATGAAATGCTGGAAAAGCAGCATCAACATAAACACTGAGTTCAAGGGAATCTTATTTTATGATACAATTGATAGAAGGGTGAAGAAAACAAGAGGAAAAGCTAAGCAAAAGTATAAAGATATAAAAATATAGACATAAATAAGAGATTTCCATTCTGAGCCTTTTATTCCATAGTAAATTTATTGGGTGAAAAGTCTGTTTATCTGTGACAGAGTCAGAATTCTTCCCTCCCTTGTGAAAGCTGATAAAATCTAACTCCCAATGGTCATGGCATCTGTAATTCTAGAAAACAGTAGGTCTTAGGAAGCATTTCCTGAAATAGGTCTTCCAGAACAGCACCTTTTCAAGAACTCCACGAAGAAAAAGGCTTCCATGGAAAAATAAATTTGGAGAATCGACACGACATTCTCCTTGAAGTTCCCCACAAACAGTAGAAGATTCAAGGCTCTGAAGAATCCCAAAGAGACACTTAGTGTGAAGACCAGGGAACACATTGCAGGGCTGGGTTCCCTGGTCCAAGAAGACGGAAGCAGCGCCAGCACTCCAACACCATAAGTCAATTGCAGAAGGGTCAATTTCATCCAGTGGCGCTCAAGATCTTCTGACAATTACTATCTTTTCCAAAATATACTTCACATCACATTGCAAGACATTATTTTGGTTGTTTCACTAAAATTATGGCTTAAACTATACAGAAATGAAGCTATAACATACCCATTTATCATATTTTTTGTTGCTCACCTAATAGGAGATGAAGTTAGCTGCCTGGCTGACATACTAATTGCCAGTGATATTGTGGAAAGTATGATGTTCATTCTGGCAACCTTAGGAGAAAAATTTTGAGCATGAAATTACCCGATCACATTGAATTTGAAAGAAGAAAATTCATTCCAGCTTTATTTTCAAGGCCCATATTCACTCACTGCATTAAGGCTTCACCGCTCTGGTATTTAAATGGCATATATTGAATGTCACTTATTCATATGGCCCCTGGACTCACATTTCAATGACCTAATGCAGTTTGGAATACTAGTTTCTTAGAATCTCCATAACATATTACCCTTAATTGTAGGTATGATATTTATTTAAAGTCACACTACTAAGAAGTCTTTCATTTGACCCAAAATTTATAGAAAACTGTTGGCAGCAATCTGCCTCATGAAGGATTCTCAGGGTGCCTAAAAGTGAATTATAACGGTCAGCAACTTGCCTCATTTTTTAGGAATATAGTAGGTGGAACACAAAGTAGGGTGGCAAAAAGTGTTACACAGATCTCTAAGCCCCTCTCCCCACACTCATTTCATTGTTCATGATGATCTTAGGATTACAGTTTCAGTGGATACTTGTTAAAAGAATGGCTAAAAGGATGAGCGGATGATATAACTGAGTTACATTCTCTCATGAAGTTCACCATACTTCCATTGTCTTGCATACCTTTCTTATATATAGATATTTGTCCTCAAATTAATTCAATTGATATGTGGCACTCTTAAATTTGCTCTACTGACTGTATTTTCTTCTTTCTTCCATCATACATGCTCTCTATGACAGGAAAACAAAGGAATGCAACTGAACATGACATTAATTTCAGAAGAGCCAGTACCTTGTCTATCAGTGTATCCCTAGTGGTGTATACTGTATCTATCACCCAGGAGAAGCTCATTGAACTTGCGAGTATATGAATGAATGAACAAACAAACAAAGCAATAAACAAAAGAAATGATGCAGTAGGCCATAGAGGAACAAAAGAAAACATGATGGACTATTATTTTGAAATAAAAAGCCTTGAAGGAAGACTGCATGATGTACTCGATGAACCGTTTCCTTACCTTTTTTATGCTGTGTGGATCACAATAAACTGTGCAAAATTCTTAAAAAGATGGGAATACCAGACCACTCAACCTGCCTCCTGAGAAATCTGTATGCAGGTCAAGAAGCAACACTTAGAACTGGACATGAAACGACAGACTGGTTCCAAATCGAGAAAGGAGTACATGAAGGCTGTATATTGTCACCCTGCTTATTTAACTTATATGCAGAGTACATCATGAGAAATGCTGGGCTGGATGAAGCACAAGCTGGAATCAAGATTGCCAGGAGAAATATCAATAACCTCAGATATGCAGATGACAGAAAGTGAAGAGGAACTAAAGAGCCTCTCAATGAAAGTGAAAGAGGAGAGTGAAAACGTTGGCTTAAAACTCAACTTTCAGAAAACTAAGATCATGGCATCCAGTCTCATCACTTCATGGCAAATAGATGGGGAAACAATGGAAGTAGTGACAAACTTTATTTTGGGGCGCTCCAAAATCACTGCAGATGGTGACTGCAGCCATGAAATTAAAAGACCACTGCTCCTTGGAAGAAAAGTTATGACCAACCTACACAGCATATTAAAAAGCAGAGCAAAGGTCCATCTAGTGAAAGCTATGGTTTCTCCAGTGGTCACGTATGGATGTGAGAGTTGGACTATAAAGAAATCTGAGCGCCGAAGAACTGATGCTTTTGAACTGTGGTGTTGGAGAAGACTCTTGAGAATCCCTTGGACTGCAAGGAGATCCAACCAGTCCAACCTAAAGGAAATCAGTCCTGAATATTAATTGGAAGGACTGATGCTGAAGCTGAAACTCCAATACTTTGGCCCCCTGATGCTTGGAGGGATTGGGGGCAGGAGGAGAAGGGGACAACAGAGGATGAGATGGTTGGATGGCATCACCGACTCAATGGACATGAGTTTGAGTGAGCTGCGGGAGTTGGTGATGGACAGGGAGGCCTGGAGTGCTGCGGTTCATGGGGTCGCAAAGAGACAGACACGACTGAGAGACTGAACTGAACTGATCTGACACCTGGATTTCTTGTGGGGAGCAACTGAAATCATGTGTGTGAAAACTCTATAAAAACAGTATAGAACTACTCAGAGAGTGTGTCTCGAATATGAAGACAATAAATTGTGAATAAACTGAAGCTGGCAATGATGCTACAGCAGGGAACTGCAGCATCACAAAGTCAAGCCCAGAGCAGAGGCACTGTTGATATTTTTTGAGGGCATTTGCAGCCGTGGTTCAGGCCTCACAGAAGGGAGGTGGACGAAGGGAATCTGCAAGGAGAGCATATCACTGCAAAGAACTTAGAAGTACAGAAGAATTTTTTTCTTGATTTCATTATTAGAGGTTGAACTGATAACACAATAACTAACATTTACCCAGGTTACAATAAAAGTTTATCATTTTTCAAAGTCACCAAGGTTAAGGTGCATGCCTTGAAGAAATGAGTATAGGTCAGCCACCTCCTGGTTTTGGACCCTTTCCACAAATTATTCTAGACTAACTGCCAGGCCCCGTGCAGTTACAGTTCAAATCAAAGACTTGGGAAATGGCAAGTGGCCTGACAGGATACAGAGCAAATAAACTGAGTACATACAATGTTTTTCCCAACCAGGTGCATTCCCACATTTCAGTCCTAAAAAAAAATTCTGATATGTAGGCATTCTCATTATTTAGTGAGATTTTAGAAAAGACCTTTTAGCCCATAACACGAAGTAATTGATTTATGGTTTTAATATACACCAGCTTTTCCAGGCATGCATTTACTATGCAAATCAAGGCACTGCTGTAAGTTATTATTCAAAACTTCACCAAGAGTTGTTCACCATTTCAGAAAACCCCTGGCATCAGTGTTTCTGATGTCACCAATACAATGCACACTGATCTACATTTGTAGCTGGTAATTCTACATACAGGTGCAAGTGTCTGATGACTTCACTGTGTCTTCTAGGATCATTATACCCAAGGCTTTTTGTTGAAATACATTGTTTTATTAAAAATTTCCTTTTATTTCTGTTTATATTACAGTTTGAGTACTGTATCCACTGTTTAAAAGCATATATGCCTATAATCACACTAATTTTGAACTTCATCTCAGAATAGCCAGAACTCATATTATGAAAGGAGGCGCTGAGCCTGGGAGGGTTGACATAACTACTGATCCCATCCACCTGCCTCACTCTTCGGTGAAAGTGAGGCTCAGAGAGGTGCAGTAACTTGCTTCAAGCCACCAAGCAAGCTAAGGACCAAGTCAAAACTGGATCTGCCTGGACACTGAGCTCTTCTCTCAGCACTCGGCCCTGCCTCAAAATGGTGACTACACAAACAGAGGGAGAACAATGAAGCTTGCACTTCAGAATAAGTTGGTGGCTCAGACTGTAAAGAATCTGCCTGCAACATGGGAGACCCAGGTTTGATCCCTGGGTCGGGAAGATCCCCTGGAGGAGGGCATGGCAACCCATTCCAGTGTTCTTGCCTGGAGAATCCATGGACAGAGAAGTCTGGCGGGCTGCAGTCTATGGGGTGGAGGCTAGAGAGGTCTCTCCCTCGCCTGTGTCCCAGCACAAAAGACAGATGCTTTAGAGAAGTTTTTCTTTTCGTTATCTGTAGGGGTTTTCATTTTGTTTTTATCTGTTTTCACCCAAATAGCCCCAGCTGCTGGTTCTGGTGCTAAACTTAACGCAAACTGAGCTGGGACCAATCCAGAGCTTCTCTCTAAAACGCACACGGCAAAAGTTGTCATTTGCGAAGCGTGAGTTTAAAGGCGGCATTAAAATGGACCAAAAAAAAAAAAAGCAAGAACATTACTTATCATTCCATCAAGAGCTTGAACTTTTTCAACAGTACTTCACAGTGAAGAAATCAAGGGACAGACATTCTATTTAAAATCTACAAATGGTTCCCTTAGCTTTTAGCCTTGGGTTTCAGAGTTTCAGTCAGATGGAGTTCTTTTTTTCTTTTTAAGATTTTAAAAAAATTGTTCTTCTTTAGTACATTTTTCTAAATTGAATTTTTCACAAAGCAAAAATCAAAAACAATAGTCCTATTTTATTTTTTAATTGTTTAGCATAGCTAAATGTCATTTATTAATCAGCTATTCAATAAGAACTCTTCTGCATTCCAGGCATGTCCCTTTCTTTTTTTTTCATGGAAATGCATTTCATTTTAAATACAGCAGTGTGTGCAAGTCAATCCCAAACTCCTAATCTATGCCTCTCCCTCCCCAGCCTTCTCCCAGTGTAACCATAAATTTGTTCTGTAAGTCTGGTGAGTCTGTTTCTGTTCTGTGAATAAGTTCATCTGTATCATTTTTTTAGGTTCCATGTGTAAGCAATATCATACAATATTTATCTTTCTCTGTCTGACTTACTTCACTTAGCATGGTAATCTCCAGGCCCATCCATGTTGCTACAGATAGCATTAGTTCATTCTTTTAATGGTTGAGTAGTATTCCAATATATGTACCAATCTTCTTTATCCATTCATCTGTTGATGTATACTTAGGTTGCTTCCACATCTTGGCTGTTGTAAATAGTGCTGCTATGAACATTGGGGTGCATGTATCCTTTCGAATTCACGTTTTTCTCTGGATACATGCCAAGACTGCATTGCTGGGTTATATCGGTAGCTCTATTTTTACTTTCTTAAGGAACCTCCATACTGTTCTGCATAGTGACTGCACCAGTTTACACTCCCAACCATCGGTGTCAGATGGAGTTCTTAGGAGATCTGAGTTTATAACCAACTAAGTAGAATAGGTAAAAGATGTCAGGATGTAGCTTTTTTATTTAACATGTACATTAAAAGTTCATTCAGAAACATTCCCAGGAGATAAACACAAGGTAACTAACATATAGTCTCCAAGTTAACTTCTACCCAAATCACCACTCCACATTTATGAAGCAAGAGAACTCTCTCAAGTAAGTAGCTTCAACCAACAGTGCTCAACTAAACCAAACCAGGCACTTGAAAGTAGGAAAAGAGAAACCAACCAATGAACTATATTTTCCTAAGTCATCATCATGTACATGTAGCCTGAAGTCCCTGTTATGCTATAAGTTCCCCAACTTGAGACTGGGGCTGTCTTCCAAGTCCCCAAAGAAAATAAAAACAGCCCAGATTGTTTTCCAGCTAAATCTAAAACCACCAATTATAATATTTATGATCAGTCTGCAAATTGAAATTACTTTTCTTGTCTTTTGGACATAGCACAGTAAAAGTTTTCCACTTTAGCTGTTATAAAAGAGCCTCGTGTTTCAGGTTGAGAATCCTGAACCTGTATAATGGACTTTGCTTCAAATGAATATGATCCTAAACACCTAGGCAATAGTTTTTATCAAATTAATGGAATCTGTATCTATAAAAATAAAATAAAATGCAATATATCTGCAGTTACAAATGCACTAAGCCAAAACATTTAACTCTCTGTGTGAAGTGATACACAGAATTGCCTTGTCACATTAGCTTAGGTGAGGTCTGAGGCAACACAGCAGGAAGGCGGAAGCACTGGGTAAGCTGGCCATTGTAGGTGTCCTGGGCAGAGGAACGTGGCTGGTGGTTTTAAAACCCTAGGGAGAAAAACAAAGGGCTCATTATTACAGTTGATTTATTAGACTTTCTTTTGAGAGGACCTAAACAAAACATGGGTGGTTAATCCAAGTTTGAAAGCGAACGTGTTAGTCGCTCAGTCGTGTCCAACTCTCTGTGACCCTATGGACTGTAGCCTGCCATTCTCCAGGAAGCAAAACATTCATATTGCTGCTCCATGCTGAGTACTAAGAGAAACATTAAAAAGCAGAAACCTTGCTCCACCTAGACAATCCCACTTACTTGGCAATCCACATCTTATCGGAGAAGGACTCCGGCTTCGAGATATCTGGAAAATATAAAAGTGTAATGCAAATTACACAGTAGATGAAGCTCAAACAATGAACCCTTTTGATGTTTTTTTCCCTAAATCCAGCTAAACAATTGCTCTGAAGCAGTTTACAGCTACAGGCTTAGCCCTGAAGTTTTTGCCCTATGATTCCTATTATACTTCCCAAAGTGCATATATACTCAATTTAGCTTAAATTATTCAGTGGCCTGGGTTTTGTTGGCTTTTGTGCTGGTGGTTGTTAACAGCTGCTAAACATTTTTTGAGATTGGATGCTCACTGGCCATACTGAATTCCATGACTTCCAGAAGATATTATTATAATTATGAAGATTAATTAAGACCAAAATTATCAAATACTCTCTGGAACATTCTTTATATGAATTATCTCATGTGCCCAAAATGCTGCCTATTAAAGGGAGTCCCTGGGAAGCCAGAAAAGACCCACAGGTCAAATCTCATCTTTGCTTTCACTGAGCAAAACCCAGCTATCCCGGTTACCTATAAGCCTGACATGGCTCAGAAATAATTGACTGCAGGCATCATTCTTACTCTGAGCCTTCACTTTAAATAGACACTAGCAAAGATGGACGCTTTTCTGCCTATGAAATCTCAAACAAGTCAATCAGATTAACCAAAAACATTTGTACCAGTCTTGTAAAGAGATAATGGTGGATAGGGACAGAATTTTGGCAATAGTTTCACCTTTGAAGATGCATTTTATTCTTATCAAAAGTTTTAAGTTTATTTCAGTTCAGTTCAATTCAGTTGTTCAGTTGTGTCCAACTCTTTGTGACCCCATGAACTGCAGCACACCAGGCCTCCCTGTCCATCACCAACTCCTGGAGTCTACCCAAACCTATGTGCGTTTTGTTGGTGATGCCATCCAACCATCTCATCCTCTGCTGTTCTCTTCTCCTCCTGCCCTCAATCTTTCCCAGCATCAGGGTCTTTTCAAATGAGTCAGCTCCTCGCATCAGGTGGTCAAAGTATTGGAGTTTCAGCTTCAACATCAGTCCCTCCAAAGAACACCCAGTACTAATCTCCTTTAGGATGGACTGGTTGGATCTCCTTGCAGTCCAAGGGACTCTCAAGAGTCTTCTCCATCACCACAGTTCAAAAGCATCAATTCTTGGGTGCTCAGCTTTCTTTATAGTCCAACTCTCACATCCATACATGACCACTGGAAAAACCATAGCCTCGACTAGACAGACCTTTGTTGGCAAAGTAATGTCTCTGCTTTTTAATATGCTATCTAGGTTGGTCATAAATTTCCTTCCAAGGAGTAAGCGTCTTTTAGTTTCATGGCTGCAATCACCATCCGCAGTGATTTTGGAGGCCCCCAAAATAAAGTCTTACACTGTTTCCCCATCTATTTGCCATGAAGTAATGGGACCGCATGCCATGATCTTAGTTTTTTGAGTGTTGAGTTTTAAGCTAACTTTTTCACTCTCCTCTTTCACTTTCATCAAGAGGTTCTTGAGTTCCTCTTCACTTTCTGCCATAGGGTGGTGTCATCTGCATATCTGAGGTTATTGATATTTCTCCCAGCAATCTTAATTCCAGCTTGTGCTTCCTCCAGCCCAGTGTTTCTCATGATGTACTCTGCATATAAGTTAAATAAGCAGGGTGACAATATACAGCCTTGACGTACTCCTTTTTCTATTTGGAACCAGTCTGTTGTTCCAGGTCCACTTCTAACTGTTGCTTCCTAACCTGCATACAGGTTTCTCAAGAGGCAGGTCAGGTGGTCTGGTATTCCCATCTCTTTCAGAATTTTCCACAGTTTATTGTGATCCACACAGTTTTTCTGAAACTCTCTTGCTTTTTCAATGATCCAGCGGATGTTGGCAATTTGATCTCTGGTTCCTCTGCCTTTTCTAAAACCAGCTTGAACATCTGAAAGTTCACGGTTCACACATTGCTGAAGCCTGGCTTGGAGACTTTTGAGCATTACTTTACTACCATGTGAGATGAGTGCAATTGTGCAGTAGTTTGAGCACTCTTTGGCATTACCTTTCTTTGGGATTGGAATGAAAATGAAAACTGACCTTTTCCAGTCCCTGTGGCCACTGCTGAGTTTTCCAAATTTGCTGGCATATTGAGTGCAGCACTTTCACAGCATCATGTTTTAGAATTTGAAATAGCTCAACTGGAATTCCATCGCCTCCACTAGCTTTGTTCATAGTGATGCTTCCTAAGGCCTACCTGACTTCACATTCCAGGATGTCTGGCCCTAGGTGAGTGTGAGTGATCACACCTTCATGATTATCTAGGTCATGAAGACCTTTTTTGTACAGTTCTTCTGTGTATTCTTGCCACCTCTTCTTAATATCTTCTGCTTCTGTTAGGTCCATACCATTTCTGTCCTTTATTGAGCCCATCTTTGCATGAAATGTTCCCTTGGTATCTCTGATTTTCTTGGAGAGATCTCTAGTCTTTCCCATTCTATTGTTTTCCTCTATTTCTTGCACTGATCACTGAGGAAGGCTTTCTTATCTCTCCTTGCTATTCTTTGGAACTCTGCATTCAGACGGGAATATCTTTCCTTTTCTCCTTTGCTTTTCATTTCTCTTCTTTTCACAGCTATGTGTAAGGCCTCCTCAGACAGCCATCTTGCTCTTCGGCATTTCTTTTTCTTGGGGCTGGTCTTGATCCCTGTCTCCTGTACAATGTCACGAACCTCCGTCCAGAGTTCGTTTACCCAGGGAGAAAAGAAAGAGGAGGGGCTCAAACATGTATAGGTACTTATCACAGAGGGACGCTGCCCATTGATAAATCTCCAGTGAGTGTCCAGAGTCAAAACGTGACATGGCTGTAAGAACAAGTGGCTAATACTGCTCTTGCTTCTGATATAACACTCTCTTAGGATGAGGAGAATTTTTATTCTTCCAGTATAAAACTCATAAGATGTCTCTTTATCAGCCCATTAATGCACAATCCTTTTGCTTTTACCTATGGTGAATATTTCTTTGGCAATAAAGATAATTAAGTTATATTAAAATCTGCAAGAGCAAAAGAACCATGTCTGACACATGCCTTTGCATTCTCAGGCCATTTTGTTCCTATGGTTAGTCTTACTCAACCCATAAAAACTCTGTAAGATCACATACCACCTCCCCCATGAACCAAATCCAGAGGGAATTACTGCCTCCTCTGAAGGCTTTAGTACACGGTGCCTCTTTTATGGACTCTATCATATACCACATTCAGTTCCTTTGTTTAAATCATACTGATCTTCCCATACTGATCTTCCTATATTGAAACCCATTCAGGAAAGAGAACATGTTTTAATCATTTGTGTGTTGCCCCTCTCCTCCTAGTCTAGCATCAACGCAGTACAGGATAAACGTTTGATAGGAACTTTATTAAACATAATGTTTTGCTGAGAGGGGTTTAGAAGTGTAGGGCTAGAGTTGCATCACTAGAGATAATTTCAGAGAAATGGAGCCTTGACAAATGCGATCCTCCTTCTTCACCATTCTCCCCAAAACTAGGTTGAACAAATACTTAAGGAATTTTTATTTGAAGGAAAAGCAAATTGTTAGCCTATCTGGTATCCACATGTCTTGGTCCAGACATGTATTCGAAAGGCATTAACTAAATATTATGATTGAATGAATGAACAGTGGTGATTCATAATAATGTCAGGTTTTATGGGTATTATTGCCACAGTCTTCAGAGGTATTTTTGCTTTTTTTTTTTTCTTTGACAGACTTATTAGTAATCCTAAGAACAAATATACAGAGACTAATCTTAATTCTTCCTACTGTGAAATTTGGAGGAAAATCAATACCTGCAATGCCTTTTATACAGTATTGAAATCCAGATCATTTGAGCAATTTCTCCAAGTTCATACAAGAACTTCTAGAGGAACCAGGGACTGGTGTGTGCAGAGATCAGTTGACTTAAGATGTCCCATTCTCTGTTCAGAAGACTAATTGATAGCTAATAACCCATTTTCATTTCAAGATAAAAATAAAGCAATGAAATAACTAATAAAGAAAAAAAAAAACTAGCTCTATTTCCTTCTTTCTAGAATCATAAATTCCTTAGCCCAAGGTCAGATAGAAATCAATCTAAGCTGACTTCAGCAGGTTCTCTTTCTACCTCCAGACTTACCATCACCTCTTTTATAGGTAACTGTGGATGAAAAAATACATAAGATGATTTTGTGTAAAAACAATGAGACAGATACGGTACCATGCCTAAACCAATACGGGAACGAGGGCAGATGGGGCTCAAACTCCTGCTTCGACATCGACTTATAGGTCGTACTGAATTCCACTGAAAAAAAAAAGAAAGAGAAAAATAGTCAATGGTTTGTAAGAGCCCATATGGCTTAAAACAATACTTATATCCCATAGAATGAACAAGAAATTTTCTGACATGATTACACTTGCCTATTACTGGTCATCAGCATGAGGTACACTAATTTCTTATAGCTGCCCAATATTTGACAATAATTCTAGGATATTTCTCAATGAAATCTCCTTACAATGAACTTTGGGATATTCAAATTCTTGGGGCTAATGGAACTGTTGCAGGAAGGGAGACCCCTTCCAGGGCCTGAAACTGGGCTCTTGTCTAACACTCGGAAATAAATTGTCTGAGGAGACAAGTGTGCTGACAAAGCAAGAGATTTTATTGGGAAAGGGCACCCGGGTGGAGAGCAGGAGGGCAAGGGAACCCAGGAGAACTGCTCTCCCACGTGGCTCACAGTCTTGGGTTTTATGTTGATGGGATTAGTTTCCAGGTTGTCCTTAGCCAGTCATTCTGACTCAGAGTCCTTCCTGGTGGTGCAAGCCTTGTTCAGCCAAGATGGATGCCAGAGAGGATTCTGGGAGGTGGTCGGACAGGTGGTGTCTCCTTTTGACCTTTCCCAAACTCTTCCATTTGGTGGTGGCTTATTAGTTCCATGTTCCTTACCAGGACCTCCTGTCATAAAACAACTCATGCAAACGGTTACTGTGGTGCCTGGCCAGGGTGGGCGGTTTCAATCAGTGTGCTTCCCCTAACAGCTCCCCCCGAGAGACTTCATACTCAAGATACTTCTTGGGAATTGGCCCCTGTCTATTTCATCTCTGAGAGGAGCCAACAGTTTCAAACTAAATTGCTGTTATTACAAGGGTAAATGCTGGTTTTAGGCAAAAAGTACCTTGACTTAGATCAGGTAGAGAGAGACTTCTGCTCTGCTAGGCAGGCCTAAGCCCATGCACAGCAGGAAAATGTTACAGAAGAAAGAGACCTCTGCCCCAATTCCCAAGAAGTATCTTGAGTTCTGGGTTCCCTTACCCTCCTGCTCTCCACCCGGGTGCCCTTTCCCAATAAAATCTCTTGCTTTGTCAGCACACGTGTCTCCTCGGACAATTTGTTTCCGAGTGTTAGACAAGTGCCCAGTTTCAGGCCCTGGAAGGGGTCTCCCTTCCTGCAACAGAACTTTGTTTTGATGCAGAAGCTGTTAGAAATTACGTTGACATTTTCAACTGTTGGAGAATGTAAGCTCCATGTGGGCAGGAATTTGTGGCTGTTTTGTTCATTGCTGGATCCCAAGCACCTAAACAGAGTGCTAGGGTTGTAAATAACTACCAAATAAAATGAATTAATGAATGAGTGCATGAGTGAATCACCACTGTGGACTTTCTACTCTCTAACTAAATCAAGGCTCAAAAAAGAAAATTATTTCCTATAATGAGATTTTACTAGTCAAAGTCTTCTTATCAGATCCTTTCATCCAACACTTTCCTTTTCTGCTTTTGATTTTAAGGTATTTTCTTTAAGTTTGGGAGTTTCAGCTTGGGTAAATACTGATGGTGCACTTAAGGAGAGAGACAAAGGAAGTTAAAAGGCAATTGCTATTTGATGCAGAACATAGAAATAGTGGCTATTTCCTCTCCTCCCCTTACAAGGTATACTGCAGACAGTCTACATTAAGAGTTTCTTAACAGAGGGTGATTATTTTAAGGGCAAGAAGCACATTTTATGAGATCACTTCATGTGGGCATGTGTGGTTCTCAAGTCAACACAACCAATTTCTACAGCCTCAGCTTTCACTGCACAGAATATTTCACTGAGATACTATTTGCTCTAGTGAGATGTTTAAGCTGCAAAAATCCTTTCCTTAAGTTCTTTTAAAATATACTACTCTGCTTCTCACACTCTGCATGTGAAAAGCTGCCATGAAACACTTCCTGTCTTCTCCAAGTCAAAGAGGGCAGGAACTGAGACCACCCAGATGGTGGCTTTGCTCTGGACCCAGGCGCTTCTCTCCAGAATTCACTTACCTCCTTCTAGGAAGGACAGGGTAAAACTCCATCATGGGAAATGTGCAGAATATCCAAGCATTCACAGCAACCAGTTCCAACACCCAATCCCCACCTTAACACACACATGTTCACACACTTGCATACCTAGGATTCCACTTTGAAGGCTGTCCAATTATTTGACTTGTTCAAAGCATTCTACAGCTCATGTATATAGGAAACTGACTGACTACTCTCTCCCTACTTCCTCTGCCCTCTTTTTCTCCATCCCTCCCCTCCTTACACATCATACCAAGGAGAGAAAAACAGGACACATTCCAAACAGGACATATTTCCAGAGAACTGTCAATAAATATTTGACCAACTGTGTCCTGAAAGTTTATCAATCACTTTTAAATGCTTAGAAATATAGAAAGCCTCCAACAAGTGAACTCAAAGGCTTTGCCCTTATAATGGCATAGTATAATAGCAGTTTTTATAAGATGAAAAAGGCAAATAGGACCAGTTCTATCTTACAAAGAGGCTTCCCAGGTGGCTCAGTGGTAAAGAATGGCCTGCCAAGGCAGGAGATGTGGGTTCGATCCCTGGGTCGGGAAGATCCCCTGGAGGAAGAAATGGCAACCACTCCAGTATTCTTGCCTGGGATATCCCAGAGGAGCCTGGTGGGCTACAGTCCATGGGGTGGTAAAGAGTCAGACACGACTCAGCAACTAAACCACCTCCATCTTACAAATAAAGCAATAGACAAAGAAATGACTGCCAGGAAATTCTGAAGACTCATGAATCAAGGAAAAGAATCCGCTCTTTCACAACCAGTCCCATTCCTCTCCTTTGTATGAAATCTCATCAAACAACCCTTATGAACTTCTTTTATACAATCTTTGGGTTTATAAATGTTGTCGAACTTGTGAATCAAACACTTGGGATGAACTGTCACTACACAAGGCCACCGTACAAAAGCCCCTCTCTTGGTGACAGCTTCTCCCTTCATGACGACACAGTCATTCTCCATGAGAGCAGGCCACACGTGATAGAAGACCAAGGGGGCCGTGAAATCGGAGTCATAGCTTCGACGGTACCTATTGCGAACACATAGAAGAACAAGCAAGAGAGGTTAAGCAGTTACGTAGCCTAACTGGGAGGGGAGGGTCAGTGTAAAATTTTCATCTTTTATTCTGTTCAAACCTAGATAAATATGGATCCTGATTCTATTACTAAAGAGATAGTTGTGGGCTCCTAGAATAGGAACCAGTTATAACAAGGACCCAACATGAGCTCAGTAAGGATAAGTCATGTCATAGAGAACAGCCAAGAGGGAGGAGGTCAGGGGAGGGGTGGAGTGGGGGTTGCTGTTAGCAGATGCAAACTAGTATGTGTAGATGGATAAACGACAATGTCCCACTGTGTAGCACAGTGAACTATATTCAATACCCTATGATAAACCATCTGGAAAAGAATACTTTTTAAAATGCATATGTATGTATTACTGAATCACTACGATGTACAGCAGAAATTAACACAACATTGTGGAAGTCCAGTGTGCTATCCATTGTACAACGGAGCAGCCCTAACACAGCATTGCAAATCAACTGTATTTCAATTTTTAAAATTAACAATAACAACAACAAGAAAAACTCAAGTCATGTCAGACTAATCTTGTTCCTTCTCAGGATTACAAGAATTGTAATTCAGGGAAACGCTAGAGATGGAGAGCATCTCTAAGTCCCATAAGCCACCTACAAGATTTATTATGTTATCTTTGTGGACAAAATAAGAGAAATATAGGTGGGTGATTAACTTAAGTAGGTAGATTAGACACTGGTTCAATAATCATATCCAAAATGGGTAGTTAATGGGTCAATGAGAAAGAAGGTGCCCAGGGCTCACTCTCTCTCTCTCTCTCAATCCTGGGGTAAGTCAATATGTTCATCAATGACTCCCATGAAATACAGGAAAAATGTTCAAAGGTGGGGAGTGGGTAGGGAAAAAGAAACAGATGACTGTATCAAAAAAAAAAAAAAACAGTTTAAGAGGTTGGAACTATAATAAGCTAAATCTACGAAGATAACAACATAAGGTCCTGCAGTTGAGTCTTAAAAGCATGTAACTGGCTGGGTTCAGGAGGGAGGGGACGTATGTGTACCTGTGACTGATTCACGTTGATGTATGGCAGAGACCAACACAATATCGTAAAGCAATTGTCCTCCAATTAAAAATAAATAAATTTTTAACAAATAAAAAGCATGTAACTGCACAGATGATTGGCTCAATCACAGTAAAAGTAAAAAAAAAAAAAAAAAAAAGGTTTAGTTGAACTCAAAATGAGTCAACAGTGTTCTATGGCTCAAAAAGAAAGAAAAGCTACTATAAATTAGAAGACTTGATAGAGAATAAAAATGGTGTTAGCCCCTCTAGTCTGGTCAGTTCAAACTTGGGGTTTACATTCAATGTGGACACTTTTTAAAATTTTTATTTACTTTTAATTGAAAGATAACTGCTTTACTATATTGGTTTGATTTCTGCCATACATCAACATGAGTTAGCCATGGGTGTACATATGTCCCCTCCCTCCTGAGTCTCCCTCCTACCTCCCACCCTTTCCCACCCCTCTAGGTTGTTACAGAGACTCAGTGTGAGCCTGATTTCCACTGGCTATTTTACATATGGTAGTGTATATGCTTCCATGCCACCCTCTCCATTCATCTCATCCTCTCCTTCCTCCCTCCGCCCTTGTCCATAAGTCTGTTCATGTCTGCATCTCCACTGCTGCCTTGCAAATAGGTTCATCAGTGCCATCTTTCTAGATCCCATATATATGCATGAGTGTATGGTATTTGCTTTTCTTTTTCTGACTTACTTCACTGTATAACAGGCTCTAGATTCATCCACCTCTTTAGAACTGACTCAAATGTGTTCCTTTTTATGACTGAGCAATATTCCATGTATATATGTAAGTGTGGACACTTTTTTTTTAAAGGAATACTCAGACAAACATGGAGCACAAACCAAGAAAACCAGTCTAAATGTGAAGTCTCAAAAATCCCTTCAAATGAAAAAAATCTAAAACCATGAGGCTGGAGAAGGATGAGTAATTGATTTCAAATGTGTGAAAGGCTATCAGGGTAAGAATAAAAACAAACAAAGAAAAAAAGGTTTAGTCTTGTTCTGTAAAACCCTAGGGTAGAACCAAATAAATTCAGTCATTATTAGGAACTCCAGTCTGAGCTCACAGCCATCCAGGAGAACGGGCCACAGTGCCCCAAGAGACAGCACGTTACAGCAGGTATGTATATAAGCAGCAGGCCTGCCAGAGGTCTGTGAAATGAGCAGATTCCACACACCAAAATGGGTGAATACTTCTCAGCAGTCAGTTAGGCAAAGGATCTGAATGGACATTTTTCTGAGGAAGATATACAGATGGCCAACAGATATATGGAAAGATGTTCAACACCATTAATGACAGAGAAATCGAAATCACAATGAGCTATCACCTCACACCTGTTAGAAGAGTTGTTATCAAAAAGATAAGAAGTGCTGGCAAGGATGTGGAGAAAAGGAACCCTTGTGCCTTGATGGGAATGTAAATTGGTATAGCCGTTATGAAAAACTATACGATAAAAAAAGAAGGAAAAAAGAAAAACTATATGGAGGTTTCTCAAAAAATTGAAAGCAGAATTACCGTATGATCCAGGAATTCCACTTCTAGGTATTTATCCAAAGAAAACTAAGCTCTAACTTGAAAAGATATATGCACCCCCATGTTCACTGCAGTATTATTTACAATAGCCAAGATAGACACTTAAGTGTTCAATGATGAATTCATGGTTAAAGAAGTTGTAGTATATACACAATGGTATACTATTTAGCTATAGAAAGAGAATGAAAGCTTGTCAATTGAGACAACATGGATGGACCTAGAAGACATTATGAAATAAGTCAGACAGAGAAAGACAAATATCATACAATCTTACTTATAGTGGAATCTAAAACAAACAAAAACCAAGCTCACAGGTACAAAGGACAGATCAGTGGTTGTCAGAGGTAGGGGGTGTGCAAACCGGGCTAGAGAGGTCACAAAAGGGGCACACTTTCAGCTACAGAATAAGTCACGCAGAGGCACAGTTGTTAACAATATAGTTAGTAATACTGTATGCAAATTTGAAAGGTGCTTAGAGAATAGATCTTAAAAGTTCTCATTGCAAGAAACAAATTTTTGTAACTATGTATGGTAACAGATGCTAAGTAGACTTTTCATGGTAATCATTTCACAATATATAAAAATATAGAATCATGTTGTAGACATGAAACTCATATGACATTAAATGTCAATTATATCTCAATAAAAATTTTAAGACAATAAAAAGTAATACACGTGTGTATTTATATAGCACTTTTCTTTTAAAGTGTTCCAGAGCCCAGGTGCTCCTTAGTTCTCCCCAGAACCAATACACTCAATGGGAATCATAAGGTCCCCTCTGAATCACATTTGACCAAGAAGGAAAATGACCCCAGGAGAGTCCCCCCACTGTAGTTCAGAGTACATGGCAGGGCTTGGAAATCACGTAATGTCTGGGGATTTCCCCACCCAGAGTTCTTTTCCCTAAATTGTTCCCAGGAAATAAAGACAATATCATTTATTTATAAAGAATCCCTTAGCTTCTGCTTCTATGTCTCTTACCTGCAATCATTGAAAATTTCTCCATCGGCCCCAAATGCAATATCTAGGGGTGGTTCTAAAGTCTGCATTGCAAAGGCAATGCAACATATCTCCTGGATGAAGTTACTGAGGAGGCAAAAGTCAACTTCAGGAGGGAATGAAATCTTGGGATTGACATTCATGGCTCGGATCACATCCTGAAAAACAAAAAGATGGCATCGTCTTGTTACCAACCTGCGAAAGATACACTGACAACCCCTAAGGACGTGATGACTGATGGGAGGTGGGAAAGGAGCACAGGAGTGAAAATAAGGTAAACTAGAAAAGAAGTGCGTGTGCTGAAAGGAGGAAGACTCCCTAACAGAGGAGGAGGAAAGATGACAGAGAACAAATGACATACTAAAGGCCAAGGAAGTCTTCCCAAAAAAACTAAAGTAAAAACTCTTAATAGCTTTTATTTATTATTTCCTACTATTTTTCTATTCTGGGCAAGTTATATGATTGCCAGCACAAAACTCTTCCTTGTTCATAATCTATAATAATACCAATTATAATCTCTCAGGCTCAGTCACTTAGTCGTGTCTGACTCTTTGAGACCCATGGACTGTAGCCTGCCATGGGATTTTTCAGGCAAGAATACTGGAGTGGGTTCCCATTTCCTTCTCCAGGGGAACTTCCTAGCCCAGGGACAGAACCCACAACTCCTGCATTGGCAGGCAGAGTTTCCACTGAGCCACATGGGAAGCCCAACAATTATAACCTTGCTCTTATTGAGAGGTTTTTTTGCTGAGAAAATTACCTGCTTCCTTTCATTTAATCCTCTCACAAACTCTGTGGGGTCATGACCATTGTTGCTCCCACTTAAGGATTAGAAAATCTAAGTACAGAAAGTGAAAGTGAAGTCGCTCAGTGATGCCCGACTCTGCAACACCATGGACTGTAGTCTACCAGGCTCCTCCGTCCGTGGGATTTTCCAGACAAGAATACTGGAGTGGGTTGCCATTTCCTTCTCCAGGTCTTCCCAACCCAGGGATTGAACCCGGGTCTCCTGCACTGTAGGCAGACGCTTTCCATCTGAGCCACCAGGGAAAGTTAAGTAAATGTGCAAGGTCACACAGCTAGTAAGTGGCAGAGCCAGGATGCAAATCCATAAGTATCTTTCCCAAAATCATTGCTCTTAACCACTATGATATCCTGTCTTCCAACCTTAAGGACCTGTCTGAAGAATAGAACTACAAAGCTCAAAATAGTTTCCTCATAAAATGTCTAAGAAAGAAACAGCCAATAATGACTGGTTCTATGGAGTACATTGGATGCTGCTCACTCCTGCTCTTCCATTATGTTCGTAGAAGTGAGAGAGTCAATCCCTAGGCAGGTTGGTAAGAAGTCTGGGGCTCCCGAGGAGGAGCAAGGGGTCCAAGGCTCTCCAGGAGGAGAAAAGGACAAACATTTTTTTCTACATTGCTTGGTCTTAGTCAATATAACAATGTATCTTGCTCAAGGATATGTTTCTCCTTAACAAGAACCTCCTTACTAATCTTGTTATCTTAAAACTTGTATACTGTGGGAGTGGGTCTGGTTCAGTTCAGTTCAGTTCAGTTCAGTCGCTCACTCATGTCCGACTCCTTGCAACCCCATGGACTGCAGCACGCCAGGCCTCCCTGTCCATCACCAACTCCTGGAGCTTGCTCAAACTCCTGTCCATTGAGTCAGTGATGCCATCCAACCATCTCATCCTATGTCGTCCCCTTCTCCTTCTGCCCTCAATCTTTCCCAGCATCAGGGTCTTTTAAAATGAGTCAGTTTTTCTTATCAGGTGACCAAAATATTGGAGTTTCGGCTTCAGAATTAGTCCTTCCAATGAATATTCAGGACTGATCTGCTTTAGGATGGACGGTTGGATCTCTTTGCAGTTCAAAGAACTCTCAAGATCTTCTCCAACACCACAGTTCAAAAGCATCAATTCTTCCGTATTCAGCTTTCTTTATAGTCCAACTCTCACATCCACGCATGACAACTGGAAAAACCAATTTAAGATGCATGTTGTGGGAGTGGGTCTGATAAAAGTATATAAGGCCTTGCTAAGACTAGCGAGGAGGGCACTCTTCATCCCCCTTCTGATGTCTATGTCAGAAGCTTTCTCTGTCCGTTTTCATACTTTAATAAAACTCTGCTGCACAAAAGTTCTTGAGTGATCAAGCCTGGTCCCTGGTCCCAAAGTTAAATCTTCTTCAGAGATCACAAATCTGACATCGTTCACCATAAGCTATCAGAAGTGACAGTAAGCACTGGATGGATTTCTCAGTTATTAGCATTCAATGCAGCAGCTGTAGCAAACCAGTCCCAATAAAAGACCCAACACTTACATTAACACTGCTTTGGGAATCATATAGATCAAGATGACAGATGATATAATCCGAGACAGCATCCTCAAAGTCATTTGACCCTGCGCAAGATGGTGTCAGTGATTTCCTCACGCGGATCTTGAAGTGTCTGAATGCCATTTTGGCCACATGGAACGCCTCCTGCACATAAAATACAGCCAATGTATTTGGTGGGAGGAGAGGAGTAAAGAGGTCCAAAGCAAGGAACAAAGAAAGAATACCCCAAAAAATTCAGCATCATATTGGACTTCTGAAAACTAAACCCAGCAGTCAAAACTATTTTTAATCTGGGAAAAAATACACAACTAAATTTTGGAAAGTGAGTAAATACATGTTCTATCCATCATCTATTAGATTACCTATATTCACTAATTTTGAGATAGTTGATCATTGTTCTGATAACCCTGATTTCAAGAATCAGGACAAGGCAGGCATTCAAGGAAATAAAATCACCTGTGGTTACATAAATACTTGAAGTATGCCAGTTGATGCTTTGTCCCCACAACATGATCATATTAGTGGTCAAGAAATAAGAGAAAATTATGTCATAGTTTGCTGACTCCTAATATATAATAAACATAGGATAAAATTCAAAATATTCTGGTAATTCTTCTCTTACACCAATATTTTGTTTTGTTTTGTAATATTTGTTCTCATAACAAGCTCTTAGTTTCTCAATATGGTACCCATAGAACTGAAGATTATATATAAGCACTCCTTAATTTTCCATATTCAAATAGCTGTTATATTAGCAATTTCAGTAACTGCTCTTCGTTACATTAAAAAAAAGAGTTAAAATATTCAGGGCTTTATGATTTTTCTAAGAATGGAAGATAACCAATCAAATGTTTGTTTTTGTTGTTTAGTCGCTAAGTTGTGTCCAACTCTTTTGCAACCCCATGGGCTGTAGCACCCCTTCTCCCCGGCCGCCCCGCCCCAGGTTCCTCTGTCCATGGGATTTCCCAGGCAAGAATACTGGAGTGAGTTGGCATTTCCTTCTCCAGGGGATCCTCCCTACCCAGAGATCAAACCTGCATTGGAAGGCGGGCTCTTGACCACTGAACCACCAGGGAAGCCCTTAAGAAAAGGTTACTTAGTGTGAAAAATAATTCATCGCAAATATTTGTAATAGGTGGATGGAAGGAGAGTAAGAAGGAAGGAGAGAAAAAGAAAGAACAGAAGAGGGGAAAGAGGAAGGGAGGGAGGGAGGAAGCGGAAGCCCACCCCGCTTCAGTGACCTCAGGCACTTCTGGAGCGTCCTGTTGCGGTTACCCAGGTTTCCCGCCCGCTCTGCCCGGGAACGGGAACCACGGAAGCGCAGCGACCCACGGCGGGGCTCACGCACCACGGTCGCGATGTAGATGATGCGCTGCACCGTCTCGGCCTTGTCGATACAGCGCCGCAGCAGGCACTGCGCATCCAGGCGGCCCTGGGAGTAGGCATCGCTGAACCGGGAGAGCAGGGCGGCTTTGCGCGCCACGCTGGACAGTTTGGCGCGATTCGGGGACGGGGTCCTGGCCTTGGCAGAGGAGGGGCTGGCCGATCTGCTTCGGCTGTGACTGCGGCTGTGGCTGTGACTGCGGCTGTGGCTGTGACTGCGGCTGTGGCTGCGGCTGTGACTGCGGCTGCAAGGGGCAGGGCTGGGAGACCGGCTCCTGGCGGGCCTGTTGGTGAACCAGAATCAGGCAGGGAAGCGCTCCGATTCCCCCCTCCCTTTTGTTCCTACACTCCAGCTGCTTCTCTCCCCAGAAACCAGAAGCCACCGGAGGCAGAGGCAAGGAGAGCAGCTCCCTGTGAGAGGCACTGTGTCTCCACAAAGGAAAAACAGTACTCTATATTTGCCTGATGCATTAGAATTTATAACTCACTTTCACTCACTCAGCACATCAGTTTACCCTCCAAATAGCCAGGTAAGGTCAGCAGTGATTGCTGGCCATTTTACAGATGAGGAGGTTGAGGCTCATAAATGCTATGAGGGCTGTCCTAGAGTAACACAGCTAGCAAGAGCCAGAGTTAAAGAAGTCAGATTTCCTGCCCTGACCTCCGGCGACTGACACATCACTGAGCTTTCTGGTATAAAATGAGATAAACAGATTGAACAGTGAGAAAGAAAACGTGTTCTCCTTCTATAACAGTGAAACCATTTGCAGTCATGTCTCCTCTCCAGACCCTCCATTTTCACCTACATAATTTGTGCCCTATTTTAGGATGGTGGTGGGGGTTGGAAGAATATGGGGAGGTACTTGGTGAATCGAAAGCATTGTGTCAGTGAAAGGTATTATATATTGCTACCAAGTACATAATAAATGATCAGAAAAGCTAATCCTAAGGGAAAGTTTTGTAGAAGGAACTATGGGCAAAAGGTGGGGCAAAAAGCAATGCAAGGCAGCCTCTCTGAAGGTGGAAGGTGGAGGTGGGTGGAGCCCTCATTTATCGTGTTTGCCAATTTCCCCAGTGCAACAAGCACTCTCACCACAGGCAATTTCAAACTATTCATGTGATGTCCCTGAACCTGGAGCTAGGTAGAAATGCACAGAATCAGTCCCCAGGAGCTAGTACAAGCTGGCACCTGCTCCACACTGATGGAGCGATTCCCCAGAATGAAAGATTAAGGCGACATAGAGGGAAATGGAGAGCTGGGGTAGGCGTGGCTTTGATGTTAGCCTGAATCTGGGCACCCTGCGGGGCTGGCAGGGAAGAGGGAAGTGTGAGCACAAGAAAAGGCAGAGAAACATCCTGCTTTGACCTCACTTAACACTGAATGACCTGTCTTAACATTTTGTCCATCAGTAGAAGGCAATTTCACGTTCCCTTACCTACATACCCCACCTGACAAAATGAGATGTAAAAAGGAAATGCCTGGCAGTAAAGTGACACTGGGTCATCTCTGGAGAGAGGACTCCTAGGACTCAGAGAACAGGACCCTCCTATCATGAACAGTGTTTCAACACAGGTATCAAGTGTTTCAACACGAGTACTGCCTTTTGCATTATAGGCACTCAAATCTGGTTTCAAGCCACAAACTTTCTTTTGCACATCTCAGTTCCGTTCTGTAAGTTTCGGTGTCAGTCTGAAATTAATTAGTGCCCAAGTATTGTAAATCCAGGAGGTATTTTCTCTCTGGAAGGGAGCAGTTAGAGAAACCAGCCTTCTACAGTTCAAAATTTTCCATACTGTTGGGGTTTGGGTTCAGGATATCATTTTACTTTTGTTTTTTTCCTTTACCGAGCCGGGCTTTGATCACTAACTTGGCAAAAAGGGGCTGAAATGAAAAGATCAGCGAGAGTTTGTCAGACCTTCCTTGGAGTACAGATTTTTCAGCAGACAGAACAGCTATCTCGTCCTTCAGCGTTCGGAGCTGTTTCTCATAATCGCACACGGCTTCTGCGTTCCGCTTGTCTGCGCTCCGCTTGTCCAGGTCAGAGACCCACTGCTCCGAGCCCCGCAGCTCCACTCTCCTCCGCTCGGAGCCCCGCTTCTCTGATCTCCTTCGATCTGAGTTTCTGTGGCGGGATTCTTCCTGGGCTTGAAGAGATTTAAGCCTGAACAGAAACAAAGGTTTGAAAGAGAGAGGTAGAGATGGAGGAAAGGTGATAAACTGCAATTGGCATACTTAAGGAGGCTACTCTATTTAGTGTGGCATTATTGCCTTGGAAAACTCATGGAAATAGGAACAAGAACAAATTAACAGAATTGCCAGGGTAGGGAACCACACCGTGTCTGCGGCTTGCATGGGAAAGCTCCTGAAGAAAAGATAGGTGTGCAAATCTTCTAGCCAAAGCTGTGGGCAGAGTCATGAAATCCTTGCAGAGGCAATGCAGAGTCATCCTATTCTATATTGGATGGCTTCACTGCACAAAACTCTGGAAGAAGTGACCTCCAAAACCTACTCCAGAAGCTGGTCAAGACGTGATCTATTCTCACTAGTGTTCAGAATGTGGGAGGTGTGGGGGACTTCACTGGAAATTGAATAACACCCACAACACTAAGCAGATGTGTGGACCTATAAAAATAATATATTACGGAAAGGAGCAAAGCTTTAGAAATAAAATGGGCATCCTCAGTACACACAAAGAGGTGTGACCATCATACCAGGGAGAAAAAGTCATAAGGAGATAACACAATGTGATGAAAAGGACAATGGTGTGAGAAGAAAAGGGAAGGGGTAAGATTAAGAAGGATACAGAGGAGCTGAAAATGCAGTAGCAGAATTAAACGCTGCCCTAGAAACCGTGAAGAACAGAGTAGGTGCTATAAGAATTGTTGAGTAATAGGAGATAAAGAATTTGAGAAGCTTTATCAGCTAGAAAAATAAGAGACTGAAATGATGATGAGAGGGGAGTTAGAAGTGGAAGACAGAGCAGTGCTGCAAGTTAAAATGTATGGGTGTTCCTAAAGAAATCAGAACAATTGGAACATGTATGAAAACATAGAAATGTGTATATATGTATCTTACTACTGCTCTTTTGGGGGGGAAATCAAAGTTAAGATTTAAAAAGGTATAACCTTTAAAGGATCAGTGTTTATTTTCCCCTTCTAGAAATTTATCTTTAGAGACTAACAATCTGAAATTTAAACTAAGATTTGCCACCAAAAAATTATTTCTAATGTTGAAAATTGGCATCAAAGTAAATATTTAATATTAGGGAAATACTCAAATGAGGAAATATGATGTATCTATTTAAAACTAAGCTCTGCTTTATTTTTTCTTGGTAATAGAGAAAAATATTAAATGAAAAAATGAGGTCCACAACTCATATATATTTTGTTGTCTTTATTTTTAATGAACTAATTGGAAGAAATATCCGATGGTGACAGATGAACTGGCTCTGGAATTATGAGAGGTTTTTGGTTCCTTTCTACTATGTTTTGAAGATTTTCTATAGTAGATAGGCAAATAGATGGGGAAACAATGGAAAACAGTGACAGACTTTACTTTCCTGGGCTCCAAAATCACTGCAGATGGTGACTGCAGCCATGAAATTAAAAGACCACTGCTCCTTGGAAGAAAAGCTATGACCAACCTACACAGCATACTAAAAAGCAGAGATGCACTGCCAACAAAGGTCCATCTAGTCAAAGCTACGGTTTTTCCAGTGGTCATGTATGGATATGAGAGTTGGACTATAAAGAAAGCTGAGCACCAAAGAATTGATGCTTCTGAACTGTGGACTTCTCAAGACTCTTGAGAGTCCCTTGGACTGCAAGGAGATCCAACCAGTCCAACCTAAAGGAAATCAGTCCTGAATATTCATTGGAAGGACTGATGCTGAAGCTGAAACTCCAATACTTTGGCCATCTGATGTGAAGAACTGACTCATCTGAAAAGACCCTGATGCTGGGAAAGATTGAAGGTGGGAAGAAAAGGGGACAACAGAGGGTTGGATGGCATCACTGACTCAATGGACATGAGTTTGAGTAAACTCTGGGAGTTGGTGATGGACAGGGAAGCCTGGCATGCTTCAGACCATGAGGTCACAAAGAGTCAGACATGACTGAGAGAGTGAACTGAACTGAACTGACTGCTTTCGTAATAAGAAAAGTATATAAAATATTAATAAAAATGTTGCTGCCTCTCCTCTTTGTGGACAGATTCTTTTGTATTGTCATGGAGCACCAAAAAAGCTAATTCAAAGATTAATTAGCAGCCTGCAATAATCCTGGCATTTTTTTTTCTTACTGCTTTTTCAGCTGATTTATTTCCTCTTCTGCAGCCAAAAGGGATATGGCAGATCTGTTCTTGGGTTCTTCAAGAGTCTTTTCAGTCTCAGCCATACTGTAAGAGAAATCAGTAACTAAAGACAGACTTTCCAAAACTAGCAGACTTTTTAAATTAAGGCATAGTTTCTCTGGGGAACTTTTGCCATACGCTATAAATTCAACATAAACAAGAACAAATTATAAGACATCTGCATTCAATCAGATGATATTACAAATATTATGGCACAATGGTATGCAAAAACATGCTATCATCTTTCCTCAATGTCAAACACAAAGAAATCTCAGTGCTACTACCCCTACAAGACGACATAATAATTACCGATATTAGAATGTAAAGTACAAAGAAACTTGTTCAATCTCTTCATCTCACCCTCCTAATTCATCTTCTCTAATTACACCAAATCCCCAGGTTGCTTCTCTCAATAAAATCTCCATTTTTCTGTAATATATTAATACCTATTCTTATTATTTTGCACTGTAGCATTGTATTTGACTTAATTTTTCCTGGACTTACTAAATATAAAAAAATTATTTGCCGACCTATAAAGAAAGTCTTTCACAATTACACTCACCTACCAAGTATCTCATGTGTTCCTGCCTCTGACTTCCACCACTAATTGAGCACAATTTTCTTGCATTTTCAACCTAGTTTGGTCATTGTTAGTTTCAAAGACTCCTCTCATTGTAGGCAAATCATAATAAATCATACTGTTTCTTTAGGTCTAAATTAAAGGAAATGAGAATGCGATGGATGCCACTGGACAAGGACCAATGGTTCTCAGTGAAGCTATCCTCGTACAGCGACAGATCATAGCAAAGGTTTCCGGACATCTCTGACCCTACATCCCTGGAACACCCTGTCTCTTTCATCACAGTAGTTCTGGGAACAAGAGATTGCAACTGCTATCCAAATTTACACCAGTCTTCCCCCTTACACTGGGGCAGAAGAATGGAAGTTCAAACTCTGGCCTCCCCTATACTGCGAGGCAGACTGAGAAATAATGGGCTAGCTAGATTCCTATCAAGTCCCCACTGGTCCCAGGCAATGAGGAAATTGAAGAAGTGGTGCGAGTCTCCCCAAATCCCATCTTACATCCTTCTCCTCCAACAAACGCCCACTCATCCATGAATACCTCTCCAAAGGCCAGGTCTAACTCAGGCAGTTTGTCTCCCCTTCTGAGCTCTTCCCACAGTTGTTCACTTCTATAATCTCATTACAAACAAACTGTGAACTATTGAAAGGCAAAGAGTCTATTTTATTGATCTCTTTATCCCTAGCATGTTAAACAGTGCCTGTCATATAGTAGATTAAAAAAAAAAAAATGAATGAGTGAAACAATGAAATGCCTAAAGTCTAAACTAACACCAAAGTAGCAATAACTTCATAATAGGGATGTTGGCAGTTAAAAGGAAATTACTATGATTTAATTTAAATGTGAATATGTTATAGATTTTTTAAAGTATATATGGGAAAATGAACACTTTCACCAAGAGAAAATTGTGGAATATTAAAAGAAGAAAGTAGACCAAGAAAGGGAGAAGAGTAGGAACAGTAATGATTTTTCGTTTGCTTTTTTTGCTTTTTGTCTCAAGACAAGGCATAGGAAAGAGGGTGGGGGAGGGAGGTCTAGTCGGGTTGGCAGGTGCAAACTGCTGTATACAGAACCGACAAACAGCAAGCTCCTACTGTGCAGCACAGGGGCTTACAGTTGATATTCTGTGATTAACCAAAACGGAAAAGAGCGTGTTAACGAATGCGTGTGTGTGTGTGTGTGTGTGTAACTGAATCACACCGGAACACAGCAGGAACCAACACGACACTGTAGATCAACTACACTTCAATTTAAAAAGACCCGGCCCACGTGTGTGAGCTAATATGCATACGAACAAAAGGGGCAAGAGGGCTAATTTGGCCCCCTTGGATGATATACAGAAAGAAGAAAGGGGGTACATTTCATGTGACAAGCATTGTTTTAAACAGGCTAACATATTTATTTTTCGTTATAGATTTATTCATTCATTGAGCAAATTACTGAGAATTTATTATGTGCCGGCACGATGCTGGGTGCTGAATATACAAGTGTCAGAACAGTGATACAGGACGGTAACCCTCTGGAGCATTTAAGTCACATTTAAGCTGAGACCTGGAAGACAAGAAAAAGCTAGTCTTGCAAAGAACCAGCAGAAGACTTCTGCTTTTCTGAAAGGACACAGGCAAGGCCTGCGAGGTGAGGAAGCAGAGGGAAGCCTGGGTGAGGGGAGCCTGGTGTGAGATGAGGATGGAGCGAGAGGGAGGGTCAGATCACACAGGGCTGGGAGAGCTCTGAGAAGGAATTTAGAATTTTTTTTCTAAGTACAAAAAGGGGTGACTAAGAGGCTTTAAGCTGTATGTGGGGGAGTTACTTGCTATAATAAAAATATATCTCTATTTCCTGTGTGGAAAATGGATGGTAGCAGAGCAAGAACAGACCCAGGGCAGCCAGGTGGAAGGCAAGTGTTAGAGGCGAGCGCCTGCGGAGGAGTGACTGAGAGCCGCATAGGCAGTCTAGAAAGGAGCGTGTGCAAGAGATGTTTAGGGGGCAGATGCCACTGGGTCCTCTAATAGACTGGACATGGGAAGTGAGAACACGTGAGGCTTCTAACCAGAGCCCCAGCATAAAATCTAGTGGTCTTCCCTTGTCTAGAGCTCATCAAACCTGGGCAGACCTGTCCCCTTTCTATTGGAACAGGCTCCTCTGGAACTGAGACACACCCAAACTGGACTCCACAAGGTTAGACCTGGGAACCTCCTTGGATGGGCCCTTCATTCCACAGTAGAGAGCATCCTGGATTGAGAGACAGGGAAGTGGAACAGTGGAGGAGAGAGCTGGCTACCATAGAACAGCCTCCATCATTTCTGATGCCTTGAGAAATAGAATATGAACCTCAAATGGGTTAAACCAAAACAAAAGTAGGACATTTAGGGGAAAAAAGAAGCACTTTACTGTGCGCAACTTTCAAATGGGGGACGGGAGTGTACACACAGATGGAGCATAAGTACAATTGCTAAAGTAAACAGGGCAGAAGGCATATGAAAGGGTACATGGCTGTTTTTAGTATTATTCTTGCAAATTTTCTGTATTTGACACTATTTCCAGATAAACACTTTTTTAAAAAAGTTCACGCAGTCATAGCTTTTGGTCCATGATACCTCTTATGGGTAACTACACAACTATGGTGACAAGAGAGGGAGGTAGGAATTCCTGGCTCCTACGGTTGCTGCCTGAAGTCAAGAACCAGAAAGGTCACAAAGATTTGCCTCATAACCAGAGGCAGCAGCAGGGGCCATCAAATGCCCCAGGAAGCCTAACCAACAAGCCACAACTCAGCATCCATCAGCACAAAACTCTAGTGCCCAGGCAGAACCAAGGCAGCAAGAAGCCAGAGGGAAGCAGAAGACCCAGAGCCCCTCTCCTCCAGCACCAGGAGAGCACGAACGCATCCCTCCACCCCTGGACAGCCGCCTAAGGAGGGAAGAGGACAGTGAGACCCCTTGAGAGGGCAAACACAGCCCCTAACAGAAGTCCGAACTTGGAATTAACTGAAGATTTACACAAAAAGAACTGCGATAAACCAGAAAAGAAGTGGCAGCATTAAGGCTCCTCCTTACCCCTCTCCAAATTAGTTGACACTAGTTGAATTAAGTCATAGAAATTCAAAGGAATTTATGCATTGTGCACATTACATTTGTAAATTTTGACTGCTGCAGCTATAAAACTGCTGACAATGGTTCCAATTGGAAAAACAAGTGTGTGGGGAGGTAACTCTCTGTGTGTGTGTGTGAAAGGAAAAATATCTAGAGTAAAATATGCAAAAAATGCTAATAGGCATAAACTAATAGATGATTTTCACCTTTGTACTCTTATTATATGTATCTTGAGAAGGAAATGTGTATAAGTTTTATAATTGGGAAAAACTAAATCAATTGATCAATAGAGATGTTTTCTTTAGAAGGAAATCTCAGCAGAGAACAAGCCAGAAGGCCACACGGTATTCCATCATAAGCCCTGTGTAGTGTGTTAGTCGCTCAGTCGTGTTCGACTCTGCAACCCCACGAACTGTAGCCCGCCAGGCTCCTCTGTCCATGGGATTCTCCAGGCAAGAATACTGGAGAGGACTGCCATTCCCTTCTCCAGAGTATCTTCCAGTCCCAGGGATCGAACCCAATCTTCTGCATTGTAGGCAGATTCTTTATTCTTTTCATAAGCCCTAACTAGTGACAAAAGAATCCTTTGCTGCCCTCTGCAGGTCAGCTATGGAGCAATGCTGCGGTGAGAGAAATACCTTTTGATGGATTTTTGTTAGATAAGTTGAAAGCAGTTGCATCACATTTGTCTATCTCCCTCAAGTACAAACCCAGAGTTTGCAATTTTCATTGCAGTGATTCCTTGAGCTTGCTACCCTGGCTTTGCACACAGCATACATCTGAGGTCTGTTATTGCCTGACATTACTTAACTTTTTCAAATTACACTTTTGTATCTCAAAATTATTCCAAAATCTTGAATGCTTCTTAGTCAGGCATACATAGACCTTAACTGACAGATGCAGACTGCTTCATTTTACTTTTTCTCTCTTTCTCTTATTTTTTCTCTTTACCTGATCTTTCACTCTTTTCCTGTCTGCATCTTTTCTTATTTTCCTTCCCAAAGGTAGATTTGCATGTTACAGTCTTTCTTTTTTATACATATGAACTGACAGTGGGCCTATGAAGGAGGAGGAACCTCAGGAATGGAGCCAAGGGAGGCAGAGTCTTAGGGATCATAATATAGAAATCCCATCACCGAATTCAGAGACACCGACTCCCAGCTCACACACACACATCATGTTACGCATTTGCAAACATCTACATTTTACATGAGCCACTATTTTCCTTTTAAACTTAAATATTAAGAATAAGCAATTCTTTTTGAAGGAAGATAACTTGCATTCCTCTTACTCGTCTTGAACCTGGTTGAGTTGATTACGAGTTTCACTCAAATCAGCATCTAAATGTTGTATGTCCCAAATACCAGGCTCTTTATGTCTGTCCTTATCGAATGTATCCTGGAATGATACACAAATCAAAACAGAGTCTGAAAACATGAAGCCACATGCACAGCAAAAACATTACGCTAGACAAAAGAAATCAAGCCAAAAGGGTACATAATGTATTGTTTCATTTTCATGAAGTTTCCATGCAAGCATAATTAACCTAGAATGATAAAATTCTGAAGAGTGATTGCCCTAAGGGCAGAGGGAGAGAACTGGGAAGTGGCACAAGGGAATGAGCTGAAGGAATGGAAATGTTTTGTATCTCAATAGGGATGTGAATTACAAGGATATATCCATTTGTCAAAATTCATCAACCTATGGTTTTCACTGCAGGTAAGTGACACCTCAGATTTTTTTAAAAAGACACCGAAGTATCATTCTACATCTTTATACCCAGAGTAATATCTACAGTGGGTAAAAATCTAAGAGACATTTTTTTCCCCATGTAAAAACTTTCTTTAATGAAAACTGACATCTACAGAGCACTTCCTACATGTAAGTTTTTTCCCATGCTTATCACGTTTGACTCTCACAATGACCCTATTAGGTAAGCAAAAGCATTGTTCCCATTTAGCAGCTGAGGAAACTGAGACCTAATAGGTTGGGCAATCTACCTAGGACCTTAGAAGGTGGACAAGGATTCTGTCACATGATCTCTAAGCAGGAATCCTCCAGCCACTACCTCATAAGGCCCTCTTGCTTAGAACACAGCTGTGGTCTTAGAACACAGCCTGGTCTTAGAACACAGCTACGGTCTTAGAGCACAGCCTGGTCTTAGAACAGGTCTTAGAACACAGCTATGGTCTTAGAACACAGCCTGGTCTTAGAACAGGTCTTAGAACACAGTTATGGTCTTAGAGCACAGCATGGTCTTAGAACAGGTCTTAGAACACAGCTATGGTCTTAGAACACAGCCTGGTCTTAGAACAGGTCTTAGAACACAGTTATGGTCTTAGAGCACAGCATGGTCTTAGAACAGGTCTTAGAACACAGCTATGGTCTTAGAGCACAGCCTGATCTAAGTGGTTCATCTTTTGAAAGACATTTATATAAATCCGAAAAACATTGAAAATCAAGGTTACCAACGTCTTGCTTATCCAGACACAGTGATACCCGTGCCTTACCAGCGCTCCCCAACCTGTTTGGCTCTAGCGGCCAGTTTCATAGCAGATAATTTTCCCACGGACCCGGGGGTGGGGGGTGGTTTCAGGATGATTCAAGTGCATTACATTTATCATGCACTTTATTTCTATTATTATTACATCGATTCCACCTCAGATCATCAGGCATTAGATCCTGGAGGTTGGGGGCCCCTGCCTTGAGCAAAGCATGTGTTCTCTTTTCAGCCTCGTCCTCAATGGTTAAAATACTACCACTGCTGTGTGGAAACCACTGATACATCAACCACAAATGATGACACTCTTGATCAGTCTACCAGCATTGAGTTTTCTTATCTGAGAAGCTTCCAATTAGGTAATTCATTTTATTTTACTCTTTTAGAATACTGAGCTGCCCCCCTTTTAACGATCCCTTTCTCTTATGACTCACCTCCCCTCCCCGTGGTACCCTGTCAGGGTGACTAACTTGTCATTTAAAAGTTACTATTTAATGCCTAGAGTGGGTACATCAATGTCCCAAATACAGACCATCACCAGGCCCTTTTCATAGCTGAGGAAGCAGAGGCTCCTTGAGTTGATTGAAGCCATACCACCAGGAAGCAGGCAAGGCTGATATTTTATTACTGATCTGTCTTAAGAGAAAACTTAATCCATTATGCCACATACTATGATAAATAGGAACTCACCTTTCCAACCCATGTCTCAGTTCCCTAACTAGAACCGAGCCCCTCACTAGGTAAAAAGCCTTATCTTATGTATGTTTGAGTTCCCAGAGACTGAAGAGGTGCTGAACACCGAGGACGACACTTTAGTATCCCTACCTGTAGAGAAGGGACCTTGCTGTCCACAGGTTTTCCCAGGGAAGCAGCTGTGAAGGAGGCCTCCAGCCAAGGCAAAAGGCGCGATTTGATTGTTTCCACGCCATCATAATGTCCTCCTGGAAGAGTCCACAGACAAGGTGAGCTAGAGAAAGCCAACCACACCCACCCAGGCAGAGAGCAAAGGGAAGGGAAAAGAAAAAGAGGGCGAAGAGGGGAGAGCCGGAGGGAGACACATGGGCCGTTCTCACCTTCTTGGGCTGCTACAGTGAGGATCCCAAAGAGTTGCCCCTGCACTTTGGCAACTTGCTCAATGAGTTCGAGGCAGTGATTGAGATTTTGATCACATGAGTTCGCCTGCAAAGCCAGAATGGCAGACATCAGTGCAATTTCATCCTTCTGGGATCCACTGCACGGTGGACACACATGTCACTTTACGGACACATGTATCACTTTACACAAGGACCAGCTGGCTCTGGTACGCTCCCAGGGCAGAGGCTGCTGTGTGCTCACAAAAACACTTGCCTCTCCTCCTGGATATCCAGCTAGACTGCCTCCCCCAGGCTCCCTAGCAACTGATACGGCCATGCAACCCCGTTCTGGTCTGGGATGGGAAGTGATGAGTGACTGTCCTGAATGATTGTCTTCTTTCTCTCGCTCTCTCCATCTACCAACCAAATGCAGAAGTCTTAACAGAGGACCCCAGGAGCATAAGGGATGGTGAAGCCACAAGATTTAGAAGGCTATTAACTGAACACTTGAACTGTTACATCATTGAGAAAGTTTTGTGTGTGTTTGTGGGCATTAAGCCATTGAAATGTGGGGTTTTTTTTAATAGCAATAACCCTGATTCCCTACTCAATGTGCTGTGCCCAGACACTCAGCCATGTCCAACTCTTCGCAACTCCTTGGACTGTGGCCCACCAGTCCTCTGTCCATGGGATCCTCTCAGCAAGAATACTGGAATGGGTTGCCATTTCCTCCTCCAGGGGATCTTCCAGACCCAGGCATCAAATCAAGACTCTTTCATCTACTACATTGACAGGCAGATTCTTTAGCACTAGCGAGACCTGGGAAGTCCTACTCAATGGAACCCTGCAAACACTTCTTTCATAAATAGACATTTTGTAACAAAAGATAAATCACTGCCTCCTAATTTACCCACATTATTGGCTCTTATCCTCTACCTAAGTTCAGTATGTGCATAAAGGGCTCTATTTGTCAACAATAAGAAGGTATTGCTGGCTGGAGGATACAATGGAGAAGAAGACCAAAGAGATGGCCTAGGCTTCATGGTGATGCAGACTAGCTGGGCAGACAGGAGAGTAGACAGTTACCCTGCAATGGAACAAAGTCTTACTGTAGGGATGAGCACAAGGCCTATTTAAGAGCCATTGTCTGAGAAAGTCAGGGAAGGCTTCCAACAAGCAAAATCTAGGAGAGAAGAAGTTGGACTCGGGGAAAGTCTGCCCCCAGAACAGAAGCGAGGAGGTAGACCTTTCAACCCTTCTGCTGCTTTTGTTGTCTCCTTGGTGACCTTTCACCAGAGCCTCGCTAGCCAAGCCTCTAATTGATTCTGACTCCTGAAGGAAAGAACACAACTGCAAGGAACAAATCATGTGGGTGTAAAAATGCATAGATCTTCATGTCACCTCAAGCCATCATAAGGCAGGGGTGCCTTCTGGGTACTACGAATCCCAAGATAAGAAGTGGGAGATAGAAACTAGAATGAAGAGGAAAGGTTTAGATGACCTCCAGGCAAAAGTTTACAAGTGAAATGCAGACCTGTGTCAACAGGGAAGTGGTTCAGACAGGCAGTAAGCTCTTGAGGATAGAGGCTGTGCCTGGCCGGGTCACTGTGGCATTTCTAGCCCTTCATCCTATTGTCTCTATGTATTCAAACTCAATACGTATTGCATGGATGAATGAAAATGAGACGATTCACTTACTTTGGCTTTATTACATACCTGCTAAGTGCCAGGTACTGTCCATGCTTTATGCAGGTAAACTCAGAAAACCCCCACCAATAGGTGCTCCAGGAGATTAGGAGGACTGTTGTCATTATCGCCATTTTCAGATGAGAAAACTGAGACCCAGAGAGGTTAAGTGACATGCCCAAGGGTACTCAGCTAATGTGATGTCAGAGCCGAGACATGCTTCCAGAGTTCATGCTCTTGACCACTAAACTATACTGACTTTTGGATCATGATTAGTGCCAGAAGGAGGAGGGGGAGGATTGGATTATGTGACAAAAAGTGAGTTACGAGGGCAGTCAGGGAAGCCTCTCTGAGGAGGAGTCACTGGAGCTAAGTCTCGGATTCAGAGTTCCAGAGAAAGAGCAGGCCAGGCTGTGGGAACAACAAGGGCAAAAGCCCAGTGGCAGGAAGGAATCTGGCAACCTTGAACCAGAAGTAGGTGCATGTGGCAGAGGACATGTGGTCAGAGAGGTCGGCAGAAGAGATTCTGTGGGCGCCCTGCAGGCCGGGGAAGCAGTCAGTATGGGAGGGACTCATTGTAACTGAGAGGGAGATGCTGGCTTACTTTCCATGCCTGATCAGCGGTACCCGGGACTAGCTCTATTGTAACACTTATAAGAAGAAATGGACACAATTGATATATCTCATTCTTCTACCCCCTTCTAAAAAGTCTATGAGCTGTTTCCGTTCGATTTTGACTATGTGTTTTCTTTTTTAAAAACTTTGTCTTTCTCATCAATCACCACTAGTATCCATGGCAAATCAAAGGGCCCCAAATACCTGATGAATGAGTGAGTGAGTGACTATCATAATATGGGCATGATCAGGACATACCGGACCCACAGCCTGATCAGCTCCCTCCATTCCTTTCTTGTAGAACTAGCAACTCCTTGCCCTTGCTATTTCATTCCTGCAGTTACCACAGTGAACTTCAATTCCCCAGTTACAGCCTTTTGCCCTCTGACTGGATCATGCCATGTGCTAAGTGGACAGAGAATAGGCTTGGGAGTCAAGCAGACCTGAGTATCTCAGCTCTGCTACCTGCCACTGTTCTGTGTAATTTTTCACAAGTTACTTAGCCTCTATGAGCCCATTTCCCAACCAGGAAAATGAAGATTATGGCTTGCAGAGTGTTAAGAGAATTAAATCAAAATAATGCACATTTTGCACCTTCAAGACAAAAGATGTAGCACCTATAAGACGCTGCACAGAACTGAAGGGAGCAATGGACAGAGTAATAGGGCAGACTCCAGTTCAGATCAGGTTCTCCATTTATTAGCTTATTCCCTTAGAGAAGGCATTTGAAAAATGCTCTTCCAAGAAAGCCTTTGACAAAATTCAACACCCATTTATGATTAAAACTCTCCAGAAAGCAGGAATAGAAGGAACATACCTCAACATAATAAAAGCTATATATGACAAATCCACAGCAAGCATTACCCTCAATGGTGAAAAATTGAAAGCATTTCCCCTGAAATCATGAACAAGACAAGGGTGCCTACTCTCACCACTACTATTCAACATAGTTTTGGAAGTTTTGGCCACAGCAATCAGAGCAGAAAAAGAAGTAAAAGGAATCCAGATAGGAAAAGAAGAAGTGAAACTCTCGCTGTTTGCAGATGACATGATCCTCTACATAGAAAACCCTAAAGACTCCACCAGAAAATTACTAGAGCTAATCAACGAATATAGTAAAGTTGCAGGATATAAAATTAACACACAGAAATCCCTTGCATTCCTATACACTAACAACGAGAAAACAGAAAGAGAAATTAAGGAAACAATACCATTCACCATTGCAACAAAATGAATAAAATACTTAGGAGTATATCTACCTAAAGAAACAAAAGACCTATACATAGAAAACTATAAAGCACTGATGAAAGAAATCAAAGAGGACACAAACAGATGGAGAAACATACCGTGTTCATGGATTGGAAAAATCAATATTGTGAAAATGGCTATACTACCCAAAGCAATCTATAGATTCAATGCAATCCCTATCAAGCTACCAATGGTATTTTTCACAGAACTAAAACAAATAATTTCATAATTTGTATGGAAATACAAAAAACCTCGAATAGCCAAATCAATCTTGAGAAAGAAGTGTGGAACTGGAGGAATCAACCTGCCTGACTTCAGACTATACTACAAAGCTACAGTCATCAAGACAGTATGGTACTGGCACAGAGACAGAAATATAGATCAATGAAACAGAATTGAAAGCCCAGAGATAAATCCACGTGCCTATGAACACCTTATCTTTGACAAATGAGGCAAGGATATACAATGGAAAAAAGACAACCTCTTTAACAAGTGGTGCTGGGAAAACTGGTCAACCACTTGTAAAAGAATGAAACTAGAACACTTTCTAACACCATACACAAAAATAAACTAAAAATGGATTAAAGATCTAAATGTAAGACCAGAAACTATAAAACTCCTAGAGGAGAACATAGGCAAAACACTCCCTGACATAAATCTCAGCAGGATCCTCTATGACCCACCTCCCAGAATATTGGAAATAAAAGCAAAAATAAACAAATGGGACCTAATGAAACTTAAAAGCTTTTGCACAAAAAAGGAAACTATAAGCAAGGTGAAAAGACAGCCCTCAGATTGGGAGAAAATAATAGCAAACGAAGCAACAGACAAAGGATTAATCTCAAAAATATACAAGCAACGCCTGCAGCTCAATTCCAAAAAAATAAATGACCCAATCAAAAAATGGGCCAAAGATCTAAGCAGACATTTCTCCAAAGAAGACATACAGATAGCTAACAAACACATGGAAAGATGTTCAACATCACTCATCATCAGAGAAATGCAAATCAAAACCACAATGAGGTACCATTACACACCAGTCAGGATGGCTGCTATCCAAAAGTCTACAAGCAATAAATGCTGGAGAGGGTGTGGAGAAAAGGGAACCCTCTTACACTGTTGGTGGGAATGCAAATTAGTACAGCCGCTATGGAAAACAGTGTGGAGATTTCTTAAAAAACTGGAAATAGAACTGTCATATGACCCAGCAATCCCACTTCTGGGCACACACACCGAGGAAACAAGATCTGAGAGAGACACGTGCATCCCAATGTTCATCGCAGCACTGTCTATAATAGCCAGGACATGGAAGCAACCTAGATGCCCATCAGCAGACAAATGGATAAGGAAGCTGTGGTACATAGACACCATGGAATATTACTCAGCCATTAAAAATAATTCATTTGAATCAGTTCTAATGAGATGGATGAAGCTGGAGCCCATTATACAGACTGAAGTAAGCCAGAAAGATGAAAAGCATTACAGCATACTAACACATATATATGGAATTTAGAAAGATGGTAACAATAACCCTATATGCAAAACAGGAAAAGAGACACAGATGTACAGAACAGACTTTTGGACTCTGTGGGAGAAGGCGAGGGTGGGATGTTTCAAGAGAACAGCATCGAAACATGTATGTTATCTATGGTGAAACAGATCACCAGCCCAGGTTGGATGCATGAGACAAGTGCTCAGGCCTGGTGCACTGGGAAGACCCAGAGGAATCGGGTGGAGAGGGAGGTGAGAGGGGGGATAGGGATGGGGAATACATGTAACTCCATGGCTGATTCATGTCAATGTATGAAAAAACCCACTACAATACTGTAAAGTAATTAGCCTCCAACTAATAAAAATAAATGGAAAAAAAAATGCTCTTCCATTCACTGGAATTTAGAAGGTGGATGATCTCACCAGCTAGCATAGGTGCAGAGTCGAGAAGGTATATAGTAATTAGGATTATTGTAGTATTATTACTATAGGTTTCTGTGCCTTGAGCAGTGCCTGGCACAAAGTAGGGGTCCAATGTTTATCAAATGAGTTTGCACACACCACTAACATAAGAGACTATACCATTTCAGACTGTTTCTGATCCCAAGACGTGTCACAACACGTTGCCCGTTTCTAACACAAAGCATTGCAGAAAACACTCAACTTGCCATAGTCACAGTACTCTACCAAACAATTACTCCCCACAAGATAAACATAGCAAAGATATGAACTAATCATGTGTTTGCATGCGTGCTCAGTCGCTTCAGTCGTGTCCGACTCTGCGACCTTATAGACTACAGCCCAGCAGGCTCCTCTGTCCATGGGATTCTTTAGGCAAAAACACTGGAGTGGGTTGCCAAGCCCTCCTCCAAGGGATCTTCCCAACCCAGGGATCAAACTCTAGTCTCTTTCATCTCCTGCCTTAGCAAGTAGATTCTTTACCACTAGTGCCATCTGGGAAGTCCATGAACCAATTGTACTGCCTCCTAATTCCAAATCTCATTCATTCATAAATCCTTGAATCCCTTTAATTCCTAAGCCTTGGGCTGGCAGCTCAGGGAACAAAACTACATTAAAAAATAAAAAGTTGCCTGCTGTCAATGAGTTCACCAGCTGGGGAAGCAGGATAGAGAGCAGGAAACACACAGGGGATAAATAATTCCCTTAGAGCTTACTAAGTGCTCTAAGAAGATAGTGAGCTGTAGAAGAAGTAGAATATACTCTGGCACGGGGTGATGGGTGGGAGGTTAAGACACTTTGAGCGGAGGAAGAACAAGTATTATTATCAAGGCAAGAAGCAGCAAGGCATACTGTATGGGAGAGAACACAGGGTCCAGAGACCAAGTAATAAAGGACTTTATTTGTCACATCAAGGGCTCTGGGCTCTATCCAATCACTGAAAAGTTTAATGGGGCAAGTGGAGAGTTTGCTTTGATTTCACAAAAATGACTCTGGCGGGAGCAGACCAGATAATTGGATTAGAGAGTGCATCTGGGAAGGAGGTAAGCAGTTGTAATGATCTAGCTGAGAGATTCTGAGAGCTGTGGAGGTGACAAGATTCCTTCCCAGCTCTGGAATCACATCTGTGTGGGCCAAGGTCCCACTGATCCTAGCATTACCTGAGGAGGAAGTCAGGTGGTTTGGGAAGAGGTGACTGTGTGGATCACAATAAACTGTGGAAAATTCTGAAAGAGATGGGAATACCAGACCACCTGACCTGCCTCTTGAGAAACCTGTATGCAGGTCAGGAAGCAACAGTTAGAACTGGCCATGGAACAACAGACTGGTTCCAAATAGAAAAAGGAGTACGTCAAAGCTGTATATTGTCACCCTGCTGATTTAACTTATATGCAGAGTACATCATGAGAAACGCTGGGCTGGAAGAAGCACCAGCTGGAATCAAGATTGCCAGGAGAAATATCAATAACCTCAGATGTGCAGATGACACCACCCTTATGGCAGAAAGTGAAGAGGAACTAAAAAGCCTCTTGATGAAAGTGAAAGAGGAGAGTGAAAAAGTTGGCTTAAAGCTTAACATTCAGAAAACTATGATCATGGCATCTGGTCCCATCACTTCATGGCAAATAGATAGGGAGACAGTGGAAACAGTGTCAGACTTTATTTTTTTGGGCTCCAAAATCACTGCAGATGGTGACTGCAGCCATGAAATTAAGAGATGTTTACTCCTTGGAAGGAAAGTTATGACCAACCTAGATAGCATATTAAAAAGCAGAGACATTACTTTGCCAACAAAGGTCCGTCTGGTCAAGGCTATGGTTTTTCCAGTGGTCATGCATGGATGTGAGAGTTGAACTGTGAAGAAAGCTGAGCACCGAAAAATCGATGCTTTTGAACTGTGGTGTTGGAGAAGACTCTTGAGAGTCCCTTGGACTGCAAGGAGATCCAACCAGTCCATCCTGAAGGAGATAAGTCCTGGGTGTTCATTGGAAAGACTGATGCTGAAGCTGAAACTCCAATACTTTGGCCACCTCATGTGAAGAGTTGACTCATTGAAAAAGACCCTGATGCTGGGAGGGATTGGGGGCAGGGGGAGAGGGGGACAACAGAGGATGAGATGGCTGGATGGCACTGGATGGCATCACCGACTCGATGGGCATGAGTTTGAGTAAACTCCGGGAGTTTGTGATGGACAGGGAGGCCTGACGTGCTGCGACTCATGGGATTGCAAAGAGTTAGACATGACTGAGCGACTGAACTGAACTGAACTGAAGAGGTATGAGAGGAAGAATGCTCTTTCCAGATGGAAAAGGAGTTTAGGCTTCCTTGGTGGCTCAGATGGTCAAGAAACTGCCTGCAATGCAGGAGACCCAGGTTCAATCCCCAGGTCAGGAAGATCTACTGGGAAAAGGAATGGCTACCCACTCCAGTATTCTTGCCTGGAGAATTCCATGGACAGAGGAGTCTGGCGTGGTGCAGTCCATGGGGTTGCAAAGAGTTGGACATGACTTAGTGACTGAACAACAACAATAGCTCCTTCTAAAAAAATTTAATGAAAGAGAAAACAGTTGCATCACAATTACTAATAAGAATTATTTATGAAAACTTTACTTCACTTATATAAGTATAAGGGGGTATATGGTGTTGGGGGTATGGTGTTGGAGAAGACTTGAGAGTCCTTGGACTGCAAGGAGATCAAACCAGTCCATCCTAAAGGAAATCAACCCTGAATATTCATTGGAAGGACTGATGCTGAAGCTGAAGCTCCAGTACTTTAGCCACCTGACTCGGAGAGCCAACTCATTAGAAAAGACTCTGATGCTGGGAAAGGTTGAAGGCAGGAGGAGAAGGGGATGACAGAGAATGAGATGGTTGGGTGGCATCACTGACTCAATGGACAAGAGTTTAAGCAAGTTCGGGAGATGGTGGAGGATAGGGAAGCCTGGCGTGCTGCAGTCCATGGGGATGCAAAGAGTCAGACACGAATGAACAACTGAACAACAACAACAAAGGGGGTATGTGTGCTATGTTGTGAAGTAAAATGCATTAACTTTGTCGGTGAGTCTTAACAATACTATCCCAGAGAATAGGGCTTTGGCTATGTTGAAAATCACTGATTTGGGCAATGAGGGGCCCCAAAACAATCCCATAAAGAGTTGTATAAAAGTTGGATTGGAGTGAGACATGGAGAAAGGTAGGAAATCAATAGGAATATGCCATGTTGCTGGTGTGGAACTTAAACAAGGAAACTTCAAATTTATTCTAGTGGCTTCATGAAGATAGGAAAGCTAGAAGTAACAGAAAGGAGTGTCATATTCCAGAATAGAACCACCAGCACTACTAACATTTTTTTTGGCAAAGTGTCTTTTTGAAGGAACAAAGACCCTTGTGTGACGGAGATGGGCTACTAGCCTGCTTTTGTAAGCTTGATGGCTGCAAAAATACTGTGAGTTGTGAGGAAAAGAATTCTCTCCACAGCAAGCAGCTGCTCTGTCAGCATGTCTCCTCCCGTACTCTCCTGCAGCTGTAGGCATTATTGCTACAAAGTGCACGTGAGATCTGCCTTAACCATACGCCAGAAGTTGGTTTCCCCACATATGTAAGAAATGATTGGAGTTTGAATAAGAGCAACCGCAGCTAAAGGGGAAAGTGGGAGATATCTGAGACCTTTAAAAGGTGGACTCCTCAGGGCTGGATGAACCCATTTACAAGGTGTGATGGAGAGACAGGAGACCAGGTTTCTGACTTGGGCCACAGGGGAGATTGTGATGCTGTTGTCTAACCAGAGGCCACAAGTAGAGAAGCAACAAGACAGGAGGGAGGGCAACTCATCCTGTTTGGTTCATGTTGACTCAGAGGATCTGGCCATCCACATGAAGCTGCCTGGAAGACAGGTGGCCAGCCATTCGGGTCGGGAGCTCTGGAGAAAGGCCCAGGCTGGAAATAAATCTTGGAGTCACCAACATCTGGGAAGTAGCTAAAGCCGTAAAATTGGATGAAAGTGTCTGTCATGTCCAACTCTTTGCAACCCCGTGGACTATAGCCCACCAGGCTCCTCGTCCATAAAATTCTCCAAGCCAGAATACTGCTGGAGGTTGCCAGTTCCCTTCTCCAGGAAATCTTCCTGACCCAGGGATCAAATCCAGGACTCCCGCATTGCAGGTAGATTCTTTACTACCTGAGCTACAGGAGAAGTCCAATAAAATTGGATAAGATGTGTCAATTGCTGCAGAGAAATCAAGGAGATAAGGACTATGGGGAAAAGAGCGAGAGAGAGATTAGACTTGACCTGACCATCAGCAGGATGTTTTGGGGAAAGGATTCTTGATATTGTTCCAAATCATTCCAGGTTGAGGAACAAATGGGAGTTAAAGAAGCAAAGACAGTGAGGACAGATTAGTCTTTCGAGAAGTTTTGCAGTGTGGGGAAGGAGAGCAACAGAACAGAGGCTGTGTTCCCACCCCTTTGGTGTTATCACTCTCTAGCCCAGACCAAACCTCCTGACCAGCTGAGTTTAAGTGTTGCCTTATTTCCACGGCTCTTCATAGCGTGCTTCTCCATGACTTCTGCCGCCTCACTTCCCCCAGCAGCTCTCTCCACTCCCGCACAAGCCTATTTCACTAGTGTACGAGTGCCATGGACACCAGATCAACAATCTTTTGATCCCTTTCAATTCCTATACCTCTGAGCAGCCTTGACCTTATTAACATTTCTCCTCATGAGACCCCAATCATCGCAGCATGTGTTGAAATGGCTCTCTCATCATACTATTCTATTCTTAACTTGAATCACCTGCACAATATTAGAAAGAGAGAAAATTTTCACCCCAGTTCAGCTCAATTCAGTCGCTCAGTCGTGTCTGACTCTTTGCGATCCCATGAACCACAGCACCGCCAGGCCTCCCTGTCCATCACCAACTCCCGGAGTCTACCCAAACCCATGTCCGTTGAGTCGATGATGCCATCCAACCATCTCATTCTCCACAAATATTAATAATAAAATGTATCACTAAATATTTTTAATCAACTTGCAAATTTTGATTTGAAAAGCTTTGCAAATTTCAATTGAAAAGCTATTCAAATCTATCAATTTTAGTACAAAATATAGTTATTTCCACTTTGAGAAACTTTACTTTCATATACACAAAATATGCTTCATCTATACTAGATAAGAAACTATGCAAAAGGATTTATCACAGTATCCTTTAAAATATGAAAGTTACAATCATTTAATAATGATTTACCCGATATTTTTATTTTTTAATACTCTTCTTTTTAAAAAAGTCATTTTACATAGAACAAGAATGCCATTTCCAAACACGCCAATTAGCAAATATGTACAGGAGCAAGGAAAAGAGATGATCAGTAGGAAGGATGTGGAGTCTAGTCAGGGGTGGCATTTCTCAGGTCTTTGCAGCTGACTCTGGAAATTCACATATGGAAAGCAAAACCCTAATTTCTATCTTCCCCGTTCCAATCTCCCCACTGCCACTGCTGACCAGGCTATGTATTTTTAGAAGGTGGGTGGGGGAAGGATGGCAGGAAGCAGACACTGCAAGTCAGTGAAATGTCCTTCCCTCCTTCTATAGGAGATAACAGAATGGACTTGACAAGCAAAAGAGCTAGGTTCAAATCCAAGTTCTAAAGTGGAGTGGCCTTGAGCAAGCAAGCTGCCCTCCTGGGGTTTGGTTTTCTCATCTGTAAAATACAGAAAATAAAGCCTATTTCATAGGTTAAGGCAATAATGCATGAAGAGTGCTTTAAGGGCTTTCAAGAACTCTTTAAACACTCGTTATAAGGGGTTAAGAGGTATAAACTACTATGAATAAAATAGACATTGTACTGCAACAAACATCGGGGTACATGCATCTGTTTCAATTATGGTTTTCTCAGGGTATATGCCCAGTAGTGGGATTGTTGGGTCATATGGTAGTTCTATTCCTAGTTTTTTAAGGAATCTCCATGGTGGCCAAACCAATTTACATTCCCACCAATAGTGCCAAATGGGGATGGAGATGGGAGAGGGGACATATGTTTACCTGTGACTGACTCATGTTGACGTATGGCAGAAACCAACACTATATTGGAAAGCAATTATCCTCCAATTAAAAAAAATCAAAAATAAATAAATAAGCGACAAGGATATATTGTACAGCATAGGGAATACAGCCAATATTCAATAATTATAAATGGAGCATAGCCTTCAAAAATTGTGAATCATTATGTTGTACACCTGAAACTTACATAACACTATACATCAACTATACCTTAAAAAATTCTTTTAAATGAAGTCCTCTGCAAAGTAAAAGTAAAAATGCTGGTTATAACAGGCTATAACTGCTTCTAGAAAGGTGCCCATCTGTGGGCAGCCTTTCAAATGGCTCTGTTTCAAAATCAACCCTCTGTTCTACATCATTGAAGCTGACCCTGCCACACACTCACTGCCTCCACAACCAAGTTTTTAAACTGAAATCCTGAATTTTACTTTATTTTTTCCTTAATATACATATTTTATCGAAGTATAGTTGACTTACAGTGTTTCAGGTGCACAGCAAGGTAATTCAGTTATACATGTACATCGTTTATATTATTTTTCAGATTATTTCCCACTATAGGTTATTACAAAATAGTTTCCTGTGCTATAGAGTTAACCTTTGCTGCTTGTTGCATATCTATTTTTTTTCTGAATTTTAGATATAAGAAAGAGGAGGATTATACCTCAATAATTTAGGAAGAGCTTCTATATAGGCTTTCCCACTGGATTTTGGAGGTGGGCATGGCAACCCATTCCAGTATTCTTGACAGGAAAATACCATGGACAGAGGAGCATGGCAGGCTATAGTCCAGGGGGTCGCAAAGAGTCAAACATGACTGAAGCAATGAGAATGCACACACTGGATTTTAGTGTCTTGATCCATAATTAATATTCCTACTGGACTTATTTTGTTACTTCTTCTCCTTTAACATTAAACAATGGTGATGTTTACATTAACCAGTTTGTCCAAGATGAAAATAAGGAGAATCAAATTTAAAAGTGAGTAGACTCTCTGTTAAAAAGAAAATAATCTTCCTTAACTATTTGTCAATTATTTTGTAGCCATGAATTTATCATTAGTAACTGTGGCAGAGGGGGTGGTACCCATTAAATATTCCGCGTGCTTTTCCACATTTCTCAGGCTCCCTTACAGTTAGGCAGCAGCCACACGACTAAGTCTGCCCAAGGGACAATGAGTGCAAGGGCTGTGTATGATGTAGGAGCAGGGCAAGTTCTCCACTCCCTCTATTCCCCTTGCAGAACCTTCCAGGTCCAGTAATGAGGTGGCTGCTCCATCTGATGGAGGGCACCTGAAACTGAGCCAGTGATAGACAAGAGCTACCATCAGACTTTGCATGAATGGGAAAGAAATCTCTGTTCTGTCAAGACACTAAGGTTTGGCATTGATTCATTACTGGCCAGTAGATCACTGCAGATGGTGGCTGCAGCCATGAAATTAAAAGACACTTGCTCCTTGGAAGAAAATCTATGACAAACCTAGACAGCATACTAAAAAGCAGAGACATTACTTTGCTGAGAAAGTTCTGTCTAGTCAGAGCTATGGGTTTTCTGGTAGTCGTGTATAGATGTGACAGTTGGACTATAAAGCTGAATGCCAAAGAATTGATGCTTTTGAACTGTGGTGTTGGAGAAAACTCTCGAGAGTCCCTTGGACTGCAACGAGATCAAACCAGTCCACCCTAAAGGAAATCAGTCATGAATATTCATTGGAAGGACTGTTGTTGAAGCTGAAACTCCAATACTCTGGCCACCTGATGTAAAGAACTGATTCATTTGAAAAGACCCTGATGCTGGGAAAGACTGAGGCGGGAGGAGAAGGGGACAACAGAAGATGAGATGGTCAGATGGCATCACCGACTTGACAGACATGAGTTTGAGCAAGCTCTGGGAGTTGGTGATGGACAGCGAAGCCTGACATGCTGCAGTTCATGGGGTCGCAAAGAGTCGGACACGACTGAGCGACTGAACTGAAAGAGATAAAGGTCCTGAAGGGAAGAAAAGTGTTCTCTATAAATTTAACAACTAGTTGAACCCTCAAGAATGTAGAAGCGGAAGAGTGAAGGGGGGCCAGGGAATCTGTTTGAAGACACCATAGCAACGACAACAACCTTTTGAGAGGGTAACAGGAAGGGAAGCCAGAGGTCCCCAGGCGGCAGGAGGAAGTAAACTGCAAGTGGCAGACTCTTTTTTTCCTTCTGTGTTGAGGAAACCGGTTCTGCCTAAGATCAACCTCTTTTTTTTCTTTTCTCAAACCTTGGGCTGATAATGGCTCAACAAACCAGTACTCATATTAATTGTTTTATGGCTGGGGATGACACACCTTGGCCATTCTATCTCAAAAATGCATATTGTGGGAGAGGGGCCTGGTGAAACTCCCTCAGCCTTGAGGTGTTTCTTTATCTGATTAGAAGCTAGCTAACAGACATAAAATGCCTTGGCACTCTTTCTGTCCCCTTCTGATGTCCATGTTAGAAGCTTTCCCTATCTTTGCTATACTTTATTAAAACTTTGCTACACAAAAGGCTCCAAGTAATCAAGTCTCATTTCTGACCCTGGATCAAAATCCTCTCTTCCAGAGGTCACAAATCCTGGCGTAACACACAGCTCACAGTAGCAACCTTTCACTTTTGTACTTAGAATCAGGCATGTTTTGGCATAAAAGCAGGCTCTATTTCAACCACAGAGATTATTCTAAAACAAACAGAGGACACTTCTTTAAGAGCTTCTTTTTATGTGCTGATATTTAATATGTTGTTTTCACTTGTTAGTACAGAATTCTATAGCACAAAGGGAGAGTAATGCAAGAGAAGCATTACCTCCCTATATAATACTTTTAGTTTCTCCCCATTGCCCTCAGGATAAAGTCCGAGCTCCATAACACACCACCCAAGGCACCCGTCCCCTGACCCCCACCACCCCATCTCCTTGGCCTTATCTCATGTCCACTCCCTGCCTGGAAGTATTCCCAATCCCCCGAGATATGCTAGCTTTTTCATGCTTCCCAGCTTCTTGCACACATCCTTTCCTCTCTCCCTTGTCCTCTTCTCCAACTAGCATTTCATCACTAAGATGCAACTGACATTTCTATTCCCAGCACCTAGCACAGACAGACATATTGTAAAAAAAAAAAATTTGTCTGATGAATAAATGTACACTGCAGAAAAAGTGTGAAATTAGAGTATCTCACCCAAACCTTTATACATACCAGGAGCTAAGTAACCATTTGTTCAGTTAATTCTTAAACTCTTAATAATTGGCTCAATTATTGGTTAAAACAAGAAGGAATTCTCTATGGCTGATCCACTAGCATTCTCAATAACCACAAAGGAGGAAAAACTCACTCTGTGATTCATGTGTTTACCACAACCCGTCCCTGAGTCCCCAATGGAGTCCAAGTTTTAAAGACCAAGTAATGCAATAATTCAGCATCTCTTTAATAACTAAAAGAAAATGAGGTGGTGCTGTTTGCTGTTGTTTTTAGGATTTGCTTCTTTGGAAGGGGAGAGGGTTGGAAAATATTTCTTCCTGAAGTTAAGGTAAATATAACTTAAAAAAATAAAGTCAAGCAAGAAGCAGTTTTGCCAAAGGCCCAGAAGATTGGTAGATGTTGTAAGATTAAAAACAAGCCAAAAGATAAAAAACAAAGGCTTCAGGGCAGGAAATTATATTTTAAAAGAACTTACTGTTTCTGACAATGTAGGAATCAAGGAAACAGGCTGTGTATGGGATGGTGGTGATGGCCGGATAAGGGCAGAGGAGATAGGAACGGATAAAGCAGGAAATTATATTAGAGAAATTAAGAAGAAAAACTAAATAGGATCTAATTGTTAATCCAAATGATGGCTAGTTTGGAAAACAATCAAAATTCTGCATTGTGTTTTAGAATTAATCTGTTCAAGTTATTTATCTATTTCACTCGAAAGTAACGTTTCCCAAAGGAATTTTAACCATGTTTCTAATTCTAGAGGAATATATACAGTCTTTTCTTTTGCTTGAGTTTATCAGAACTCAATTAATGTGGTCACAGTCAGAAAAATCAACCTTCCATAGCAAACATAATTTGAAGCTTTTAAGGTAAAAACATAGTTCTCTACAACCAATATTTTAATAAATATAATTTGCTACAATGAGTACTCTTCACCTTAAGGATTCAAGGCCAAAGTATTACAGGAAAACTCTTAGCAATTGACTGAAACTCAAACTGTAGATGACAAGATGTTGAATAAGTCTCACTGTAACCTAAATTTTGGTAGGTTCTGTAAAGAGATTTTCTCATCGTCTTTCTTTATCGCCGCGCCCTCACCACTCGGCACACACCACACACACACACTATTCAGAATGCTTGCACCCTCTCACTTGTGCTCCTGATCGTTAATCCTGGCTTCTGGTTTCAATGTTAAGAAAAGTTGAATTAAAGATATTTGGGGATCATTTCTGGGCTTCCCTGCTGGCTCAGGGGTAAAGACTCTGCCAGGAATGCAGGAGATGCAGGAGACTCCAGTTTGATCCCTGGGTCAGGAAGATCCCCTGGAGGAGGGCATGGCAATAGGGCACTTCATTACCATCTTTTTAAATTCCATATATATGTGTTAGTATACAGTATTGGTCTTTATCTTTCTGGCTTACTTCACTCTGTATAATGGGCTCCAGTTTCATCCATCTCATTAGAACTGATTCAAATGAATTCTTTTTAATGGCTGAGTAATATTCCACTGTGTATAGGTACCATAGCTTCCTTATCCATCCGTCTGCTGAAGGGCATCTAGGTTGCTTCCATGTCAATAGGGCACTTCAATATTCGTGCCTGGAGAACCCCATGGACAGAGGAGCCTAGTGGGCTATGGTCCATAGGGTCACAAAGAGATGAATACGACTGAAGCGACTGAACACACAAGGCACGCACAGGGGTCATCTCTAATTTTACGCTGAATATGAGGTTTTTCAGAAATGAGTCCAAGGAACTGGGTGTCTGGGAGAAAGGTGGTGGCATTCAGCCAGTCATGATTTATTGAGCAACTACTAGGGGGCCAAAAGTGGAATGAAACAGAAATCTCTGCCGTCTGGAGCTTACATTTTAGGGTGTGTTGGGGGAGGGGAGGAAGACTAATAAACAAAATAAAAGAGTAAACCGGTAAAAATTAGAATGGAAGAAATAAAGCAGAGAAGGGGCACAGTGGTTCCAGGGGTGAGGGTGACTGCTCTGTCCAATACAGTCGCCACTGGTCATATGCGACTAGTTGAATTCAAACTAGACTTCAGTGAAGTTAAAACTTCAGTTCCTCAGTTTGCACTCATTGAATTTCAAATGCTTACTGGCCACCATGTTGGACAGTGCTGATATAAAGATGTATATAGAATGCGTCCATCATAATGGAAGGTTCCGTTGGACAGTTCTGCTCTACAAAGAGCAAGGCGTCTGGTATCGCTACAGTGGTTGACCAAGGGAAAGAGTAAGAGACGACATCACGGAATTTAAAGGAGCACAATTGTACAGGAGCCTGATGGCCATTGCAGGAACTTTTTTTCTGAGATATGAAGTTTGGAGTGTTTTGCCATAGGAGTGACTTGATCTGACTTGGTATTTAGAAGAATAACTTTGGGTTATTTTTTTTAAGTAACACAAATAAAAGATGACCAAAGGTGTATGAGCATGCCAGCGGAGGTGGGGACGGTGTGGAACGTGCTCAGGTTCTGCACAAGCTTAGAAACGAGTACCAACGGATTCCGCTGGTGAGAAAGTAGTGGAGTGTGTCATGATAAAGACTGTGACTAAAGGAAAGAAGCCAGTGTTTGTGGCATGGGAGAAGCTAGGGTCAGTCTTACACTGATTTGACTTTGCAATGACAATAGCACAACTGAAAATGTCCAATGGACATTTGAAGAAGTGAGAGCTCAGATGAGAAAAGGACCTGAGTATAGATATGATATTCATCAGCATAGGGGTAAGAAATGAAACAGGAATGGAGGTGGAAGAGAAGGTTTCTAAAGTCTGCCCTTGAAGAACAACTACGAGAGGGGTGTGGGTAAGACAAGGAGACAAACAGTGTCTTAGAAAAATGCAGGTGTTGACAGTCAAATGCAAAAGAGATGCCAGAAAGTTGAAAGAGAAATGATGATGCCCGAGGAATGGCCACAAATTTTGTAAAGGCACTGATCTCTAAGAGTTCAGTCTCCACTAATTATATGTGTATATTGGAGATGGGGAGGGCCACAAGTGAGGAACCTAAATAGAAATGGTTTTGGTGAGAACAGAAGAATGGGGTGCACCACTGTTAGTGAGAAGAGAAAGTACAATAAACTTTGGCATTTCTCAGAACTTACAGGTCATTTCTAAAACAATCATTTAATTTGGTCCAGCCACTACCAGTGTCATTTGTGTTCAACATTGTCTAATGACAAGCTGAACACACTTTTTAATGGCCCAAGTTAATTTCGGCCACAGGGCAAGAAAAACATTTTCTGTAAGAAGTAGTTTTAGAAGGGAAAATACATGTATTAGGATTTGTTAGTCTCATCCTTCTGAGATTAGGTAACAAGTAGCCACTTCTAAAAGTAGGTGGTGGAGGGAGTCCAGGGCTTTGTGCTAATGGTGAATTTTAATTTTCCTGCAATTCTGATGGAGAAGGAATAATCAATATTGGTTCTTTAAATGTGGGCAAATGGAGTAAACACTAGAAAAGCAGGCTAAGGAGAAAGTCATAGTGTTTTGAGCTCCCCTTGTCCCAGGAGCCTGGTTACAAGGTGGATAGGAAAGTCCAGGGACTCATGATGGCAGGCAGTTGCATTTTCCTGGTAGGATTTCAGAAACAAGCTAATCTAGACTCAAAAAATTGAGATCCAAAAAGGAACTTAACCCATCATCAATTCCAGTCTTCCAGTTAGCTGAGGAGGTACTGAGACCTAGAGGTTAAATAATTTGCCCCAAATGATTCAGCTTTTGTCGTTGTTGTTTGTTGTTATTTAGTCACTAAGCCACCAGGCTTCTCTGTCCATGGGATTTTCCAGGCAAGAAAGAACAGTGGTGTGGGTTGCCATTTCCTTCTCCAGGGGATCTTGCAGAACCAGGGAATGAACCGGCATCTCCTACACTGGCAGGTGGATTCTTTACCACTGAGCCACCAGGGAAGCCCCAATGATTCGGCCAGTTCTCTGCAAAGTCAGACCTAAAAGCTGGCAGGGTGGGGCTGATTCTGGATCCCCAGCTCTTTTTCCTGCTTTATTCTACTTGCTGTGTGAGAACAGGACTCTCCTTTTTTTTGTTACTGTTCAGTCGCTAAGTCATGTCTGACTCTTTACGACCCCATGGACTGTAGCCCGCCAGGCTCCTCTGTCCATGGGGATTCTCCAGGCAAGAATACTAGAGTGGGTTGCCATGCCCTTCTCCACGGGATCTTCCTGATCCAGGGATCAAACCGGAGTCTCTTGCATTGCAGATGGACTTTTTTTTACTAGCTGAGCTACAGCATAGAACTCTCCTTTTTAAGACAGACCAACCGAAGCAAATTCTGCACTGGAGTTCTACTATCTGGATGGGGAGATGAACGGGAGCTGGAGTGGGGCTGGGGGTGGGGGGAATTAATGAGATTTGAAGAACCCTACTGGGTTTGATGACAGAATATTGGCTTACAAATGCCTTGACAACAGGCCTTCTGAAATCTGCCCTGGTGTTGAAACTGCCTTACTTGCCATGCTGATCAGCACACAAGTGAAACTCGCAAGGTTGACTAGTGTCCGTTTCATTGACTTCTGGGTACTAACTCCTGGGTATATTTCTATAAAAATCCTATCCGCAGAGTGGGACACTTGCGGAAAGGCAAGAGGAGGGATGTAATAAATAATAACAATTTGAGTCGGGGTATCGGGGTGGACTGCAGGTAGAGGGGACTGGAGGAAGAGTGACAAGCTAGACCGGATGGGTTACTTGCAGGGCTTTCCCGTTGCTAGGACAGCCAGCGTCCTTGGCTACCGCTCGCTAAAATAGGAGCTCTCCTCTGCTACGACCAGTCCAGCGCTTCGCGGACCGCGCCACCTCGCGCCGGAAGGAGAAAAAAGAATCGCATTTCCCTGCTTCCCTCGGTGCGGGTCCCAGTGAGGAATCAAAACTGCGGGACTTGGCAAAGCAGTCACGCGGAGGCCAGTCCTAAGAACCTCCCGCCGAGGGCTGCGCAAGGAACTAGAGCGGGGGCGGGCGAACTCCGGGGGTCTTCCCCTCTGACTCACGTTGTACTCCCTCAGCCAGGACTGTAGCTTGTCCTGCAACGACCGCAAAGCTTCGTTGGAGACCAGTCTCCTCAGGTTGTCTGCCATCGCTCGCTCTTCCGCTCGGCCCGCTCTGGGAGGTGGACTCGTGGACCGCGGGGTGAGGTGGCGGGAAAGGTGTTCTCTTCCTGAGGAGCTCAGAGCGCGTCTGGTGTTTCCATCCTCCCTCCTCGGGTCGGACTGGGCAGGGTTCGAGAAGCCGGGGGGAGGCGACCTGGGCCACAGCCGCCGCGCCTCATTCGCTGCCCCGCGCGCGGTCTCCCGGCTCCCGCGCGGCCGCCGGGAGCCAGGACAATAAATACCCGGGCGATTATTAAACAAACCTTGACGTGGGCGCGCGGCAGCTGGGGACGCGCGCCGCCCGTTTCCTGGCAACGCCCGCGCCGCCGCCCAGCCCCATCCCAGCGCCCTATCCGCCTGCAGCTCCGCCGCCCGCATCCCTCCTGCCCCCCACCCACCCCCACCCGCCTGCGGGTCCGGGGCACCGCCGGGACGCGCCATGCCGCTCTTCCTCATGCTACTGATGCTCAGCCTCATGCTGCTGCTGCTGCTGCTGGTGGCCGAAAGCGAGAGCCCTCAAAGTCTGTGAGACTCCGGGTTGGGCCGGCGGCTGGAAGACGCTAAGACTCCAGATGGCAGCCACCCGACCCTGATGGATAGAGAGGCGCCCTCAGTGTGGGGATGCTGGGCAGCCGGAGGCCTCTTGTCTAGGAAAGCAAACGTTATTTCTTTCTAGACGTTTTTGCTTAGGCGGTGAAGAAAGCAGTTGTTTGACTCCTTCCTATATTCTTTCACTTCTCAAGACTTTACTTCTTCCTTTGTAACACCTAGGATTTGGCGGGTGCCCAGCTAAATAGATTTTAGCTCAAGGATGTTCACAAATTAAAGTCAATCAGGTTTAAATAAGATTTGGTCAGGTTTTAGAATCATTAACCACTCTAAAGTTATTTAATTATAAATTCTCTAAGACTTTGTGCAAGTTTAGAGCCGGTTTGGCACTATTTCAAAAGGTTTATTAAGCCACAGTGGCAGTCTGGACTACTTAAGAAACGAAACCATTTCAGCCATCACTAAGCACTTTCGTACCCTTATTTTCAATGTCGTTAAATGATGTGCAGATTGCAAATCATCCTTATCGATCTTTTTTAAAACAGAGCGGATGGAAGCAGGACCTCAGCTAGTCGGTTAGCTAGTTTAATTCAGTTTCTTTTTTTTTTTTCAGGTATTTAAGAATTATGAACATTGAACATGTCCACTGACGGTAAACTTAAGACTTTTTGCCCCCACCCCGCTTTTTTCCATTTAATTAGTGGTTTTACTGTCCTCTGATAAAAATGAAAGGCTCATTCTGGAGTCTGTGTTCTTACTATCTTCTGTAGATCACAAAATAAGGACTATAAAAGTCCTCACCACAAGAAAAAAAAACTTGTAACTATGTCTGGTGATAGATATTAATTAGACTGATTGTGGTGACTATTTCACATTATATACAAATATTGAATCACTATGTTGTACATACTGTATTATTATTTTAATTATATATCAACAAAAAGAAAAAACAGAATATAAAGAGAACACACATTTTATCATAGTGCAATAACAATTGCTAAAGTGCAAAAAATAAATATTCATTACTGACTTTCTTTAAAAAATATAAAGAATGAGGAAAGCAATGAAGAAGAATCTTACTGATTTCTTAACTTAATGCACATTTTTATAGGTAACTGGAATCTTTGAACAGTCTGCCTTACTTATTAATAAAAACCAAGTTGGAATATTTGCTTAGGTCAAACTAAGGGTTAAATCCTCCTCCTTGCTGTTGCACTTTAATTAACCTCTAGTCCTTGTTTATATCATTTTGCATACCTGTGTGCTCAGCTGCTTCAGTCGTTTGGGACTGTTTTATCACTACAGCCTGCCAGGCTCTTCTGTTCATGGGGTTGTCCTGGCAAGAATACTGAATAGTGTTTCCTTTCCCCATTTCCTCCTCCAGGGGATCTTCTCAACCTAGGGATCAAACGGCGTCTCCTGAGATGAATTCTGAGCCATCTAGGAAGCCCTTGTATCATCTTACTATTGTTCCTACTTCTCAGGGTTATTAGAGACTAAATAAGATCATTCATGTGAAGTGCAATACAGTGCTTGATATGTTACAGCAAATGCTATAAATTTGCTTCCTAAATGCTCTGATTACTATTACTACAAATGTACAATAGGTCACAGTACTAATATTAAACAGAGAAGAGTAGGTTGGAAACATATAAAGCACCAATAGGGCTGCTGATTGAGTAAATTATTCAGTGGAATGTTTCACAATAGAAATCTCATTCTTGAACAGCTAGTATCTAGGAATTATTACTATATAACGTTAAGTGAAAAAAGCAGGTCTCTAAATTATATATATTGTGTTACATTATACAACATGAACCCAAGGCATGATTATGGATGATTTTAACTAGTTCCTTTATACTTTTCCGATTTTTCAAATTTCCACCATGAACACAAACTGCTTTTATGAAAATTTACTCAGAAACAGCTATCCAAAAACTTGACCACCTTCAGAAAAATGTTCCTCAAAATATCAATATTTAAGCCAACTCAAAATAGAATATGCTTTGACCAAATGTTCCTGTTACTCATTTAATAGACGTATGGAGTCTTAGGATAAAATGAGTCTGAAATCACTTTGGAATATGCTACCTGACCTTATCTCTACAATACTTGACCATCACAACTCGATTCAAGACCCTTCAGGTTTCCCAGTCATTTCATGCACCCCTTAGTTTCCATAGAGCCCTGGAACACGGTTGTCCATAGCAAGAACTTGATGCTTACTAGTAACAAGCATAACTCTCAAGTACTCAAAGGAAATGTTTTACATACTTATTCATTATTTATCCCCTTAAAACTTCCAAAAGAGAATCTCAGATCGCTTATAGTAAAAAGTTTGTAGAAAACATCTTTGTTGGATTTAGAAAAATATTAGTGAAAAAAACAAATATGCCCCCAGTTTAAGCCTGTGTACTAATATTGAGCCTTATTTTACATTTATTTTGGGCCTTTGTGGCAGTCAAGAAAAAAAGGAAAATAGATGGTATGGTTACCATTTGATTTTTAAAGTACACATACCAATTCTTTGAATGAAAGCACATTTTTTGGTACCAGTTCTTAAATATGTTTATTCCTTTCCAAAGAGTATAGAATAACAGATGAATGTGTCCTTAATAACCTCCCCTTTGTAAAGAAAATACAGAAACAATCTTCATGTGACTTTCTTGCTCTCACCTTTGATCAATGCCAATGGGGGTAACACTAGAACACATGCCATCAAAGAGAGGGCCAAGCAATTGACACCCCATTTTCTTTGCTCTCTGGTGATGTTACTTGATACAAGCTTAGAACTTCCATACCTGTAGGAATAAGTAGATATCCTCATAAGTGCCCTTAATGGCGATCCCTTCCTTAGCACTTTTGATGGGCGCAGGATGGAAATCAATTTAAGAGTTAGAGCCTAGAATGCAAACAGTAGATGTTGCTGATTAAAGAAGAATCCACATGCTTAGAACTATAAGCATGCACTCAACAAGGTTGAGATTCTGTTTTTTGAAGTATATATATATATATATAGGATAAAAGAAGTGCTAAGAGTCCCTCAGTCGTGTCTGACTCTGTGAGACCCCCGTGGACTGTAGCCCACCAGGCTCCTCTGTCCATGGGATTCTCCAGGCAAGAATACTGGAGTGGGTAGCCATTTCCTTCTCCAGAGAAACTTCCCAACCCAAGGACCAAACCTGAGTCGTCCACACTGCAGGCAGATTCTCTACCATCTGAGCCACCAGGGAAAAGTGAAAGTGAAAGTCTCTCAGTCGTGTCCGACTCTGCGACCCCATGAACTATACAGTCCGTGGAATTCTCCAGGCCAGAATATTGGAGTGGGTTGCTGTTCCCTTCTCCAGGGGATCTTCCCAACCCAGGGATCAAACCCAGGTCTCCCGCATTGCAGGCAGTTTCTTTACCAGCTGAGCTATGAGGGAAGCCTGAGCTACCAGGTAAGCCATCTATATATATATATGAAAGGAAATAGATAAGTAAAGGTTCTATTTGAAGAATCTTTTGATGCTCTAATTTTGTTCCTCTTTATTTCAGGATATTATCAAGTAGGCATTTATTTGGGAATAAAAGAAAAATCAAATCTTTCTGGTACACTATCAGATTATCTTAGAGAAGTTGAAAGAATAAATTTGAGACGTGGATACTTTTGTTTTATCTCACACTCTTCCAGTTAGTGGTTTCTCATGACTTTACATAAGTCTTTAATCATTCTGAGCCTCACTTTTCTTCCATCTATATAATGAAAAACATGGACTGATGGACTAAGATCTCTTGCAGTTCTGACATTAACGTTTTTCCTTTTTTTTTTTTTTTAACATATTGGTTATGGTTGAGATTGAGCAAATCTTGCTTGTTGTCTCAATTTCTGGTTCACAATTCAGTTGAGGTCAGGCCTTGATTCTGAGAGCATTAGCCAATCAGCAAAAGTTGAACCTCTTTTATTCTGCAGGCTTGCTGAAATAACTAATAGAGCTAATCTCCAGGAAATAAACACGGGGTTTCTCCAAAGTTGCACTTTTAATAAATTTAAACTCAGCTCAAACTGACAAAATCTTCCTAACTCCCCCACCCCCAAAAAGCTCATTACTCTCTTCTTTGTGCTTTGTCTAACTTTAGCAATGTTGATATTGTTACCCTACTATGTTAAACTTATTTGTCTGCATCCTATATAAGCTTGTGAGTTTCTTAAAGAAAAGGGCAAAGGTCTATTTAGTTTAATATCCTCAGCACAGCAAATGGCACATTCTAAGCCCTCTATAAATGTTTGTTAAACTGTTAACAAAAAGAGAAAGAAGTAAAAGAAAGAAGAAAGGAAAGCAAAGAAGGAAAGAAGGCAGGAAGGAGATGATTGGCTGCTTTATATCTGAGGTCATAACCGCATAGAGGTAGAAAAGCAAATATAATAGCCAGTTGGTTGTTCTTAAAACATCATAATTTTACCACCCAGCCAGGAGCCTTTTTTCCTAGAGAAGTGTAATGAGTCAAACATCTGGATGGAATAGGCTTTCTGAAAGTTCTTACTTTTGTCCACTTTGAATTGTACCTGCATCAGTTAGCGGGAGAGATTTTTAATTAGGATTTTATGAAGCCAACAAAAGAGCAACCAAACCCCTCAGTTATAGCAAGAGCTGTGTGTGTTTTCTGATGCTTGTATGTAAGAAGCTTGTATGCAGAGAGCTCCAAGGATATACAGTGGGATCCTCATCATAATTTCCACTGGGGACAGCTGCAAACCCTCAGCAAAGGTGGCTAAAGGCATAATCTGTTCTGCTCTAGTCAGCCTTCTTTTTAGGCACCCCAGTCCTCTTCTGTGTGTGCCATGCTATTCTTATCCTACAGCTGTCCACGTTAGTCCTTTGGGTCAGGGCCTCTATTACTATTTGAAGAAAATCTTTTAGCTTTTGCTGACCCAACTGCATGTGATTAAATTTAGTTTTTACTGGTGGTATTGCCAAGGCACTTTGTCTCTATGTATGAGACAGGTTGGCAAAACCAAGGCAGGGCTGCTAGTCTTAGAAACTGGGGGATTACAGATTTCTAAGATATTAAGTTTCATTACTGTCTTAAGCATTGGAGATAAAAGGATGAGTAAGATACAGATCTTCCAGCTAGAGTGCCCCATTTTTTAGGTGATCTTAAGACAGGTACAGAATACAATGCAATCTGAAATTCGTGTAGAAGACTAGGAGCAGAATTAAGGGACAGACCAGCTAAAACTGCCCAGGCAGGTAGGAAGGCTCAAAGAGAACATGACATTTGAATGGATTTTTTAAGGATGAATAAGAGTGTGCTTGGGAAAAAAAAAAAAAAAAAGAGTGTGCTTGACAGAAAAAGAGAAGGACTTTTCAAGCAGAAGGAAAAGAAGCAAAGCATAGGAAGTAAGGACTAGAGGACTAGAATTAGGGATAGGAATTAAGGATCAGTCAAAAGCCCAGTTACCTGAGTGTATTATTGGGACCACAGCCAGACTATTATCAGAGGCTTACTGCTAACTCCCCAAAGCGTTGAACTGTAACAGTCTTTCTGCTTAAGATGAAGCTTGTCCTAGAGATACAGGCAGGAATCAGCCTAGAGATGCAAGTCAATTGGGTCCAGCATTTGGAAAGGATTTGCAGAACTTGATGACCAGCTAGGTACTGATCTTAGCCAAAACTAGAGGAGAGACGGGCAAGATTATAAAGGATTTACCAGGTCAGAGAGCCGAATCTTCGAACTACAATTTCTCGGCAATCCCCTGATGTAAAGTACGCAGAGAGAGAAACATCAGCTCCAGTCATCAAAAAGCAAGGCTGACTTAGTTCCTAGAGAAAGAAAAATTTGGCCAGCAGGTCTCTTTGGTGTTCCTGTTGAGTTAGGCAGGCCTGGGGCCCCAAGATGCTTAGGAGAAGTTTCAGCTACCTGAGGAATAGTTATCACACCTTGGTCACCACTGCCCTCTTTTTTTTTTTTTTTTTTTTTAACTAAGAGGATTATTGGATTATATTGACTCCACAGCGAAGAAGGAATGTGTTCTAGAGTTACTTGTATATCTGAATGCCTTCCTGGTGTGCAGTAAACATCTGTTAAATTGGATTCCCCAGGAGATACATCTACACTATCTTCAACCCACCTCCAAAACCACAGGAAAAAAAGCATCAGCCTTCACAGGCCCGCCAAAACTAAGAAGCATCCCCGAAGTGACTGTCCTCTTTAAGGACATTCGGTTTTCAAGATTTTAGCTGCCTGTCAGCAACTTGTTAACTTCCGTCCACGTTCTCACCACCTCCTCCGTCGTCCACCTTACTCTGCAAATGCGCCCTTCCCATCCAGCCAGGGAGACCCCGACTCGTGAAGCAAAGAGCCCTGGGGATGCTACCAGCACCGCCCCCCACTCCTTGCTGGGGAATGGAGGGGAAGGGAGAGGGGTCCTCTGTATTTTGAGGGCGCCCTTTTGGAAGAATCCAGAGGAATCCCGGTGCGCGAGAAAACGCTCCCGGAGGCCATGCCTGGGCGCCGGGAGCAGCACAGCTGGCCCCGAGGCCCGGGCGGGGCGGGGTCGGAGATGGGGGGCGGGGCGAGGAGCGGCGGCCCCCCTCCCGCCCCTCCAGCGCGCAAGCGCAGGCGCGCGAGGTGCGGAGGCGGCCGGGTGGGCAGCGGAGCCGGCGGCCGCGGGAAGATGGCGGCGGCGGCGACGGCGGCCGCGGAGCAGGTCTGTGAGCCCCGCCGCAGCCGGGGGCTGGAGGGCCGGGGGAGGCCGGGGTCCTGCCGGTGAGGTCCTCCTTAGGGCCGGCAGGCTGGGGCCGGGGCGCGAGGGCGGGCTCGGCGGGGCGGGGCTGGGCGGGAGGAGCTGTCCGCAGCCCAGGATGCTGGCGAAGGCCGGGCGGGACCCGGGGCAGGGGCTCCCAAGCGGATAAGAGGGAGCCAGCCGCGCGCGAGCTCCCTGCCTGGCCTGGCTGTCCCTCGGCGGGGTCAGGAGGGGCGCTGTCCTGGAGGCCCGGGATGGGGTCGTGGCAGTTGGGAGCCTCCTCCAGGACGTACCGGGAACATGTCCTGCTCCGTGGCCAGCGAAGATGCGGGTAAAAATAGCCCCAGCCAACGAGCCGCCAGCCTCCGCTGATACCAGCCAAGAAACAGTCAGCTGTTGTTGGGTATCAGCTTGCGGCCACTTCTTGTGTGTCGTCCCCCTAGACTGACAGCCACGTTTCTCCTCCCGCTTTGGTTCTGGAGACTAAGTCACCAATCAGTATAAGACTGTCTTCTACCCAGTTGGTTTAAAATCATTAAATGCTTTATCAAGTATTTCCTAATCTGCATTGTAAACTTGTAACTTAGAATAGCTTAAAAGGCTATTTTCTTCCCAAAAATCAGGCTATACATTATGCACACATTTACTCACACACAAACACACACACCTGTAGTTACTAGAGTGATTTGTTATAATAAAAATAATTTTGATAGTTGCTTCCCCCCTGCCTTAATTATTATTTTCCTTAAAAAAGAAACTGTGGTAGGATAGTTTCTTTGAAAAAGTCTCAATTCTTCAGCATTGTTGAAAAAAATAAATGAGCCAAGTAGCCAGCATTCTGTTTTCAGAAAAATCTTGTCTGGAAAGATTTTCTTAAGTAATTAACTGCTTTTAGAGACAGAGTAGGTAGATATCACTGGAACAGTCATGCTGAGCACCGTGCAAAATAAAAGACATGACATCTGCCTTCAAAGTTAAAGTCAAACTGCCAGATAAAAGCAGAAAAATCAGCTAAAGATGGTAGGCAAGCTACAGGACCTAACAATAAAATGTAAAGAAATGAGTGAAATTGAAAGGAGACGAAGCTTCTTGAGTCGTTGAGATTGAAATTGTCCCTTGCTTTTGTGATTTCTCTCCTGAATTATCAGTGCCTGTTTTAGAGCGTTCTTTTTTCATCTGCATCACCTGTTGATACTCTTGAAGTTCCACCTAGTTTCTATTCTTGCTTTACACGTAGACTGGACAATCTGATCCATCCCTGATTCTCCACTTCAGAGTTAGGTATTTATGTCTCCAGTTGGAATTTTACTGAATTTTCCACAGGCACCCCAAACTCAGAAATTTTTAATGGTGAATGGTGCATCACGCTCACCATTAAAAGGGCTACAACCATTCATTCAGTTGGTTCACCTTGCCACAGACTTGGGAGCAGGACTGGCTCAAGGGAGCTCAGAATGGACCCACCTCTGGGTTAATGCTCTGCTCTCCCAGGCTTGGTACTTGAACAGAGAACCTCATGTTTTCTTTTTGCTCTAGACCCTACAAATTATGTATCAGGCCCTACTTGGGGGTCATATTAGATCCCCCTAAGTCACACTCACATCCAATCACTAGGTCCTTTCAGTTCTACCTCTTAAGGCCTCTCCCGAATCTTGATGCGCAGTGTCAAAATTCAGTCAAGCCCTCATTTGAACTGTTAAGGAAACCTGCTGTTGATATCTCCATCTCTAAACTCATCTATTCTCGTTCAACTCTTTTTGGTTTAATTTTGCTATAATGCAAATCTGTATCACTAACCTATTTTAAATCCCCATTGCCTTCAGAATAGAGTCTCTCATTCTTGATGTGGTACTTATATCTACTCATTTGTTGATCCCTAACCACATCTTGGGGCTTCCCAATGGCTCAGTGGTAAGGAATCTGCCTGCAAGCAGGAGACAGGTTAAATCTCTGGGTTGGGAAGATGCCCTGGAGGAGGGCATGGCAACCCACTCCAGTATTCTTGCCTGGAGAATCCCATGAACAGAGGAGCCTGGCGGGGTTCAGTCCATAGGGTTGCAAAGAGTCAGACACGACTAAAGTGACTTAGCATGCAAGCACAACTACATCGAATTTCTCATATTGTCCCATTCGTATACTCATCTTCTCCACCATCCATATGAAATTACCGATGTTAGTTTGTACACGATGACCTCTACTCAGTTTCATGATGTTTCCTCTGCCTGGAATGCCTTTCTCTGTACTTTACTTGGCTAACTTGTTTGTCCAACTGAAGCCCCAGCTTTTTTGAAGAATCTTCAACTGATGAGCTTACTTGATGAGTCAAAGGGTATTCCTCTTATGCACTCTTTCAGTTGCATTGCTTTACAACTGCACTTGCCATGTTGAACTGTAATTTCTAGTGGCTCCGTCTGTCTACTCTGCTGGCCTGTAAGTAAGTTTGTTGAAAGTAGGTGCTGTGCCTTGCACGTCTTGGTAGTCTGGAACATCTGGCATATAGTAACTCGTCTGTAAATGGCAAGTGCAAAGAATGAAATATACTGATGTACATGAATTGACAGAGAAAAGTAAAGAATTCATCCCAGGAAGGTAAGATTTGCCCTGTCTCTTATGTAGACCTGTATTCACACTGGCTGAGACTTCTAAATTGCCCATCTGACATCACTGTCATAACTCTATACTGGATCTGTGAAAATTAGAAGCAAGCTCGCTTTCCCTAAGATATTCTACTTCCTTTGGCCGAAAAACTACCAAAATACAAATTCAACTCTAAAATGTTTGCAACAACGACACGCCCTCATAGCTTCTGCACCTCATGTGCATACACAACCTACACGACTTTTTTCAGCAACTTGTTTTGTGTTAAACCTGTTGAATAGATTGAGTGATCTTCTACAAAGCCTTTCTTACCACTTCAGTTCAGTTCAGTCGCTCGGTTGTGTCCAACCCTGCGACCCCATGAACCGCAGCACACCAGGCCTCCCTATCCTTCACCAGCTCCCGGAGTCCACCCAAACCCATGTCCATTGAGTTGGTGATGCCATCCAACCATCTCATCCTCTGTCGTCCCCTTCTCCTCCTGCCCTGAATCTTTCCCAGCATCAGGGTCTTTTCAAATGAGTCAGCTCTTCACATCAGGTGGCCAAAGTATTGGAGTTTCAGCTTCAACATCAGTCCTTCCAATGAACACCCAGGACTGATCTCCTTTAGGATGGACTGGTTGGATCTCCTTGCCGTCCAGGGGACTCTCAAGAGTCTTCTCCAACACCACAGTTCAAAAGCATCAATTCTTGGGTGCTCAGCTTGCTTTCTAGTCCAACTCTCACATCCATACATGACCACTGGAAAAACCATAGCCTTGACTAGATGGACCTTTGTTGACAGAGTAGTGTCTCTGCTTTTTAATATGCTGTCTAGGTTTGTCATAGCTTTCCTTCCAAGGAGTAAGCGTCTTTTAATTTCATGGCTGCAATCACCATCTGCAGTTATTTTGGAGCATCTATTTCTGCTTTATTGACTATGCCAAAGGCTTTGACTGTGTAGATCACAATAAACTGTGGAAAATTCTGAAAGAGATGGGCTTACCAGACCACCTGACCTGCCTCTTGAGAAACCTGTATGCAGGTTAGGAAGCAACAGTTAGAACTGGACATGGAACAACAGACTGGTTCCAAATAGGAAAAGGAGTACGTCAAGGCTGTATATTGTCACCCTGCTTATTTAACTTATATGCAGAGTACATCATGAGAAACGCTGGGCTGGAGGAAGCACAAGCTAGAATCAAGATTGCCAGGAGAAATATCAATAACCTCAGCTATGCAGATGACACCACCCTTATGGCAGAAAGTGAAGAAGAACTAAAGAGCCTCTTGATGAAAGAGAAAGAGGAGAGTGAAAAAGTTGGCTTAAAGCTCAACATTCAGAAAACTAAGATCATGGCATCCGATCCCATCACTTCGTGGGAAATAGATGGGGAAACAGTGTCAGACTTTATTTTCTTGGGTTCGAAAATCACTGCAGATGGTGATTGCAGCCATGAAATTAAAAGGCGCTTACTCTTACCGCTTGGTGGAGTTTAAAAAATTTTGTTTGCCACATAACCCACAATGATTATCCTTGTCTTTTTCTGTTTTCCATAAGCTCTTAACCAGCCTGCTACCCCTGCAACCACAGTAAGATTCCAGCTGCCCTGTCCACTCTTTATTGAGAGATGACCTTGCCTTTTACATCCCAAGGAAAAATAGAAATGGTTTCTCTTCCTGGTGTGAACCGTTTGAATGAAGTGGGAGCCCTCCTTTAAGACTCTCCTGTACATTCACTTTCTTTCCTGTCTCCTGGAGAATCTTATTTCCCTCATTACGCTGCCCTACTCCGAGGTATCTGGTCTTTGTCCTTCTTGGCATGTTTCCCTCTGCCATCAAACATGTGAGTCTTCCTACAAATGGTTGGAGGGAAGGGACAGAAAGACCCTAACAACAAGAACAAACACAGTTTTCCTCTGACTGTACGTAATTCTTTACTTACAGTATTCTCTCTTAATGAAAATAAATGATGTACACTTGCTGGCATCTTTTCAGGACTGTTTGTACTTAGCAGTTTGCTACCCAGAGTTTGAAAATCACAGAGGCGATTCTTACCATATTGAGTTCAGCAGTGCTGCATGTCCTTAGTTTTCTTGTATTTCTCATTTTCCATTGTTCCTGCACAAAGTTTTCCAAGAGTACTTCCTTGGCTCTTTGTTCTTTTGCTCTATACAAGCGGTCCCTGACTTCCGGGACCCAATGCCTGACAATCTGAGGTGTAGCTGATGGAATAATAATAGAAATAAATGCACAATAAATGTAGTGCCCTTGAATCATCCCAAAACCATCCCCTTATACCCCAGTCTGTGGAAAAATTGTCTTCCATGATACTGATCCCTGGTGCCACAAAAAGGGTTGGGGACCACTGCTTCATGTTGTTTTCTTACAGTAGACCGATATTAGTCTCATAGATTTGATTTACTTTGAAGCTGAAGACTCTCCAGTTCAAATCTCAGGTCCTGACTGACCTAACACCTCATCCACCCTTCTCATCACCTTCGAGGCATGTGATGGTCTCACACTCAGCTCAAAAGCAGCGTATGTGAGAGCCCCCTCTCTCACTCCCCATGTTTAAGTAGTCACCATTCAGTAAACGTGAGTGGTTTCAGATTCACTTAATTCTTCTCTTGAAGTGTATTTTTAATCTCTCCTTTTTCATCCCACCTGTTTTAGGCCCTCAGTACCTTGGGTCTCCCTTCCGACAACATCCCAGCAGCCTACTTGCTAATATTCTCCTCTTTCCTGTGTCTCCTGCAAATACACATTTAGCATCCTGAAACATATACCGTTCATATTCAGGGACCTCTGGTGACTCGCAAATAAACAGATGTAAAGAGTAGACTTTGTTCACAGGTGCCCCCAAATTTTCACAGCCTGTCCTCCTCTGCACCTTGATCCGGCCTGCACTCCCAGATCTGACCCACCTGCTCCTTCTGGCTTCCCTGACACCTCCAAGCCATGCTGTCTCTTCTCTCATGAGCTCCACAGCATGTATTGTCTGCACTGGTGATCTTGGCATCGGAGCATACAGAATACGTTATTGCATTGCTAACTATGTGTATGCTAGCTTTGTGTACCCAAATCACGTTTGTAATAACCAGATGATAAGGATCTTGCCCTGTATTTCTTTTGTATTCCTATGTATAGGGTTAATGTTAGAGCCTAAAGGGCTTAAAAAAATGCTTATTCAATAAATTAATTTTCTCAAAGCTCTCAAAAATATGAAAGTTGGGCAGTAAGCATTTCTACTCCTTCCTTTTATGTTCATGATATACCAAATAATCACCTACAATATCATTCAACCATAGTCAGAGGTTCTCAAATTTATTTGGTGTCAGTTTCTCTTTATACTCTTCAAAATGACTGAGAATCCCAAAGAGAACAAGCTGTGGGTTTGTAGGGGAAAATCTAGAGAAATTAAGTCTGAAGGAATCTCTGACATCTAAAATTATCAAACGCACTCATTTCAGTAAATCATCATTGAGTGCCTTGTTGTTGTTCAGCCGCCAAGTTGTGTCTCACTCTCTCGAGACCCCATGGACCGCAGCACACCAGGCCTCCCTGTCCTTCACCAAGTCCCAGAGTTGACTCAAATTCACATCCATTCACCTTATCTTCGACAAAGAAGGCAAGGATATACAATGGAAAAAAGACAACCTCTTTAACAAGTGGTGCTGGGAAAACTGGTCAACCACTTGTAAAAGAGTGAAACTAAACACTTTCTAACACCATACACAAAAATAAACTCAAAATGGATTAAAGATCTAAATGTAAGACCATAAACTAAAACTCCTAGAGGAGAACATAGGCAAAACACTCTCCGACATAAATCACAGCAGGATCCTCTATGACCCACATCCCAGAATATTGGAAATAAAAGCAAAAATAAACAAATGGGACCTAATGAAACTTAAAAGCTTTTGCACAACAAAGGAAACTATAAGCAAGGTGAAAAGACAGCCCTCAGATTGGGAGAAAATAATAGCAAACGAAGCAACAGACAAAAGGATTAATCTCAAAAATATACAAGCAGCTCCTGCAGCTCAACTCCAGAAAAATAAATGACCCAATCAAACAATGGGCCAAAGAACTAAACAGACATTTCTCCAAAGAAGACATACAGATGGCTAACACACACATGAAAAGATGCTCAACATCACTCATTATCAGAGAAATGCAAATCAAAACCACAATGAGGTACCATTACACGCCAGTCAGGATGGCTGCTATCCAAAAGTCTACAAGCAGTAAATGCTGGAGAGGGTGTGGAGAAAAGGGAACCCTCTTACACTGTTGGTGGGACTGCAAATTAGTACAGCCACTATGGAGAACAGGGTGGAGATTCCTTAAAAAACTGGAAACAGAACTGCCATATGACCCAGCAACCCCACTTCTGGGCACACACACCAAGGAAACCAGATCTGAAAGAGACACGTGCACCCCAATGTTCATCGCAGCACTGTTCATAATAGCCAGGACATGGAAGCAACCTAGATGCCCATCAGCAGACGAATGGATAAGGAAGCTGTGGTACATATACACCATGGAATATTACTCAGCCATTAAAAAGAATTCATTTGAATCAGTTCTAATGAGATGGATGAAACTGGAGCCCATTATACAGAGTGAAGTAAGCCAGAAAGATAAAGAACATTACAGCATACTAACACATATATATGGAATTTAGAAAGATGGTAATGATAACCCTATATGCAAAACAGAGAAAGAGACACAGATGTACAGAACAGACTTTTGGACTCTGTGGGAGAAGGCGAGGGTGGGATGTTTCGAGAGAACAGCATCGAAACATGTCCAGCCCAGGTTGGATGCATGAGACAAGTGCTCGGGCCTGGTGCACTGGGAAGACCCAGAGGGAACGGGTAGAGAGGGAGGTGGGAGGGGGGATCAGGATGGGGAACACATGTAAATCCATGGCTGATTCATGTCAATGTGTGACAAAAACTACTACAATATTGTAAAGTAATTAGCCTCCAACTAATACAAGTAAATGGGAAAAAAAAAATTCACTTCCATTGAGTCGGTGATGCCATCCAGCCATCTCATCCTCTGTCGTCCCCCCTCTCTACCCGCCTTCAATCTTTCCCAACATCAGGGTCTTTTCAAATGAATCAGTTCTTCACATCAGGTGGCCAGAGTATCGGAGTTTCAGCTTTAGCATCAGTCTTTTCAATGAATATTCAGGATTCATTTCCTTTAGGAAATGGTTGGATCTCCTTGCAGTCCAAGGGACTCTGAAGAGTCTTCTTCAACACCACAGTTCAAAAGCGTCAATTCTTTGGCACTCAGCTTTCTTTTCTGGTCCAACTCTTACATCCATACACGACCACTGGAAAAACCATACCCTTGATTAGATGGGCCTTTGTTGGCAAAGTAATGTCTCTGTTTTTAACATGCTGTCTAGGTTGGTCATAACTTTTCTTCCAAGGAGCAAGTGTCTTTTAATTTCATGGCTGCAGTCACTATCTGCAGTGATTTTGGAGTCTCCAAAAATAAAGTCTGTCACTGTTTCCACTGTTTACCCATCTATTTGAGCTGAAGTGATGGGACCAGATGCCATGTTCTTAGTTTTCTGAATGTTAAGCTTTAAGCCAACTTTTTCACTCCCCTCTTTCTCTTTCATCAAGCGGCTCTTTAGTTCTTCTTCGCTTTCTGCCATAAGGGTTGTGTCATCTGCATATCTGAGGTTATTGATATTTCTCCTGGCAATCTTGATTCCAGCATGTGCTTCATCCAGCCCAGCATTTCTCATGATGTACTCTGCATATAAGTTAAATCAACAGGGTGACAATATACAGCCTTGATGTACTTTCCCTATTTGGAACCAGTCTGTTGTCCCATGTCCAGTTCTAACTAGGCCAGAATACTGAAGTGGGTAGCCTTTCCCTTCTCCAGGGGATCTTCGCAACCCAGGAATTGAACCCAGGTCTCCCGCAGTGCAGGCGGATTCTTTACCGGCTGAGCCAGAAGGGAAGACGGAAAAACCGTACCTTTGACTATATGGACCTTTGTCGGTGAAGTGATGTCTCTGCTTTTTAATACGCTGTCTAGGTTTGTCATAGCTTTTCTTCCAAAGAGCAAGCGTCTTCTAATTTCCTGGCTGCAGTCACCACAGTGAGTTTGGAGCCCAAGAAAATAAAATCTGTCACTGTTTCCACTTTTTCCCCATCTATTTGCCATGAAGTGATGGGACCAGATCCCTTATCTTAGTTTTTTGAATGCTGAATTTTAAGCCAGCTTTTTCACTCATCTCTTCAACCCTCATCAAGAGACTCTTTACTTCCTCTTTGCTTTCTGCCCTTAGAGTGGCATCATCTGCATCTCTGAGGTGGTTGATATTTTCCCCAGCAGTATCAGCAGCACAGTGGTTGCTTTATGGTAACTTAATGTAGCCAGTGGGCTTCCCTGCTGGCTCCGCCTGTCAGTGCCGGAGACTCGGGTTTGATCCCTGGGTCGGGAAGATCCCCTGGAGAAATGGCAGTCCACTCAGTATTCTTGCCTGGGCAGTCTCGTGAACAGAGGAGCCTCATGGGCTATAGTTCACAGGATCTCAAAAGAGCTGGACACAACTTAGCGACTAAACAACAAATGTTAATCAGTACAGTTCCTTCATGGTAGCCTAACCTATACACTAGTAAATGAATTGTAAAAAAAAAAAAAAAAAAAAACTTTTTATGGCATAAAGTATCACAGTCATATTCATATCCTTTTTAAAAAGCCAGTGATATGGGATTATTGGCTGATAACCAGTTTCTCCAGCTATGAGACAGATTGTACATAATATAATTCTTTAAAAACAAGGTTATAAAACAGTAAGGAAATTGTTATTAATTTTATATTAAGTATTACTCACCTTATGTACCTACATGTTTTATGCATTCACAGCAAATCTTTTTCTTAATTTTTTCAGTATTTCATCTGCAAGTTTTTTTTAATTGTTGAAAGTCTCCAAAATTTTTTCCAATATGTTTATTGAAAAAAAAAATCCACGTATAAGTGGATCCATGCTGTTCAAACCCATTTTGTTCAAGGGTCATCTGCACATTCATGAGAGAAGAAGAGTAAAAAAAGAAAACAACATCATAGTGGGTTTCTTTTGAAAATGATTTTCACCCTCCAGACACTTGAAGGATTTAGGGACCTTCTCAGCCCATACTTTGAAAACTGCTGGTCTATGATAATATTAACTTTAGCCAACTGGAATGATAAGTAAAGTGTATTAGCCTTTCTAAATTCTTTTCATGTAAATTATATATATATATACACATATATATATGATTAAGCAGATCTTTATAAATAATTAATAAAAACAGTTCCACTGTAAAGTGTGTCTATCAGCTCTTCCCCAAAATGAGCTGGCTGTTCACTGTACTGATGGTTCAGTTCAGTCGTTCAGTCGTGTCCGACTCTTTGTGACCCCATGAATCACAGCACGCCAGGCCTCCCTGTCCATCACAAACTCCCGGAGTTTATTCAAACTCATGTCCATCGAGTCCATCCAGCCATCTCATCCTCTCTCGTCCCCTTCTCCTCCTGCCCCCAACCCCTCCCAGCATCAGGGTCTTTTCCAATGAGTCAACTCTTCGCATCAGGTAGCCAAAGTATTGGAGTTTCAGCTTCAGCTTCAGCATCAGCCCTTCCAATGAACACCCAGGACTGAGCTCCTTTAGGATGGACTGGTTGGATCTCCTTGCAGTCCAAGGGACTCTCAAGAGTCTTCTCCAACACCACAGTTCATAAGCATCAATTCTTTGGCGCTCAGCTTTCTTCACAGTCCAACTCTCACATCCATACATGACCACTGGAAAAACCATAGCCTTGACCAGACGGACCTTTGTTGGCAAAGTAATGTCTCTGCTTTTTAATATGCTGTCTAGGTTTGTCATAACTTTCCTTCCAAGGAGTAAGCATCTCTTAACTTCATGGCTGCAATCACCATCTGCAGTAATTTTGGAGCCCAAGAAAGTAAAGTCTGCCACTGTTTCCACTGTCTGCCCATCTGTTTCCCATGAAGTGATGGGACCAGATGCCATGATCTTAGTTTTCTGAATGTTGAGATTTAAGCCAACTTTTTCACTCTCCTCTTTCACTTTCGTCAAGAGGCTTTTTAGTTCCTCTTCACTTTCTGCCATAAGGGTGGTGTCATCTGCATATCTGAGGTTATTAATATTTCTCCTGGCAATCTTGATTCCAGGTAGGACTATTCAAAGCAGGACTATTCAAAGTGGAAGTCTGTTATCAGGCTGTTATCTACAACCCTTCTCAGTACAGTCGTGTCCCCACTTGGAGCCTGCAACTCAACATGTGTGTACGTGCATTCTAAGTCACTTCAGTTTTGTCCAACTCTTTGCAAGCCTTTGGACTGTAGCCCGCCAGGCTCTGCCCGTGGGGATTCTCCAGACAAGAATGCTAGATAGAGTGGGTTGCCACACCCTCCTCCAGAGGATCTTTCCAACCCACGGATCAAACCGTGTCTCCTGCATTGGCAGGTGGGTTCTTTGCCACTAGCGTCACCTAGGAAGCCCCAGTGCAACATGACTTGAGGTTTATTAGTAGAAAATGTATCACTAACCAATATAGCTTTCTTTCCTTAAGAATTTGCACCTAACAAATAATGCATCCAAAATAGAGGGTGTAGCTACTCCATTGTGTTGTGTTTTGTTTTTAGCAAAGTTCCAATGGTCCTGTGAAGAAGTCCATGCGTGAGAAGGCTGTTGAGAGAAGGAATGTCAATAAAGAGCACAACAGTAACTTTAAAGCCGGCTATATTCCAATCGATGAAGATCGCCTCCATAAAACAGGACTGAGAGGGAGAAAGGGCAATTTAGCCATCTGTGTGATTATCCTCCTGTTTATCCTGGCCGTCATCAATTTAATTGTGAGTATTTAGCATGGAGTATTGTTTTCTTACTTAGCATGAGGAATTTTTCTTCTCTTTTTAGTGGAATCATGGTGAAGAGTCTGCCTGCAGTGGGAGACCCAGGTTTAGTCTGTCCCTCAGTTGGGAAGATGCCCTGGAGAAGGAAATGGCAGCCCACTCCAGTATTCTTGCCTGGAGCATTCCATGGACAGAGGAGCCTGGCGGGCTACAGTCCGTGGGGTTGCCAGGAGTCAGACACGACTCGTTTTTTGGCATGTAGCTTTACTGTACTTTGCCTTTACTGCATGTTTTACAGAGTGAAGGTTTGTGGCAGCCTTGTCCCAGGCATGCCTGTTAGTGCCATTTTTCCAGCAGCATCTGCTCACTTCAGTCTCCTTGTCACAGCTCAGGAATTTTCACTATATCTCAGAGTTTTTCTCACTATTATATTTCTTATGGTGTTCTCTGACCAGTGGTCTTTAATATTACCATTGTAATTGTGTGGGGTTCCCACTATCCACATCCATAAAAGATGGTGAATTTAATTGATAAATGTTGTTTGCATTCTGATTGCTCCTTCCACTAGCCCTTTCCCCCTTCACTCTTTCTCTCCCTCTACTCGAAGTGAAGTGAAGTGAAGTCACTCAGTCATGTCTGACTCCTGTCAGGCTCCTCTGTCCATGGGATCTCCCAGGCAAGAATACTGGAGTGGGCTGCCATTTCCTTCTCCAGGGGACCTTCCTGACACAGGGGTCTAACCCAGGTCTCCTGCACTGCAGGCAGACTCCTTACTGGCTGAACCATTCCCTGAGAGGCCATTCCCATGGCCTCTTAAGTGTTCAAGTGAAAGGCGGGGTTGCAGGTATCTCTCAGTTTAAATCAAAAGTTTTAGATATGACTGAGCTTAGTGAGGAAGGTACATGACAAGCTGAGATCAGCTGAAAGCTCGGTCTCTTATGCCAAACACTTAGACAAGTTGTGAATGCAAAGAAAAGCTCCTTAAAGGCAATTGAAGGTCCTACTTTAGGGAATTCCTTGGTGTTTCAGTGGTTAGGATTTGACCCTTTGACTGCCAACATGCCCAGTTCAGTCCCTGGTCAAGAAATGAAGATCTCACAAGCTGTGCAGCACAACAACAACAAAAAATTTAATTCCCTTTCTAGAGAACACATGAGTGGTGAGAAAACAAAATAGTTTTATTGCTGATACAGAAAGAGTTTTACTTGTCTGGGTGGAAGGTCAAACCAGCCACAAAACTCCCTTAAGTCAAAGCCAAATCCAGAGTAACCAACAGCCTTAAATTCTATGAAGGCTGAAAGAGGTGAGGAAGCTGCAGAAGTTTGAAGCTAATGGATGTCGGTTCATGGCGTTTAAGAAAAAAGTACATCAAGTACATCTCCATCACATAAAGTACAAGGTGAAATAACCTGTGCTGATACAGAAGCTGCAACTAGTTATCTAGAAGACCTAGCTAAGATCATTACTGAAGGTGACTTCACTAAATGACAAATTATCAATGCAGACAAAACAGCCTTATATTGGAAGAAGATGCCATCTAAGACTTTTGTAGCTAGAGAGGAGAAGCCAATGCGTGGCTTCAAAGCCTCAGAGGACAGGCTGATTCTCCTGTTAGGGGCTGAGACAGCCAGTGACTCTAAGTTGCATCCAGCACTTATTTGCCATTTGGAAAATCCTAGGACCCTAAGAATTATGCTAAATCTTCTGTGTCTGGGCTCTATAAGTGGAACAACCAAGTCTGGATAACTGCACACTTGTTTACAACATAGTTTACTGAATATTTTAAGCCCACTGTTGAGATTTGCTGCTCAGAAAAAAAAAAGTTTCTTTAAAAATGTTACTGCTCATTGACGATGCATCAGTCACCCAAGAGCTCTGATAGAGATGCACAGTGTTGTTTGTAGTGTAGATGTAGTGTTGTTTTCATGCCTGGTAACACAACATCCAGTATGCAGCCCATCGATCAAGCAATGATTTTGACTCCCAGGTCTTATTAGGAAATACATTTTTTTATTTAAAAAAAAAGAAGTACATTTTTTAAGGATAACAGCTACCATAGATAGTGACTCCTCTGATGGATCTGGGCAAAGTAAGTTGAAAAACCTTTGGAAAGAATTCATTATTCCAGATGCCATCAAGAACAATGGGGGTTTATGGGAAGAGGTCAAAATATCAATGTAAACAGGAGTTTGAAAGAAGTTGATTGCAGTCCTTATGATTGACTTTCAGGGGTCAAGACTTCAGTGGATCAAGTAACTATAGATGTGGTAGAAATATCAAGATAATTAGAAGTAGAGCCTGAAGATGTGATAAATTACTACCATCCCCCTGATAAAGGATAAAGAGTTGCTTTTTACAGATGAGCAAAGGAAGTGATTTCTTGAGATGAAATCTCCTGAGGGAGATGCTATGAAGATTATGGACATGACAATAAAGGATTTAGACTTTTTCATAAATTTAGTTGATAAAGCAGTGGCAGGTCCTGCACAGAGATGCCTCAAAGCCTTGTTAAGAATGTTTGGATCTCCATGAAGCCCTACTGTACCCACGTTTACCTGGAGATTTGGGTAGGCATGGCTTCATCATTTATAAAATCAGGAGTGCTGATAAAAGAGGTAAAGCCTTGAAAGCTTCCAGTCCTGCACCTGCTCGTGGTCATCATTAACGAGCTTTACTCGTTTACAGTAGGTCTGACTGTGTTGTGGGAACACGGGACGTTGTGTATGCTTGTAGCAGTGCTGCTGCCCTCGGGCATGAATAAATGTGCCTGTGAGGACCTCTCCCCCACCACACACACACACACACACGAATAAATGTGCCTATGAGGACCTCTCCCCCACCACACAAACACACACACACACACACACACACACACAATAAAAGCAGTAGCAGGATTTGAGAGGATTGACTCCAATTTTGAAAGAAGTCCTACTGTAGGTAAAATGCTATCAAACAGCTGTGTGTACTACAGAGACATCATGAAAGGAAGAGTCAGTGCAGCAAACTTCATTATCATCTTATTTTAAAAAATTGCCACAGCCACCCCAGGCCTTCAGCAACCACCACCCCAATCTGTCAGCAGCCATGAATGTCAAGGCAAGACCCTCCACCAGCCGAGAGTTTATACTCACTAGAGGCTCAGGTGATAGCATTTTTTTTAGCAAAAAGTACTTTTTAATTAAGGTATGTACATTTTTTTTTTACCTCACTTCATGGCTTGCAGGATCTTAGTTCCCTGATTAGAAATCAAACCCAGTTCCTCAGTAGTGAGAGTGCTGGGTCCTAACCACTGGACTACCAGGTGTACCAACAGGATCCCTGAAAGTTGTTTTTTTAGACGTAATGTAGTTGCATGCTTAATAGACTACAATATAGTGTAACCTTAAGTTTTGTATGCACTTGGAAGCCAAAAAAGTTTGTGTGACTTGCTTTATTACAATATTCACTTTATTGCTATTATCTGGAACCAAACCCACAATATCTATGAAGATATGTTTTATCTCTTACTGAATTTTAATGAATATTTTCTTTATGAAAACCTAGTGTGCTAATATTGCCATCGTCAACTTAAAAAATAGCCACAACCTAAAAGTTGAGAATTATGTTTTATTCTGCGGGTATTTTTAGGAGTTCAGACCTGGTAGACAACATATCAACTGACCCTGAGAGAACTGCTCTGAGGAGGTTAGGGGATGAGCCAGGTTATATAGAAGTTTTGCAACAAAGGGCAGGTAGTCTGAACATCAAAAGATTATAGTTAATTAAAGGAAGCCAGATATCCCAGGTTAAAGAATTTATCACTTTTCTGTGCATGGGGAGATCCAGGAACCTGAGTTTATGGAATCATTGCTTTCACATGCCTCTCGGCTCTCGGGGGCCCGTGTCCTGTGTTTCCACATCCTGAGCGTCCCTGGAGCTCACTGTAGGGGCTGGCTGCAGCCTGATGGCCGGTCTTCTCCATCCTAAGTGTCCGTAGGGCTCATCAGCTCACACTGAAGGGCTGCAGTTGCTGATGACTGTGACATCCTCGTTTCCTGATACAGCAGCTAATACTTCATTTCTCACCGTGTACTAATTTTACTTAGAAAAAAAAATGTTTATAGACTCTTTCCTTTAAACAGCTTAACTTTTAAAAGATTAGCATCAACTCAACAGAGGAGACCTTTCCCAAGATGATTTTATTGCCTTCATCTCTCATAAAAATACACTCCTTCATGTTTTCTTTCAGCTTTTCCCAAATTTACTTTTGCCTCCTCAGCTTAAAAATTGTGAACCTTGGATGCAGTAAAAGATTACCTTTTGCAGTCCTGAATCTTTATTGTTGAAGAATGAAAGGACCTAAGGTAGACTAGTTTACACCAAGGTTTGAGGAGTTGGTGTATTCCCCTTTCCAAAGATAATTGCTTTCTTAAAGAAGGAGACTTTTTAAATGAATCTTTATTTATTCATTTATTTGGCTGTGTCAGGTCTCAGTTGTGGCACATGGGTTTAGTTGCCCGGTGACACGTGGCATCTTAGTTCCTTGGCCAGGGATCGAACTCATGTCCCCTGCATTGCAGGGCACATTCTTAACCACCGGACCACCAGGGAAGCCCCTTAAAGACGAAGACTGTTATCCCAAGGTTGACACTACCTGAGAGTTCTGCGTGACACCCCCTGGCCTGTGTGTGGACAGACGTTTTCAGAGTGATTACCGGGGTCCCTAACACCGATCATGAACATGGATGCAGCAGTTCCAGTGTGATTCCGTTCACTGTATTCTTTACTTCTAACACTCTTAAGTTAGTCCTTGTATTTTATGTACATCCAAAACATTTGTGTCCAATTCTTCACTTAAATTGAAATGAGCTGAAACTGTAAGTAGCTTTACTAGGAGCACATGTTCTGAATTTATTTTATTGAAAAGTTATGGTTAAGATGGCAAAAAAAAAAAGAGAGACATTTTTCATCCCCTTCTGCTCTAAAAAGTTCAACCTAAGGCGACAATGTCAAGAAGCAGAAATATCTTGGAAGAAAGCAGGGGGCAGTCAGAATTCTAAATCATAATATTTGAAGGTGGATGAGGAATGGCAACTTACCAGAGAAGAGAAACTGCATGTTGGGGAGGGGGTTGCAGAGGGCATTGGTGGAAGTGCCTTGCAGAATGCTGAAAAACCTCAGGAAGTGGAAGTACAGGTTCCTTGAAAAGCAGGCGTGAGAGGGGAACTGCAAACAGAGAGCTTCTCTAACACATATATATGGAATCTAGAAAGATGGTAACGATAACCTTATATGCAAAAAAAAGAAAAAAGAGACTCAGATGTATAGAACAGACTTGTGGACTCTGTGGGAGAAGGCGAGGGCGGGATGTTTCAAGAGAACAGCATCGAAACATGTATATCTAGGGTGAAACAGATCACCAGCCCAGGTTGGATGCATGGGACAAGTGCTCAGGCCTGGTGCACTGGGAAGACCCAGAGGGATGGGGTGGAGAGGGAGGTGGGAGGGGGGACCGGGATGGGGAATACATGTAAATCCATGGCTAATTCATTTCAATGTATGACAAAAACCACTGCACTGTTGTAAATAATTAGCCTCCAACAAATAAAAAAAAAAAAAAAAAAAAGAAAAACCTGTAGAAGGAGCCATACGATCCCCAGCCCCGCTCCCCTTCCAGCCAGCAGTCACGGAGCTGCCCCTCCTCACCCTGCGCTGAACCAAAGGGATTGTTTCTGCCTGAGGGTAGGCCTGGGTTTCCGCAGGAAAGCAGGGGAGTCCTGCACCCTGAGCCTTGAGGCTCCCTTATCCTCATCCCCACCTCCGGCTCCCTGCACCAGGCTTGCATTCTCTGGGCAAGACCTGAATATGCTGACGCTTGGCAGGTCCCCGTGAAAGTGCTACCTAAACCCCGTACTGTGAGGCCTGTCAGTCACTGGCCCCACCCCACACAGACCTTTCCATGAACTTTTTATAACCTCTGTGTTAGATATGAACACAGAGCCACAGGGGTCAGTGAACTTTTATGGAAAGGGTCCAGAATTGAGAAATGCTGGAAACCAAAAGCACCCAAACCACGGAGAAAGTAGGAATTCAGGGAAATAGAGAAAAGGTAGCAAATGACAGTGAACTTAGATGTTCGCCAGCAGACGAGTGAATAAGGAGGTTGTGGTACATATACACAGGATCAGGGCTTCCCTGGTGGCTCAGTTGGTAAAGAATCCACCTGCAATGCAGGAGACCCCGGTTCGATTCCTGGGTCGGGAAGATCCACTGGAGAAGGGATAGGCTGCCCACTCCAGTGTTCTTGGGCTTCCCTTGTGGCTCAGCTGGTAAAGAGTCCACCTGCAATGTGGGAGACCTGGGTTTGATCCCTGGGTTGGGAAGATCCCCTAGAGAAGGGAAAGGCTACCCACTCCTGTATTCTGGCCTGGAAAATTCCATGGACTGTATACTCCATGGGGTCACAAAGAGTTGGACACAACTGAGTGACTTTCATTTACTTATACACAATGGAATATTACTCAGCTATAAAAAGGAGCACATTTGAGTCAGTTCTAATGAGGTGGATGAAACTGGAGCCTATTATACAAAGTACATCAGAAAGAGAAATATCAATACTGTATATTAACACATATGTATGGGATTTAGAAAGACAGTAACAATGGTCCTATGTGCAAGGCAGCAGAAGAGACACAGATGTGAAGAAGAGGCTTTTGGACCCTGTGGGAGGAGGCGAGGGTGGGACGACTTGAGAGAGTAGCATTGAAACGTGTGTATTACCGTGTGTAAAACAGACAACCAGTGCAGATTCGATGCGTGAAGCAGGGCGCTCACAGCCTGTGCTCTGGGACAACCCGGGGGGTGGGGCCGGGAGGGAGGTAAGTGGGGGATTCAGGCTGGGGGACATGTGTGCACCCGTGGCTGATTCATGTCGACGTGTGGCACAAACCATCACAGTATTGCAAACTAATTTTTTAAAAAGATAAAAACACTAAAATCATTGTCTTCAGAGAAGTAAGAGGATATTGCGTCCATTAAACAAGGATCCATGCCATTAAAAAATAATTCAAGAACATGAAAAACTCACGGAAATACACGCACATGGATGGGTAGATGAATGGATAGATAGGTAGGTAGATAGATACATAGATATTGGAAGAAAAAAGAAACTTCCACGAAATTCAACAAAATTAAAGAATTAATCCATGAACTGCTGTTAATAGGGGTTTTAGAAAGAGGAGAGAACACACTAGGGAGAATGTTATCAAATAAACAAAGAAAATTTGAAAACTACCATTCTGGGTCCATGTGTGTATGTTAGGTTGCTTCAGTCGTACCTGAGTCTTTGCAGCCCTATGGACCGTAGCCTGCCAGGCTCCTCTGTCCATGGGATTCTCCAGACGACAACACTGGAGTGGGTTGCTGTTTCCTACTCCAGGGGATTTTCCCCACCCAGAGATGGAAGTCTCCTGCATTGGTAGGCAGGTCCCTTACCACTAGTGCCACCCGGGAAGCCCATTCTGGGTCCAGCATATGCCTAAAAAAGACTCACACCAAAGCTATCACTGTTAAAATTAAGGAGACCAGGAATAAAGAGAAGATCCTAAAATCTTTGAGAGAAGTTTTTTAAAAGATTATGTATAAAGAACACAAAATCAGAGTGGCATCAGACCTTTCAAAGGCAGTGCGGGAAACCAGCAGGCAGGAAAGCAAGGGCTTTAACATTCAGACAGAAAATAATTTCGAATCTAGGAATGTGTGTCAAGCTAAACTGTCAATCAAATGTGAAAGATTATAGAGACATTTTCTTAGCCATGCTCAAAAACTATTTACTTTCCATACATTCTTCCTAAGGAAGCCACAGGAGCCCGCTTTATTGAAAGCAGGCACTACACCAAGAAGGATGAAGACAAGGATGCAGGAAGCTGGGCGCCCACGCCGGGAAAGAAGACGGAGGGTGTGGTGTGAAAGTGAAGGGAGGGCGCAGGGTGGCGGCTGTGAGGCGGACTCAGAGGGCAAGGACAGGCTTCAGGCAGATGAGGGGGCCAGAAAGAGTTCCCGGGAGAGGAAAACAGGACTAACATTTTTCTGGGAGATTTGGACTTTTAGAACATTTTATTGAGAGACATTTTACAGAAATGTTGGAAAGCTTGAAAAGACTTAGTCTGATATTCAGAGAAATTAAGCAAATGAGGGAAAGACAGGTATTAAACTCTGAAAGACACAAAGCCCAAGAAAAGAACCACCATCATAGTACAGGCTTGGCTTAGTGTGAATAATATGTATATTGTCATAATGGCTGAGAGTACTGAACATGGATGGAACGTGGACTGGAGTTAGGGGAGAAGAAATGTAAATGAGCTAAAATTCTCTCTGCTGAAATAGATTAATAGATGACAATCTGAAATTGATCAGTAAAGACATAACACACACATTATTTAGAAATATGGAGAGAAGTTCTAGACAAAAATAGCTAAAATTGCTTAAAGTGGACAAGATACAGAGGGGGGTAAAAGAAATTAACTACTTCCTTTTTTTTTACTTTTAGTTATTTGTATATAATACCTTGATTAAAATAAAATTGGTTTTGTTTGTGAGTGGAAACCCAGTTTATGTGTTTATGTCACTGATGAAACCATTTAGGAAGTTTAATCCTTTGGCAGCTACCTTTTCTGTTTGCTTTCAAGTTGTGTTAAGAATGTATGCTGCCTATCAACAGTGGGTTTGATTCCTTTTTTAGATAACACTTGTTATCTGGGCCGTGATTCGCATCGGACCAAATGGCTGTGATAGCATGGAGTTTCATGAAAGTGGTCTGCTTCGATTTAAACAAGTATCTGACATGGGAGTTATACATCCTCTCTATAAGAGCACAGTAGGAGGAAGACGAAACGAAAATTTAGTCATCACTGGCAACAACCAGCCTGTAAGTAACCATATTATTTGAGAAACATTAGAGAAAAATTCTTTGTAAAAACCTCAAGTTGATTGTTTGAAATGGATATTTTCCTTTAGAGAAAATTCATAATTATATTTGATAATATTGGCCTTCTAATCTATTAATATTCAGTATTTTCTTAATATTCTGTTTTGTGTCATGGTAACATTTTCTGGGATAGATTCTTTTCTCCTCCACATGAAAAAACCATTTTAAAAAGCATCTTTGTCCCACTGTCGCCTTCCCCCACTGTGTCCAATATGACATTGTAAAGCAGTTATCCTCCAGTTAAAAATAAATTTAAAAAACATCACCTTCCCAGGTTGGAATAACCTCTGCTCTCTGGGAGTCTGGTAGGGAATACGTCCTAGTTAGGGGCAGCCCCTGCCGAGTGGCTAGTATAGCTGACCAGAGCCTGAAGGAAGCATCCTCACTGGCCACGCCCGTCTTAGCTCTGGGTCCCTGTGCTCGGCCACCATCCGCTTTCTGCCAACCGTTACAGCGTGTAAGCATGTCAGCCCTCACTTTAAAGAGCTCTTCTCCCAAGTGGGTGGGGGGAGTCAGAAAGAGGCAGTGAAAATTACTTGAAGTTAAAAGTCTGTTATTGTAGAGTTTTTGATGATGCTCTTGATGAATTTTGGATGCAGCCTTTTTCAAAAACATATTCATGATGAAGTGTTTTTCTGAAGATTGTTTTTCAGCAAGGGACAACAAAGCTCAGTGTAGAAAAGAACAAAACTTCTATCACAAGCGACATTGGCATGCAGTTTTTCGACCCAAGGACTCAAAATATCTTATTCAGCACAGACTATGAAACTCATGAGTTTCATTTGCCAAGTGGAGTGAAAAGTCTGAATGTTCAAAAAGCATCTACTGAACGGGTATGGTTTATTTTCTTTGCTTTATTAATGGAAGAGAATTACTGTCTAGAGTTACAAAGTGTGTTTGGCGGGGGAGGCAGTTTTACTGATACAGTGCTGTGAAATAATTAACTCCAAAAGAGTGGAAAAGATTAGTTCTACATTTGTCATCAGCTGGTTTGTGTGATCATTATCAAATCATCTCTTTATCTCTACATCTATAAAATGTGAATGAAAACACTTGCCTTTCTTATTTTTTCATTGAAACTTCTACTTTTCTATCTCTAATAATAATTCTCACTTTAATTTAGAAATTCTTCATCACTAGTTTGTTTGTTTGTTTGTTTTTTTCAGATTACCAGCAATGCTACTAGTGACTTAAATATAAAAGTTGATGGGCGTGCTATTGTCCGTGGAAATGAAGGAGTGTTCATTATGGGCAAAACCATTGAATTCCACATGGGTGGTAATATGGAATTAAAGGCTGTGAGTATTTTTTAATTTAAGTGAATTTCTAGATTCTTGGGTACATAAACCCATATTTGGAAAGTATAGTTATGAAAAATGATAGTGTATTTGTATTTTTTGACATGGAAAGATGTTCACAATAGATTATGAAGTGGAAGTAAGTTGTAAAACAATGTGTGAAAAACCTCATTTTTATTTTTCAGATTATATGTATGTTTATAAAAACCTGGAAGGTTATGCCAAAATGTCAACAATGGTTGGTTATGGGCAGCAGAGTGACAGATGATTTTTATTTTATTTCTGCTTGCCTGTTATTTTCTAAAAATTTTTTTTTGCATAATGATGCCTATATTATTTTAAAAGGCAAGCAAACAAAAAAAAACCTTCTTAAAGAATATCAAAATAACTATCCATGTCATGAAGTTGATGGGGTTTTTTTCAGTTAAAGATTTTTCATATCCCTTCCTGGGTTTTGTATCCAGTGATGTAAAAATCAATTAGTCAATATATAAAATGTGTTTTTATTTATACATCTGTTATTTAATTGTAAAGGAAAAAGATTTTGCCTTTATTATACCTGTTGAAAAGCAGTTTCCTTTGTGCCTCACAGATTATATCTGAACTTTAATAGGTAACATATTTCATGTAAGGGAGCCATAAGTCCAAAAACATTCTACCTGTTTCATAATTCTGGTCAAAGTATATTTATTCAGAATGTCTTTTGGGCACCTGCTCTTTGCTATCCAACTAAAGCTAATTAAATTTATCAAGCATTAAATAACAAAGATGAACTTAAACCTAAGGACTTACAAAATAATTCTTTCCTTTTAAAAAATGTAATCATAGCTCTTGAAGGAAGAAACTTTTAAAAATTAGGTTTTTCACTTTCATAAATATCTTTTTCCTCTGAAGAGCATGTTCCAGTCTCTCAATAGTAACTGTGAACGTAAAATGTGATTCTTATCAGAAACTCAGTATCAGTGCTGAGTCCTCTTTGTGTACCATGTAGAAGGAAGCCATCCTTCTGAGAGAGTGGTAGTGTCCCAGGGGCTGTTCTTCTCCACGTCGGAAACTCAGAGAAGCAAGAGATGTGACTGATTGCTTTACAGCCTTTAGCAAATTACCTAAATCTTTTAATTTTTTCTACTTGAAAATTCTACCTGTTGTTACTGTGACATACTTTGAAATACACACACACAGACACACACACACCCACACCCAATATCTCCACAGTTAAAGAAAAAGAAGCCAGTATTGAAAAGATAATTAGCTTTATCTTTCAGCTAATATCAGAGGTTGGTTTTTAAGTGTGTGGCTAATCATTAGGAAGAATCTTATCAATTAAACTGCCTTTTTTTTTTTAAAAAGTGCTAAGACAAATATGATATCACTTATATGTGTAATCTAAGAAATAATACAAATGAATCTATATACAAACTAGAAACTGACTCATGGACATTGAAAACAAACATGGTTACCAAAGGGGAAAGGGAGGCAGGGAGAGATAAATTAGGAGTATGGGATTAACAGATACAAATTACTATACATAAAATAGATAACAAGGATTTACTATATGGCACAGAGAACTACATTCAAAATCTTGTCATAACTTATAATGGAAGATAACCCAAAAAACATATGTATGACTGAATCTCCTTGCTGTACACCTAAAACTAATACAATATTGTAAGTTAACTATACTTCCCATTAAAAAACTGCTTTACAAATTTAAAGAAAGTAAAATTACATGACCACAAGATGGCAGCATTGGAGCAAAATTTGAAAGTTCCATGTACTATCTCAATTCCATGTACTGTCTCTCAAAGAGATGGGAATACCAGACCACCTGACCTGCCTCCTGAGAAATCTGTATGCAGGTCAGGAAGCAACAGTTAGAACTGGACATGGAACAACAAACTGGTTCCAGATAGGAAAAGGAGTACATCAAGGCTGTATATTGTCACCCTGCTTATTTAACTTATATGCAGAGAACATCATGAGAAACGCTGGGCTGGAGGAAGCACAAGCTGGAATCAAGGTTGCCGGGAGAAATATCAATAACCTCAGCTATGCAGATACCACTACCCTTATGGAAGAAAGCGAAGAAGAACTAAATCTTGATGAAAGTGAAAGAAGAGAGTGAAAAAGTTGGCTTAAAGCTCAACATTCAGAAAACTATGGTCATGGCATCTGGTCTTATCACTTTATGGCAAATAGATGGGGAAACAGTGGAAACAGTGTCAGACTTTATTTTGGGGGGCTTCAAAATCGCTGCGGATGGTGACTGCAGCCATGAAATTAAAAGACACTTGCTCCTCGGAAGGAAAGTTATGACCAGCCTAGATAGCATTTTAAAGAGAAGAGACATTACTTTGTCAACAAAGGTCCATCTAGTCAAGGCTGTGGTTTTCCCAGTAGTCATGTAGGGTTTTCCCAGTGGTCATGTATGGATGTGAGAGCTGGACTATAAAGAAAGCTGAGCACCAAAGAATTGATGCTTTTGAACTGTGGTGTTGGAGAAGACTCTTGATAGTCCCTTGGACAGCAAGGAGATCCAACCAGTCCATCCTCGAGGAAATCAGTCCTGAATATTCATTGGAAGGACTGATGTTGAAGCTGAAACTCTAATACTTTGGTCACCTGATGCGAAGAACTGACTCACTTGAAAAGACCCTATACTGGGAAAGATTGAGGGCAGGAGGAGGAGGGGACAACAGAGGATGAGATGGTTGGATGGCATCACTGACTCAATGGACATGAGTTTGGGTAAACTCCGGGAGTTGGTGATGGACAGGGAGGCCTGGCGTGCTGCAATTCATGGGGTCGCAAAGAGTCGGACATGATTGGACAACAACAACATCACTAACATAGTCAATTAACCATTTCCATCACTTCATAATCAACTTTCTCTCATTGCTTTAAGCACCCTCCATAAGCTGATGACTCTCAACTTTGGAACTTCTTTCTCCCCTGAACTAAGATTCATATATCCAACTGCCTTCTTACCTCTCCAGTTCAGTATCTATGAGGCATCTCAATCACAACAAGTCTAAAAGTCTGCATATCCTTCCTCCCTCCCCAAACATGTATTTCTCTCAGTGTTCCCATCTTGTTAAATGCTACCCATTGGTTCGTCAGTGGAGCCTTCGGGCTGTACCTTCAGAAGATGTACAGAGCCTGGCTGATGCTCGCCATCTCCACCAGCACCACCACCATGGTGCAGACCACCGTCATTTCCTGCCTGCACTGCTGAAACAGCCTCCTCTTTCACCCCTGTACGCTGTTCTCTATAAAAACAGCCAAAGCAATCCTTTTTGAAAGATCATGTCACTTCTCTAGTCAGAACCCTCCAAATGTCTTCCCATCTGATTTGGAATAAAATCCCAAGTCCATTCCCTGGCCCCGTGTGTCTGGCCCCTGGTTATTTCTGTGACTCACCTTCTCCTTCAGCCACACTGGCCTCCTGTCTGTTTCTGGAACACAAGTCACACGTGCATATTGTTCTTTCCTTTGCCCAGTCACCCATATGCCCTGCTCCCTCATGTCACCCAGTTTCCATCAGACCTTCCCTGACCTTCCGCTATACAGTAGAACCCCACCCGGTCACTCTCTCTCTACTTATCCAGACTTGCTTTTTTCAGATGATGTTTGTTTTACCTCTTAAGATGTTTATTGTCTGCCCCTCCCCAGTAAAATATCAGTGTATGAGGACTTAAACTTTGCCTGTCTGTTGACTGCTGTGTACTCAACACCAGGAATGGTATCTGACACATAGGAGACATTTAAAAATTAATCACTGAATGAAGGAAAAGAAGGAAAGGGAAGAAGGGAGAGAGAAGAGTTCCAAAAAAGAGCAAGTCTGCGATATTATAGTGCTCCTGGGACAGTGGGCTTGAAGAAAAGAACTTCCAGCCAGTTTTCTTTGAGTATCTGATCTTCAAAATTATATTTCTTGAATCTTCATTTATAGTGTTACCAAAATAATTGGAAATTAAAATTACTTTTCTCTAGGAGAAAAGTTTTCTAGTTTTTCTTTTTCTGTTCATTGTCAGAAACATATCAATCAGACACTTGGTTAAAACTCAAGTAGTAGCAAGTGAAAATGATCTGAGACTTGATCAGTGTCAGTCTTATGTGCACTTAGGAATTTTGATATAATTGTTAGCTGAGAAATAAATTGTGTTAAGTGTATAAATACAACTTATGAACAGTTACTGAGAGGTCACTAGTCAAATTTTGATTGGTTTGGGGATTTTTTTTGTTATTTTGGTCATGACTTTACTCTGTCTTACTGCCTTCTATTCTTGCTCATATTCCAGTGAGTTTTGTTTATTATCTTTGTTCTGTCCCTTCTTGTGTGGATAAATAAACCGTATGATTTTTCTCCTGATAGGAAAACAGCATCATCCTGAATGGAACTGTGATGGTCAACACGACTCGCCTCCCAAGTTCCTCCAGCGGAGACCAGTTTGGTGGTGATGACTGGGTGCGTTACAAACTCTGTATGTGTGCCGACGGAACACTCTTCAGAGTGCAGGTGACAGGTCAGAACATGGGCTGCCAGACCTCAGACAACCCCTGTGGAGACCCCTACTAGAAGAACCCAAGAGGACATCAATAGATTCATATTGTGACTTTTTATTTTTTTAAGACTAGGCATGCATATCATGTTTTTACAGAGTTTGTGATAACTCATTTATGTAACCTGCAGTGCACTGCTGCATCTATTATGTAGTCTCCATGTTTAAAATAGTCTCAGAGAGCCTAAATTCTAATACATTTCATTGAGTTGCACTGATCAATTTACGGTTCTCTAAAATTATTGAGAGAAGTGAATATAATCAAAATTATTCTTTAAAGAAGTATTTTTAAAATGCCACTGTTCCTGTCTAAAGGATAAAGGGATGAAGCAACTGTAGACTCACTATAAGTAACTTTTAGTAACTAATGGGGTTAGACCCACTTAAGATATTTAAAGGTACACCATCAATAAATGTTACATGTTCTGTCCTTAGGCTTCTAAGAGGAAAGACAGATTTTTAGTGCATTACTTTCAACTGTATTCTCGCATACAAGTGAGGTTACTAAAGAGCTTCACATATGGGAGATAGTAAGGAACTAAAGGTCCGTATTGTCACAGCTATGGTTTTTCCAGTAGTCATGTACGGGTGTGAGAGTTGGACCATAAAGAAAGCTGAGCACTGAAGAATTGATGGTTTTGAACTGTGGTGTTGGAGAAGACTCTTGATAGTCCCTTGGACTGCAAGGAGATCCAACCAGTCCATCCTAAAGGAAATCAGTCTGAGTATTCATTGGAAGGACTGATGTTGAAGCTGAAACTCCAATACTTTGGCCACCTGATGCGAAGAGCTGGCTCATTTGAAAAGACCCTGATGCTGGGAATGATTGAGGGCAGGAGGAGAATGGGACGACAGAGGATGAGATGGTTGGAGGGCATCACCAACTCAACGGACATGAGTTTGAGTAAACTCCGGGAGTTGGTGATGGACAGTGGCGTGCTGCAGTCCATGGGGTCACAAAGAGTTGGACACGACTGAGTGACTGAACTGAACTGAACTGATGGTTCCTTAGTTTTGCACTAGGAAGAAAGTACTAAGAGAATGTCCACTCATTAAATGTTCATTTACTCATTAAATACTGTGTTCGCAATGTGGTAGAAATGAAAGCACTATCTCAGCTTTACCTAGGAAATGATGATAGCTGTCATTTATTGAGCATCTTACACTGCTAGGCATTGTCTTAAGCATTGCACATGTAATGTCTAGTTCTCACTACAAACTCTATAAGCAGATGTTATCCCAGTTTACCCATTTAGGAAACTGAGGATTAGAGAAGTTAAGAAACTTGCCTGAGGAAAGAACAGAGTTGGGATTGGAATTCAGATGTGATTCAAACCTAGATGGACCTGTTTCTAAATACCACATTCTTTTTATCAATATCTGTACTGGATTTTTAGGTATTTAAAACTCTAGAAAGATAAACAGAGGCCAATTCAGATTTACTTGTGCAGATAAGAATCAAAACAGTTGTGCTACTCTAGATAAAAGAAAATCAATCTCGTGTCACATAACTGACCAGTCAATGTCAGATTTTGAAGTTTCTGAAGCCAATTACAAAATACTGTGCTATAGAGAGTTCATAGTTGTGGGTGACCCCCATACCCCAACTGGAGTGCCTGAATGGGTAAAGGGGTTGCCAAGATATGTATACCTCAGCCTTTGGGGTGGCACAGTGGGAGACGGGGAGGTCATGTCCCAGGTGAGCCCCAGGCTGGAGAGTTTACCCCAGCGAGCCAGACAGATTAACCTTTTTAATATGTGTCAGACCTTGAGAGGAGTCAGGAAGCGCTGGACTAAAGGGCGCTAATGCAGGAAGTAATATGAGTAATTTTTATGTAAGAGGAGAATTGATCTTTGCTTCTAACGTCAGCACCCATCGTAATGATTTACAACCCTCAAGCCCGTTGATTTTTCATGTGTTTTATGTTTGGCTTGAATTCTGGTGGTATTAACACACACGCAGCATCAGGAAGAGAGGCTTCAAAGTAGTGAGCCATAAAGTAGGCAGCCGAGATAAGCCATAAACCCCATTTTGCATTTAAACATAACAGTATTCTGTCCTTGACACTTTGAACTATATAGATGAGAAAATCAGTACAAAAAAGAATTTGCATTCAGTATTGTCACAGTTTCTCTGATAGAAAAACCAAACCAAAAAACAGTAGAGACTAACTTACCTATTACTGAGTACGGTTTTTAAGTGAAGAAAAAAGAGAGGAAGTGAAATTTATGACCTCTGGGTATTGTTAGTTGTAGTGATATTCAAAATCCATATGAATATTATTCAGTTTCACTTAATATCTGAATGATATTCAGAAAAAAAATCCATTGGAATTTTCATTCAGCTGCTCAGTATATTTGTAAATTTTACATTCATTACATGTCTGCTTTATTTAGATTTGCTTTGGAGTTTTGTTTTGATAAATATTTTTATAAAAACCACAAAACACTATGTTACAAAGTATTATTTATTGAATGTAATTCATGAAACAATCTATTTTTACTTCTCTGAGAAATAACTTGTCTTTTATACATTTCCATAAAGTGCTTTGGACATGAGAGAATATTTTGATGTTTTTATAGAACTGATGTTAAGGTAACAGGTATAGTATTTTAGGACACTTTATAGGTAGCTTGTGCTTCTTCATTGAAACATAGACCTGGAAAATTCCCTGGGAAGCAGAACAAGAACAAACCATCCATTTTGCATAACAGTAAAGCCTCAGCTACTCATTCTCACCCTCCGATGGTATTTTCCTATAAACTGAATTCTTAACTTTGCCTCTTCTGCTGATTATTCCCCTCCATCAAACACTGATTCGACAGGCAACAGATTTGGGGTGAATAGAAGACAAAGACAGGATCCCAGGAAAATGGGACAGACCCACGCTTGTTTAAATAACTACACTCCTTTAGAGGTAGATGACAATGACAAGGGGGACAAATGAAATGAAAGCAAGGTATTTCAGAGGCTGTCTAATGGGCAGGTGGGAAGAATGCAAAACAACACACAGTAGGGACTATCTATGTGTTGTCTGTAATATTTTAACATATACTTGTGCTCTTTTTGCATTATTAAAAAAACAAATGGTGTATGATAGTTTTGAATGAACAGTGAAAGTTCTACCTAGTTTTGAGTGAGTTCTTTAAAAGAATGAGGATGTTACGGTGCTAAACTTGACAAAAAAAGAGAGACCATTGAAATACTGATAATTTTAGTAACCTTTTTTCAAAGCATTGAGGGGGCAAAGATTACAAATTATGCCGTACAAAAATAAACATATAAATCTGAGTTACTAATTTGACTTTCAGTTGAGTCAGTTTGTAATAACTATTAATGACCTCTGTTTACAATAAAGATTCTATAAAATTGTTTGCTGTTGACTTTTTAATTGTTAAAATATTGGCAGGTTTCTACTCACTCCTGTAAACGTGTTGAATAGCTTGAGAATTGGGCACCACCAGTATTTATGTCATCTCTCTGGAATCCTAGAGCTCGGAGGGAGAGGTTGTACAGCCCCAGTCTGGAAGGTCCTGCCCTCTGCACTGCAGAAGGCCTCTCTCTCTGCTGGCTTTTCCCCAGCGTCCCAGGGGAGTGTGCACAACGGTCTGTCCTCTCTGCAAGAGGCCAGAGCTTAGATAGGAAAGGGTTAAAGGTTTGCCAGAGGGCAGGCTCCAGGGCCGATGGGCGGAGCCTCAGAGGCTCAGGTCTAAAAAATCCTCACCTGGTGTGATTCAGAGAGAGACCCACTGGAAAAAGTCCCTGAGGATCAGAGGTATGCCCAAGAAACTGTTCCTGTTGTGTGCTTTCTCCATCTTGGCAGAACTAGCCTCTTGTGCCTTTTTCTCCTAATTGTGGTGACTTCTCTTTCATATAGGAACGGACTCATTTCCTTTCTACTTTCTGATTTTCCTACTGCTTTCTCCCTACCTCTCTCACTGACACACCCCATATTTCTTACTGCTTCCTCATAACTTCAGCTTGAATCTGTCCATTTATAGATTTACATTTCACCTAATTGTCTCCAATAGCCTCAGAAAATATTTCTGGAGTTCTCAGATGTTCCTTACCTAACATATAAGTTTGTTTTAGTGTGTATATATATGTAGATATAAAGACTTTTGAATTTATTTTTAATTGGAGGATAATTGCTTTACAATGTGTTGGTTTCTGCCATACGACACTGCAGAGGGGACATATATATATTATGGCTGGTTTGCATTGTTGTATAATATTTTTTAATTTATGAATTAATACCTTTCACTTTAAGATATAAAATTATCCTTATCAGCTGTTTTGAAGTCAAATCTACTAGTTACAGATAAATGTCTTCAACTTAGAATCAGGTAAATGAAAAAAAAAAAGTGATTTTTTTTTTTTTTAAGTCCCCTGAAGAAAAAATTTTTGAACCACATGTTTCTCTTTGATATTATAGTATGCCTATGAATGATGACTTTTTTCTGTTATTGCTGATACTGTGACATTAGCTTGCTATATAATTGTATACTGATGATTTCAGCTTTGAATGTAGTAACAAATACTTTTCTGACTATACAAATTAATTCAATTGCTGGTATTACATAAGAAGTACACTTTAAAAATCAGTCACTCCTCCATGCTGTAGGGCACCTTTGCAGTTCATGGCCATGTGTACCTGAATTTAGATGCCCTTCAAAAATATGGGAGATTTGATCTTATATGAAACCAAAGTTTAAAAAGTTACATGGTCAGTTTCATTCACTCCCATCTATTCATTTATCCAAGCAGAGTATAACCCTATGACAGACTGCAGACTTAAAAATTTAGAACATGGGGGGAAATATATAAATTTAGATGATAAATAGGTTGATGATACAGATATACCCCAATTTATAGATAGCATAGTCCTATGACAGATTGAAGACTATTAAAAATATTTTTTAAATAGGGGAAGTTTTATCTTTATGTATGTGTATATAAATTTTAGATGATAATAGGCTGATATAGATACAGCCCTATTTATATATAGCATAGTCCTATGACTGAAGAGTATTAAAAATGTTAAAAAGTGGGGGAACTTTTTCTATATGTGTATGTGTATATATATAAAAACATGGCCCTTACCATCTGGGAGCTGTTGTCTTTTGGGGTGTTTAAAACAGATGCAAAGCAAAGCAATGCAGGATAGTATTGCTATTCTGTCAAATTGAATGTTACTAACTTATATTCATTCATTCAATAAATATTGAAAGGTTTCTGGACAAAAAAAGCAGGAAAAAGGGTCTTTAGGCCATAAGATCTGTGATAGATATAGAAGGACATACATAGGTTTTGAACTGAGAAGAGGAAAGGGCTTTGGGCTTGGAATTGGAGTGAACCAAAGCTGGTTTTTACATGAGATCTGCATATATATTGAGGTGCACAGGCCTCATCTCGTAGGTACTCCACATGTGCTTTCTAAACTAGTTCATAAAGTTATGTAAACAATACAAAGCCTAGGATGCCGACCCGACGGATTTGGACTATAGGCACTGAGGATCCCTTTAAGGATTTTGAATGAGGGAATGAAATGAGGGAAACAGTACTGTGGGGAAGTAACCCTTCGGAATTTCATTGGATAAACCAAGAAGGAGAATCAAGAGGCAGTGAAAATGGCAGGAAGACTAGTTAGCCCGCTCTAGCACTCAGATGAGTGATGGGAATGACAGTGGTGCCACTGAGGCAGGAAGGGCGATTGGTCGTAAAGCTGCCTGCTGACGCAGGTGGTCATCTGTTCACACATTGATTTTTTCATGGGCTTTCGTAATTAAATCACAAAACTACTCATTTACTTTTCTTTTAAAATTGTTTTTGTCTGTATCTTCAGGTATGGTGATTTGTAGATACTTGTTTTAAAGCTTGTGATTGCTTTCAATAATCTGATGAAAAAGATAACTGAGTTTCTGTATCTTCATGGGTCCTAGGCAAAGCATCCTTTTTATAACCCCCACCTTTTTATTTGAAAGGTCACCAAAAGCCACAAAGACAAAGCTTGTAGTTCCTCCAGTCATTTAAAAAAATCATAAGTCTCTTTTATGAGTTGAACTTTTCACCAATACAGTTCTGTGGTTTAGTGTAACTAGATGACTTGTCACTCACATGGTGAAGCACGTGGCTGATTACAGTGGTGTAAGATAAGCATAATAGACTACTCAGTGCTGATGACCAGCAAGGAACAGGGAAGTGTTTAATCTTGGTAGGTTTCCCTCATTCTAAAGAAGACTGTAGGGTGAATGGTCCTGGAAAAGCAGACACAGAGGTGAGACCCAAGCGAATATGTATTTTTTGACAGATTGGGGTGGGGGGAGAGGGTCTTTCTTTTAAAATGTGACATAAATGTAATTTTACACTATTAGCTGTATACCATTTTGGCAGTTATATTTTACCTCAATTTGTAAGAAATCAAACATCCACTTAAATTGACAATCAAGGCAAGATAACTTTGCTAAGTCTTAAATTGAAAATTAAATTTTCTGCTTATTTGCTGTTTGTACATAAGTCATTTTGAATAAGCCAATTTTTCTTTCTCCAGGCATTATGAAAAACCCGTGTTTCCGAGTGATTGCCATGGTTATAGGTCTTTATTTTACTGGCACAATGACAAACCCATCAAGAAAAAGCAGTATTTTATTCAGTTCCAAGTGCCAATGGAATGGATATCTTACAACAAATTGTTCTTTTGCTCGAAAGCATGAAATACCCGTGGACATATCACAGATAGCACCCACGGTGGATGAAAGTTCCAATTTCTTTACGGTTCTCTTACAAACTCACATGAAAAAAGAAGAATGGAACATAAAACACCTGGACCTTAGTAACAATCTCATATCAAAAATAACCTTAAGCTCTCTTGAACATTTTCATGCTTTGGAAATATTAAACCTCAGCAACAACGCCATTCACTCAGTATTATTGGATCTACCCAGTTTTAAGTCCTCATGGGTGAAACGCCACAGAGGCAGCTTGAGAAATCGGCTTCCATTTCTAAAGTTGCTTACTCTTCAACGAAATAAACTCAGCAACATTCCCAAGGGTAAGTACAATTTTAAAAGATAGACCAAGAAACCACGAGTATTTGGAGAGCTAATGTGCATGCTTAGTTGCTCAGTCATGTCTGATCCTAGCGACCCTTTTGACTGTACCCTACCAGGCTCCTCTGTACATGGGATTTTTCAGGCAAGAATGCTGGAGTGGATTACCATTTACTTCTCCAGAGAATCTTCCCGACCCAGGGATCAAACCTGTGTCTCCTATGTCTCGTGCATTACAGGCAGATTCTTTACCCACTGAGTCATAATGTTTTGTGTCAATAAGAATTCCAGGTTTGTTTTCAGTTTCAGGAAAACAGCTGAAAGTATAGCAATTTGATCAGAGTAAATATAATAAGAGGACTTCCCTGGTGGTTCATATGGTAGACTCTGCCTGCAACGCAGGAGACCGTGGTTCTATCCCTGAGTCAGGAAGACACCCTGGAGAAGGAAATGGCAACCCACTACAGTATTTTTGCCTGGAAAATCCCATGGATGGAGAAGTGTGGAGGGCTACAGTCCATGGGGTCACAAAGAGTCAGACACGACTGAGTGACTAATTCTTTCACTTTCACTTTTCAAATATAATAAAAGTTTCTTATGAGAATTTTAAGTTTATAATATGTGGAATTTCAAGTCAGTGTAATTTAATCTCCTGTTGCCATAACTTATATTGATATTATATGAATTTGTCAAGAGATACTAATAATAGAAAGTATTTAAGTGCTAAATAATAATGCATTATTTTAAATTACCTAATTTGATTTATGTATATTTGTTACTAATTAGCATTGAGAAATAACTAGTTCAGATACTTTTAATAGGTAACAATTCAAATTAAATGTTGCCATATTTATAACTTTTGTTTTTACAGAATACATTTTACATCTACTTATCTAGTTCTTCTCCAAACGTAGACTATATATATGCTAATATTATATGTAAACTCTTATTATTAAATCAAAATTAGAACTCATCAGAACACATACCATCCTATTTTATAATAAATACTCATCCATGCTGATACTCAGTAATCTACATGTTGGAGTTCCTCAACTCCAATGTTTTTATTTAGAAAATATATATAATAATACTAAAAATAATGTTTTATATTTTTATATTTTATAATAGTAATGATGTTTTATTTAGAAAATCAGATTTGTAAGCCACAGCTTCCTTTTTGTATTCAGGAAAGCTGCAGTTTCCTTTCCCTATTTGTTTTCAGTCTCAGTCACTATTGCTAAGTACTTACTTTATATTAGACCCTATGGTGGCGCTAGTGGCAAAGAACCTGCCTGCCAATGCAGGAGATGCAAGAGACATGAATTCAGTCCCTGGGTCAGGAAGATCCCTGGAGGAGGGCAGGGCAATGCACTCTAGTATTCTTGTCTGGAGAATCCCATGAACAGAGGAGCTTGGCAGGCTACAGTTCATAGGGTTGCACAGAGTCAGGCATGCCTGGAACAACTTAGCACACATGCATGCACATGCTAAGAAAATGTAAGAATATTTTCATTTTTCTCCATCTCAAATTATATATAGTTTTTCTCATTTTCAGTTCTTTAATTTCATGTTTTTATTTTTTTATTTATTCATTTATTTTTTGCTCTTTTACCAGTTTCTGGTCCTGTTGTAAGCATAGTTGTGACAATAATAGCCTGGCAGGTGAAGGGACAACTGCTCCAGTCCCCACATCAGCAGAATTGTGTGAGGACAGGAGTCTTCTCTCCCCGACCTTTTCCATAGAAGCAGCATGTAGTATTCTCAGTGCATAGTGTAAACTAATTGCATTTTATGATTTTTATTATATTCTTATTGTAAAAGAAATGCCTATTATTTGTAGAATATTAGGAATTAAAGAAAAATTTAAAGGGAAACATTAAAGTCCCTCATGTAATATATATTCTTCAACTTTATTCTTTATGCCTACCTATATATTTTTCTTTCAAAATTGTATCCTACTGCCCATATGTCATAACATAATTTTATATCACAGAATATTTTGAACATCATACATAATTAAGCAATCTCATAAATATTTTAAATAGTCAAATAATTTTCATATATGTTAGTCGCTCAGTTGTGTCCAATTCTTTGCAACCCCATGGACTGTAGCCCACCAGGCTCCTCTGTCCGTGAGATTCTCCAGGCAAGAATATTGGAGTGGGTAGCCATTCCCTTCTCCAGGAGATCTTCCCAACTCAGGGATAGAACCTGTGTCTCCTGCACTGGAAGGCAGATTCTTTACATCTGAGCCACCAGGGAAGCCCCAATTTTCATATATACATATAATCAGTTCAGTTAAATAGCATTTAGATTATTTCCATTTTGTTTGCTATAACTTTTTGATGAACATCATTAAAGCTACACATAGTCACATGATATAGCAGTGTTTCCTAACTAGTGTGTTAAATGTGAATCTCAGATGCCCATCAGCAGACGAATGGATGAGGAAGCTGTGGTACATATACACCATGGAATATTACTCAGCCATTAAAAAGAATTCATTTGAATCAGTTCTAATGAGATGGGTGAAACTGGAGCCCATTATACAGAGCGAAGTAAGCCAGAAAGATAAAGACCAATACAGTATACTAACACATATACATGGACTTTAGAAAGATGGTAACGATAACCCTATATGCAAAACAGAAAAAGAGACTCAGATGTATGGAACAGACTTGTGGACTCTGGGAGAAGGCGAGGGTGGGATGTTTCAGGAGAACAGCATTGAAACATGTATATTATCTAGGGTGAAATGGATAACCAGCTCAGGTTGGGTACATGAGACAAGTGCTCGGGCCTGGTGCACTGGGAAGACCCAGAGGGATCGGGTGGAGAGGGAGGTGGGAGGGGGGACTGGGATGGGGAATACATGTAAATCCATGGCTAATTCATATCAATGTATAACAAAAACTACTGTAATGATGTAAAGTAATTAGCCTCCAACTAATAAAAATTAAAAAAAAAAAATGTGAATCTCAACCCACAAATACAGGTTAACTGGATATGTAACTATAGTTTATAATTCAGCAGAATTTCTAATTCTGAGCCCCCATTCTGCTAGCATCAGTTAGGGTGGGATGGAGAGAGAGTGACAGTTAACCTCAGTCTTTCATGGACTTTCATTTGTCTTTTCCTAGATTTGTACCACAGCTCTAGAATCTTATATCCCAACAAGGCATCAAAGTGTGTGTGTGTGTGTGTGTGTGTGTGTGTGTGCGCACGTGCACACATGCTCGTATATGTATCCCTTACCCCTTCTAGCCAGAGAACATTTCTTTTCAGTTCTTCAGTTTGGAGGAAATGCTTACCTGCTTTTGTTTCTTCACAATCCTCTATCTAGATCTAGAAATTCCTTTCCTGTAGAGATTTAGGCCTTTGGTAAACAAAAGCCAAAAAGACATGTTTGCACCTCTGCTTTCTGCCTTATGATGTACCTTCGGGGGCTCCTCTCTAGCTGCTGCGTGCGGGCTTCTCACTGCAGTCCCTTCTCTTCTGTGGCGCACAGGCTCTAGGCATGCGGGCTTCAGCAGTTGCAGCACTCGGGCTCAATAGCTGAGACTCGCGGGCCTTAGAGCTCGGGCTCAGTAGCTGCAGCACATGGGCTTAGTTGCTCCGTGGCACGTGGAATCTTCCCCAACCAGGGAGCCAACCTGTATCCCCTGCATTAGCAGGTGGATTCTTTCCACTGTGCCACCAGCGAGGGCCTCCCCTGGAACAATTAACACAGATCTTTTACTTTCTGCTTGAATGGAAAGAAAGGAAATAAGGGAAAGAGATAGGCAAAAGATTAATATGTCAAAATATTAGCCCACCACAACAGTAAATAGAAAAATGCTGACTGGCTCCTTAAGGCAGATGAATTCCCCAGAGCTCACTGGAGGTTAGGATGAATGCATTTCATTTAAGGACCAAATATCCCTATAAAATGCAGATACAGTCCTATCTTCTTTTCTCAAGTTAAACTTTTGCTTCCCAAAAATATCAGGAAATATGTTAAAAACTTCCAAAAGAGGTGGGAAAATATATGAAATGAGCAACTCCTGTATCTGAAATTCTATTTAATAATAGAATTCTAGCATATAGAACTATGGAGAGATGAATAAAACAGATCAGTGATGGAAGTCCAATGTAAGCCCTAAATCTAATTGGTTATACTTGAGTTCTTTTATCCATAGCATTTTGTGATTTGAAGTGTTTTTCTGTAATCATCATATACTTTTAGTTTTTACTAGGTTGAGTCCCCTCTAGCGTACCTTCCCACTCATCATTCTGTGACTATGGCTAGGTAACAATAAATTTTTTTTTGTCTAAATCCCGTTATCTTTTAAAATGTTAAATAGTTATTGCAGTAGAAGTGATCCTAGCCCACTCTAATTCATAATTATAATCCATAAGCAGAGAATCATTTGTATCTAACTGTTTATATAGGTAAATAGTTAGATTTACAATGATCAATACAAAGTAGTAGAGGAAAATAATAGAATGGGAAATACTAGAGATCTCTTCAAGAAAATTAGTGATACCAAGGGAACATTTCATGCAAAGATGAGCACAATAAAGGACAAAAAAGGTATGGACCTAACAGAAGCAGAATATATTAAGAAGAAGTGACAGGAATACCCAGAACTATACAAAAAAGATCTTCATGACCAAGATAACCACAGTGGTGTGATCACTCACCTAGAGCCAGACATCCTGGAATGCAAAGTCAAGTGGGCCTTAGGAAGCATCACTACAAACAAAGCTAGTGGATGTGATGGAATTCCAGCCGAGCTATTTCAAGTCCTAAAAGATGATGCTGTGAAAGTGCTGCACTCTATGCCAGCAAATTTGGAAAACTCAGCAGTGGCCACAGGACTGGAAAAGGTCAGTTTTCATTCCAGTCCCAAAAAAAGGCAATGCCAAAGAATGTTCAAACTACCGCACAATTGCACTCATCTCACATGCTAGCAAAGTAATGCTCAAAATTCTCCAAACCAGGCTTCAACAGTACGTGAACTGTGAACTTCTGGATGTTCAAGCTGGATTTAGAAAGGGCAGAGGAACCAGAGATCAAATTGCCAACATCTGTTGGATCATCAAAAAAGCAAAAGAGTTCCAGAAAAACATCAACTTCTGCTTTATTGACTATGCCAAAGCCTTTGACTGTGTGGATCACAACAAACTGTGGAAAATTCTGAAAGAGATGGGAATACCAGACCCCCTGACCTGCCTCCTGAGAAATCTGTATGCAGGTCAAGAAGCAACAGTTAGAACTGGACATGGAATAATAGACTGATTTCAAATCAGGAAAGAAGTACATGAGGGCTGTATATTGTCACCCTGCTTATTTAACTTCTATGCAGAGTACATCATGAGAAACACTGGACTGGATGAAGCACCAGCTGGAATCAAGATTGTTGGGAGATATATCAATAACCTCAGATACACAGATGACACAACCCTTATGGCAGAAAGCGAAGAAACTAATGAGCCTCTTGATGAAAGTAAAAGAGGAGAGTGAAAAAGTTGGCGTAAAGTTCAACATTCAGAAAACTAAGATCTTGGTATATGGTCCTATCACTTCATGGCAAATAGATGGGGAAACAGTGGAAACAGTGACAGACTTTATTTTGGGGGGCTCCAAAATCACGGCAGATGGTGACTGCAGCCATGAAATTAAAAGATGCTTGCTCCTTGGAAGAAAAGCTATGACCAACCTAGACAGCATGTTAAAAAGCAGAGACATTACTTTGCTAACAAAGGTCCATCTAGTCAAAGCTATAATTTTTCCAGTAGTCATGTACAGATGTGAGAGTTGGACTATAAAGAAAGCTGAGCACCAAAGAATTGATGCTTTTGAACTGTGGTGTTCGAGAAGGCTCTTGAGAGTCCCTGGGACTGCAAGGAGATCCAACCAGTGCATCCTAAAGGACATCAGTCCTGAATATTCATTGGAAGGACTGATGTTGAAGCTGAAACTCCAATACTTTGACCACCTGATGCAAAGAACTGACTCATTGGAAAAGACCCTGATGCTGGGAAAGATTGAAGGCTGGAGAAGAAGGGGATGACAGAGGATGAGATGGTTGGATGGCATCACCATCGAAATGGACATGAGTTTGAGCAAGCTTCGGGAGTTGCTGATGGACAGGGAAGCCTGGCATGCAGCAGCAGTCCACGCGGTCACAAAGAGCTGGACTTGACTGAGCGACTGAACTGAGCTGATTTACATAGGTGTTTGCTCTCATCTCAATTGACGATTAATTAGAGATAATCTCAGCACCAATCAAACAATTGGCCTGTGGCACATGTGTACCTTTATAAATCATGTTTGACATGTCTTAAAATTGTGACAGTTCATAGAGGCAGTGAAAGGTTGCTTTGACTCCAGAGAGCCCACTTTTGGAAGGGTAAAAGATCATATTGACTTACCCAATGTCAGCTGACTTCCTGTCTTGACACTGACCAGCTGTGATGTTACCAAAAAGCTTCATGTTGGAAAAATACCCAGAGGAGGTACTGGCCTATGTAATTTACAAAACAGAAGCCAACTGTGAAGTTAACCTTAATGATCACTTCACCTTCTTCCCGTATTTTGGGAGTATAGCATTAACAATGGAAAAATCAGTTTTAAAAAATAGAAATCCTGGGGATCAGTCTCCAGTTACACTATCCCACTTACATCAAGAAGTATTTTGGGAGTGCCCAAAAGTGCCTGAAAATATATCAGGACAAACATCTTACTGGGTTTCCAGTTAGGCTGAAAGACCAGATGTGACAACCTCACATTAACACACTAAATTCCAGAATCCAAGAGATAAGTATGTTATCAATGAGGCAAAGTAGTACCTGATTTTTGAAACTGGTGGTAACCAGTGTATTGTTGAAAAAAAGAAGCATATTGTATTCTTTTCATTTGTAGGATATTAAACCTTTCATCCTGATTGCTCCTTGGATTATGGAAATACCAATAACCAATGTTCTCAAAACTAATACAGGTTCAAAAGTAACAACATGAATATATGTCATTAAGCTAAGAGGGCAAGGTCTGTGGCTCACCCCTGTAAATTTGACCATATTAAGGGCTAATTTTATGAATCAAATATGTTATCCAGGACCATTCCAGACTCTATTCCAATTCTTAATACTCTTTGAACTTGAAGCCATAAACTTTATGTTATCATATTATCACATTTGGAAGAGCGTTTAGGAAGTTCAGAGTCCGAAGAAATGTTTCTAAGATAGTGTAATGTCTGGACATACCCTCTGTAGCCTTTTCTCTAATAGACACTGAGATAATTTCCTGGAAATAATAAAACTGTCTCTGGCCATTTAAATGCAAAGGCTAATCAAATTCTTGCCTCCTGTGGCCTAAGTGATCATCAGAAGACAGTTTAATAAATAATCCCATCTCCACAAAATTGCCTCCATATTTTTCTCCCAATATTCAACTCTCTTTAAACATGAAATGTGCTCTCTGATAACCAATCCCCACCCAGTAATGCACCTCCAACCTCTTTCACTCACCTGAATGTCCTTCAACACCAATTTCACCATGTAGTTTATAAAAGAACATACTTCCCCTTATTGAGAAACACAGTCACAGGTCTTGGAAGAGTTTACCCAAATTCCCCAACTCCATCTTGAGAGACCCCCAAACAAAAAGATCATTTGTAGAACTTCACCAGGTCTCTTAGTAGCATTAAAGCTTGATTCTCTAAAAGTAGAAGTAAAGAGAAAATCTTCATGTGGAAGGAATAACTGAACATCACAGTCTTAATTCCCATTGCAAAAGTTATCTTCTTGTGGATCTTAGCTGGATATTATGAAGGAAGTCAAAAAGTTTTACAACTGTCCGTGTTCAAAAGCCACCCCGCCCCCCATCCCCAGACATGCTTGGGCATGTTCTGGTTCCACTCTTCCAGTTTGTATTTATCAACCCAAACTCCCAGTCCATCCATCTCCCCCGCCCCTCTCCCTTGACAACCACGAGTCTGCTCTCTGTATCTGTGAGCCTGTTTTGGTTTTGTAGGTAGGTTCGTATGTGCCTATCATATGTGCCCTTCCTCTCTGCTTTATCTTTTGTACTCCTTGGTGATGGTTTTGTCACTGTCGTGTCCAGCTCTTGCGGCCCCATGGACTGTAGCCTGCTAGGTTCCTCTGTCCATGGGATTTTCCAGGAAAAATACTGGAGTGGGTTGCCATTTCCTTCTCCAGGGAATTTTCCCAACCCAGGGGTCAAACCCCAGTGTCCTGCACTGCAGGCAGATTCTTTACCAACAGACCTACCAGGGAAGCACCTTGTATCACTCTACTTGTTTATTGACCTTAAGCAAGTCACTTAACCTAGAAAAGCCTCCTGGTTCTTATCTTTAACTAGAGATAGTGATATATATAAAGGTTGATGTGAGGCTTAGAGCATTTGTAAAAACTGTAACAGAGTGATGATATACGTAAGATATCTTTCTTCTACCTCATACAGAACAGGTGTGCAAAAATATTAGTTCTCCCTTAGGGCCATTTGATCATCCTGAGTATCTTAATTCTCTTTCCCATCCCAGTTCTTGCTACTGTACCTTACAAGGTACCTTAGTGGTAGCAGCTAAAATGACCCTCAGTTGCTAACTGCCCCACCCCCCCAATTTTATTTCAAAACTCAAATAGCTGGAGTGTTTGTTTGGCCTGGAGTTATTCCTGCTACAGACAGCTTCCGCCGAGCTGGCAGAGGATGTTTGCTGAGAGCAGCCTCCCTGCCTCCTGCCAGCCACAGGTGGCAGCTGCCCCCGTACGGCCTTGCTCTGCAGGGGGCATGCCATAGGACACCTTGGTACCAAGGTCAAAGCGTCTCTGCTTGCAGAGCGGGCACATCAGCCTGCAGAGCTGGCTCAGATGAGACTGTGGTGTTTTGGTGTTTTTTTTTTTTTTTTTTTTGGCCTTTTTTTTTTTTTTAATGAAGTGTAGTTGACTTACAATGTTGTACTAATTTCTGCAGAGTGATTCACTTATACACACACACATATATACGTATATTCTTTTTTTATATTCTTTTCCAATATGGTTTGTCATAGGATATTGAATATAGTTCCCTGTGCTATATACAGTATGACCTTGTTGTTTATCCATCCTAAAGCTAATAATTTGCATCTACCAACCCCAAATTCCCAGTCCATCCCTCTTCTCTCCCTACTCTCAACTTAGCAACCACAAATCTGTTCTCCCGGTCCATGAGTCTGTGTTTTGTAGATAGGTTCATTTGTGCCGTATTTTAGATTCCACATATCGTATGGTATTTGCATGTATCTGTCTGACTTACTTCACTTATGATAATTTCTAGGTCCATCCATGTTGCTGCCAGTGGCATTGTTTCATCCTTTTTTATGGTTGTGTAGTATCCCATTGTATGCACGTACCACATCTTCTCTATCTTCATCTGTTGATGGATCATTTAGGTTGTTTGCCTGCTTTTGCTCTTTTGACAGTGCTGCTATGAGCATAACTGTGCATGTATTTTTTGAATTATAGTTCTGTCTGAGTATATTCCAAGAAGTAGGATTGCTGGATCATATGATCATTCTGTTTTTATAAACTGTTATTATTTTGTCTTACTTGATTGTTTTCCTTGGTTTCTACATTTTCTTACTTCTCTGATTAAATTTGCTGTTTGGAACTTGGGGAAGGCCTAGGAGGCTAAAGCTTTTCTATTCAGATGAGAGGTCAGGAACACAGGGCCCTGTCTCTGAGAAGGCCCCACAAGGTCCAGCTGCATTTCAAATCCACGGTTAGAGGTGGAGGTTTCAACACCCCCTGTCAATTGATAGATGTGGTCTCCCTCATCACTGAACTCCTGGGGTACTTATTCAATTCGATTAAGCACTAGATATAGTAGCAACCATGAGCTTACATCCCTATACAGGCCAGGAAATCTCATGAAAATGTTAAACTCCTTCATTGCAGTTTCCTGTGTGGCATTTTTTCCTCAAGACCCATATGTCTGCATATTAAAACATATAGGGATATTCATTCCACAAAGAAACAGGTTTTCCTTGGTGTGTATGCCCAGAAGTGGGATTGCTGGGTCATATGGCAGTTCTATCTCCAGCTTTTTAAGAAATCTCCACACTGTTTTCCATAGTGGCTGTACTAATTTGCATTCCCACCAACAGTGTAAGAGGGTTCCCTTTTCTCCACACCCTCTCCAGCATTTATTGCTTGTAGACTTTTGGATAGCAGCCATCCTGACTGGTGTATAATGGTACCTCATTGTGGTTTTGATTTGCATTTCTCTGATAATGAGTGATGTTGAGCACCTTTTCATGTGTTTGTTAGCCATCTGTATGTCTTCCTTGGAGAAATGTCTGTTGAGTTCTTTGGCCCATTTTTTGATTGGGTCATTGATTTTTCTGGAGTTGAGCTGGAGGAGTTGCTTGTATATTTTTGAGATTAATCCTTTGTCTGTTGCTTCGTTTGCTATTATTTTCTCCCAATCTGAGGGCTGTCTTTTCACCTTGCTTATAGTTTCCTTTGTTGTGCAAAAGCTTTTAAGTTTCATTAGGTCCCATTTGTTTATTTTTGCTTTTATTTCCAATATTCTGGGAGGTGGGTCATAGAGGATCCTGCTGTGATTTATGTCGGAGAGTGCCAGATCTGAAAGAGACACATGCACCCCAATGTTCATCGCAGCACTGTTTATAATAGCCAGGACATGGAAGCAACCCAGATGCCCATCAGCAGACGAATGGATGAGGAAGCTGTGGTACATATACACCATGGAATATTACTCAGCCATGAAAAAGAATTCATTTGAATCAGTTCTAATGAGATGGATGAAACTGGAGCCCATTATACAGAGCGAAGTAAGCCAGAAAGATAAAGACCATTACAGTATACTAACACATATATATGGACTTTAGAAAGATGGTAACGAGAACCCTATATGCAAAACAGAAAAAGAGACTCAGATGTATAGAACAGACTTGTGGACTCTGGGAAAAGGCGAGGGTGGGATGTTTCAAGAGAACAGCATTGAAGCATGTATATTATCTAGGGTGAAACAGATCACCAGCCCAGGTTGGGTGCATGAGACAAGTGCTCGGGCCTGGTGGACTGGGAAGACCCAGAGGGATCGGGTGGAGAGGGAGGTGGGAGGGGGGACTGGGATGGGGAATACATGTAAATCCATGGCTAATTCATTTCAATGTATGACAAAAACTACTGTAATGATGTAAAGTAATTAGCCTCCAACTAATAAAAATAAATGGAAAAAAAAAAAAAAAAGAAACAGGTTTTCCCCAGAGGTTACATTCACAATGTTTAACAAAAGGCCTTTCGCCTGGGTTCCCAAGTTGGAAGCCTCCTGGCTGTATTGATGGAGTGGAATCTTTCTGGGGGAGGGAGGGGGGAGGGAGGATGCAGTCAGTCCAGTGCCCAGGGCAGTGCACACAAGGGGTCAGCGGCGGCTGCTCATGAGCCAGTATGGAAGTGTTTCTCATGTTGTATTCATAAGTATTCAACATGTGCCCGCTGAATATTAACCTTGGCTGTCTCTCATTGTTCTAAGCATGAGGGCTTCTTGGCCTATTCCTTGTCTTCCTATTTTTGATAGAGACATCTTATTCATCTATAAGCACATTTCCCATCCAAAGCAGGCAGCCTTCATTCAGCTCCAGCCAAATGCTTTGTGCCATTTGAGACTTCCAAGTTTTCAAGAAAAGTTAGAAATGTACATATCTGTATTGAATCTTTAATGTTGGCTCCACGACTTGTAAATTTCTGTGCAGGTCAACCACTGTGACCTCTAGCCTATGGAATGTGTATCATACAACAGGCCTTACACGTGTTCACAAAGATGTGAATTCTACCCTGAAGGGACCAACATCTGATGGAGAGACTGACAACCAAAGATGGTTTATTGGTGGGGGTGTGACTGCATTGTGTAACAAATCGCTCTTTCCCGTGTGTGTGCTTTATCACGTGACGCGGCACAAGGGTTCTCTGCTGTCGTTGTCCCTGGCACCAAGTGCCCTGCTCATAATATTTTGACTGGGTTGTCGTCCTTGTGATCTCTTGCTCAGTCTATAAGCTGAGATGAACATGTGAGGGCATAGATGTGAAGCCATTTCAATTAAGTCATCGTCTCTCAGCATAATCAGTCTTATAGTAAGTTCTCTGCAGACAGTAGACAAGAAAGAAACCCTTCTGGAATTGAACCAACATGATCTGCTATGTAGAGGTTTGTTAAAGACACAGGCTACATGTGAGAACAGAGCAGAAGGAAATGTAAAAATGCAGGGCTTTCTTGTGAGACTCATATGGGAAATCAAATTTGGAAGACTGCTATGGCTAGCACCTCATTCTCAACGTTTATCTTCAGTGCCAAATGATTACTTCTGGAATCAAATGAAATACAAAGGCAGAGGCCAACACTCAATTAGATGATTTTGCCAGAAAGTAAAATATCTAGCTGTAATACATTACCTAATATAAGAATTTCTAGAAAACACTTATCAATAATAAGTAGTTAAAAGATTCTACAAAATAGAATAATAATAACTGAAAAGGGGAAGAACTCATCCATGTAAATGAAGCATCAAAACAACTTTTTTCTCTATAACCATAGCAAGATCATCCAGTTTTACCCATAGGTCAATCAAATAAGCAAGTATTATAATTATCTCATTCAATCCAGGTTAGATTTTTTTACTGATGCTCTTATAAAATTAGCATGTGCATGCATGCTAAGTAGATTCAGTGGTGTTGGTCTCTTTGTGACCCTGAAAACAATAGCCTGCCAGGCTCCTCTGTCCATGGGATTCTCCAGACAAGAATATTGGAGTGGGTTGCCATCCCCTCTTCCAGGGGATCTTCTCCACCCAGGGACTGAACCCACATCTCTTATGTCTGCTGCATTGGCAAGCAGGTTCTTTACCACTAGCGTCACCTGGGAAGCCCCCAAATTAGCACATGTTCATATAAAGAAAGAATTCAAAGTGTATAAAATAAAAGCATAGTTTTGCCTTTCTTCACCACCCTGCTCCAAAGTGTAAATACAACTGGTACCTTAGTTCATTTCCTTCCAGGCCTTCTTCTCTGCTCTCTCAAAACATATGTATCTGGTTCTTCTTTTGCAAAACATTAGAATTATACTCCATACTTTTCTGAAAATTAACGTTTACCTTCCTGTTCAGTCAGTTCATATTGGTCTACCCCGTTCTCTTTTAAGGCTACACGGTATTTATAGTATTGATAGACTATCCTTTGTTTGCCTGTTTCTCTGTCGTGAACCATTTAAGTTGTATCCAGTTTTCTACCGTTATAAACAATGCTACAGTAAATATCAGATTTCTATTTCAATCTGCTTTTTAATTTTAACAGGACTATGGAAACTGAAGTCATTACAGAGTTTGGATCTGTCATTCAACAGGATATCACAGATTGATTTGTCTGATTTTCATGACTGCCTGCAACTGGAAAACCTCCATTTAAAGAGCAACAGGATATTCAGAATTCATCCAGAAGCCTTCAAGGACCTAAAAAAATTACAGGTTAGAAAATAAAGTTTATAACATCTCAAATATGTGGACCTACAGGCAACTATATTAGAAGAATATTTTCATTGAAGAGTTTCTACATGCCCAGTAGTACTGGCTACTAATCAAAAAATATAAGTCTATTTTAAGATTCCCCTTAAAAAGTTGAAGTCTCTCTCTTGCCTCAAAACTCCAAGGCCTCAGTAGTAGACATGAATTTTATTTGAACATTAATACTCAGCAGCGAGAATAGGCACATTATTTTTCCTAAGTCAAATTAAACCCAGCTCCAAGCTGTCACTTACCAATTGGCAAGAAAATGAATCTCAGTTATTAGCATGGCTCCCTCCCTAAATTACAAGGTCAGTCAAATATCCCTGGTGTTTGATGCAGTTTGGGATGCTATGGGCCTGTATGGGCCCTTCACCCTTTGGGCCCAGGACCACAGGAATCTCAGAAGGCCAGTGACCCTGGTGCCTCCACACCAAAACTGGACACAAAATAATACAAACAATAATGATACCAACATATACTTGCATCGCACATACCACATGCCACATATGGTTCTAAACATCAGAGCAGTGTGGGGGGACCAGTGTCACACTTTAGAGCCCTGCTGCCTGTCTCTCGGGCACGCTGCAATGCATCTCACCAAGGTCCTGACGTGCTGACAGCTGTGCATGTGAGAACTCCTGGAGCCCTGCTCTAGTTCTGACAGCTCTAGCCCTTTCTCCTCCAAGCCCCTTTCTCCCACCTCCCCTCTTTTAGGAGATACTGTAAAATCTCTCCTCAGTGCACCTTCAGAAATACCAACGTGGCCTGCAGTGTGGCACCCAGAGATGCCTTGTGCTGTGCTTCGTCGCCCAGCCATGTCCGACTCTTTGTGACCCCATGGACTGCAGCCCGCCAGGCTCCTCTGTCCATGGGGATTCTCCAGGCAGGAATACTGGAGCGGGTTGTCATGACCTCCTCCAGGGGATCTTCCGCACCCAGGGGTAGAACCCAGGTCTCCCACATTGCAGGCAGATTCTTTACTGTCTGAGCCACAGGGAAGCCCAGAGATGACTTAAGAGCAGCCTAAGCCCCCGTGCCTGTGACCTGCACCACACACCCCCATTCTTTACACAGACCACCATCATCCAATAAAAACAGTGTGAGCCACATAGGCAGTTTTAGATGTTCTTGGTAACTAGATTTAAGAAGTAAAAATAAGCAGGTAAATTTAACTTTAGTAATATGTTTTGTAACCTAGTATACTCAAATACTGTCTCTTAGAATGGAGTCAATATAAAAATTATTAAAATATTTGGAGTCAGTCCTTTATAAACATAGACTACACATAGAAATTCTCAAGTGGCCAGGATGCCCTACTCCTTTAACATACAAATCTGATTGGCCCCTGCCTGCGCCTCCAGGTTCATTTCAAGCCACACTCCTCTTGCTAACTGCTTTCCTGCCCAGTTTTCACCCCAAGCCCTCCCATCTTGCTAACCCTTTTGCCTGAAAGCATGAACTCTTACTAATCCTTCCAACATCACTTCCTCAAGGAAGCCTTCCTTGGGCCTGAGATTGAATTCATTCCCTTTATACATATTTAATAGGATATGATTTTTCCTTATTGTACATATGGAGTCTGAAATTATTTCATTTTAGGTATGGTTAACTGTTAATGCTTGTGTCCCTATAATCCTTCTACCAGGTGCAGATCTCTTTGAGAACATATGGGTGTGTGTGTTCAGTTGCTAAGTCATGTCCGATTCTTTTGTGACCCCATGCCAGGCTCTTCTGTCTCTGGGATTTCCCAGGCAAGAATACTGGAGTAGGTTGCCATTTCCTTCTCCAGGGGATCTTCCCGGCCCAAGGGTTTGAACCTGTGTCTCCTGCATTGCACACAGATTCTTTACCACTGAGCCACCAGGGAAGCCCCTTTGAGGACATACATTATGTCTATTTTGTTTTCTAGTGCTTAACATCTGTCTAGTACATACCATGTATTTGCGAACTCTTGGTGAATAAACAAAGGAATGAATGGATAGATGATGATCATGCATACGTGTGTAAGTTATCTATTGCTGTATAACAAATTACTGCAAACTTAGCCATCTAAAACTACACACATGTATTTATCTCACCTTCTGTGGATCAACAGTCCAGGCAAGGCTTGGCTGGGGCCTCCGCTGAAAGTGTCTCAAGAGATTGCAGTCAAGATGTTGGCCAAGGCTAGAGTCTCACCTGAAGGCCCAGCTGAGGAATGATTCACTCCAAGCCCACGTGGTTATTGGCAGGATTCAGTTCCACCTGGGCTATCACGCTGAAGGCTCAGTTCCTTCCTGGCTGTCAGCATCAGCCTGCGCTTCTTTCTGTGCCATGTGGGCTTCCAAGCAGCAGGACATGGCATGGCAGCTGGCTTCAGCGCCCAAAGGAGAAAGCCTGCTTGCAAGAACATTACAGTCTCATGGAATGTGATCATGGGAGAGAGGTCTCACTGCTTTCAGCATAGTCTATTTGTTAGAAGCAAAGCAACACAAAGAACAAATATTAAAAGCAGCAAGGGAAAAACAACAAATAACACACAAGGGGATTCCCATAAGGATAACAGCTGACCTTTCAATAGAAACTCTTCAGGCCAGAAGGGAATGGCAGGACATACTTAAAGTAATGAAAGAGGATAACCTACAACCCAGATCACTGTACCCAGCAAGGATCTCATTCAGATATGAAGAATTCAAAAGCTTTACAGACAAGCAAAAGCTGAGAGAATTCAGCACCACCAAACCAGCTCTTCAACAAATGCTAAAGGATCTTCTCTAGACAGGAAACACAGAAAGGTTGTATAAACGGGAACCCCAAACAACAAAGTAAGTGGCAACAGGACCATATTTATCAATAATTACCTTAAATTTAAATGGGTTGAATGCCCCAACCAAAAAACAAAGACTGGCTGAATGGATACAAAAACAAGACCCCTACATATGCTGTCTACAAGAGACCCACCTCAAAATAATGGACACATACAGACTGAAAGTGAAGGGCTGAAAAAAGATATTCCACATAAACGGAGACCAAAAGAAAGCAGGAGTCACAATACTCATATCAGATAAAATAGACTTTGCAATAAAGGCCATGAAAAGAGACAAAGAAGGACACTACATAATGATCAAAGGATCAATCCAAGAAGAAGATATAACAATTATAAATATATATGCACCCAAAATAGGAGCACTGCAATATGTAAGGCAAATGCTAACAAGTATGAAAGGGGAAATTAACAGGAACACAATAATAGTGGGAGACTTTACTCCCACTCACACCTATGGATAGATCAACTAAACAGAAATTTAACAAGGAAACACAAACTTTAAACGACACAATGGACCAGCTAGACCTAATTGATATCTATAGGATATTTCACCCCAAAACAATCACTTTCACCTTTTTCTCAAGTGCACACAGAACCTTCTCCAGAATAGATCACATCCTGGGCCATAAATCTAGCCTTGGTAAATTCAGAAAAATTGAAATCATTCCAGTCATCTTTTCTGACCACAATGCAGTAAGATTAGATCTCAATTACAGGGGAAAAAAACTATTAAAAATTCCAACATATGGAGGCTAAATAACACACTTCTGAATAACCAACAAATCATAGAAGAAATCAAAAAAGAAATCAAAATATGCATAGAAACGAATGAAAATGAAAACACAACAACCCAAAACCTATGGGACATTGTAAAAACAGTGCTAAGGGGAAGGTTCGTAGCAATACAGGCTTACCTCAAGAAACAAGAAAAAAAGTCAAATAAATAACCTAACTCTACACCTAAAGCAACTAGAGAAGGAAGAAATGAAGAACCCCAGGGTAAGTAAAAGGAAAGAACTCTGAAAATTAGGGCAGAAATAAATGCAAAAGAAACAAAAGAGACCATAGCAAAAATCAACAAAGCTAAAAGCTGGTTTTTTGAAAAGATAAATAAAATTGACAGACTGTTAGCCAGACTCATCAAGAAACAAAGGGAGAAGAATCAAATTAACAAAATTAGAAATGAAAATGGAGAGATAACAACAGACAATACAGAAATACAAAGGATCATAAGAGACTACTACCAGCAGCTATATGCCAATAAAATGGACAACTTGGAAAAAATGGACAAATTCTTAGAAAGGTATAACTTTCCAAAACTGAACCGGGAAGAAATAGAAGATCTTAACAGACCCATCACAAGCACGGAAATCAAAACTGTAATCAGAAATCTTCCAGCAAACAAAAGCCCAGGACCAGATGGCTTCACAGCTGAATTCTACCAAAAATTTAGAGAAGAGCTAACACCTATCTTACTCAAACTCTTCCAGAAAATTGCAGAAGAAGGTAAACTTCCAAACTCATTCTATGAGGCCACCATCACCCTAATACCAAAACCAGACAAAGATGCCACAAAAAAAGAAAACTACGGGCCAATATCACTGATGAACATAGATGCAAAAATCCTTAACAAAATTCTAGCAAACAGAATCCAACAACATATTAAAAAAATCATACATCATGGCCAAGTGGGCTTTATCCCAGGAATGCAAGGATTCTTTAATATCCACAAATCAATCAATGTAATACAACACATTAACAAATTGAAAGATAAAAACCATATGATTATCTCAATAGATGCCTTTGACAAAATTCAACATCCATTTATGATATAAACCCTCCAGAAAGCAGGAATAGAAGGAACATACCTCAACATAATAAAAGCTATATATGACAAACCCACAGCAAGCATCACCCTCAATGGTGAAAAATTGAAAGCATTTCCCCTAAAGTCAGGAACAAGGCAAGGGTGCCCACTCTTACCACTACTATTCAACATAGTTTTGGAAGTTTTGGCCACAGCAATCAGAGCAGAAAAAGAAATAAAAGGAATCCAGATAGGAAAAGAAGTAAAACTCTCACTGTTTGCAGATGACATGATCCTCTACATAGAAAACCCTAAAGACTCCACCAGAAAATTACTAGAGCTAATCAGTGAATATAGTAAAGTTGCAGGATATAAAATTAACACACAGAAATCCCTTGCATTCCTATACACTAACAATGAGAAAACAAAGAAATTAAGGAAACAATACCATTCACCATTGCAATGAAAAGAATAAAATACTTAGGAGTATATCTACCTAAAGAAACAAAAGACCTATATATAGAAAACTATAAAACACTGATGAAAGAAATCAAAGAGGACACAAATAGATGGATAAATATACCATGTTCATGGATTGGAAGAATCAATACTGTGAAAATGACTATACTACCCAAAGCAATCTATAGATTCAATGCAATCCCTGTCAAGCTACCAACGGTATTTTTCACAGAACTAGAACAAATAATTTCACAATTTGTATGAAAATACAAAAAACCTCAAATAGCCAAAGCTATTGTCTATCTTGAGAAAGAAGAATGGAACTGGAGGAATCAACCTGCCTGACTTCAGACTCTACTACAAAGTTACAGTCATCAAGACAGTATGGTACTGGCACAGAGACAGAAATATAGATCAATAGAACAAAATAGAAAGCCCAGAGATAAATCCACGCACCTGTCGACACCTTATCTTTGTCAAAGGAGGCAAGAATATACAATGGAGAAAAGACAACCTCTTTAACAAGTGGTGCTGGGAAAACTGGTCAACCACTTGTAAAAGAATGAAACTAGAACACTTTGAACACCATACACAAAAATATACTCAAAATGGATCAAAGATCTAGATGTAAGACCAGAAACTATAAAACTCCTAGAGGAGAACATAGGCAAAACACTCTCCAACATAAATCACAGCAAGATCCTCTAGGACCCACCTCCCAGAATATTGGAAATAAAAGCAAAAATACACAAATGGGACCTAATGAAACTTAAAAGCTTTTGCACAACAAAGGAAACTATAAGCAAGGTGAAAAGACAGCCTTCAGAATGGGAGAAAATAATAGCAAACGAAGCAACAGACAAAGAATTAATCTCAAAAATATACAAGCAACTCCTGCAGCTCAATTCCAGAAAAATAAATGACCCAATCAAAAAATGGGCCAAAGAACTCAACAGACATTTCTCCAAAGAAGACATACAGATGACTAACAAACATATGAAAAGGTGCTCAACATCACTCATTATTAGAGAAATGCAAATAAAAACCACAATGAGGTACCATTTCACGCCAGTCAGGATGGCTGCTATCCAAAAGTCTACAAGCAATAAATGCTGGAGAGGGTGTGGAGAAAAGGGAACCCTCTTACACTGTTGGTGGGAATGCAAACTAGTATAGCCATTATGGAGAACAGTGTGGAGATTCCTTAAAAAAACTGGAAATAGAACTGCCATGTGACCCAGCAATCCCACTTCTGGGCATACACACCGAGGAAACCAGAACTGAAAGAGACACGTGTACCCCAATGTTCATCACAGCACTGTTCATAATAGCCAGGACATGGAAGCAACCTAGATGCCCATCACAGACGAATGGATAAGAAAGCTATGGTACATATACACCATGGAATATTACTCAGCCATTAAAAAGAATTCATTTGAATCAGTTCTAATGAGGTGGATGAAACTGGAGCCTGTTATACAGAGTGAAGTAAGCCAGAAAGATAAAGACCATTACAGTATACTAACACATATATATGGAATTTAGAAAGATGGTAATGATAACCCTGTATGCAAGACAGAAAAAGAGACACAGATGTATAGAACAGACTTTTGGACTCTGTGGGAGAAGGCGAGGGTGGGATGATCTGAGGGAATAGCATTGAGACATGTATATATTATCAATTGTGAAACAGATCGCAAGTCCAGGTTTGATGCATGAGACAAGTGCTCAGGGCTGGTGCACTAGGATGACCCAGAGGGTTGGGATGGGGAGGGAGGTGGGTGGGGGGTTCAGGATAGGGAACACATGTAAATCCATGGCTGATTCATGTCAATGTATGGCAAAAACTGCTACAATATTGTAATTAACCTCCAACTAATATAAATAAAGGAAAAAATAAATAAACTATGTACATTTGTGATATTTTACACAGATTTTGCCTGTATGAAGCATTAACATTTATAGTAAACTTAAAAGATATATTTTCCAAAAAAAAAAAAAAGAAGCAAAGCAGAGGTCTCACCTCTCCCCCTCCAAGGTGAGGCGATGACTCAAAGGATGTGAATGTGGGGAAGGTTTTCTGGGGACCTGTCTGCCATAGTAGTTATCACAGCAGATGAGAAAGTCTACTTAACTTGGCAGCACTCCACAATTCACCACAGAAATGTTGTCAGATTGCCTGGGAACCTCACTTAGTATGTTGTACACTGATGATGATGTGTGTGTGTGAGTGTCCGTCGTTTCAGTCATGTTCGACCCTTTGTGACCCCATGAACTGTAGCCCGCCAGGCTCCTCTGTCCATGAAGATTCTCCAGGCAAGAATACTAGAGTCAGTTGCCATGCCCTCCTCCAGGGGATTTTCCCAACCCAGGGATTGAACTCACATCTCTTGCATCTCCTGCATTGCAGGCAGATTCTTTTACCACTGACCCACCAAGGAAGCCCATGCTGATTATATTTATATATATAATTTCCCATGCCTGTTTTATTTCCTGTGCATTTTTATTGTGCTTATAAATAAAAGTCTTCTGCAGCTCACAGGTAATAGATGCTACAGGCGGACTAAAAAATAAGCCCAAGAATGTTTAAATCATCTGTAATTCTAAATTACCTGAGTTGCCCAGAATTATGCAATTTCTCCTTCTCTCTTATCCCTTCTGCATGTTCAGCAATAACTCTAAAAACTGGTTTGGGGACATGATGAGAATCTTTGGTACCAGAAAGCTGAATATTAAAATGGATGCTGTTTTTTTCCCCCAGATGATATATTTAATACTTGCACTATATTATGTGTCTTCCCATGTGGGAATCTTTTCAGAAGCCAGATAAATTTTTAAAGCATAAATCCATCCTCATGTTTAGATAGAATGAAAATGTTTCATTGGCATTTCAAATTAGCCTTCCTTTTTGCATGCCATTCTTCCTAGCATAGTGATTTGTTACCAACATTACATGCTTCTCCCAATCTCTCTACAATATAATGTACATTCCTTTCAAATGATGGTGAATGGTCACTTCTTTAGCCAAATCGGTCTATTCTGTTTTCATCTTTTCTCAGAAATTACCCCTGCTGAATCATTTTATTAGCTTTCTGTCCTCTTTTCTGTTTTGATTTCAGTTTCATGATTTGTAACATAATAGCTTCTAGGATGAAAAAGCAGATGTGCACAAAGAAGAAAATACCCACCAAAACATTAGGATATTTCACCTGTTGATGAGAAGGGTGTACACAGAAAGCTATTGATCCTAGGCAAGGCCGCAAAGCAAAGTTGTTTTGTGTATGTCTTCCAAATCTCATTTCCTATTTTTGACAACCTTCCTTTAAGAGTTAAGAGGGCTTGGTTACTCAACAATGCAAAGGTCCCCTTCACTGCTGAGTATTGGTTATGGTGTTGTTTGAGTGTTTGAGTCAGCTTTTCTTAAGAATTTATATAACCTAAGATGCCAGTGCTGCTTTTTCCCTGATGTTTATTAAACAATTGACCTTAATTACATTCAGACTTTCTGGTTTTTATCCATGTCCCTCTTTTTACTTTTCAGCAAAGTTTGCATTTATGATTTGCTTTCAAATCCCATGATCCCACCCTGGTGCCTCACGCTCCAGGCCTCCTCTGCCCAGCCCTTCACTTCAGGGCAGTGAGAGCTCAGGCTCCAAGAGGCTGTATTCTGGAATAGAAGGCACCCAGCTGCAGAGGCAGATCAGACTTTAACTCTGCCATTCATTCATTCGTTTGTTCATCCCTCCATTATTTTCTGAGCATGTGGGTACCAAGTTCTAGGACTAGGGACTATGTGGGATATACTGTGACCTTGTCCAGTTTCCTTCTCTGTAAAAAGGGGGAGATGACAAAGCTGTTTGGAGGATCAGAGATAAGGCATGTAAAGCACCCAGTAAAATGCCTGGTACACAACAGCAATGCTCTGTAGACAGCAGCGAGAGCTATACCTAACTCTGCTTCTCCTACCCCATAACTCCACTGCCAGATCCAACTTCAGCAGATCACAGAGCAGATCTGCTCTGTGTTTCTAGAATCACTGAGTCCTTTTTGTTCCCCGCATTCCCTTTTCTTTCATATGAGACTAGGAAAAGCAGTCATTTTGTATATACTGAGTAGCCAAGGATGCAGAGAAATGTACTAGCTTTAAGATAAGGTAGCATCTTACCTTCACACCTGATGTGAAGGGCAGACTCCCTGGAAAAGCCCCTGCTGCTGGGAAAGATAGAAGGCAACAAGAGAAGGGAACAGCAGAGGATAAGGTGGTTATAGCATCATCAACTCAGGGCACAAATTTGAGCAAACTCTGGGAGATAGTGGAAGACAGAGGAACCTGGAGTGCTGTAGTTCATGGGGTCACAAAGAATCAGACACAACTGAGCAACTGAACAACATTTAAAATAATACTTGATGCAAAAGAATCCTCTTTGCTCCTTCTGTTCAACCACAGTTGTTCTTCTGGACTCTATCCTCATCATCCAATACTTTCTGCCACTTTCAAGATTATAGGGCTTCTAGACATTCTAAACCTGGTACCTAATTCCAAATCTTGATAAGAATTGGGAGTCTAGGTTATATCTAGCAGTACAAATCACAACTCTTAGGAAAAAGGGAAGGGAAAGTGATTGGGCTTCTAATAAAGGCTCTGGACTTAAAGATTTCCCACGTATTTAATCTTCAGAACAACCCTGGGAGGTTGACTCATTGAGAGTCAACAATTTGCTGAGTCTCACAGAGTTCTTAGGGGCAGAGCAGAGATTTAAACCCAGTAGTCTCTGACTCTGAAATCAGTGGCTAATTCATATTGCTTCCATAGAGATATAGACCGTATCTGTAACTCATTTGTCTCCAAATGTCTTTATTCACAGACTGTCCTAAATTTTTGTTTTTTTCTTGAGCAGGTGGTAGACCTCAGCAACAACGCGCTGACAGCCATCCTGCCAGTAGTAGTCATGGCCCTAGAACTTCCCCACCTGGAGGCTGACCTGGCTGATAACCCGTGGCAGTGTGACTACAGCCTGGCAGTCTTCCAAAATGTTATTTCTGAGTCCTGGAGGAAAAGGTGGAATGCTGTTTGCAGCGAGTCCTTAGGTAAGTCAGGAGTACCTCTCCTCTCAGAAGTGGTTCCATTTAAACAGAAAAAAAAAAGTACACAAAATGTTTAGTGACATTTGAAACAATGACAGCCACCTCAGGAGCAGGAGTGCATCAGTCATCGTTGGGCTATATCACAGAACAATTGTTGGTACCTGTTTTCCTCAATTCATGAACAATTTTCTTCACATGGTCAGGAAACACTGGATTTGGTCAAAACCAGAAATTTCACCAAGAGAGAATGTTTCTCTACAACCCCCAGATGTCATATTTTTATCCAAAAGAGTAACAAAATAATCAAGGAACTTCTAAAACTTGAACCATACTGATTTAAGATACTTGCTACCCCTCTGAAAATATAACATAAACAAAACACACAAATTTCAAAAGTATATTTTTCTTTGCTTTTTTATCTGTCACTCTCCCAAACTGCTAAAATATGTGACTGGAATTGAATATTCTGGAAAGGTTTTTGTCCCCCACCCACCCCCACTATTAACTATCAGGCTTCTCTGGTGGCTCAGCAGTAAAGAATCCACCTGCCAATGCTGGAGATGTGGGTTTGATCCCTGGGTTGGGAAGATCCCTTGGAGAAGGAAATGGCAGCCCAGTTCAGTATTCTTGCCTGGGAAATCCCATGGACAGAGGAGCCTGGCAACTACAGTCCATGAGGTTGCAAAGAGTCAGACACAACTGAGCACTGTTGTTATGAACTATCTTGGCTAAATCTAAAATCAAACTCCTAACTGGGAAAAAAGAGAGAAATGGATTTCTCTCTCTCTCTCTCTTTTTTTTTTAATGAGTTCTGGCCTCTGCTCTACTCAGGACTGCTATTGAGTAGAGACATGGCCATGCTTAATGGGTTTAGGAGAAATCCATAATGATGAGAGAAGTCTTAATGGTGTCAGCCACACTTGTTTCATCACTCTGTAAAAGCCACACCAGCCTTCCGAGTGTGGAGGGCAGAATGTCAGGAACCAATAGAAAAACCTGAATATTTTTGCTGTTTACCAGCACTGAGGAAGGTGAGGAGATGATATAAAGAACACAGGTGGGGCCAAGGCAGATTTTGCAGGGGGCTGATAGAATGTCCTTACAGATGTGCAGTAAGTAGGTAAGGATGTGGAGAGAGGAGGGGCAATGTGACTGGACCCACAGCCTGGCTTCCTTCCTCCTGTGGGCAGGAGTCAGTCAGGAAGCCTCAGAAACACAGCCTCTGGGCCTTGGAGCCTCAGACCCTTGGAGCCTCAGACCTGAGCCTGAGAGCCTCGTGTAAATGTTCACAGAGCCTTACACACACTGTTGGCATTAGACAGCCAATCAGTCAATCAGCCAGTAAAATTGCTATCATGTAAAACAGATTTTAAATCTAGCTAGATAAGGACTGAGGCTTCCCTGGTGGCTCAGTGGTAAAGAATCTGCCTGCAAGTCAGGAGATGTGGGTTTGATCCTTGGGTCAGGAAGATCCCCTAGAGGAGGGCATGGCAACCCACTCTAGTATTCTTGCCTGGTGAATCTCATGGACAGAGGAGCCTAGCGGGCTACAGTCCATGGGGTTGCAAAGAGTAGGACAGGACTGAAGTGCCTGCACACCCACACAGGGAGATAAAGGACTGAGGACTCGCAGATGCTTTTAAATCACTGGAATCTCATTCCCTTTCTTAGGGAAGAAGGATGCACACGGGTGGACCCTCACAAGCAGAGTGTCCAGAGAGACTCGCCTTCCTCACGCTGACCTGAGTCATATGAAAACCATCACAGGGAGCAGAGCTGAGAGGGCCCCGGAAGTGCGCTATTCCATGCTGGAGAAGGACACTGCAGGCTCCGATGTTGGTGACAGGCCGAGACAGCTGCTAAAACGGGTTAGGAGGGCCGAGGATGTGCACGCTGCTGGCAGAAAGGAAGACTCTTCCCAGGACCTGGTCCTGGCCGTCTGCCTGTCGGTGTTCATCACGTTCTTCGTGGCTTTCTGCCTGGGGGCTTTTGCGAGGCCTTATGTGGACAGACTGTGGCAACAGAGATGCCGGAAAAAAAGTCCAGGTTCAGCGTCAGGGAATGTGTATTCAAACCAGGCCTTCTACGATGAAATCGAAGGTGCGGTAAACCTACAGCAGCCGAGGACGGATCTGCGCCAAACTGTCCACCATCTAAACCTCTATGAGAACCAGGCCCCACGTGCCGCTGTGGTTCCTGCAAGAACAGTGGCACCGAGCAGAAGGGAGGCTGGTGGCCGGCAGGACAGGGAACAACGCAGGGTCCCCACTGGGGCAGAAAGTGGGATGGATAAGGTGCCCCCAAATCACAGTGCAGCCCGGCGCGTTCTCTACGGACTGCCAAACACCCATGATACCCAACACACATCGGCGGGATGGGACCACATCTACAGGAATGATGTTCCTGGAGAAGGCAGCTACGACACTGTGGCCAGGCAAGTTTCCCTCGGTGAGCGTTCAGTGGGCATCCCTGCAGTGTCTGCCGGAATACAGACCAGCCCTGGCACAGACCGTAAGGATTCCAATGAACTAGGCCCACCCCACCCCGAGGAAACGACAGCGCCTCTCTGCCAAAGGCCAGCGCGCACACCGGCGCTGAGCCCTGGGGCAGAGAGCAGAGGGGCTCCCCCACACTTCCCTTCGGAGTTTTCTAAGGAGAACGGGCAGAGCCCAGAGCAGCAGAGCCTCCAGGGTGCCGGTGCCGAGGGACAACCTCCCGCCCACTACGAAGCGGCCGCGCTCAGTGACGCGGGAGACCCGTCCCCACTCGGCGTCCCTCCAGGATGCGGCGGGGACCTGCCAGTGACTCCAGCTTACCAGGAGCCCACGCAGAAGCACACTCCTGACGCTCAGTACGAGGTGGACTCTGACTCCGATTCTGAGGAAGGGTCTTTATTTACTCTGAGTTCAACAAGTTCAGAAGACTGGAGAAATGTGGCGGAAGAGGAGGCACGTGGGGAGCAGAGCTGGAGAGCCGGGGAGCCCCCTGGGGACCGGGTCTCCTGTGAGAGGAGGGACAGTGTCAGGCCATTAGAGAGTGCTGAGAACATCGCCTTCCAGAAGACTCTGAGGAAATGTGAAAATCAGGAAGATCATTTTGGGAAAACTGGCATTTCTGACGCAGACTCTCATTTGTGCGAGACTCATCTGGAAGGTGCCTTTAACGTCAACAAATATGAGGATTCCTTGCCCCAGTCATCAGGCAGCAGTCCGAGCAGTGAGGAGGCCCCAAGCATGTCCATTTACAATTACATCTCAGCTCTTCAACCCAGCGCAGTGGAATGGCAGTACTCACTTAGAGACTTGGAGTTTGCAGATGTGGATGCTTTACCACAAACACCACCGTGCTCTGCCAAAGTTTCCTCAGATCCTGACAGGTGTCTGTCGTGAAGGAGACGCAGATGTTTGTAAAGAACTTTATGTTCAAGGAATAGACACAGCTCAAAACAGTATTTCTTCCAAGGTCACTGCAGGGCAGAACTTGAGAACCTCACAACAAGATTTTGAAGAGGCAACAAGAATGGACACTGACGCAAATGAGGGGTGTGTATGTCCTCTTGGGGACAATGATTCCAGAAAGGTTATAAGTGAAACACCATTTGTGAAGGGGTAGGGGGCCTTTGGAAGATGGTTTCAAGAGCCAGGTACCACTATTACAAGTGCTTCCAGATAAAGCTAGCTCACTGAGCACATAGGAGCACTTCAGTGATAAAGACTGGGGTCAGCACTCAAAGCTGAATCAATGAACTAGATTCTCTAAATTCTTCTCTATGTTTAGTTAATTCTAATATAAAACTGCCATTCACAAGACATGGGTCATTTAGGTAGGGAAGCATTGAGATACCTAAACATCAAAGGTTCCAATTAAATTTTACACTAAAATTTAACACTGATGGTATTGCAGTTAGAAAAAAGGTGATTCCAATTTTTATACTCAAATGCAGACCGAGAGAAACCTGATGGGAGTTAGCTGTCCATGTGAGGACCAGATCTGCTAGGACAAACACAAGGATGTTCAACCTGAAAATCAAAGGGGATTCAAATAACATTTTTAGTGCATATTGAAGCACTTAGATGGAGCTCCTGAGGAGATTTTAATGAATTTTGCACAAAGAACAGCATAGCTTTTTGGAGTTTGATTAGAAAACTACAAAACCGGAGGGATTCAGAGCAATTCTAAATATTTGTTTAAAAAATGTTAATGGAGACTCCATTTTGTAGAACAAAGTGTAAATTAAAAGTTAATTTTCAGGAAGAACATTTATGTTTCTTGTAAAAGAAAAAGATACTCCACCTTCTGTTTGCCTGGTAAATATCTATGCTGTTGTCATTTTTGGCTATGTCTGGCTTGGTCCCAGACCCTCTTGTCTTCTCTGTTTCCTTTCCCTGAGTGAGCTGTTACTTGTCGTGGCTTTTAATTGTTATTTTCTGCTTCTGTAACTCCAGCTCTGAAAGCTTTCTGGAACTTTAAACTCATATCCAGCTGCCTGTTGGATATCCTCATAGGCAGTTCAGTCTAAGCATGTCCAAAGTAAAACGCAGTAGCAGCCCCTAATCCTCTCCATCACCACCCCCAGTCTAATCCTCCATTTCACTATCTGCCCCGTTGCTCCATCCAGGAACCTGGGGGTCTTCCTCTCCTTGCTGCCCACATCTAATTATTTTCATTGAGTACAATCACTTCTAGCCCCTCGATATCTGTCGAGTCTGTTCTACCCTCTCTGTCCACACAGCCCCAGCTCCAGTGCTCACCTTGACACTGCCCCCAGGTCTGTGATGACAGCACACCGACTGGTTTCTTTAGCACTGGTCCGCTGCGCCTTTATCGTTCCCACACTGCGGCCAGGGAGCAGCTCCTGAAACCCAAGAGTGATCACATGCCTCCCATTCTTTGTGGATGCAGTCTTTTCTGTTTTGTTTTTTTTCTTTTTTAATAGCACCTCATAACTCCCTGTCTCCAGACCTTTGTCCACATCACACCTGCCTGCAATGTTCTTTCCAACCCCACCCAACAACCTCACCACCAAATAAACCCCCCCTTTAAGCTCAATAGACCCTACCTGAGTCTCAGCCTTAACTGTCACTTCCTCATGGAAGCCTTCCTGGACCCCTAGACTCATTTGGATTTTCCTGTTGCAAACTCTCATCACACAAGCATTGTCCTTCACAAGGAGAGCTTATTGCAAGTAGTTGAATAATTATTTGTGTGATGGTTGATTTACTGTCTGTCTGCCTCTTCTATACTCTTATCTCCACAAGAACAACAATGTGTCTTGTCTCCTAAAGGTATGACATTTAATAGGTTCTCGATATATGGATTTATTAAATAAATCAATGAAAATGAACTCTTTAGTATTGATCTGGCCTCACTTTCCATCCGACTTTTCATGTGGTATTTATCTCACTGTGCAGTACCTCACTCTGAAATCCACAGTTACAGACACACCAGACTATGTCACCCTTGCCAACTCTGCTCCCCACATTTAGGGGCACATCTGGCCTTTCTGCTAAGTCCACCTCCTCTGCCTGGAAGATGTTTCTGCTGTTTTTGAGACACTGTTTAAGGTCACCTCCCCCAAGAGCCTTTCTCGGCTCATTCCACCCAAGTAGAATGGACCACTTTCTTCCTCCCCCCAGCCCCTGCTATAGTGCTGTGTGCTCTGATGAAAACAAGGCTTCACATGGCTTGACTGAGATCTACTGAAGACTCTTCTATGGGCTGAATGAAGTTCATTACCAGCATAGGGTCTATGAAGCTGAAAATCATCTCAGAGTTTGCAGTTACTTTATAAAGTGAAAAATTACTTTCTATTTCAGCAGCATTGAAGAAAAACAGTATATATGGCCTTGACTATTTTTGTTTGTTTTTGTTCACACCTCCCCCCAAAAAAAGCTTCTGGTAATGCAGCATAAACATTACAGGCATTGCAGTTAAGTAGGTCTGTATCTCAGCAAGTGCTCATAAAAAAATTTTTTAAACCCCTCTCAATATGCCTGCTTGGACAGAGGAGCCTGGAAGGCTACGGTCCCACGGGGTCACAAATGAGCAACTAACAGACAATACACACAAGCTTGGCTAACGTTGCTTGATGTGAGTGAGATTTGAGGCCTGCTACTTCCAGATTTCCAAAATGTCTCACCTTTGGGGTCTGCCCCCAAATTGACTCAAACTTCAGAATTCCTAAGTTCTTTAGATACCCTTTACCCCAGTTTCACTTATTCCAATTATGCCTCTAGTTCTATTATGTCACAAATGACCTTTCAAACATCTCACTTTTCATTAAGATAACATTTTTTAATTTCTTTAGCAGAGTAACTCAAATTTTTATCAGCTTAACAATTCTATGATATTTTCATCTAAGAAAACATTGGGAAAACCCCTGGCATAATTAACCTTTGCATGTTTCTAAGACTACGAAACACATCTTGGACACATGGCTGTACAAACAACATATGAAACATTAAAATGCTTTTCTTAAAAAAGCAACTAGTGCCACACTTACTTGTCTTTTTGGTGTTATTTCAGGTTCAGTAGAGTCATTTTGGTTCAAGTTGACAAAAACTTCCCCTACCCCTCTAGAATGGTTCAAGATGTGAGTCCTCAGGCCTCTCCCCTTCTGTCCTTGGGAAGATTCATCCTGCTCCTTCAGTGGCCATGCAGGGCGAAGCAGAAAACAAAGGAGTAACCGCTGGACCCACCAAACAGCAGGTAGATAGAAGCTAAGAGACACTGCCGTATTTCCAGTTCGTTTAAAGACAAAATCCATTCGACTCAAGGCTACATGTTTTTCAGACCCAAGGGAGATGGAAGTGAGAGGGGGAGAAGGAGTTCCTTTTGTCTATGAGTTTCACTAGAACTAGATTACTATGTCATCAAATAAAAAGTGGCCGGCCACAGACTTACAACAGCAGGTCTTACTAGCAAGTAGCAGGAAAGTGTGCTATCTTTCTGTTGCCTGAAAGTCTTATATTCGTGAGAAATTGAAGGCAAAAACTGTCTAAACATTGTTTCTGCACAAACCAGCAAGTTTATATTTTTCAAATATCCATGTTAATGTTCTACTACTATCTGAAAATCTAGGTGTTGTGAGCAGTGAAAGTGTGACTGAATTCTAAGGCTCTGCAGACTCTATATACTTTAACATACTCAATATAACAAGCATACTTCAGTCACTGTAATGAACAAGGACATCCCAAACCTGGGCACGAAATCTTTCAATCTTTTGTTGGTAGGTATTTTGTCTGCCTTTGTGTGTATATGTGTCTGCAGTCCTGAAGCAATGTGTGGACTTGCACATGATAACATCTTGGCTCGTTTGAATAGATGCAACCCAAATATAACACTTGTTATTGGAAAAGAAAATTCTTATTTTTCTTTGAATGCCGTTACTGACTGTGGCTTTTCATGACTCAATATATTTTTATTAACCATAATTTTTGGTTTTATTTTTAGTTTTCGATACTTAGATTGTTGCAATTTGATCAATCAATCCTCCTTTAGGCTAGTTTCTCCATCTTTCTCCAGAATTTCTAAAGCATCATTACTTTCTGACGATAAATGTTCCAAGTCTGTCTAGAATGTCACCCCAAGAATGGAATCAGCTTCTCTCCAAAGAGACCTGTGGAGAATAAATAGTTCTGGTTTGTCTGCTATAATGTGAAATGTGCCTTAATGAAAAACCTCGTGTTTTATAAAAATACACATTAAAAGTCATGGGGCTTATGGGATAAATAAAGTTGGGGAGAACACTCAAAAGATAAGCAACCTTGTGACTAAAGTGCTAAGAAAAATAATCATTGGTACCTTGGCAATCACCTTGGACCACACATGTAGGCAGTGAGACATGGCTAGAGGCTACCAGAGTATACATTAAAAATTCACATAAACACTGAATGGCAATACTGGTCACTGTTCAGTTAGAGCAGAGCCAGGAGGTTGCTGGGACAATCCAGCTGGAACCAGCTCTGAGCCAGGAACTTCCCAGGCACAGGAGCCAAAAGTGACACAAAGCTGGGGTCCGCCTCTCTGGGCTCCCACAGGGAGCCTGGTGCAGCGGCTCATTTTCAATGTTCACAAAACACAGAGGAATCCTACTCCCAGTACAGCTCTGCGTGGTGGGAGTGTTTTCCTTTCTGCTGAAGGTTGCAATTCTACTCCAGCTCTTCTGGCGCTCCTCACCTAGAAAAATCTGATATGACCAGGCTTGACTTTTAGGTTAGACTGACATCATTCTCTAATCACACTCGAACTAATTCCTATGGCAGAAACCTGCTTTGCGAAGCCATCGATTTCTTCTCTCTGTGTACATGCAGGTATCCTCCCACCTCCTTGAATCTGAGCTGACCTGCACCTGCTTTAACTACCAGAGTGCAGCAGAAGTGACTGTAGGGCTTCCAAGATTGTCATAAGAACTTTTACAGCTTCTTCCTAGGTGCCTTGGAATGCTCACTCTGGATGATGCCAGCCCTCACCTAAGAAATTCAGTTACCCTAAGCCCACCATACTGTAAGGAAGCCCAAGCTAGCCATGTGGAGTGAGAGATACCAAACTAGCTCCCCATTGTTCCAGACATCCCATCCCAGATGTCAGACATTTAAAGATGATGACTTCAGGAAGTTCCCTGGTGGTCTAATTGTTAGGACTCAGCACTTCATTGCCGTGGTTAGGTTTAATCCCTGGTTAAGGAACAGAGATCCTACAAGCTGTGAGGCACAGCCCCCCCCCCCAAAAAAAAAAATGATATACAATAAAGATGATGACTTCAATCATAGCCACATCTGACTGTAACCCTAAGAAGACCCAAAGCAAGAACAACTCAATCAAACCTGTTAACCTCCAGAACTGTGAGAGATAATAGTGATTGTTGTTTTAAGCCATTAAGTTTTAGGGTTATTTTACCACTTTAATGACAGAAAGTGAAGAGGAACTAAAGAGCCTCTTGATGAAGGTGAAAGAGGAGAGTGAAAAAGCTGGCTTAAAACTCACCATTCAAAGATCATGGCATCTGGTCCTATCACTTCATAGCAAAGAGATGGGGAAAATGTGGAAACAGTGTCAGATTTCATTTTCTTTGGCTCCAAAATCAGTGCGGATGATGACTGCAGCCATGAAATTAAAACACACTTGCTCCTTGGAAGAATAGCTATGTCAAACCTAGACAGTGTTTTAAAAAACAGAGACATCACTTTGCTGACAAAGGTGCATATAGTCAAAGCTATGGCTTTTCCAGTAGTCACGTATGGATGTGAGATTTGGACTATAAGGCTGAGCACCGAAGAATTGTTGCTTTCAAACTGTGGTGCTGGAGAAGACTCTCAGAGTCCCTTGGACTGCAAGGAGATCAATTCAGTAAATCCTAAAGGACATCAACGCTGAATATTCATTGGAAGGACTGATGCTGAAGATCCAATACTTCAGCCACCTGATGCAAAGAGCTGACTCATTGGAAAAGACCCTGATGCTAGGAAAAATTGAGGACAAGAGGAGAAGGGAACGACAGAGGATGAGATGGTTGGGTAGCATTACTGACTCAATGGACATGAGTTTGAGGAAACTCAGGGAAATAGTGATGGACAGAGAAGCCTTGTTTGTTGAAGTTCATGGGGTCTCAAAGAGTCGGACATGACTTAGTGACTGAACAACAATAAAGTTTTAGGGTGATATATTATGTAGTTGACCAGAATGTAGAGAAATATACTATACTAGTGTATGAAAATTAAGCACAGGGATGGAGGATAGATTATCTGTCTTGAGTATAGTGTTGGGATAACTGTAGCTGGGCTATTTAGAGGCAGAGTTAGAAAAGATCTCCTTTGTATATATGAGCTCACATGAACAATTTTAAGGTTTAGTTTTACATTTCCTCTGTGCTATACCTGCTAAAAATTTTAGCTTCTATTGGGGCTTCCCTGGTAGCTCAGCTGATAAAGAATCCACCTACAATCGGAATGCAGGAGACCCCAGTTTGATTCCTGGGTTGAGAAGATGCCCTGGAGAAGGGACATGCTACCCACTCCAGGATTCTTGGGTTTCCTTGGTGCCTCAGATGTTAAAGAATCCACCTGCAATGTGGGAGACCTGGGTTCAATCCCTGGATTGGGAAGATCCCCTGGAGGAGGGTATGGCAACCCACTCCAGTATTCTTGCCTGGAGAATTCCATGGACAGAGAAACCTGATGGGCTACAATCCATGGGGTCGCAGAATCTTCCAAACTTTAAGTTCTTCTCTTTCATAACTTACTGAGTCATAGATTTATTTATGAAAGTGAAAGGGTGAATTGCTCGTCGTGTCTGACTCTTTGCAACGCTATGGACTCTGTAGCCCACTAGACTCCTCTGTCCATGAGATTCTCCAGGCAAGAATACTGGAGTGGGTTGCCATTTCCTTTTCCAGAGCACCTTCCTGATCCAGGTATCAAACCCGGGTCTCCTGCATTACAGGCAGATTCTTTACCATCTAAGCCACCAGGGAAACCAGATTTATTTATAACTTAAATGATATAACTACTTATTTTTTATCCTTCCACACAAATTAAGTCTAAAGTGAAAATGTTAATATTAACACAGATAAGAAGACTACTGGATGATTAATAAGGTTTAATATTGCAGTGTTTGGCAGCTATATTTGTAAATATCCCATTACTGATTGCTACTCAAATTCTTTTGCTTTGATTTATTGCGGTTGAAAACATAAATAAATCTTCCTGTTGTGTTTTGGTTTTAAGATTTTTGAAAGTCCTATTTTTACCATGCTACTGTTTCAAATACCAGAAATTATAGTGTACTTTCTAAAACATTAGAAGAACCAGAAACAGCTTTTCATAGGAGAGGAGAAAACACAACTTGTTTTAAATTTATTTATATTTGCAGTCATTAACAAGTACCATTTTCATCTATTACTGTTTCTTACCTGGCATTTTGTGACTTTTCATCTGTTTCATGATAACTGACATCCAAACAAATAAAAGACATTTACATTTCATGTGGTAAAAAAACTTTCATCATAAAGTAATTTGATAACAAGAGAGTTCTGATGGCTTTACCCTGGATGGCTGAGAAACACAGCCAAAAGGAATTATCACCAGAGATACAGACAGTCTCTCTTAAGGAGACTGTCTTAACCCTATTATTTAGCAAATACGCACTGGTAGCAATAGCACCTTCTCTGTCCAACAAAGAGGTATTCTTTGCATATAATGCCCAATTAAACAAACGTACCTTTAGGTGCAAGAGTTTGTTTACAGTTCCTTTTTTTTTTTTTTTTTAGAAAGACTACTGTTTTATTATTATTATTATATTTTTTACTGTGGTGGGTCTTCCTTGCCGGGCATGGACTTTCTCTAGTTGCGACAAGTGGGGGCTACTTCTTGTTGTGGTGCATGGGCTTCTCATTGCAGTGATTTCTCGTGTTTTGGATCAGGAGCTCTAGGGTGCAAGGGCTTCAGTAGTTGCTGGTGTGTGGGCATAGCTGCCCCATGGCATGTGGAATCTTTCCAGACCGGGAATTGAACCAGTGTCTCCTGCATTGGCAGGCGGATTCTTAACCACAGGACCACCAGGAAGCCCTACGTTTCTTTTTAATTAAAATACTTCTTTTCTTAAAGAGACTTAAATTATTTTTATTTCCTATCTTTCTCAAAAGATTAAACACTGCCCTCCAAATGGACTTCCTTGGTGGCTCAGATGGTAAAGCATCTGCCTACAATGTGGGAGACCTGGGTTCAATCCCTGGGTTGGGAAGATCTCCTGGAGAAGGAAATGGCAACCCACTCAAGTATTCTTGCCTGGAAAATCCTCCAAATGTATTGAGACAAACAGCTGGCTGATGAAACTTGATTGCTCAATAGCAGCTTACATGTAGGCCCCAATATTATGTTTGAAATGTAAGTGTGGGACTTTCTGCCATATTTTTACAAGATAGAGGGCTATTGTGGCAGTGCAACCCAGGCCCTGAAAGTTGATCTCCCTTGATATGGTCAGGACACATATGTCAGTAAACAGAGGGCCCGCTGACTTTCTCTGCAGGGTAGCCCAAAAGCAGTAGGATGTGCCCTGGGTGGTATACTGAGTAACAGTCAGTGACTCCAGGCTGTCAGAACAGGTCCTTCTTCCTTCTCTGACAACAAGCTTTGCTCTACTCAGAAGGGCTGGAGATGGCTTTGAAGCTTACTGCGGTTTTACCCATACATTTTATGGCTCCATGAAGGTCCATTCCTTTAGAAAAAAAAAAGAGACCCTGCTTTCAATTCCATCACCAGAACTAGAACAGCAGTCTTCATTCAACCTGTGTCCTATAGCATCTGGAACCCCAAGCTTACTGAGACTAAGGTCATGCTTTATACATAACCCCTACCTCTACCTTCCAGCAATCAAATATTGAACTGAACTTAAGGGAAAAATGGATTTCAAATAATCCTTACTTGGTGAATTATTTCATCAAAATAATTAAACACAGAGTTGATGCTTCAGTTTTAATGAAAAGTAGTCTGGAGTAGCTTATAAACAAGGAGCATTAGCAAGGCCTTGATCAGTTCTGGGTGGAGCAGTTTAACCCATTCAGTCAGTAGCAGATGTAGCCAGGAGTGAACCCATGGATTCCTGCAATTTTTGCTAGGATGTGATGTAGAAATTAGAAATGCTTTTCATATCAAATGTAAAGTTACAAAACGAATACAAATAAAAATACGACTAGATATTTTCCATAAATTATTTGCATTCATATAAAGCCTCCTTTCTGTATATTTAATGCCCTTAATACAGTCTTTCAGGTGGCTCAGTGATAAAGAAACCACCTGCCAAGAGGAGACGTGAGTTCGATCATTGAGCTGGGGAGATCCCCTAGAGAAAGAAATGGCAACCCACATCAGTACTCTGGCTTGGGAAATCCCATGGACAGAGGACCCTGGCAGGCTATAGTCCATGGGGTTGCAAAAGAGTTGGACACAACTTAGCAGATAAACAATGCCCTTAATAACTAACATAAATATTGCAATCATTTCTTATACCCCACTGATTTGAAAGCTTGTTTTTCCATTCAAATGCAATGTTTTGACTGGTTAAATAGTAGTTACCTGAATACACCAGTGGAAAACCTAGAGTTGTATTTACTTTCATTGACTATTTTTAAGATTCACTAATTATTAATATTTGCCATATTTATTTTTTCTCTCATACACTTGTGTACACATATATACTAAAAACATATATATGTATTTATATATTATACAATTATGTATTTAATATATACTATTTATTATTATATATACACAAATGTATATACACACATTCCAGAAATGTGGGTGAATAATATCACAAATATCTTCAATATGACAAAAAAGTAAAACAGTATTATCTATGATTCCAGACTCTATGGACATCTTGTAGATACCAAAATCATTATAACTACATTTTTGTCTTGCCTCTGCATCAATTTATTAATGTAGGTCACATTCAGAATGCCATCCCTCAGCAAGGGGAATGAATTTCTGATGGCAAATGATGAAAAATAATGTTGATAATCATGCAGGGAATAAATGCGCTTCCCCTCCTTTATCTTTCTTTCTTTTTTTAAGCTTTGTCATTTCATTCTTTCTTATAGCTGGTGTAGGTAACTGACCTGACTGGGGAAACTCTGTTCCAACTTGGAGCAGTTTCCAGGAGAATAACGGGTCAGAGATGGCAGAGCCCACCATTGATTCTAACCTTCTCCTGTAGCGGAAGAGACTGAAGCAACAGATGAGTAAACTGCTGCCCCCAAGGTCACCCAGTGGGTCCTTGTTCCCAACCAGAATTCACTCTGGACATCCCCCGCCAGTGAGGATGATCCTTATCCTTGCCTCTCTCGCTGGCTGGCTGACAGGGAGGCCCTGCCACCCAGGAGATGTAGAAAACATTCTCTTCAGGATGTCGCAGTATCTTCCAGGTGTTTCTTCCCAAGAAGATGCCACACCCGGCATCCTCTCTGCCCCATGCTCGGGGCTATGGGTGGTACCCAGGCTGTTGCAGCCCTGTCCTCACCTTCCTGCATTCTGGGATGGGCTCCACGGAGCTGTCTTCAAGGGTCAAGGCTTCCCTCTTCTCCCATCGCTCCCTCCGGATCCAGGTGAGCCCTGAGGTTCTCCCTCTGGGGGTGAACCCCCACTCTGCCCTTCCTACCCTGCTCCGTCCCTCAGGTGAGCTGGCTGTACTTGGCAGCTAGGACCCTACGGGCGGTAGCAGCTAAAACGGCCAACTTTTTAAAAAATCTCAAACAGCTGGAGTGTGTTTGTTTGGTCTGGAGTTATTCCTGCTACAGACAGCCGCCACCCAGCTGGCAGAGGCCATTTGCTCTGAGAGCAGCCTCCCTGCCTCCTGCCAGCCCCACGTTAGCTGCACACACCAATTTTTTTTTCTTCTATTTTTTTAATGAAATGTAGTTGATTTACAATGTTGTGCTAATTTCTGCAAAATGACTCACTTAAACACATATACACATTCTTTTTTAATCTTCTTTTCCCTTATGGTCTATCCAGGAGATTGGGTATAGTTCCTTGCTGTTTATCCACTCTAAGTGTAATAGTTTGTATCTGCCAACCACAAACTCCCAGTCTGTGTCTCTCCCTTCCCCACTGCCGCTGGGCAGCCTCAAGTCTGTTTTCTATATGTGTGCACATGTTTCTGTTTTGTAGACAGGTTCATTTGTGCCATATTTTAGATTCCACACATAAAAGATATCATATGGATGAGGTATTTGTCTCTTTAACTAAGGTTGCCACGTTTAGCAAATAAAAATACAGGATGCCCAGCTGAATTTGCCTTTAAGCTAAACAACAAATGTTCTCCAACTATGTAGGTATGTCTCATGCAATATTTGAGACTTATTTATACTAAGATATGATTTGTTATTTAGCTGAAATTTAGATCCAACTGGGTGACCTGTGTTTTACCTGGCAACCTTATTTTCATATTGAAATAAAAGAAGCTGAAAAATCTTCTGCAAGGTCCTGAAAGGATCTGCAGCTCCAGCAAGGGTGTGAGGCAGTGCACACTGGTGAGCTATGTTTGCTGCCACGAGGCAGTGATTAGATGTCTGGTATGTCCTCCGTGGGGCATTATGCACATGCCACCCATGCTTGCAAAACTGCCTCCTCAAAGCTAGACAGTGCTCTACAAGTAGTAAAAATGGAAATTCACTCACACCCAAATCCAGAGGGCAGAAAACCCAGAACAAGTTCTGCCCACAGTTGCCAAGGGAAAAAACAAAATAAACCATGACAAAGCCAAATAGTTGCAAAAGCATTCCCTTACACAGAAGCAAAGAGTTACTTGTAGGGAGAGTGGGTTTGTAAACTCTTGCCGTTTCCATAGGAGCCACTCCTAAGATCTTCCCATTCTGTAAACCCTGCCACTAGCAGTCACCCCAAATAGTCCACCAACTCCCTGTCCTCCTGACTTCAAATCGTATCAGCTTTTACTTTGGCTGACTCAGCAGCCTGGAATGACTCACTTTCTGTTAAATCAGTGACACATTTAAAATCCCCTAAGTATTTATGGTATTTATGGCAGGCCGACTTTGGCTCCCTAAATTGTACATGCACAGATGTGGAAATGTGCTTAAATTTACCTCTCCATTCAAGGGAAAGCCTCTTGTGTGCAAAATGCCATGAGGGCCATCCCAGGGGCCGGGGCTGGGGTGATGGGATGAGAAGCTGGGCAGGTAGGAGTATGAATATTCTGTCCATATTGTGAAGTGACTTATGGGTGTATGCCAGACGAGTGTCAATGTATTGTTTAAATCACTTCTCTAAATAATAGGTGTTAAATTGAATTCAAAAGTGCTAAATGTGATGGGCTCTGGTCCTACGTGGTCATTAGAGGAAAAATCATTTTACAGATTAACAAACAAGATTCGATTTACATTTAGCGATGAAGGTCCAACCATGCAGCCCAGCCTAAACCTAGAGATGGCAGCACCTGGGGATTTTGTCTTCAAGCACGTGATGTTACAAACTGCAATATGTGAGTGAAACTCAACCCAAGGAAGCTGTGCTGGGGCTCATTTCCCTGTACATGACGGTCACCACTAAACCACATGAAGGGGTTCTTTTTAAAAAAGGGAATCCTGACCCAGCCGTGAAGGTATGCAGTTTGCTCTTTTGTTCTTCCCCATTGAAACACAGCTGGGACTTGCACAGTTTTCACGGGGTGGCCAGATCACGTCATTGTCCTGTAGTTGTTGTTGTGTTAGTCACTCATTCATGTCCGACTCTGCCACCCTGTAGCCTGTAACCCTCCAGGCTCCTCTGCGCATGGGATTCTCCAGGTAAGAATACTGGAGTGGGTTGCCATTTCCTTCTCCAGACTTAGTGGAGTAAGTTCCTGGAAAAGGAACAGTGCCCAGGGTCAGGAGTGAAGCCAGTCTCTGTCTTCTAAGTTTGCTATTAGCAGAGTTTCTCCAAGTGAGATCCCAGAACCACAATGTCCGGACACTCTAGGACAGCAGTTCTCAAATCCTCACTGTGCAAACAAATCACAGAATCACGAGAGACCTGGTTAAGATGCAGAGGCTTCAGGAACTCTGCATTTCTAACTTTGCCCAGGAGATAGATAAACACCACACTTTCGGCAGAAGGACCTCAGGATCGTCCTGTAGAAAGCCTTCCAAGTGGGTTCCCTACTTGGCCCACATCCCTACTTGTGTCATCTACGCTGGCCAACCCTCACCGGGCTACTCTCCTTTCACTGCTTCAGCCACACTGGCCACTCTCTGCTCCCAGAACACGCAGGGCCTCTTCCCACTGCAGGAATGCGCACTCTGCAGTGCCTTTGTGTGGAGTGTTCCCACCAGGGCTTCTTATTGTCATCAAGATCTTAGCTCAGATCTCACCTCCACAGATAGGTGTTCCCATCTTATCCTATCTAAAGTACCACACCCCACCCGAAGCATTCTTTCTCACATTCATACCTCCTAAAATTATCTACAAAATCATTGCTTATTTAAATATTTCCTTCTGTATTATCTCTCTTCTCAATAAGAACAAAAATCATTTTTGTCTTGGTCACTAGAGCACCCCCCTGGACAGGGGACAGTGCCTGGCACACAGTAAGTGCTCAAGAAACATTTTTGACTGAGGAGGATTTATTTATTTATTTATTAACTGCAAATAAATTTCAACTAAAGTGCAAAAAAGTGCTTTTCAGCATACTTCTGTTAGAAAAGACACACATGTTAGTGATGGGAAGGTAGTCTCAAGACTGTTCACTTTCCAGAACTCACTAAAGAGGAATGCACTTAATCCCTTTTACTAACTTTATGTGATCTCTTGGGAAGCATTGTCATGATCAAGAAAATTTTAAAAGAAGAAAAATGTTAACTATTCCTGACTTTCAGTCTAACTTTCCCTTCACTTAGAACATTTTCATACAATTTCAATAGAAAGGGTGACCAAGTACTGTTTCTCTGACAGTCTTCATCATTGGAAGAGGGCTGTTTGGATCTAGCTTTTAGATGCTTTGGTAAGTGGAAATCCACTTGTAGATGTATTTTAAAAGGGGTTGGGTAAAGATTCCTGGGATTTCGAGGTCCCTGGCAGTATCTACCCGCATCTCTCTTGAGTCTGACATACCTTCCTCAGCCTCGTTCATGCTTTTACCCAAGCCTTGAACTTGCCCTGCCTTCCCAGGACCCCGCCTGTATTTCTACATGACCCGTGTGCCTAATGCAGCCATGCTTCAGTGGGAGTCTTTTATTATAGTTCGCCATCAGTCCCATCAGGGAGGACGTGTTGAGCTCCTCCTCAAGGGCCAGGGGCAGATTTCTATAATCCTCCTTGGGTCTCGGCGTCTCAGTCTACAAACCTGGCGCAGTGAGGACAGCCAGCAACCAAGGGCCTCCCTATATCTAACTGTGAGATCTTTCATCTGTCTGCTTACCTGGAAAAATCTTTTCAAGGAAGTATGTATAACCCTGGCATAAAAAAATTATCTTAAAAACTTTAGAAGTAGGGATAGTGAATAATTCATCTTCATCCCACTGCTCTCCTGGAGCTCATATCAAATCACAAACCAGATTGTCTGCAGCCAGGAAGTCAACAAACAGCTCATTGTTTCCAGAAACCTGTAGCCACTGAAACCCTGTACACCTGTCCAAATGTGTAACCTTTGCACGCATTCAGGCTCCACAGTAGCCACTGATCGATCCAGTGATTGAAGAAAACCGACTGAAGTTTTCTACAACGAGAAAAGCCATCAATGCTCCCAATCGCTCCCTCCTCCAAGCTCACCAGGTGCTCACAGGAAGGCTGGGGTTGGGGTGGTGACAGTGATTGGGCTCATGACCAAGCTTCGGGATCACCTGCTCTTTATCTTCAGGGAGAGGCTGCCTTGTCCCTCGGGCTGCTCCTTGCACGCACAGCCCTGAGACGTGGCCTGGGGAAGGGGCTGAGAGCTGGGGCTCCTGGCACTCCCAGTGGGAACGTGCTGGCACCTGCATGGTGGATCACCTCTCCCAATAAGGCCAGGAACCAGTCCTGGAGGCCCCGCCCAAAGGGTTCTTCCACGGAACCAGGCCTAGGCCACGGGCCTGCTGTTGAGCAGGAGGATGTGAAAGAGTGGAGGTGAAAGGTCAGAACTGCCCCTCTGGCCCCGAGGAACTGTAGGTGGTGATAAGACAGGAAACAGGAGGGGAGGAGTGAGATAAAGAGGAAGGGAGTTGGGGACGAGATAAGCGGATGCTGAGGGCGTCAGTGAGGACTCTGGGAGGGGGTCCCTCAGATCCTACCCCCTCCCACACACCTGGGGCTGCCTGAGCCCAGGCACCTCAGCCATGCAGCAAGGCCAGGAGGTAGGTGCTGGAAGCTAGCTTTCCAGAGCTGCTCTCTGTACCGCTGTGGTGTGGTTCAGACCAGGCACTCCTGCAAGGGCCCAGAAGGGGGTGCCCTGGACAAACGTGCCCCTCTGGACTGCTTTGGCCATGTGCTCCTGGTCCAGCCGTGCCGGACCCTTCCCATCCTTTGCCCAAAGCCGGCAGCACGCGCCCACCTGTAAGTCTGTGTCTTCACCCGTGGAATAGGGGTAAGAGTAGTGCCGACCCCACAGGCTTATAAAACTTCTTCGTGCCTTGGTTTCATCATTTGCAACGTGAAGATAATACTACCATCTATTTCAAATGATTGAGCTAAGAATTAAATGATTCAACATTGTAAAACACTGAAACTATGTCTGGTACCAATAAGTGCCATACAAATGTTTATTGTCATTGTTATTCTACTTCCAAGTTAGATTTGTTTCATGAACGTTCCTGTGTGAAACTTAGGAAAATTTCATTTCTCTTAGGAAATAAATATATTCCAGGGTCACAGAATCATAGCCTTTCAGAGCTGGAGTGAATTTTTAAAAATTAATCGATCCCCACCCTTTTGTATTTTATTTTATTTTATTTTGTTTGTTTGTTTGTTTTTCTGACTTTTTTTCATTTATTTTTATTAGTTGGAGGCTAATTACAATATTGTAGCAGTTTTTGCCATACATTGACATGAATCAGCCATGGATTTACATGTGTTCCCCATCCTGATCTCCCCCCTTTTGTATTTTAAATGATAAAAGTCATCTCAGTGTAACACAGCCAAGGTGAGTTGGCCCATAATGCAGAGGCCAGAGCAGAACCCAGTTCAGAGCTCTTTCCAACACACCACTCCCTGTCTGTGCTTATCAAACCAAGCACCACGTGTCACGGGCCCCAAGCAAGTCAGAGCCTTTATTGCCACAGTCAAGCTTGGGTCCAGAGAGCAACACAGAAGCATAAAAGAAGAATTTGGGAATCACTCTCCAACACCACCACCACCTCACTGTCTTTGAGATACCTCTAGAAACCTGATCCCCTAATCCTATTAATAGAACCTCTAGAGCTATTGCTGAGTCCCCTCTGAGCTCCACCCACCACAGCTTTCAGTGGAATTCCAGGGATTCAACAGGAAAGTTCTTCCAGTTCTTCAAAAATGAGCTGTGTTTATGCTACCTCTTAATTGTCCCTAAAATGTCTCTTGCCCTGGGGAGAGTTTATGAAACTTTCTTCTAAGGTCAAAGCACTATTCTCTTTCAGCAGCTGGATGTTAATTGGTCATTGATCTTTGAACTATGCTTTTTCAGACTGCTGCACTGAGAAAAATGAATAACATTCGTCTTTTGGAGTGCTTTCAGCAAAAAAACCTCTCTCAGGCATCCTTTCTCTCGTTTGCCACTACCACCTGCCACTACCACCCTTCTCTAGGAGGGCCCTTTTTACACTCCTGGGTGATTTATCACAAGGTGCTCTAGTGCACTGGTGAGGAGGACAGCTTTAGAGTGAGACCTGGGTTTGAGCTGACTCTGCTGTTAGTATGAAGGGAATTTCTTTGGGGGGATTTCTTAAGTCCTTTTAGCACAGATGCAATGGTGATGACTTCGGCTCCAGTCTGCACACAGAGCAAACTTTTTGCCTCTCTTCTCAGATGGGGCGTACCGCCACCCCCAGTGCAGGAGGATTCTCATGTTTAAACTGTGATGGTCGTCTCTGATGGAAGATGTTGCCTACCACCGAGTCTTCATGGATGCTCTCCAGACTTTTTGCTGCTTTTTCTATTTCCTGTTTGGCTTTCAGCTTTTCTTGTCTGTCAATATCATCACCTCCCAATGGAAGAAGGGAAAGTAGGAAAGACGTGCCCAGGAGATGCCAAAAGGCTATTAAGCATGATTGTATACCAAAGCTAACTTTTCCCTAAACTAACCAGTCATTTATCTGGTTTGCTGGCTTAAAGAAAATCTGCTTTGTGATTTTCTCTGAGCTCCAACAGAGTGGAAGAAGGAAGATTACGTGTTGTCCTTACTTTTAGACTCTGCAAAGTTACTCGCTTATGCCAAGGCTCTGCACACTTCCTTGAAAAGAGAGAAGGGAGAGGTGTTTTTCCACCTGTTCCTTCCAACTTACTCTTTCTGCCCGCATCCTCACCACAGCTTACCTGGCTCTTCCATGATTTTCCAGTTGGCCAGCTCCTGACCATCCCTCCTCCTGATTCTCCCTAAACCCATACACCTGATCTGAGCCACTTTGTTTTCCATAGCGAATTTGTTCCAGATACAAACAAATTTCCTCCCTCCTCAGTTCAGTGAAGCAGAGTTTGGAAATTTTTTGAAAGACCTTTATTAAGAACCTAATGGGCAAACTAGTATTGAGCTGGTATTCACCACTGTGATCCAACTGGTTATAAAGTCACTTAAATATTGCAAATGACATGATCTTATAGAGAGAGCCCTAAAGACTCCACTAAAAGCTAGAAATGATCAACAAATTCAGTAAAGTTGCAAGATGCAGAATCAATATACAAGAAGCAGTAGCATTTCTATAAACTAACAACAAACTATCCAAGAAAGAACTTTTTAAAAAATCTCATTTATAATGAGTTCAAAACCAGTAAAATATTTAGGAATAAATTTAATAAAAAGGTAAAATATCTGTACACTGAAAACTATAAAACATTGATGAAAGAAATTGAAGAAGACACAAGTAAATGGTAAAAGATTCCATGTTCTTAAATTACAAAAGTTAATATTATTAAAATATCTATATTACCCAAAGAAATATATATATTCAATGTAATCTCTATCACAATTCTAATGACATTTTTCACAGAAATAGAAAAAAAAATCCTAAAATGTATGTGGAACCACAAAAGACCCCAAATAGCCAAATCAATCTTAAAGCAAGAACAAAACTAGAGGCATCACACTTTCTGATTTCAAAATACACTACAAAGCTATAGTGAATCAAAACAGCATGGTAATAGCATTAAAAACAGACATATAGACCAATGGAACACAATAGAGATTCTAGAAATAAATCTATGCATTTTCAGGCAATTGATTGTTGGCAAAGTTCTGAGAATACACACAGGAAAAGAATAATCTCTTCAATATACACTGTTGAGAAAACTGGATAGCCACATATGGAAGAATAAAACTAGACCCTTATCTCATACCATATAAAAAAATCAACTCAAAATGGATTAAAGACTTAAATATACCTGAAACTCTAAAATTATTAGATGAAAACATAGGTGAGAAGCTTCTTGAGTTGATCTGGACAATTATTTTTTTGGATATGACACCAAAAATCATAGGCAACAGAAAAAAAAAACAGACAAATGGGATTCCATCAAGCTAAAGAGCTTTTGCATAGCAAAGGAAACAATCAGCAGAATAAATAGACAACATGAAACAGGAAAAAATATTTGCAAACTATACTTCTGGTAAGGGGCTAATATTGAAAATAAACAAGGAATTCAAACTACTCAATAACAAGAAAAAATAACTCTATTAAAAATTAGACCATATGATTATCTCAATAGGTGCAGAGAAAGCTTTTGACAAAACTCAACATCCATTTATGATAAAAACCCTCCAGAAAGCAGGCATAGAAGGAACATACCTCGACATAATAAAAACCATATGTGATAAACCCACAGCAAACATCCTCAATGGTGAAAAATTGAAAGCATTTCCCCTAAAGTCAGGAACAAGATAAGGATGCCCACTCTCACCACTACTATTCAACATAGTTTGGAAGTTTTAGCCCCAGCAATCAGAGAAGAAAAAGAAATAAAAGGAATCCAGATTGGAAGAGAAGAAGTAAAACTCACACAGTTTGCAGATGACATGATCCTTTACATAGAAAACCCTAAAGACTCCACCAGAAAATTACTAGAGCTAATCAATGAATATAGTAAAGTTGCAGGATATAAAATTAACACACAGAAATCCCTTGCATTCCTATACACTAAACAATAAGAAAACAGAAAGAGAAATTAAGGAAACAATTTCATTCACCATTGCAATGAAAAGAATAAAATACTTAGGAATAAAGCTACCTAAAGAAACAAAAGACCTATATATAGAAAACTATTAAACACTGATGAAAGAAATCAAAGATGACACAAATAGATGGAGAAATATACCATGTTCATGGATTGGAAGAATCAATATTGTGAAAATGACTATACTACCCAAAGCAATCTATAGATTCAATGCAATCCCTATCAAGCTACCAATGGTATTTTACAGGGAACTAGAGCAAATAATTTCACAATTTGTATGGAAATAAAAAAAACCTCGAATAGCCAAAGCAATCTTGAGAAAGAAGAATGGAACTGGAGGAATCAACCTGCCTAACTTCAAGCTCTACTGCAAAGTTATAATCATCAAGACAGTATGGTACTGGCACAAAGACAGAAATATAGATCAGTGGAACAAAATAGAAAACCCAGAGATAAATCCATGCACCTATGGACACCTTATCTTCGACAAAGGAGGTAAGAATATACAATAGAGAAAAGACAACCTCTTTAACAAGTGGTGCTGGGAAAACTGGTCAACCACTTGTAAAAGAATGAAACTAGAACACTTTGAACACCATACACAAAAATAAACTCAAAATGGATCAAAGATCTAGATGTAAGACCAGAAACTATAAAACTCCTAGAGGAGAACATAGGCAAAACACTCTCTGACAAAAATCGTGGCAGGATCCTCTATGACCCACCTCCAAGAATATTGGAAATAAAAGCAAAAATACACCAATGGGACCTAATTAAACTTAAAACCTTTTGCACAATGAAGGAAACTATAAGCAAGGTGAAAAGACAGCCTTCAAAGTGGGAGAAAATAATAGCAAATGAAGCAACTGACAAAGAATTAATCTCAAAAATATACAAGCAACTCCTGAAGCTCAATTCCAGAAAAATAAGCGACCCAATCAAAAATAGGCCAAAGAACTAAACTCACATTTCTCCAAAGAAGACATACAGATGGCTAACAAACACACAAACAACATCACTCATTATCAGAGAAATGCAAATCAAAACCACAATGAAGTACCATCTCATGCTGGTCAGAATGGCTGCTATCAAAAAGTCTACAAACAATAAATGTTGGAGAGGGTGTGGAGAAATAGGAACCCTCTTACACTGTTGGTGGGAATGCAAACTAGTACAGCCACTATGGAGAACAGTGTGGAGATTCCTTAAAAAACTGAAAATAGAACTGCCTTTCGACCCAGCAATCCCACTGCTGGGCATACACACCAAGGAAACCAGATCTGAAAGAGACACGTGTACTCCAATGTTCATCACAGCACTGTTTACAATAGCCAGGACATGGAAGCAACCTAGATGTCCATTGGCAGACAAATGGATAAGAAAGCTGTGGTACATACACACAATGGAATATTACTCAGCTATTAAAGGGAATGCATTTGAATCAGTTCTAATGAGGTGGATGAAACTGGAGCCTATTATATAGAGTTAAGTAAGTCAGAAAGAAAAACACCAATACGGTATATTAACACATATATATGGAATTTAGAAACATGGTAACCACGACCCTATATGTGAGATAGCAAAAGAGGCACAGATGTAAAGAACAAACTTTTGGACTCTATGGGAGAAGAAAGCGAGGGTGGAACGATTTGAGAGAACAGCAGTGAAACATGTATATTATCATATGTGAAATAGATTGCCAGTCCAGGTTCAATGCATGAGAGGGTGCTCAGGGCTGGTGCACTAGGATGACCCTGAGGGATGGGGTGGGGAGGGAGGTGGGAGGGGGGTTCAGGATGGGGAACACATGTACACCCATGGCTGATTCCTGTGAATGTATGGCAAAAACCACCACAATATTGTATAGTAATTAGTCTCCAATTAAAATAAATTTTTAAAAAAGGAGGCAAAGGACCTAAAAAGGATATTTCACAAAAGAAGACATACATTAAAAAATACATTAGAAAAATACAAACCAAAAACCACAATAAGTTGTAACTTCCATCTGTTAGAATAGCTATTTTCAAAAGACAAGTTTTGGATGCAGAGAAAGGGGAACACATATACACTGTTGGTAGGAATGTAAATTGGTACAATCATTATGGAAAACAGTATGGCGGTTCCTCAAAAAATTAAAATTGAACGACCTGTTATTGACAGGAAAAAAATGCACAATATGAGAGTCATAAGTAAAGTTTATTTGGGCATAAAATGAAGACTATAGCCCAGAAGACAGCATTTCAGATAGCTCTGAGAAACTGCTGCCAAGAGGTAGACGAGAGGTCAGTATTATATACGATTTTAGTGTAGGGGGTTATATGCAGTAAAACATACATTTTGGTAGAGGCTTGCTGCTAGTCATGAAGAGCAGAGGTCATCATTAATGATTTTAGTGCTTTTCTAGACAGGAGGAGTTGCAAGAATTGGGCTCATAAAATTGTCTCCTAAAAATATCTAACCATCCGAAGGTTTGTTCTGCTGTTTTTTTCCCAGAGAACACATTCCTGATCTCCACCCTGAATACCTTTCAGGGTGTATTGAGGATTAGCAGTACGGCAGTTTGTGGCTTAATCCCTGCAGAGGCAGATTGCTTTGCGACCCTATGGACTGTAGTCCACCAGGCTCCTCTGTCCATGGGATTTCCCAGGCAAGAATACTGGGATGGGTTGCCATTTCCTTCTCCAGAGGACTTTCCCGATCCAGGGATCAAACCCACATCTTCTGCATTGGTAGAGGCAGATGGCAAGGGCCAATTTTTAGGTGGCACTATGATCCAGAAGTACAACTTCTTGGTATATTTCCAAAGGAAATGAAATCGAGTCTTGAAGAGATATCTGCACTCCCATGTTTCCTGCAGCATTATTCACAATAGCCAAGATATAGAATCAACCTAAGTGTCCTTCAATGGATGAATGAATAAAGAAAATGTGGTGTATGTATACACAGAGGAATATGATTAGGATTTAAAAAAGAAGGAAATCCTATCTTTTGTGACGACAGAGATGAACCTAGAGGACATTATGTTAAGGGAAATAAACAAGGCACAGAAAGACAAATGCTGCATGATCTCACCTATATGTGGAATCTAAAAAAGTCAAACTTAGAAGCAGAGTAGAATGGTGGTTGCCAGGGATTGGGGGTAGAGAAAATGAGGTGATGTTTGTAAAAGGGTACAAAGCTTCAATTCTGCAGGTTGGATAAATAAACTATGGAGATCTAATGTATAGCATGGGCTTCTCTAGTGGCTCAGCTGTAAAGAATCCACCTGCAATGCAGGAGGCTGAGGTTCGATCCCTGGGTCGGGAAGATGCCTGGAGAAGGAAATGGCAACCCACTTCAGTATTCCTGAGGTTGTAAAAGAGTCAGAGACCACTTAGCAATTAAACAACAACAAATATATAGCATATAGCAAATATATAGATTACTTATGGTGACCATAAATAACAATTGTATACTTGAAATCTGGTCAGGCAACATGTTCTCATCACACACACACACAAATAGTTACTATGTGAAGCAATGGGTATGTTGAATTAACCAAGGTTATCATTTCACAATGTATCCATATATCAAAACATCATTGTATGCTGTAAATATTTATAATTTTTATTTGTCAATTACACCTTAATAAAGCTAGGGGGTGAGGATAGGAGATTAAAACACTGGTATTCATTCGGCAGCTTCCCCAAGATTCCTGAAAGTGAAAGTCATTCAGTTGTGTCCTACTCTTTGTGAGCCTATGGACTTCAGCCCACCAGGCTCCTCTATCCATGGAATTCTCCAGGCCAGAATACTGGAGTGGGCAGCCATTCCTTTCTCGAGGGCATCTTCCCGACCCAGGGATCGCGCCCGTGTCTCCCACATTGCCGGCGGATTCTTTACCATCTGAGCCAGCAGGGCAGTCCCAGCAACAAAGGTATTGTTGTTGTTCAGTCTCTAAGTTGTGGCCCACTCTTTGCAACACTATGGACTGCAGCACACCAGACCCCTCTATCATTCACTGTGATAGAGTGAATGATAAAATTTGTTCAAATTCATATCCATTGAGCCAGTGATGCTATCTAACCATCTCATACTTCCACCCCCTTCTCCCTTTGCCTTCAATCTTTCCCAGTATCAGGATCTTTTTCAAGCAGTTGGCTCTTTGCATCAGGTCGCCAAAGCACTGGAGCTTCAGATTCAGCAAGTCCTTGTAATGAATAGTCAGGGTTGATTTGATCCTGCTGTATAAGCAAAGGCAGAGCACCCACTAGAGCAGCAGGGGGCGCTCCAGATCCCTGCCCCGACACAGCCCCATTCCACTGATTAATGCTTGGTCCTTAAAATAGTCGCCTGTTACCCCACGCTAAGGGGAATAAATAAGATCACACATTTCCAGAGTTAGATTCCTCATCTGAAATTGAGTGGCCAGAGACCGGCAGGCTCCCACTGCCTAGAGGACATAGCCAAGCTCCTCCTAGAACCCTGCCCTGTCCCAGGTAAACTGCCTGTTAGTTGAGACCAAGGACATTTCATTGTTCCTTCTGTTTCTCACCTAGAACCTGGGCTCCCTCCTAGAAGCATGAGGGCTCCTGGCCCAGGGATCCCCAAAGAGCCACTGAGGATCAGTGTCCAACTGAGACGAGGTTTTTCCAGCCTGCTGAGACATGAGTGAAGCAAGAGACACACCCATGTAGAGAAGGGTTTGTCTTTTTTTTGAAGAGGAGAACGATGGTTTCTTTTATTTTTTCATTTTTAACTGTTATGAAGTACATAACATATAAAACTTTCCATCTTTAACATTTTTAAGTCTACAGCTCGGTAGTGTCAAGTGTATTCACGTTATTATGCAGAACTTTCTCAGTGTGCAAAACTGCCACTCTGTGCCTGATAAGTAACTCCCAGATTCCCCTCTCCTTCATCCCTGGCAACCACCATTCTATTTTCTCTAAAAGCTTGATAACACGAGTCCCCAATATAAGTGGAATCATACAGGATTTGTCTTTTTGTGACTGGCTTATTTCACTTAGCATAATGTCCTCAAGTTTCATTTATGTTGTTGCATGTGTCAGAATTTCATTCTTTCTTGATTTGTACATTATTTGGTATCTATATACCACTTTTTGTTCATCCACTGATCTGTCAGTGAACAATTTGGTTGCTTCCACCTTTTGGCTATTGTGAATAATGCTGCTATGAATATGGGTGTACAAATATCTCTTCAAGACCTTGCTTTCAATTCTTACAGGTGTATATATCCAAAAGTAGAAGAGTTGGAGCATATGGAAATTTTAATTTTTTAAATTGTTTTCTAGAGCACCACTTTACATTCCCACCAACAGGAAACATGGGTTACAATATCTCCACATTCTTACCTACACTTGTTATTTTCATTTCATTTCAAGAATGGCTGTGATCATATAGGGTGTGAAGAGAAATTTTTATTTCATCATTTTTTATTCTAGGATTGTGTATTTTTTTTTACTTTTTTAAAGATTAAAATCATCTTTCATCAAATGGCAGCAATCATAGATGATTTTTTTAAAACATACAAATGTGTTCTCATTTGAAATATTTAAACAATAAATATTCCCGTTTTGGTCCAGAATAGCCAATAAAGTTTAGTATAAAAGGCAAACTATGCTACTCTCTGCCACTATAATTATAAATAATTCCCAGTCTAGGGTATATGAAGAACACATACTAATTTGCACGGCTTGTCCTGTTTTGAAGTACCCTGGCATTGTTTCAATATCAGGTACATCTATACTCCACACATTTTAGCAAGCTTTTTTTTCATATTTAAAAAAATTCTTTTACATTATGGTTTATCACAGGTCATTGTTCCCTACGCTATACATTAGTACCCTGTTGTTTATTCATTCTAAAAGAAGGTATTCTTTTTAATATCCTTACATGGAAAATTTTTAAATCGACATTGCTATGTTAATTCCAGCCATTAAAAGAAAAACTTCAGATCAAAACATCCAAGTCTAGAAACTATTAGGCAGAAAGAACAATAAATGCACTAATACTTGTTTAGGGTAAGAAGACGATGGGTTTAAAATACAAGAAAAAATAAAGAAAATAAGTGGATTGTAGAATATATGCAATAGAGACAGAATAATATTGCTTAGCTGGAAGCCAGTCTTATTCCTGCTAATCTAGGAGGGGGAGCAGATGGTATTAGGCTAGTGCCCAGCCTCCCCACGCCATTTCGGGAAGTCTGTGAGTTGAGAATGGATGCAACAGAAACAGGATTATCTGTCTAACTGGCCACCACTGATATTCTTCATTTCGTATTCCTCTTTAGTTTTTTTCCCCATTTAAATTAAAAACTGCACTCTTTATGTGGCTGGTAACTACACTGGAATTTATTTCACATCCTAGGAACTAAAGGCAAACTGCAGGTGTGTTTAGAAAGGCTACGCTGCACAGAGCCACCTTCATACACACTCAGCAAAAAGCCTGGGAAAAGCATCTAGTGCACATTGGTCAGCTTCACAAGACCGCAGGTATTATCCTATTGTAGGCTTAAATGATCTAAAGTTCTGTATCTTGTCATAATTTTTAGCACCAAAGAGAGAGAGAAAGAAAGAGATGATTGATTTTGTATGGCAGAATTTATAAGGGATAATATCACATCATTGCCCAGAATATCAACTCAGCTAATATAAATGAGATGAAGCCTGATATCAGAGGCTGGGTTTTTTTAACCAATAAAAACATGAAGAGATGAATCGGTGTGTCTCTTTAAAGATCATTATCTTGAAGGCTATAAATGTACTTTAATGATTTCTGAAATACATTCTTTTGAATGATTCCCCGGGCAGTAAATTGCCATGCACTCAGAATGGATGTGATTTCTGGAAATAACTAGAAGTGATTCAGAGCCACATCTGGTGAAGATGATTGGAATCACGCAGGGAAATGCTAGTTTCATCTAAAAAGGAGATATGGTTACAACATAATATAGCTGGTTTGTAAACCTTTGTGAAGGCAATTCCAAAAGAAGAATTCTGGAAATGTGTGGAGCAATGAAAAACATTATCGGTAAAAGTGTAGGTGCCCAGCTTGACTGCTCTGTAGAAAAACCAAGTTTAAACTCTGCCATGAATATCTGGGGGAAAAAAACACAAACTTTGCTTTCTAAGGATACTGCCTAACTACTGCTCATGGAACGCCAGACACATGCTGGCAACCCAAAGGCCATGTCTTGGCCTACACTTCTGTTTTCTTTGGCTTGGAGAGTATTTTTAAACTCTGAATATTTAAATTGGAGTATTTAAATTTTTTTATTAATTAAACAATTTTATTTTATGTAGTTGATTTACAATGTTGTATGATTTTCAAGTGTACAGCAAAGTGACTCAGTTATACACATGCCTATTCTTTTTCAGATTCTTTTCCCATTTAGGTTATTATAGAATATTTAAATAGAGTTCCCTGTGCTATACAGTAGGACCTTGTTGATTATCTGTTTTTTATATGGTAGTGTGTGCATGTTAATCCCAAACTCCTAATTTATCCCTCTCCCTCTCTAAACCTTTCTCTTTGGTAACCGTAAGTTTGATTTCTAAGTCTGTGAGCCTGTTTCTATTATAAAATAAGTTCATTTGATCATTTTCTGAAAGTTTTTAAAATCTCAGTTTCTGACTAATCATGGGAAATCAGCAGAATTGTGCTATCACCAGGCATGTTCTGGCACCAGACTGCTTGTGTCTGAAGCTCAGCTCAGCCACTTTCCTACTTGTTTGGCCTTCAAATTACTTAACCTCTCTGTGCCTCAGGACTCGAAGCAACTCAAGTTATCATCTTCATCTGAAAAATAGGGATAGTATCAGTATCTCCATGTAGGGTTACTGTGAGCTTAAAATGAGATCATCTATTTGCCTCCATAAATGTTAAGCTATTTCCTGGGAACACCACACCCTCTTTTCTGCAGTGCCTGCCTGTTCATACAGAGCAAACATTCTCCAGTTCAAGTTCCCGTGAGGTCCACTTCACCCACTGCAGTAACTCCCTGGCCCTTGTGGGCACGTGCAGTTTCAACCTCTGCCTTAGAAACATTGATCTGGCCAAGCAGCCGCATTTCAGGATAAAGAAAGAACTACCTCCCAATCACAAAGTTAGCTAACGGCTGTGCTGGCCAGCCATCTGCCAGTCCATGGCCACTTCTGGTGCCCCTCAGTCCTGTAATCTCGGTTCTCACCGAGTCTTCCAGCGAGTTACAGGTGGCCCACAAAACTGCTCAAAAGCCATGGAGACTTGCAGAGTAAATTGGATTTTTTTCTTTCACTTGTAACTGATATTCTTCCTAGGCTAAGAGAAACAACTTAGACTTGCCAATAAAATATATTTATATCTTTCCCAAATCTAAATTGTCTCCTTTCTGAATGAAATTTTAATCTGTTGAAAAGTATGGAACTCTGGACTTGTTTGAGCAGACTCACTAGAACGACTTCATCTCCTTTCTTTTCCTCTGGTCAGTGTCTGGGTACATGAGGAACACACTCTGTTTTGGGGGCTTTGGGGAGGAAGTGTTCTCAAATTAGGCTTTGCAAGGGGACTTCCCTGGTGGTCCAGTGGCTGAGACTCTGCGCTCCCAATGGTGGGGACCCAGGTTTCGACTCCTGGTCGGGGAAATAGATCCCACATGCCACAACTAAGACCTGGTGCAGTCAAATAATTAAGTGCTAAAATAAATAAATAAAAGACTAGGCTTTGTAGAAGGTGTCACTGGACCGCCCAGTGGTTGCACATCTTATTGTCATTCTCTGGCTGTCCCTCACAGGCCAGACCCTGCCCAGGCTCTCACAAACACTGAAGTTGGCCTGATTTCCCTGCACTTCTAGCCCTAAAGTCCTCCATCAAGGGCCACCTGGCCACATAGTCTGCTTTAGGGCAAGATCCCCAGAAGAAAACCTTAACCACCCTCCACACTTGCTGCCTGATCCTGGGGACCCTAGAAAAAAGATCTTGTAGTAAAACTTAATAGCCAGTGTATTATTAGCAGTGAGACCTGTATGTGCACGCTATGTCACTTCAGTCATGTCCGACTCTTTGCGACCCTATGGACCATAGCCTGCCAGGCTCCTCTGTCCATGGGATTCTCCAGGCATGAATACTGGAGTGGGTTGCCATGCCTTCCTCCAGGGGATCTTCCCAACCCAGAGATCAAACCCGCGTCTCTTGTCTCCTGCATTGAGAGGTAGGTTCTTTACCACTAACCACCTGGGAAGCCTAGGGGGGCCTGGGGATGGGGGACAATCCCTGGGAAGCCAGAGTTAGAGGAAAAGGTCACTGAACAAGGACAAAGGGATGCAAATACAAGACGATGCTCAAAAAAACATAGCTGGTTGCCCAGGGTGGTGGATGTCTCTAGAATGGCTGCCTGGATCTTGGAGTCACTAAATAGTCAAGAACGAGGGAGGAAGGGGAGAGGAGGAAGGGCAAGGAATGCATTTGTGGGCTCCTTCCACTTCCTGTCTCCCTGTTCCAACTTTACCCCACAAACCAAAACTTTCCTGCACATCTGGGTTGCCTTCCCCAGACCCTCTGTGCAGCACTCCGAGAAGCCAAACCCCTGTGAAAGCGTGCTGTGCCTGAACTTGAAAATGGTGGGGCTCTGGCTTCAGCTGCAATGTTTCCCATGGGGTCTACATTTCACCATTAGAGGGTGAGGTCCATAGCAGGCCCAGGGCAGTTGCTCGCTCGGGCTGGGCATTGCTGGCCCAGGCTGGCTACCACGAGAGAAGAGCTGCTGAGGGTGGACAGGGTCCAGCACGGCTGGCCGCAGCCCCATGACCGGGCCCAGGTGTGGGTGGCCAGGGCAGCGCAGGGAGGCGTGGAGCTTAGCTCCAGGGCACCCCTTCTGGGCTCCCGTGGTGCTATCTGGTCTGAGCCACAGCACAGCCTATGACGGCAGCTAGCTTCCAGGCCCTACCTCCTGGCCTTGCTGCATGTCTGCGGTGCCTGGGCTCAGGCAGCCCCAGGTGTGTGGGAGGGGGTAGGATCTGAGGGACCCCCTCAGCATCCGCTCATCTCATCCCCAACTCCCTTCCTCTTTATCTCACTCCTCCCCTCCTGTTTCCTGTCCCTCAGGGCCAGGGGGCAGTTCTGACCTTTCACCTCCACTCTTTCACATCCTCCTGCTCAACAGCAGGCCCATGGCCTAGGCCTGGTTCCGTGGAAGAACCCTTTGGGCGGGGCCTCCAGGACTGGTTCCTGGCCTTGTTGGGAGAGGTGATCCACCATGCAGGTGCCGGCACGTTCCCACTGGGAGTGCCAGGAGCCCCAGCACTCAGCCCCTTCCCCAGGCCACGTCTCAGGGCTGTGCGTGCAAGGAGCAGCCCGAGGGACAAGGCAGCCTCTCCCTGAAGATAAAGAGCAGGTGATCCCGAAGCTCAGTGTTACTTGGTCATGAGCCCAATCACTGTCACCACCCCAATCCCAGCCTTTCTGTGAGCACCTGGTAAGCTCCAGTGAAGAACTTGTGGGCATGCTAAGTTGCGTCAGTCATGTCCTACTCTTTGCAGCTGCGTGGACTGTAGCCTGCCAGACTCTTCTGTCCTTGGGATTCTCTAGGCCGGAATACTAGAGTGGGTTGCCGTGCCCTCCTCCAGAGGATCTTCCCAACCCAAGAATCGAACCCGTGTCTCTTATGTCTCCTGAATTGTCAGGTGGGTTCACTAGCGCCACCTGGAAAGCCCCAAAGAACCTGTTGCTGCTGCTGCTGCTAAGTCGCTTCAGTCGTGTCTGACTCTGTGTGACCCCATGGACAGCAGCCCACCAGGCTCCTCTGTCCACGGGATTCTCCAGGCAAGAATACTAGAGGGGGTTGCCATTTCCTTCCCCAAAACAACCTGCAAACTGGTGCAAATTCTGAAGCTCCAAGGAGTTATGTATTTTTATTCTAGTCGCATTCAGACCTTAGTAATTCATTAAAAACCTTAGTTGAATTCTTACCAACTTGTATCTAGAAGCATCTGCCCTGGTCAAGCAAGTGCTCACAGCCCATTCCTTCTCGGAGATGCCTGTTTACCCTTAGGTTTTTTTTTTTCTCTCTCTCTGTTTTTTAAGCCAAGCAGCTTGTGGGATCTTAGTTCCCTGACCAAGGATTGAACCTAGGCCACGGCAGTGAAGTGTGAAGCCCTAATCACTGGACCACCATGGAATTCCTTAGATTTCAAGTTAGTTGGTTGACACAACTTCAACTCTCTGACAGATTCAAGAGAAATGAATTTGCAGGTTTTCTGCCCCATCATCATACATTTGATTAAAGTCTAAAACACTAGAGAAAAAGATATGATAAACCAACTGAGTAACATGACTCAGTAGTAAATGGAGAAATTGGAGAACAAACCATCAAACAGCAAGAGAAAACCCTGGGTTTTGTTTTCTTAAAACCCATATTAACTTGTATATTAAGCTGTTAAGAAAATTCTAGCATCTGCAAAGTTTCACAGTTCAGCTTGAATTGAGCTGGGAATGGGTGAGTGGTGTGGATGATGTTTTCATTAGAATCCTCTCTGAATTATATAACTTGTAACCATGCTCATTTATCATTTAAAAATATTTTAAAATCAGAGAAGGAACACATTTTATCACCAAGTCATGAGCAATAAGCAAAGCATCCCAGCCACATGTTGTTGATTGCTGCTACGATCTGGGGACACGACATGAAAACAACGGAACCGAAATCTGTCTCATTGAGAACACTGGAATCATTTCTTCTCCAAGAAACAGAAATTAGAAGTCTGGGAAGGGCTGGCTCCTTGTAAACTTGGCATTTCTATGCCTCTTCTAACCTGCTTGATGACTAAAAATATTTGAATTGTTTGTGGCACCAAGTAGGCATTTAAAGGAATCCATAAAATTAGTATTCATGTAATTAAGCTGTATGAGATGAGACAGGCTAGCAGGTCTCACACGCTGAGATAGCTGCCCGGACAAGCAGAAACACCGCAACGGTTGCCATTCACACTGGCTTCAGTCAGACTTCATCCCAGCAAACACTTTGCCATCTGCTGACACCCAATAGTTACCTGAGCTGGAATCAGAGCTCCCAGACAGCCTGGCACCCCTAAACAATCCGAGCCTTGCCAGGGTTGACTTATCTTCTCTAAAGTCACTTTCTTTAATCAACCATTTCCAGAAACACATTTACAGAATGAAATGAGTCATAAGTACATATGTGTAATATCTTAGCTGGTAGTATATTCCTTGGACACGTAGTTGTTTAGAACTTAATCTGAAGAAGGAACTAGCTTTCAGTCACTACAAAATTAAGTCAGATTAAGCCAAAATGTGAAACTTTGGAAATGCAGAATGCTCTTAGCAGCTGCTAAGGAGGTAGTAGAGTGTCAAAATCTGGATTCCTGGTTCCCACATTGGCTCAGTTGCCCATCAGTTCAGTTCAGTTCAGTTGCTCAGTCATGTCTGAGTCTTTGAGACCCCATGAACCACAACACGGCAGGCCTCCCTGTCCATCACCAACTCCTGGAGTCCACCCAAACCCATGTCCATTGTGTCGGTGATACCATCCAACCATCTCATCCTCTTGTCCTCTTCTCCTCCTGCCCTCAATCTTTCCCAGCATCAGGGTCTTTTCCAATGAGTCAGCTCTTCGTATCAAGTGGCCAAAGTATTGGCATTTCAGCTTCAACATCAGCCCTTCCAATGAACACCCAGGACTGATTTCCTTTAGGAAGGACTGGTTGGATCTCCTTGCAATCCAAGGGACTCGTAAGAGTCTTCTCCAACACCACAATTGCTCATCAGAGAGAAAAAAACCAAATTCATAGAATTTCATGTATTTTCAAATAAAGAGATAAATAAAAACCTAGAAGCCCTGACCAAAAAACAAACAAAAAACTGAATGGTGTCGCACTGAGGAAAGTCTGATGTTACAGAATGATGTGTGCTGTGCTTAGTCGTTCAGTCATGTCCAACTCATTGTGACCCCATGGATTAGAGTCCTCCAGGCTCCTCTGTCTGTGGGGATTCTCCAGGTTAAGAATACTGGAGTGAGTTGCCATGCTTTCCTCGAGGGGAATCTTCCCAACCCAGAGATCAAACCCAGTTCTCCCTCATTGCAGGCAGATTTTTCACAGTATCTCCCCTTTTCCTGAAGAATTAGGATTGGAAACGGATGGGGTCCTGAGCAGAACAGGCTTTGTAAAGAGAGAGCTTCTATTGCTTCTAGAAACAGGTAGTTACTCCCTGTCACAGCCAAGCTCTCCTAAGGTCAGAACTTTCTAGCAGCCTCCCCTAGTTCTAAGCCTCCCCCTCGACTAGGCAGGAGGAAGAATTTTCTATTACAAAGCTGCCAAAGGAAGGGCTTTTCACGCAGATGATCTTCTAACCACAGCCAATGGAGAAAACAAAAATATTTTATTTGGGCAGGGAAAAACATTCTACCAGAGCATTAAAAAAAAAAACCAAATTGTATTCTTTCCATCACATTACTGAGATGTGTGCAAGACCAGTTTGTAAAGTTGCTAATGAGCCTGGAGCAGCTGTGTGGACAGACTAGGAGTTTGGGCCCTGCAGCTAGATTGCCTGGGTTCACATCTTGCCTCTTCACTCCCACACTGTGGGAAGTTGCTACACCAGTCTGTGCCTCTGATATTTTCATCTGTGTAATGAGAAAAAGGTTATCGTGAGGACAAAATAAGTTATAGCTTGCAAAGTGGGCCTGGGTCACAAAAAGAGCTCAGCAGGTATTATGTACAATCATTTTTTAAAAAAGATTTATTTATGTACTTATTCTATTTTTTTGGCTGCTCTGGGTCTTCGTTGCTGCACATGGGCTTTCTCTAGTCAGGCGAGCAGGGGCTACTCTTCACTGGGGTTCATGGGCTTCTCACTGGGGTGACTTCTCCTGTTGAGAGCAGGAGCTCTTGGGCTTCAGTAGTTGCGATGCACGGGCTCAGCAGTTGCAGCTTGCAGGCTCTGGAGCACTGGCTCATCAGCTGCGGCACACTGGCTAGTCGCTCCGCGGCATGTGGGATCCTCCAGACCAGGGATCAAACCTGTGTCCCTTACATTGCAAGGTGGATTCTTGACCACTGGACCACCAGGGAAGCCCCACGTACAATTACTTTGGTGGCAAATTTTACATGCCTCGATTGCTTGTGATCCATGACTACCAGTTAGCAGAGGAGGAGAGTTCCCATTGGATATTTGTTAACCTGAGGCTTCTTCAAAGCCCTTGCCCCATAAAGGATTTTCTTTAATTGTCTTGTCCTTGAGATTCCTGGCAGCCCCATGGCTCAGCTGTGACAGCCTAGGGATCCATCTGGATGCTTCCCATACCACACACATTGCGCCCACTTGCCTGATTCTTGAGTTGTGTTGGGGTTTATACATTCATAGGATGAATTGCTGCTGTATACATAGGATACATAGGATGTATGCTGCGATACATAGGATGTATGCTGCTGCATACAAAAACCAGGGCGGTATTTGTATGGCAGTGCAAAAATTTTACAACTTCAGTAAAGTGGACAATTTCCTATGCTATCATGTTAATATAAATTCTTTTTCTGAAGTAGAATATGTATAACTAAAAAGGGTACAAATATTGCAGCACTCCAGGAGCAATTCCAAAGTGAAAAAACTTGTACAACCATCATCCTAAGACAAACAAGTCACTACCAGAACCTTAGAACTTCATCCCCACCCCCCACCTACTCTGCCTCCAAATGACGACTCTTCTCTTCCTCAGAGGAAACCTCCTCACTTCTAACCCTGCAGATTAGCTTTCCTGGTTTTGAATCATATGTAAAGGGAATTACAGAGAATGAACTACATCTTGTTTCTTCCATTTGGTAGTCAGTCAGTCAGTCAGTTCAGTCAGTCAGTCAGTTCAGTCAGTCAGTCAGTTCAGTCAGTCAGTCAGTCAGTTCAGTCAGTCAGTCAGTCAGTTCAGTCAGTCAGTCAGTCAGTCAGCTCAGTCAGTCAGCTCAGTCAGTCAGCTCAGTCAGTCAGTCAGTCAGTTCAGTCAGTCAGTCAGTCAGTCAGTTCAGTCAGTCAGTCAGTCAGTTCAGTCAGTCAGTCAGTTCAGTCAGTCAGCTCAGTCAGTCAGTCAGTCAGTCAGTCAGTTCAGTCAGACAGTTCAGTCGCTCAGTTGTGTCCAACTCTTTCCGACCCCGTTAACCACAGCACACCAGGCCTCCCTGTCCATCACCAACTCCCGGAGTTTACTCAAACTCATGCCCATCGAGTCAGTGATGCCATCCAACCATCTCATCCTCTGTCGTCCCCTTCTCCTCCTGACCCCAATCCCTCGCAGCATCAGGGTCTTTTCAAATGAGTCAACTCTTCGCATGAGGTGGCCAAGGTACTGGAGTTTCAGCTTCAGTGTCAGTCCTTCCAATGAACACCCAGGATTGATCTCCTTTAGGATGGACTGGTTGGATCTCCTTGCAGTCCAAGGGACTCTCAAGAGTCTTCTCCAACACCATAATTCAAAAGCATCAATTTTTCGGTGCTCAGCTTTCTTCACAGTCCAACTCTCACATCTATACATGACCACTGGAAAAACCACAGCTTTAACTAGATAGACCTTTGTTGGCAAAGTAATGTCTCTGCTTTTTAATATGCTATCTAGGTTGGTCATAACTTTCCTTCCAAGGAGTAAGCGTCTTTTAATTTCATGGCTGCAGTCACCATCTGCAGTGATTTTGGAGACCCAAAAAATAAAGTCTGACATTGTTTCCACTGTCTCCCCATTTGGTAGTAGAACTGTAATAATCACACAGCACGTAGGGGTGGTTTGCTTCCATTTCAATATCATTTGGCACACAGACTCGAGCATTTCTGATGAGTTATACCTAGGGGAAAAATGATGAATCACAGGGATTATGTATGTTCAAATTTAGTTTGTATGTTCAGATGACAAACACTTTTCCATAGTATGGGTAGCAAAGCGTACTCACACCAGCCATGGACAAGCGTCTCAGTCATTCAGTCTCCTCACTAAACTGGGGGTAGGAAGGCATTTTATTTTTCATTGTAGCCCCTCAAGGGGTTCTAATTTATATTTCCCAGATGATTAACTGTATGGATCATCAGATACTTAATTAATAAATATCAGATGCTTTTGTGAAATATTTTTTCAACTATTGAGATTATATGATCTTCCCCTTCATGTTGTAAATACAGTAGATTGCACTGACTGATTTTCAAGTAACGTTTCACTCTTGGAATAAATCTGGTTTGATCATCTTTATCAATTTCAATTTAATATTTTAAGATTTTGCATATATTACACAAAAGAAACTGATTTAAAGGATTTTTTCTTGTAAAGTCCTCAGGTTACACTGACATTATAAAACAAGATTCAAAATATTAAAAAAAAAAGATTCAAAATATTAATGTTATCTCTTCCTCAAACATTGGGACAAATTCATTGATCAGGTTCTCCAGGCTTGAAGTTTTGCCTCACTTTGTTTTCTAGGAAGGTTCTTTTGTTGAGAAACAGATGAATAAGTATCCCAAATGCCCATTTCTTTTCCTCTTCCTGTTATTATCCCTCTTCTCAAGAGTAATCCCCATCCTGACTTCTGAGACCATTATTTAGTTTTGCTGTTGGTACCTTATTGGAATCTGTTAAGCAAATCTGAGACTTGTTTTTTGAACCACTATATGGTTACTTTTGGTATTGTTTTACATACACCTGAAAAAATGCCTATTCTTAAGCTGTTGAAAGCTGTGTGCTATGTAAGTCAATGAAGTTTGACCATTTTGCTCTTCAAATGTTGAATATCCTTAATGTCTATTTATCTGCTTATCAGTGAGAGATGTGAAAAAATCCCAACTATGTGGATCTGTCTAATTTTCCTTTTGGTTCTGTTCCTTTTTGTTATATTTTCTTGATATAATAAATTGAATATATCAATAGAGTGATACAACAAATTGAATAGATTGAGTATATTGATAGATATAACAAATTGAGATATTGAATATTTTACTGTTTTGAAATATCTCTCCTTACTTCAGTAACATCAAAGTATATTTCAAGGCAACAGATATTACTAAAGATAAGGAGGGGTATTGCATACTTGTAAAATATCCAGTCCATCGATCTAGCATGAGCTGCTAACTGTGCTGCAAAACCGCTGGGAACATATTCTTTTGGTTTTCAGTTATCTGAAATTATCTTCATTTGCCTTTATTCTTAAAGGATATTCTTACTGGAGTAACTATTCTGGGTTAACAAGTTTATTTTTCACTTTAGCACATTGAAAGTATGGTCTGTCTTCTCACTTCATTATGGTTGATGAGAAGTGGTGGTTCTCAAAATGGCTGTAGCCATCGTTATTGCCACTGAAGCTGTTGTTGCCAAACAAATATATCCCTTTTCACCCTTACTGCCTTTGCAAATTTTTCTTTATCTTTTTTTTTAAATAGCAGTATAGTTGATTTACAATGTGTGTTAGTTTCTGGTGTATAGCAGAATGATTCAGTCATATATACACATATATGTTTGTTTTTAATTTGTTGATAATATTTTACTGTTGTTAACTATAGGTCTGGCCATTATTAAAGACTTTCTGTCTTTTTTTTTCCCCCAGAAGTTCTACTTGTATGTACTTAAGTCTTGTTCCTTTATATTCATCTTACTTGGGCGTTTGTAGGACTCTAATTGGGGCTTGTCTTCTTTCATTAATTTTTGGAAATTATTGAACATTACAGTCCATGGGGGTCACAAAAGAGTTGGACATGATTTAACGACTAAACAAAAACATTTCTTTAAAGACTGCTTCTTCTGCTTTCTCTCTCCTCTTTTCCCAGGACTCAAATTATGTGTATTTTACAGCTTTTCACTGTGTCATACATCTCCTGACTTGTTTTCATGTTTTCTACATTTTAAAAGTTTCTCTGTACTTTCATCTGGATTTTCTGACATATCTTCTCAACACAAATTCTGTCTACATAGTGTTTAATCTTCTGTTAAATCCAATCCACTGAGTTAATTTCATCTAATTTAGTTTCCCAGTTCCAGAATTTCCATTTTGATTCTTTTTTATAGCTTCCAGTTCTCTGCTGAATTTCCTGTCTTACAAATATTCATTTAATTTAAATTCCATGTCAGATAATCTTAATATCTGAATCTCTTATGGATCTTTTTTCTACTGATGTTTCCCCTTAAAAAAATCTTGTTCTTTTTATAGGCCTGTTTTTAAAAAAAAAAAAAAAGATTGCTAACACTACAAACAAGAAATTATAGACATCACATGAGGTTCTGTATGATATTTTTTTATAAAGGAAAGCTTATGTCAAGGCTTCAGTAGTCTTATAAATATCCAAAAATAGACATCAAAAAGCTGAGCAAAAACTGGGGAAATGGGTTATGGACCTGAAACTGAGGACCAAGCTTTCCCATCCATCTCTCAGGGAACTGCATGTCCCATATCTGCTTCTTGCTCCTGCTCTTTGATAATCAGCTTTTATTTCTGACTTACTAGCATATCGTTGTTGTTGTTGTTCAGTTGCTCAGTCATATCCAACTCTTTGTGACCCCATGGACTGCAGCACACCAGGCTTCCCTGTCCTTCACCATCTCCTGCAGTTTGCTCAAACTCATGTCCATTGAGTCAATGATGCCATCCAATATAAACAATGCAAAATGTCAACCTACCCCAAATCTTCATGACATTATAGATCTCATACTCACCTATATCTTCCTGACTGACTCAGTACATCTTAGTTCAAATTTCTGAGGAAGAGGATATAAAAGACTTAGCCAAGTCTGTGGCTGATTGGCACCTGCTGGAACAGGTGTGTACCTCAGGTCCAGTCACACCATAGGTGTGAACTCACATGATCCAAAAAGGCAGCAAGATCAAGCTTAGAAGTAAGGCTCAGCAGGAACTTGCCTGGTGGTCCAGTGGTTAAGAATGTGCCTTCCAGTGCAGGGGATGTGGGTTCAATCCCCAGTCAGGGAAATAAGATGCCACATGCCATGGGGCAACTAATCCCATGTGCCCTTGCCCCACAATAAAAGATCCCACATGCCACAAACAAGACCTCAGGCAGTCAATAAATAAATTTTAAAAAGAAGTCTCAGTAGAAACCAAAGATACTCATATCTAGTATGAAAACATTGTCAGCATCACTAGACTTTGTGTTATCTTCTTCCTTTGTGCTTCCCAGGTGGTTTTAGTGGTAAAGAACCCACCTGCCAGTGCAGGAGATATAAGAGATGTAGGTTCAATCCCTGGGTCAGGAAGGTCCCCAGAGGAGGGCATGGCAAACACTCCAGTGTTCTTGCCTGGAGAACCCTACGGACAAAGCAGCTTGGCGGGCTACAGTTCACAAGGTGGCAAAGAGTTGGTCACAACTGAAGCAACTTAGCACACATGGACACATTTCATCTGTTAGCTTTTCTGAAGATAAAATACATCTCTGCTTTTAATTTGACTTTTGTCATGAGTGAATAGAATTTGACTTCATATATGTATCCCTCGTGGATGACATATTTTTCCAGAGAGAATTTACTTCTGGTTCTGTCAGGCTGTTAGAGGCTATTACCTTAATTCCATGAGGGACTGAACTGATTTGGAACTGAGTTTTAGTCCTGTGAGTACTGGTCTATTTCTAGCTCATCCTTATTCATAGGCAGCCTTGACTCACAGCTTCTCAGGGCCCTAACCTTAGATCTGGTGACCAGAGCTCATCCTCCTGGACACACTCTGCACTCCGGGAATTGTGTCACCCCCTCCCCATGAGACCTTCCAAAGGTCTGGGTCCCTCAGCCTCTGCTTTCACTTTCATGCTTGAGAACTGCCTGGAGGGAAAAAGATGAGCCTCGAATACCAGGCTCATTTCTCTTGGCTTCTTTCTTCTTCTAGATCTTTGCCTAACAAATGTTCACTTCTTTGGTAGCTTTTCAATTCCTTCAAATAGATTTTTAATATTTTGCCTATCTTGTCTAGCTATTCTTAGGTTGCAGGAGGTTGTCCAAGACAACTTAGCCACTGCAGGAAGCCAAACTTCGTATGTCATCCATGTACTTCCCAAGAATGTTATCATTTTAGAATAAGAATTGGTCTTATTCCTGAGATCTTTGGACACTCCATATTATGGAAGATCTTATAGCTAACTTTTATATTAATTGTCTCACCTGATGCTTTTTCTCAACAGCTTTCTGAAAATATAAGCCCATATGGCACATTTTCTGCTCTTGCACCTTGTCTCAAAGAGAGATCCCAAGCTCGGGGTGAGCAACCTGTGAATGTGGAACAGTGTTATCTAAGTCTTATCCAGCTTTGGTGTGGCGAGTGGGATAATGATGACAATGCTTCTTTCTCTGCTTCTTAAATGTGTTGTGGTGCCTATGACAAGATCATAGTCCTGGGGTCAGGCCATGAGATCCATTCTTCCATTTCCTTCCACTCACCATCAGTTCTATTTCTAGATTTCTCCCCACTGGAGTGACTGTCTCCTACCAAAGGTCTTGGTCTTCTACACTTCCTTCCTCCCTCCAGGACAACCTTCAACATCTCCTGTATGCCAGGCAGGAATCTAGCCCTGGAGCTGGACCACTGGAGCATCCCTGGGTGAGTCCTCTTTACCTAAGTGGTCATTAATTGTCTTTATATCTTAGTATATCTCATTCCCTGCCTTGGAAAATTTGACCTCCTCTGATAGGCTGTATATTGTCACCCTGCTGATTTAACTTATATGCAGAATACATCATGAGAAACGCTGGGCTGGAGGAAGCACCAGCTGGAATCAAGATTGCCGGGAGAAATATCAATAACTTCAGCTATGCAGATGACACCACCCTTATGGCAGAAAGTGAAGAAGAACTAAAAAGCCTCTTGGTGAAAGTGAAAGAGGAGAGTGAATAAGTTGGTTTAAAGCTCAACATTCAGAAAACTAAGATCATGGCATCTGGTCCCATCACCTCATGGGAAATAGATGGGGAGACAGTAGAAACAGTGTCAGACTTTATTTTTTTGGGATCCAAAATCACTACAGATGGTGATTGCAGCCATGAAATTAAAAGACGCTTACTCCTTGGAAGGAAAGTTATGACCAACCTAGATAGCATATTAAAAAGCAGAGACATTACTTTGCCAGCAAAAGTCCATCTAGTCAAGGCTATGGTTTATCCAGTGGTCATGTATGGATGTGAGAGTTGGACTGTGAAGAAAGCTGAGTGCCGAAGAATTGATGCTTTTGAACTGTGGTGTTGGAGAAGACTCTTGAGAGTCCCTTGGACTGCAAGGAGATCCAACCAGTCCATCCTAAAGGAGATTAATCCTGGGTGTTCATTGGAAGGACCGATGCTGAAGCTGAAACTCCCAATACTTTTGCCACCTGATGCGAAGAGCTGACTCATTGGAAAAGACCCTGATGTTGGGAAAGATTGAGGGCAGGAGGAGAAGGGGACAACAGAGGATGAGATGGTTGGATGGCATCACCGACTCAATGGACATGGGTTTGGATGGACTCCAGGAGTTGGTGATGGACAGGGAGGCCTGGCGTGCTGCAGTTCATGGGGTTGCAAAGAGTCAGACACGACTGAGCGACTGAACTGAACTGATGCTTGTTCCAAACTAGTAAGGAGTCATCTAGTATTCCTGGTATTGTGATTTTGAGGCACAGCCTACCCCCTTGTCCCACTTTTCCTTTATATTCCACCAGCTGATCCCATCCAGTGCCCCCAAATAATCTCACAGATGCTATCCTCCACTGTGCCTGCAGCTCAAAAGCCATAGAAAGCCCTGGCTGATTACATCACTTCAGGAACTTACGAAGTTTCTCATGTCTGCTTCAGTCTTCCCCTGCTACCTTCTTATCAGTTAGTCACTCAGTCATGTCTGATTCTTTGCCACCCCATGGACTGTAGCACAACAGGCCTCCCTGTCCATCACCAACTCCTAGAACTTACTCAAACTCATGTCTATCGAGGTGGTGATGCCATCCAACCACCTCATCCTCTGTAATCCCCTTCTCTTCCTGCCTTCAATCTTGCCCAACATCAGGGTCTTTTCCAATGAGTCGGTTCTTCGCATCAGGTGGCCAAAATATTGGAGTTTCAGCTTCAGCATCAGTCCTTCCAATGAATATTCAGGGCTGATTTCCTTTAGGATTGACTGATTGGATCTCCTTGCAGTCCAAGGGACTCTCAAGAGTCTTTTCCAACACCACAGTTCAAAAGCATCAGTTCTTCAGTGCTCAGCTTTCTTTATGGTCCAACTCTCACATCCATATGTGACTATTGGAAAAACCATAGCTTTGACTAGATGGACTTTGTTGGCAAAGTAATGTCTCTGCTTTTTAATACACTGTTTAGGTTTGTCATAGTTTTTCTTCCAAGGAGTCTTTTAGTTTCATTGCTGTGGTCACCATCTGCAGTGATTTTTTTGGAGCCCAAGAAAATGAAGTCTGTCACTGTTTCCATTGTTTCTCCATCTATTTGCCATGAAGTGACAGGACTGGATGGCATGATCTTAGTTTTTTGAATGTTTGAGTTTTAAGCCAGCTTTTTCATTCTCCTCTTTCACTTCCATCAAGAGGCTCTTTAGTTCTTCTTCACTTTTTGCCCTAATGGTGGTACCATCTGTATATCTGAGGTTATTGACATTTCTCCCGGCAATTGTGACTGCAGCTTGTGTTTCATCCAGCCTGGCATTTTGCATGATGTACTCTGCATATAAGTTAAATAAGATGGGTGACAATATACAGCCTTGACGTACTCCTTTCCCAATTTGGAGCCAGTCTTATACCTCAAGTATAAACTTCTTATACTTGAGGTCATTCCACCCTAGTCTGATGACTGCTACACAGGGATGGGGCTGACTGCAGGACTGGTCTGGATTTGAAGGCTGGTAGGAATGGCAACTCAGCTCAGCTATGGAAACTTCCCACTTTGTTTTCTATCATCCCTCCACCTGGAAAACAATGCAACGTATATGCAAGCCTTTGGAGATGTACGATAGTTCAAGCTAGGGGAACTGGGTTCGTTGGGCCTCCCTTATTTTTCAAAAGGCATGTCCAGAGATGGGTGGTCTCAGCAGTCTGCAAAGAGAGAGGAGTTTTCCAGGTCAGAAGAGGCTGACTTCCAAATCTCACTGCTTTTCCTATCAGTCGGGGGCTGCAGCCTACCAGCCATGGCACCTAGATTGAATGTCCTGGATCCATCACTTCTTGCTGTGCCAGTCACACAGCCTGCTGCTGCTGCTGCTGCTAAGTCGCATCAGTCGTGTCCAACTCTGTGCAGCCCCATAGACGGCAGCCCACCAGGCTCCCCCGTTCCTAGGACTCTCCAGGCAAGAACACTGGAGGGGGTTGCCATTTCCTTCTCCAATGCATGAAAGTGAAAGTGAAGTCGCTCAGTCATGTCTGACTCTGTGTGACCCCATGGACTGCAGCCTACAAGTCTCCTCCGTCCATGGGATTTTCCAGGCAAGAGTACTGGAGTGGGATGCCATTGCCTTCTCCAGTTACACACCCTAGTCTCATTTTTACTTTTCATTTCTCTCAGGGCAATGAAACTTATTTCTTAATCATCTGTTCTCATTCTGTCTAGAGGCTCTTTCAAACTTTCATCTCTCTACCTCTTCTCTCCCTCTCATTAGAAATCTTTCCATCAGTCCCCGAGAAAATGAAAACAAGGAGAGAAACCTTCATGACCTCCTACCCATTTACAAGAATCTTCCGTCTTCTGCTCTTCTTGGGAAAATTGGTCCAACTGGTCCCTCTAGTAAATCTCTACCTATGCTTTGGAATCTTTTCTCCTTATTCCTTCAGTCCTTCACTCCAACATCATCTCTTGTCTCTCCTTTATTTTGTCAACTTAAAAAAAGTCACAACGTAGAAATTGAGCCACTCAGCCAGTTCCCTCAGTCCTTCACTCCAACATCATCTCTTGTCTCTCCTTTATTATGTCAACTTAAAAAAGTCACAACGTAGAAATTGAGTCACTCAGCCAGTTCAGTCGTGTCTGACTCTTTGCAACCCCATGAAACATGGCACACCAGGCCTCCCTGTCCATCACCAACTGCCAGAGTCGACCCAAACCCATGTCCATTGAGTCGGTGATGCCATCCAACCGTCTCATCTGTCATCCCCTTCTCCTACTGCCCTCAATCTTTCCCAGCATCAGGGTCTTTTCAAATGAGTTAGCTCTCCACATCAGGTGGCCAAAGTATTGGAGTTTCAGCTTCAGCATCAGTCCTTCCAATGAACACCCAGGACTGATCTCCTTTAGGATGGACTGCTTGGATCTCCTTGCAGTCCAAGGGACTCTCAAAGAGTCTTCTCCAACACCACAGTTCAAAAGCATCAATTCTTCAGCGCTCAGCTTTCTTTACAGTCCAACTCTCACATCCATATATAACTACTGGAAAAACCATAGCCTTGACTAAATGGACCTTTGTTGACAAAGTAATGTCTCTGCTTTTTAATATGCTATCAGGTTGGTCATAACTTTCCTTCCAAGGAGTAAGCGTCTTTTAATTTCATGGCTGCAATCACCATCTGCAGTGATTTTGGAGCTCAAAAAAATAGTCTGACACTGTTTCCACATCTATTTGCCATGAAGTATAGGACCAGATACCAAGATCTTAGTTTTCTGAATGTTGAGCTTTAAACCAACTTATTCACTCTCCTCTTTCACTTTTATCAAGAGGCTCTTTAGTTCTTCTTCGCTTTCTGCCATAAGGGTGGTGTCATCTGCATATCTGAGGTTATTGATATTTCTGCCGGCAATCTTGATTCCAGCTTGTGCTTCCTCCAGCCCAGCGTTTCTCATGATGTATTCTGCATATAAGTTAAATAATCAGGGTGACAATATACAGCTTTGATGTACTCCTTTTCCTATTTGTAACCAGTCTGTTGTTCCATGTCCAGTTCTAACTACTGTTTCCTGACCTGCATACAGGTTTCTCAAGAGGCAGGTCAGGTGGTCTGGTATTCCCATCTCCTTCAGAATTTTCCATAGTTTATTGTGATCCACACAGTCAAAGGCTTTGGCATAGTCAATAAAGCAGAAATAGATGTTTTTCTGAAACTCCCTTGCTTTTTCAATGATCCAGCAGATGTTGACAATTTGATGTCTGGTTCCTCTGCCTTTTCTAAAACCAGCTCGAACATCTGGAAGTTCACGGTTCACGTATTGCAGAAACCTGGCTTGGAGAATTTTGAGCATTACTTTACTAGCTTGTGAGATGAGGGCAATTGTGTGGTAGTTTGAGCATTCTTTGGCATTGCCTTTCTCCAGGATTGGAATGAAAACTGACCTTTTCCAGCCTGCTAAGTTTTCCAAATTTGCTGGCATATTTGAGTGCAGCACTTTCACAGCATCATCTTTTAGGGTTTGAAATAGCTCAACTGGAGTTCCATCACCTTCACTAGCTTTTTTCGTAGTGATGCTTCCTAAGCCCTACCCGACTTCACATTCCAGGATGTCTGGCTCTAGGTGTGATCACACCTTCATGATTATCTGGGTCATGGAGATCTTTTTTGTACAGTTCTTCTGTGTATTCTTGCCACCTCTTCTTAATATCTTCTGCTTCTATTAGGTCCATACCATTTCTGTCCTTTATCGAGCCCATCTTTGCATGAAATGCTCCCTATCAACGGAGGTTCATGACATTGTACAGGAGACAGGAATCAAGACCATCCCCAAGAAAAAGCAAAAAAGCAAAATGGCTGTCTAAGGAGGCCTTACAAATAGCTGTGAAAAGAAGTGAAAAGCAAAAGGGGAAAAGGAAAGATATTCCCATTTGAATGCAGAGTTCCAAAGAATAGCAAGGAGAGATAAGAAAGCCTTCCTCAGTGATCAGTGCAAAGAAATTGAGAGGTATGTTTTATTTGCTGGGAATTTTTAGGATTTCAAGCCTGGAAGACAGCATCTCAAGTAGCCCTGAAAGAACTGTTCCAAGCAGGCAGGGGAAGGAGTCAGGTTATATCGAAGTGTGCAACAAACATCAAGGATTATTGTGAATTAAGGAAAAGCAGGTATCTCAAATTAAGGAATATAGCACTCTTCTTTGTATGGGAAGATACAAATGTCTAGGTACACTGAAATCACTCCCTTCATATGCATCTCGGCTATCTGGGGCCAGCACCCTGCTTCGGGTTTCTCACGGCCTTAGTCCCGCCTGCACACTCACTGCAGTGTAAGCAGTCGCAGTGGCTGGACTGCAGGCAGTGCTCTCCGTTTGAGCACACTTGGGGCTCAGACATTCACACCCGGAGCCCCAAATCGCCGATGGCGCAACATCCTTGTTTACTGATATGGCAGGAAATACTCCATTTCACATCTTGAGAGTATTTCAAATTCAAAAAAGGAGGGAAAAGTGGATTGTTCACTGATTATAGGAACACATAACTGCTAGAACTCGTTTTTAAACTTGTCTCTATTGATCAATGACAATTTTGTATCGGGACCCACATGTGGTACTTCAACTTAAAAGAACAGCATGTTTGGTCTTTGTCCCAGTTCCTGACATAGAGCTCCTAAAATCCTTGGGATTTCTCTAAGTGAACAGAAATTATGGTGTCTTTTATTATGTCAATGAGATGCCTTTTAGAAAGCCCCTAAAGGGCCTGCTTGCCAGGGGATCCAGCCCTGTGATTAGAGGGTTGGAATTTCCAGTCTAAACCCCTCATCTCCAGAGAAGAGCTGGAGATTGCATTCAATCACCAATAGCCAATGATTTAACCAATCAGGGCTGTTATGAAGCCTCTTTAAAAACTCGAAAGGACAGACTTCAGAGAGCTTTCATGAGCACGTGAAGATTTGGGGAGAGTGGTGCACTCAGGAAGCATGTGAGCTCCATGCCCCACATACCTTGCCCTTTGCATCTCTTCCATTAGGCTGTTTCTGAGTTACATTCTTTTATAATAAACTGGAAAAGGAAGGAAGGGGCTTCCCAGGTGATGCAGTAAAGAATCCACCTGCCAATGCAGGAGACACAGGTTCGATCCCTGGGTCAGAAGATCCCCTAGAGAAGAAAATGGCAACCACTCTAGTATTCTTGCCTGGGAAAACCCATGGACAGAGGAGCCTGGAGGGGATACAGCCCATGGGGTCCCAAAAGAGTCCGACACAACTCTGACTAAACGACATTGGAAGCGACTATTTCTCCAAGTTCTATGAATCACTATAGCAAATTAATTGAACCTAATGAAGAGTTGTGGGAGATTTAGCAAATTATAGCCGGTTGGTTAAAAGCACAGGTGACAACCTGGACTGGAATTGGCATTTGAAGCGCGGTAGGGGTGCTGTCTTGCAGGACTGAGCCCTCAGTCTGTGGGATCTAACACTCTCTCTGGGTAGATCATGTCAGAACTGAACTGCTTGGTACTGTTGGAAAACACCCACACACCAGACCATGCCTTTGGAAGCAGCCCCAAACTTCTGAAATTGACTAATTAGCAATAAATAGCCTTACTCCAGTGACCTCAATTCCTTGACTGATGCTTAACAAATCCCTAAAATGCCCACTTCTGAAAAATTGGCCAAACCTGAACTCCAGTTTCTCCCAAACTCTTAACAAAATTAACAGGAGAAGGGCACCAGTAAGTCCATCAGAGAACCCAGCAGCGCACAGAGAGCTTACACGCCTCCATCCTCCTCCAGGCCAACTCTCTCCACACCGTGCGGGCACCCCAGCAAATCCTGGGTAGAGACATCCACCTGAGTTTACACCTCGGCTCCCCCACCTTCCAGCTATGTGACTTAGGACAAGTCACTCAAACGCTCTGAACTTCAGTTTCTTCTACGTATGTATTTCCAGGAGATCAGGAAACAGCACATGGTCTGACTGGCCGCCTTCTCTTCCAAAAGGAGCTACATGATGTCATTAAGTCAACAACTGGCCTTCTCGACTGCATCCCTCGAATCCAATACAGCCTGCTGGTGACCAGATCTCAAAACAAAAATCTACACATAAACACTTGACAATGGTGTGCTAAAGTAATGACAATCACTGCGATGGACTAAAAAGACTCTGCCACCTCCACTGGTACCTTTGTGCACACTGCTGCACCTCGTTAGGGACAGTCCTTGGATGAGTCCCCGTAATGCCCAGCTCTCCAAAAGGAACACTCAGCTCCAAGTGAGTCAGTGTCCTTCCGGCCTTCCATGTGTAACTGATCAGGTGCCACTTACACCCAATCAGCATAAGACCTTCCATCCAGAGGTCCTCCCTAATTCTTCAGTCTGTTGATTTTCTATTTATCCCAGTCCCCTCTCTGCACGCTTATAAAATTGAATTCTTATGTTCTTAATTTCACATAGGAATTCTGCCTCAACATACAATTCAAGTTAATAAAGACAATGATTAAACTGAGAATCTGAAAATCAACCTTGATGGGGGAGTAATAAGGTTTGGAAGGATTTCTGAGCACTTTAAGACATGCAGAATAGGTTATTCAAAGCCATCTAGTATTTTAAGGAGTGATTCTGGGAACTTATGTGATGAAGTATTAGTTGCTCAGTCATGCTCAACTCTGCAACCCCAGGGACTGTAGCCCACCAGGCTCCTCTATCAATGGAATTCTCCAGGCAAGAATACTGGAGTGGATTGCATTTCCTTTTTTCCAGAGGATCTTCCCGACCCAGGGATCAAACCCGGGTCTCCTGCATTGCAGGCAGATTCTTTACCGTTGTGAGCCACAGGGAAGCCCTATGTGACAGGATAACCCTTGTCCAAATCCTACTCTTGAGGTGGGATATGTAGGAGCCAACAATAAAGGCAAAATAAATAACAGGCCATCAAGAGGGAACAAAACCTATGGCTTTCAAAATACCATTAGAAGTTAGGCCAAAACTCTGGTGAGTTAGTTCGCCGGTAACAAGTACAGCTGCAGCTCTCTTTAATCATCATACATTTATCCTAAGACTTCTACAGAACACCAGCTTGAATTTCAGACATTCAAATCAGGCAATTCTGAGATGTCACTGCTGGAAAGTGTCAGAGGAAAAACCAAACCTCTTCAGCATACTTTCTCAAGGCCAGAGTTCTTCATAATCTACTCTCCAGGGAGTGATTGCAAAAGAATTTCCTTTAGAGGACTGAATACATTTCTTCGGGAGAAGAGATTTACATTTTAAATGATGTTTTAAAAAAATTTTCCATTTAATTACTACAGTCAATTTTTGTTTTTCAGTTTCCAATTATTATTCTCAGCACAGGCTACTTACCATAATTTCTCAGCAAGTACACTTCTATAGATGGGATGGTTTTATTTTTTGTTAAGGCAATTGAAGATAAATGTTAGGAACCAATTCAGGGGGGTAAAAAACCCAAAGTATTTTCTGTTGAATGTGCCAGAAGTGGTGAACATGCCTTATTTTGGAATATCTCCTGCACCACAAGCTTAGCTTAGGTACACAGGGCCAGAAAGCTTGATGTACTGTTTGCTCACATGATAGGTTTCTTTCTTCTTTCCTTTCTAGCTATAACAAAGTTCCAAGGGCAACTGTTTTCTAAAGAAATCACAAAAGCTTTTCTCTAAGCTTCTGCCTAAAAGTTATTCTTCTCATCAGAATTTGGGGAGAACATTCAAATGAGTCACTTTAGTATGATGTAACCACGTCACCACATCATGGGAACTAGGTCCTGCCTTCCTATAGGTTCAAACAAATGAAGAAAGTTCAGAGGGAACCGTTTCCCACCTCACTTTTGTAGCCTTGGGGCTGACTCGATGATACATGAAACACTTTTAAACTACCTTGTGTGCTGTGCTTAGTCGCTCAGTCGTGTCTGACTCTGCGACCCCGTGGACTGCAGCCCGCCAGGCTCCTCTGTCCGTGGGGATTCTCCAGGAAGAGGACTGAAGCGGGTTGCCATGCCCTTCCTTCTCCAGGGGATCTTCCCATCAGGGAGAGAACCCAGGTCTCCCGCCCTGCAGGCGGATTCTAGTCCGAGCTACCCAGGCAAGTCTAAAACTACCTTAAGGGGTTTCATAGGAGAAAGCCAGAAAAGAGAAAAATAAACAAATCAGTTCTGAAACCAAACACAAATAACTCTTTTATTTATGGGGTATCATTTTACATCAATTCCATTAAAACTTAAAACCAGTTTGCTGTACTCAAGTTAGGTGGCATAACAATATTTCAGTTAAGCTGGGAGTCACAGGACTTGCACACGTTTATGAAGGTGATGCAAATACTGAGGACACGAAGCATTCACAGTTACAGGTTAGCTGCAGTTCACTGACAGTAACCCCGAGAAATGACCTCATGAAAAGAAGCAACCCACATTTTGGTCTCATTTACAGACACCCAACAGTTTAGTTGGTCAATGGATTCTATACATTTATTATACAACATATGAAAGAATAAAAGATAAGGCTTACAGAGGTATTTTAGCAGTTGTAAGAATAAAAACCAAGGGCACAAACTATCTTTTAAAGCTTTCTGTATAAACTTCAAAAGCACTGTTAAGATGGAGACTGAGAGGCAACAGAAGTCTGTTGTTAATCCAGATCCTAGAAGTCTGTCTAGTCAGCTTTATAAAAACTTAGTTCAGAGGTCATGCTTCGAATAAGCTGCACATAACATTATAGAGGATGATTATGGCAAATCAAATAATGCAATTTCCGACCTACCGCAACAGTAAACATCTAAAAGTTGGGTTCCATTATCACACAGTATTGCAACGTGGAGGCCAAAACACAACAGAAAGAGAGAAAGGGTGGAGATGTAGGTGATAAAGAAAAACCAGAAAAAGGCACCCTCATTTACTTAGCATTTGCCCATAAATAAGTGCTTGGTGACTGCTCAACTTATGTAACTCAGGGAGATTTTTATGAAAAAATATCTTATTACTTCTGGCTCTTCTTCCCCTTAAAAATAACTGCATAAAATCACAGAAACCAAGGGCAAGCACGCTGCAGTCACAGAGATTTATTTTTCAAGGGAATTCAGAGATTATTTGGCCTCTCATCCTTTTGGAATACTTACTTCCATGTTACACATCATGAAATAATTTTTGCTTGGCTTTTCCAAAACCCCTGTCATCAAAATGTTCACTATGTATTAAAATGTAACGTTTTCCCTGTAGCCATACTCTTATTTTGGGATTAACTGTGCTTACTGTTAAAAAATTCTCCAGTTTCTTACAGTAGCTTTCAAAATAATTTTAATGATGATTTCTATTTGCTTTAAACAAAACTAGAGTCGATCAAATTTAAGAACTGCTGCCTTTAAAGTGTGATTTGTTAACTTCATGGGACCCTTTTGAAAATGAATCAAGTTCTCCACAGATCGGAACCTGCCTATAGCCAACTGCCAATGGAGTTAATAGGCACCCGTCAGAATGGAAGCCCTTTCAACACACTGGTCTCAGGAGCTGTGCTTGCTGTCAACGTCTTCTGTTCTTTTCAGGGATGAATTTGTGCAAACTGGTGTGAATGTGTAAGGTAGAAGGGGAGTCTACAGCTTCTAAACAAGGAATGATAAAGTATGCTTAATCACTACAGAGTTTTTCAAACTTCTGGTTTATTTCACAGCAAACCAAACCTTTCTATTCGGTAGAAAAAGGAAGTGAATTTCATTCTACCAGGTCATGGTTTTGTATACGCACACACACTGTATATACATACAAAATTCCTGTCTTTGGTGGTTCACTTAGGGAAAAAAAAGGTATGAAAGTCTGAACACTGTTTGCAAAGAAACTGAAATTATAGTCAAACAGTAGCATCGTTTGTGTGCTTTACTCATAATGCCATTTAAAGGTTCACATTTGACCCAAAAGGTTTTGGGGCCAGGTTTTGAAATAATCTGAACCTCTTCCAACTGGCACATGTTCAGTCATGGATTCTGCTCACAACTACGCATTCACTTGCTCAAATGCACCAGTAATTTTCACTTCGTTTAAGTCATTAGCCTACTGTGTTCTCACAAAACTTTAGGGACTAAGTTAAGTCATTCAATAGCACCAGAGAGTTGAGGGAGAAGCATGTTTTTTATACATTTCCTTGAGAAGGGTTAAGACAAGAAAAGAAAAAAAAAAAAAAAAAAACACATAAAAATACAAACCTAAAAATACCGTCCCGTTTGCTCCTGTTTCCTCACCCACATAAATAATGGCTATCACCTCTCTGTACATATTACTCAGGTAATGACGAGCGGCCCCTCCAGGAAAGGTCCTACCGTGTAATAGAGTTTTTAGCTCAATGCTGGTGGTGTCGTGTCCACTGCCTGCAATGGACATTCTGCCAGGAAAAGCCTAGCATGAAAGAAACAAAAAAAGGAAAACAAAACAAAACACCTCTCACTTACAGTATAGTTCTTCCCCCACCCCCCGCCCCCGCAAAACTAGAAAATTAGACACCATGAAAGCTTAACTAAAAATTCAAGCCACAACTAAAAGTGCTCTGCAGTTATAAATTGCCAGCAAACCGTTAGGTTTTCATGGAGGCGGCAAAGTAAATTTTACTTAGAATGGCATAGAAAGCATCAGCAGAACAAACACTGACTAGAAGAATGCAAAAGAAAAAAAAAGCACTAAAAAAGTGTACAAGGGTTTAAAACCAATGGGAAAAAAAGGTGCAATTGTAATTTGTTCATCTGTACCTATATTCAAACTATGACAGCTTTAACATTAGAAAATCAAAACCTATATCCTGCATGGTAGAGATGATTTGTGGCATGGTATGGGTCTATATGTTCAATTATTCTAACTTTCATCACTTCAAAATGCTAATATTTAAGTAAACCAAATTAGATTTGGCATAACGCCTCTGAAAGTTACGACTCCCACCTCCTTTCAAAGTTGGCCTCTTAAATAATAAGGTTAATTCTGGCAACATTTGCATATGGTAACAGCTGTTCTGTCTTGTGTTCTGAAATGCTACATTTTGAGACCAAAGAAAAGTGTAATTGGGTCATCTGAAAAAAGGGACTAGAAATATGCCACAAAAATTATTTTACAATACATTTTTGCAGAAATAATCTCTAGGTGAAGCTTTGTCTTTTTATACACATATACAAAATTTAAACAGCAATATACACATAATCACAGTGAGGACGTTGGCAAATTCACCAATCTGTAGTGTAAATACAAACTGCAAAGCAGCCTTCCAAGAGAACAATGCTACACAGCAAGCAGAGCTGGCCCATTCAATAGCAAACACCAAGACGTCCCTGCCAAAGGGAGACAGTGCAAGAAAGCAGCATGCGCTTGGACACAAACAGCGGTTTATGGCTAACGGCTGACATGACTGTGGTAACAGTGACTCTCTTGCTGCTATGCATAAAGTCCTAGGACATCTGTTTGTCTTTATACCACTCCACAAACTCGTCCAACAAAACTGGCCCTGAAGAGAGAGAGAGAAGAGAGGGAGGGAACAACACAGCTATGAGACTTGTCATGACAAGGCTGAGGAGCAAATGTGCGGGGGGCGGGGGAAAGCGATGCCCACCCAGTACTTACATGCTCCATCTTCATCGTAGTTGCTGAGGTCAAGGTTAATTGTTCTGCTAAACTCTAGCACATTGCACCACTGGTCTTTATTAATAACTTTATATTTTGATTGCTGGTGGGGGAAAAATAACATGAATTACTTACACAACAAGTCAGTTTCAACTGCTGTGACAATCAACTTGAAGGTTAACACTCACGAAGGTTAACACTTTCCATTTGTGGTGTGTCAGGCACCATTCTAGGAGAAGGGTGAGAGACAGCGAGAGGGTAACTTTGGATGACAATTTTCATTACAAAAATATTATGGGGGCTCAACATAAAACAACAAATGCATCAAAGAAACACAACTTTACATCCCTAGAAGTGAAATTTCTAGATGGCGAACGTCCTTTTATGTAAAAGAGGGATAATATCCATTTCACAGAGATGTGGTAAGGATTAAGACAGATAATGTCTGTAATTTATGAAAAGCACTTTACTGTGTGGCACACAGTAAGTGCTAATTAAAGAGCTGCTCCCATTAACAGGCCCTGACGTGAACATCACGCTTCCTGTCAAGCTGTCAGCTAACAGCATATGCCGCTGCGGGTTTACTCAACGAGACGGTGCTAAGTGCTGCAAGCAGTCTCGGGACTAGGAGGCCCAGCCACTGAAGAATTAGTGTCCTAATAATTGAAAACTTGCGTCTAATCATACAAGGACTAAGAACAGCCATGAAGCAGTTTTTCTCTTCCCCCCAGACAAGAAAAAGGCCACATGCATATTCAAAATACAATATTCCTGTATAAAGATCTAAAAATAAAACCCAGTCTGATAATTCTTAAATCTTTGCCACTAAAATCGGGAACACTGGGAAACAAAACGAAAGCAAAGAGAGTTGAGCCAATGGTTTGGAGGATGCAAACACAAGAACAGCTCAAATAAAAGGATTACTGGGTCCCTTTAAAAGAAAAATGCAAGCTGGTGTGAGACAGAGAACAAAGCACAGACTACAAGTGCAGCTTTCTAAGCAACTAAAAGCAAAACCCAGTCACTGAAAGCTGATGGTGCCCCTCGAACCGTGTGAAGTCAAATCAGCTACAGAAGGACCTTCACACCCGGCCTTATATTCTGCCCAGCCTCCTGAGATCAGGAGCCCATTGTTACTCACTTTTCAAATAAAGCTAACATTTCTGAGGGTTGTCAGAGAAACTGGAAGAGATCACTGGTAAATACGGGCTGTCATGTAAACAAGTGCTTCTTATATTAAAAACTAGTTTTCATACCTTTCTTCAGGAATCCCAGTTAGTAATGTTAAAAGCAAATTTTAATAACAGTTCTCAAAAAATCCTACCAGTTGGAAGTTTTTCTGGACCATTACACCAACAAGTTGTAAGGAAGATTATTTCAAGAGTGAAGCTAGAGTCAGGGTAAAGTCCAGGATTTTCTCCAAGATCCAAAAGCCTCATCCTTTCAAGCAAAAAGCAATTTTTAAAGGGGTTTGAGGACTGGAGGGCAAGAAGGAGGCTATATATGACAACCCAAGTAACTCAGACTTCCATCTCAGGTTCTTCCAGGTCTTAACAGTACTATTACATTGGCATCAGAGACGGTTCCTAATAACCAGCAGCTCAGAATTTCTCTCATTAATACTTAGAGCAAACAAACGATAACAATGGAGGGAAGTGCTGGGTTATTTCGAACACAAACGTGAAGAAAATTTAAACTGCAGGAGATACCAACTGAAGGAATTGGCCACTGAGACTGATCTAGGTCCCCAAGGTGCTTGGAGGTAAGAGTAGTTAAGGACATGTTACAGACTGAACTTAAGGGAGTGAATGGTTGCTCTCTAACCTTCGCTTCATCAAAGTAGAACTTCATCTAAAGCCACAAAATAAGGTAAATCTTGTTTTACTCTTGTTATAAAAAGCAGGACACCTAAACACAAACAAAACTTTTAAAGGGGGGACGAGAGAGGAGAGGCCAGAGCTGCGCTGCCTGGAGCATTTGCAGGGGGCCAGGGGCATGTGCAGTGCACACACGGGGACGCGCGGGGATGTGTGCCCAGTGGCAGTAAGTATGTCGCCACTTCCTACAGGCAGGGAAGGAGACAGACAGAAAGGTACAGAAAAGGGTCAAGTAAAGGATACTTGGTAGTTCTAAGCAAGCAAACACACATTCCACAAAGTAGCAATTTAGTACCTCTAAGAACTGGTGAAAAACTGGAAAAAGGGGCCAGATTTTTCCTAGTAACAGTCCCAACATGCACTTGGCAGTGTTTATGTCTAGGCTTCGCTGGTCCTTTTCCTGTTTAACAAACAAAAACAAGGATGAGCCAGGTGCCCCCAAACAATCAGTTTCAACAATCCAAATTCCTATTTCACTTCAGTGAGGAATTAGTAAACAGCTCCTGTATCATATACCATAAAAACCTGAATCAAGACTAAGGTAGGAGGAGGGGAGGTGGTCTATACTTGTACTGTAGAATTTTACTGTGAGAAAGATTCACATCAATTGAATGATCACCCTAATCTATGATTATTTCATGGGATATGTTTGTCATCTTTGATTATTTCTTGGGATAAATAAAAATCCATAACTCAATCACTAGCTGTTTGACATTTATGATTATTATTGACATCATAACTACTGGTCCCCAAAACTTATAACTTAACTAAATAGAGTTTAAAGGTTTCAAATTTCATGCTTAGGAATCAGGTTTCCTTGAAAAAATATCTTTCTTCCACCAATTTTATTTCACTGGTAAATGTTTTTTTGGTACCTAAAAATGATGGAATTCAATGGAGCTCATAATGAACATTGGGGCTCTGGAGACTCTCCCATCCCCCACCCTGGGGGAAAGCAGTATGCCCACCTGTCTACCTGCTTCATGCTGCTTACCTTAGATTTGCTGCAAGCGACATCTAGAAGAACACCCCTAACTAACAGCCAAGTGAAAGACAACACTGCATGGGGAATCCAGAAAAGACACTTACATAAACCTGAATGTGGGCAGATTAAGCTCCTTCTACTTAAATTTACAATTAAAAATGTTAATTTCTCACTGATCTTTCTTATAAGATTCCATTTGGGAACTAAGAAGTGGGCAGGTTGTATGTAAAAGGACAGAGGACCTGGGATCTTGAGTGGTAACCTTAGACATCAAATGCTAGCTAGCCTCCTCCTGATATCTTAGTTTCAAAGAAAGTTTGCAAAAGTATCTTTCTACAAAGGGAGAAAGTGCCTGGCTGTTTCATGTGGATTGGAATCTAAATGTTTACCAGATTAAGGGAGGATGCATGACCCCGTGCGGGCCACATATGCAGCCACACATACCTCCTGATAAAACTGTTACCTCAAGGATTCTAACAGTGAAGTGCTCTTGAGTACAAGGAGAATTTCTGGCCCTGACACTGATTTTAAAGTAAAGGACTTAAACAATACAGCAAACGTAAGTGCCTCACTCAATAGCCAACAATGGAGATGTGCGGCGGGTCTGCCTTTCGGCCCCAGTTGTGAAGCACAACGACCATGCAACCACAGGCCAGGTCAGATGGCTCTCAGTTAGCCGGCCCTGTCCTGGCCACACAGCTTAAGCCTGAGGAGGGCTCCACAGTTCAGGGCAAGGAGGGGCCTGCCCTCCCTGCCCACGTGTATCGCCCTGCTCAGGGGTGCAGGGCTCACTCCGAGGAGAGGACGACAGTGGGCACGGAGCCCTCGTGGGGGCCCCCCTCCTGCCCCCGGGCCTCACAGTGTGGTGCACTGCATGGCTCACACTTCTGCAATGCACTGTGCAAGCAAACAGAAGACTTCCTCTTGTCCTGTCACGTGGGTGCAGCAGCAGCATACCCCGCTATGGAGCACCCTCCGCAGTCCCATGGAAGAAAACCAGGGGCCTGCTGAAAACACACGCAGCTCCACGGGACCGGGCCCCAGTTGAACAACAGCTCAGGCAACGCTGGGCTGAGGGCATGGACGCTCTGGAAATGCTCTCCCTCTGAGGAGCCTGTAGTCGTTCACTAGACCGTAAGTCGCCAGTCTTGCCCTGATACACACTGTGCCTTCTTCCAACACCATCCACATCCCCATCACAATGGACATACACTAAGGTGACAGAAAAGAAGATACAGAGGACCTGGACAGACTCTTGGAAACAGTGCAACCATCTGACAAACTGGTGATCATGAAGGATTTCAATGCATGTGTTTGGCAGCGATGCCAAAACATGGAGGGAAGGCATCCGACTCACAGGGCTGGAAAGCCGAACAGCACTCACTCACTCCTGCTCTGCCAGGGTGCCAGCCAGCAGCTCGCAATCACTAACACCATCTTCTGCCTAGCAAACAAGAGAGAGATATTACGGAGGCACTCGCGATCCGAACAGTGGCATCTCGCTGATCACCAGTGTGGCCTGGGGGGGGTGAGGCTAGGTGCAGATGACCATGACTGCAAACACTGCGGATTCCTGGGGCAGCACGACTGAGAGCTCCCAGAGCAAACATCTATGCAACAGCGAAGTGGAGACACGCCGGGGGTTCTCCGACAGTGATCCTAACGGCACTTGCAAAGGTGTTCCCGACCAAGTGAACTGAATCTCCCAGGATGCTATGAAGCAGCCATAAACACTGAACGTTGTTTTTTTTTTTTTTAAATCACCGTAACAAATCCAAGGAATACGGCTAGAAACATCTAGAAGCCCTTCGAAGGAAATTCAAATAGTACACAGTCAACACTGACCCTGTGACTCTGCTTGTGGAGTATCAGGGTGCGAGAGGCAAACTTTGGCATCTCAATACACAAATAACAATGTTTTTGCAAGGCAATTACTTAATTAAGCTCAACTACTGACACTTCCTTTAAAACATAAAGAAAAAAAAAGATCTGTCAACTGGCACAGTTTTTACACAGTCATTTTATTTGGTATAGATTCTATTATTGTACTCTTAGAAGGTAAGATATTATCTGAAACCTGAGGTTTGTGTGTGTTAGTTGCTTAGTCGTGTCCAACTCTTTGTGACCCCATGGACTATAGTCTGCCAGGGTCCTCTGTCCATGGAATTCTCAAGGCAAGAATACTGGAGTGGGTTGCCATTTCCTTCTCCAGGGGATCTTCCGACCCAGGGACTGAACCCGTGTCTCCAGGCAGATTCTTTACTGTCTGAGCCACCAGGGGATTACAAGCACCTAAGTAATGTCAATGAAGAAAAACTCAACCACTGTTTCTAATTTTATGGCTAACTTTTATTGAGAACTGAACCAGCAACTGTTTTAAGTGCCTTATACTCAATACTCACGTAATATGAGAGGCTATTACTATATGCCTATTACAAGAGGCATTATTATAATCCTCAATTTATAAATAAGGAAACCGAGGCACAAGAGTTAAATGACCTTGATAAGAACTGGGTCTGAACCAGGAGACTGATTCCAAACCTGAGCATTTCATCATGTACCCATTTGCCTCCATCTCAGCTCTTCAGAGTTCAACTCACTTTACAAACAACTGCTGAGCAAATTCAGGCAATAACCAGAGGGTGACCTTAAAGGTAAAGCCGACAAGATGTTCACAGTAACGAACCTGGGATTAAATGACCACATATTCCTCCTACTTTTGTCCTCACCCATGCCTGCCTTCTGTCTTCCTCATAATTTACAGTAAAAGTATAAGGAAGAAGTAGCAAGGAGTGGGTGTATGTCTGGTGTGTTGTGAGTTGTATGGAGAGGGAAATCAGACAAACACATTGGTTAAGAAATAAGAACTGACTCAAGTTAGAAGAGGAAATGAATCAAATGGTCGCAGCAGATCTCCGGTTAAAGCTGGACAGAGTTCTCTGATAACAGGGTGTTGAACATTAAGACCCAACAAATTTTCCTCAGCACACCCTATGAGTGACATCCACAACCATTCCACTAAATGGAAGTGACTAGGACATTAGCTCTAACATGTGACCTGAAACACCTCAAAAACTAAATAAAACCACTCGCAGTTGGAAAAGTTGGGTGCATCATGGGACAGGCTGTGAGGACTGACTTCTGACAACAGATTAACCATCACAGGATCACCTCTCAAGAAGGCGGGATTTCCACTAGTACCTTCTGCCTCCACAAAACCCTGCAATACAACTTCTTAAAGCTTCACTGCAAGGGCTGAAAAGCCAGGACTCGCCCCTAAAGAAATCTCCCATTCTTTTCTTGCTCACTGCCCTTCTTCTCTCTCACCCCACAAAAGCCCCCTTCTACCCATCCAGAAGCCTCTCTGCCTCAGTCACTCAGAAGGGCTGCACTCAGCTCCCATCTCCCCACCGAGCCTAGAAACTTCCCTCCGTCCTCCCCGTCATTCTCGCCTTCCAGCACCTAGGCTGTGGGAAGACCTCCTAGAGTGGGCCATCAATTCATGGTGTCAACTCTCAGCCAGGCTAAGATGCTGTTATTCTCAGCGCCTCACTCAGCCCAACATTCACCCTTCTCAGAACCCCAAGAGGCAACTCCTTCTATGGCTTTCAGCACAGTACCTTTTCTTTGCCCCAGAGAATACAGAAAAAGCAAATTTAACTGATATTTAATAACCAGCATCAGAGCAACCAAAAAATCACTCTATTTAGTCTTTTATCTCATTCTCTTTGTCCCATCTTATTCTCACTAGGTCCTTTTAAAGGAATCAAGCCAAAAATGACTGTTTTACTTAAAGGAATCCACAACATTTGTTTATGCAATAAAATTTATATTAGGGAAAAAAACACTAAGCATAAAAATATTCAAGACAAAATTCCCCTTGCAGAAGGGACTGGCCATTTCAGGCCAAGTCTCTCTCCCACCACCTCCCTGGAACAGGACCCCCCGGACGGTGACAGTCTGAGTCAGGAAGGCGGTGTGGCTTAGGGACAGAGCCGAGGCCCTCAGTCTCATCGTCTGCACGGTGACAAGACTGAACCAGTGTCCTCCACAGCTTCTCGCAGCTCCAAAGCGGCGCGATTCTCTGACGTCTGTAAGACTATATGTAAGCTCAAGTCAAAGTAAACTTGCGAGAAAAATAATATGACTTTATAATCAAGGGCTATTTTTAATCGGCTACAAGGTTCTAAGGTGAGGGAGAAAACAAGCATGCCCTTAGGACTATAATTTTGATGGAGAGATGTTAAAAACGGGCATTTTATCTTTTCCTAGTGTTGTCTATAGTTTCTTCTCAGGTATATTAAAGGGTGAAGTCAAGTGTAAGTTGCTCAGTTGTGTCTGACTCTTTGTGACCCCATGAATTGTAGCCCACCAGGCTCCTTTGTCCATGAGGATTCTCCAAGCAAGAATAGTGGAGTGGGTTGCCATAGCCTCCCCTCCAGGGGATCTTCCCAGCCCAAGAATTGTACCAGGGTCTCCTGCATTGCAGGCAGATTCTTTATCATCTGAGCCACCAGGGAAGCCCCAAGAATACTGGAGTGGGTTAAAGGGTAATTTGAAAAATTTAACAAATGCAACTGTGTGGTCTTTGAGAAAAAGAAATGAGCCCCCAGTGACACCAGCATACTGTGTGGAGGTGGTTTCCAGGCTGCAGCACAAGAAGGGGAAACCCAAACCCAGCCCAATGGAGCACCAACGCACTAAACTGGAGAAGACAGTTTGTGAGTTTCAAGGAGGCATGTAATTTGTGGGGCAAAACACCAGCGAGGTAGAACCGCAAAGAGAGACCTGGGGACCCACACTGTCTCCCTAGTTGCTGGCTGAAGACTTGTCCGTGCACATGTGAGAGGAAATCGCCTGAGTTTAGGGAAAGAAACTCTGCAGAAGAACAAGCAGAAATTCCCAGAGTTCACACAGGGCTGGGAACAGTCTGAATTCCCACCAGGCACAGTCGAAAATTCTCAAAATACACAGGGCCTTGGGTGGAATCCTCAGGAGGGTGTTGTCTTCCTGCTGGGGCTTTGTCATCCCTAGACTGAGGCTGCTCTGGACCAGTCCTTTCAAAAGAACAACATGATTCCAAGTAACTTAAATACACACCAGGAAAAAAAATTTAATCCAACATTAGTTAAAGGAACACAACAAACCCAGGCAACCAACAACCTAAAACACAATACTCAGCATCCAATTAAAAAACAGAAAAAAAAAAAAAAAAAACTATCAGGAATGCAAAGAAGTGGTAAAATATGACCCATAGCTAAAATAAAACTTTTAACCAGAGAAAGAGATAAAGATATGACAGATATGACAGAACCACAGCACAATGCTGTTAAAACACCTGTCATAAACACATCCGAGAAGTTTAAGGTGGTAGAAGAAAATATTATCATGATGAGAGAAATGGATAGAAAAAGTCACAAACAGAATTTCTAGAGATGAAAAATATAGCATCTGAAATGAAAATATACCATCTGGAGTGAGCAGAAGAAAAGATTAGTATTAGAAGGTACAGTAATAAATATTACCCAAAGGGAAACAAAAAGAGAAAACAAAAACTGAACACAGCATCAGTAGCTTGTGTGACAGTATCAAGCATCTAATACAAGTACAACTGTAATCCCACAAGGAGGAGAGAGGGGGAACAGGAGAACTATTTGAAGAAATAACAGCTGAGAAATTTCCCAATTAATACAAACGGCTTAAGTCCAAAGACCAAAAAACTCAACAAATCCTAATCAGAATAAACATAAGGAAATTATGTTGAGGCACACCATAGTCAACTTGCTGAAAATCAGTGAAAAGAGAACAAAACCAACCAGAGAACAAAACAAGACACTATGTGCAAAGGCATCATGAACGACACCAGACTCACCATCAGACACTGCACAAGACAGAAGATGGTGAGAGCGAGCATTAAAGCACTCAAAGAAAAAACGGCCAATCTAGAAATCCTTTCTCTAGATAAGTGCGTTCTACGTTGAAGGCAAAATAAAAGCTTAGAAACTCATCACCGGAAAATCTGCACTACGAGCAATGCTGAAGGAAATTCCTTAGGCAGAAGATAAATGATACCAGATAGAAATCTGGATCCACACAAAAGGAAGGAAGCACACACAAGTGGTATATATCTGGGTAAATATAAAAGACATTTTTGGGACTTCCCTGGTGATCCACTGGCTAAGACTCTGTGCTGCTCAATGCAGGGGCCCAGGTCCAACCCCTGGTCAGGGAAATATATCCCATGTGCTACAGCTGAAAGCCTGTATGCTGCAACTAAAGACCCTGCATCCTGCAACTAACACACAGTGCAGTAAAATAGATCATTTTTTTAAAGTTGCTTTTTAAAAAAAGGCATTTCTGCTTTATTTAAAGCAAAAAGATATCAATATATGCTATACTGATATTAATGTTTGTGAATGTTTGTGTTCCCCCCTTCCAAGTGATGGTAATAAGAGGTGGGGCCCTCATGACTGCGGAGGAACGCCCCTAAAACAGAGACTGCAAGGGAGCTCCCTCCTCCCTTTTGCCATGTGAGGTTACAGCAGGGACACACCTACCCTGCTAGCACGATGAGCTTGGACTTTCCAGTCTCCTAAACTGTGAGAAATTAATTTCTGTTATTTATAAGCTTCTGAGTCTCTGGGACTTTGTTAAGCAGCCTGAAAAGACTAAAACATATATTGTGAGATGTGTAACACATGTATAAGCAAAATGTGTGACACAGCAGCCAAAAGTATGGAAGGGCAAAATTGAAGTGTACTATTATAAAGGCTCTTACATTATACACGAAGTGGTATCATATTATTGGAAGACAGGCTGAGAATTTAAAGATGTGTGCTGTAGGGATTTCCCTGTGGCCCAGGGGTTAAGAATCTGCTTGGCAATGCAAGGACATGGGTTCAATCCCTGGTGCAGGAAGATTCCACATGCCGTGAGGCGACTAAGCCCATGTGCTGCAACTAAGGCCCAATGCAACCAAATACGTGAATAAAAAAAAAAAAAAAAAAAAAAGATGTGTGCTGTAAAGCTTGATTAATCACAAAAAATAACACAGAGATACAGATAATAAGACAACAGTGGAATGGAATGATAAAAATGGAGTCTGAAAAAATCCAAAAGAAGTTATGAAAAGAGGAAAAAATAAACAAACATAGATGGGACAAAAAGGGAAAAGAACAGCAATACAGGAGATGCATCTTTTATGCTATCTAAAAGAAACCCACTTTAAATAAAAAGACACAAAGGTTTAAAGATGATGAAAAAAGACATATCACATAGACTTTACTTAAAACAAAAGCAGAAATGGCTATATTTCTATTAAATAAAGTAGACTTCAGAACAAAGAATATTATCAGAGATAAAGAAAGACATTTCATAATGCTAAAAGGTCAATTCTTCAAGAGGACATAACACTACTACATATATCTAAATCTAGCCTGAAGCCTCAAAATAGGGTGAGACGAGAAATAACACAAACAACAGAAGTAATCACAGTCGGAGAGTCCAACAAAGAGTCTCTCAGCAGATAACAGAACGGTAGGCAGAGATCAATCAGGGTACAGAAGACCTGACGAATACTACCAACCAACTTGACCTAATTGACATTTATACAACATCCCACTGAACAGCAACAGAATAGTCATTCTTTGCAGATACACATAAAACATTCATCACAGCAGATCGCATTTCAGACCATAAATCAAGCCTCCATACCTGTCAGTGGACTGCGACTATACAGAGCATGTTCTCCGACCATGGCAGAATTAATGACAGAATATTTGGAAAAATCCTAGTAGTTGGCAAGTAACACAACACACTTCTACATAATCAATGGGTCCAAAACAATCACAAGGAAAACAAGAAAATATTTTGAGCTGGATGCAAATGAATATTTAACACCTCAAAACTTGTGGGATACAGCTAAATAAAACAAATTCAATAACAAATTCATCTTAGGGTATATTTTAGCTGAACTGAATCTATCTGGTAATGATTAAATATGGGTGACTATTATTCAGCATTACATAATGGGGCTTTACATAATGGGGCTTAATTCACTGATATTTATTGATACTCTCCTTAAAAGGCAACGATTTCTGCAGGCTGCTACCAGAGATAGGAAGAAAGAAAACACGCAGTCCCTTAAACTGTCAGAAAAAGTGCAGGCCTGGACCCAAACTCCCAGGGCCAGCTAGAGGGGACAGGAGGGCCATGTAAGTGATGATCCTATGTGGCGGTGGAGCCAGGTGGCTTGGCCCAGAAGCTGGAGCGAGCAACAGGGATACAGACAAGGCCCAGACAGCGCCTGGCATGGCAAAAGGCAGGGGCAGGCGGCAGGTTCAGCAAACAGCTAGTTCACCGTCAGCAGAGCAGAGGCATCTTGTGGAAGGGGAAGCCTGGATGGGACTGGACTGCAATGGCCTGGGGGACCCTGGAGATGGGACCTACAGCCAGAACCTGAGTGTGGTCCTGGACCTGCTGCTGAGAAACCAGGGGGCCCCAGTTCACCCCACTCCTTGGTGAAGGAGAACGAAACCATCCCATTCATCACTCGGCTGCTAGGGAAGCAACTGTGATGTCCGCACAGTGATTGAAGCGCTATATTCACAGGGAGGCGATGGTGCTCATGGCTGAAGGCGGACAAGTGGCCCAAGGTTGCGGGAGACGGACCAAGCCCCGCTGGTGTTAGTGCCTGTGAGAAGGGAGACGGCGTGGACAAGAGGTCATGGGAGCAGTGCAGGCAACGAGCACGGCCTCAACCCCAACGGAAGGAGCCTCTGTGACCGACCGAGAAGGGGACAGCCAGCCAGGTGGAAGGAAAACTGAACCCAGTTTTAAGCAGTGGATATGTGGGGAAATTTCACTTCCAAACAAGGAAGTTAGAAAATACAGTTGTTCTGGTGAAAAGGCATGATGCTTCTAAACAAAACTTCACCCATACGATAGGACACTGCTCACTCAGGGAGGAAAAAAATCTTGAGAAGGAAAACACTTAATCCTGGAAACTATGCCTCTACTCTAAAAGCATCTGACCAACAACTTTTAGACACAATTACACACATGCCGTTGAGTGAAACACTGCATCTGAGTTTGACCTATCACTTCTAACATCTATACATCCTCATGCGTGCCCTAACTCTATTTGCGGCTGCGGAAATCCACACGTGAGGACACCGCTGTGGACTTACTGCTGTGCTGTAGGTGCACCAGATCTCACAGCAAACAAGCTTTTGGCTAAACTAACAGAGCCAAGTGAAGAAAAAGTGAAAAGATCCACATGGTGCTAAGACAAAAAAAGAACTGTTACTCAGTTCTCTGCTCAAAAAAAAAGAAATCATTTAAAAAAATCATCAGTCAGGAAAGCCTAATCACCTGAACCCACCAAACACACAAACAGAACAGAAAACTACCATCCTGCAATAGAGCATAATCGTTATATCGTTATGAACGGGGCCGTGGACAGTGAAATGAACACAATGCCAACTGGTGCCTCAGGATTTACTCACTGCCTGTGGTGACCAGGCTGAAAAATACAGCTTTATTTCACTCTGGTAGAACCACCGCCACAAACTTGGCCTGGCTCACTATGTGACAAATAAGATGATCATTTTTCAAAATGATGACTAGAAACTACATTTGAATCCTGTCCATTTAAATTAGCTTACATTTGAATTAATTCAAATTCAAATTATTTCCAGGTATGATCCAGCACCCCAAGTGAAACTGGCTTTGACCTGACTACCTTATTCCAGGAAACTCAATGAGCGAAGGTTTGCTGTTTTGTGAGAAGCTTACCTAAGAGCTGTTTAGAACAATGTCTATGATGTGCCCATTTATAATTACTTCTTAGCCAATCACACGAGCTATTAAAGGCCTGTCACTAGAGCTTTTCGTTGACATACTACATTCTTGTCCAGACTCAGCTCATGTAGACAGTGTGTGTGTAGACAGAAATTCTAACTAGCATCCTGGGAGTAGCTTACTCAACTTCCTTGCTGTAGCATATAAAACAAACCTCAAAAGGCAGTGAAAAGGGGGAGGGGAGAGAGAGAGAGAAACATCTGGATAGGATCCAGAGGACTCACCCGTGCAAAGTCAAACGCATATCTGTAAATAAGTTTAAAGTTTGTAGAATCATTTAATAATGATCTTAAGTAATCCAAAGTATTTCTGAGTTTTTCTGTTGTATCACATCTAGAAAAACAGAATAAAGGCAAATTATAACCTGAGTTTTTTTTCTGACGTGGGGAATATAAAACACAATCCCAAAAGACAATAAAAACCCTGGAGTCGGAACACATCCACAATGAACTATTTTTCCTATGCTTTTTAAGAAATTTCTAATGTATGGAAAAGCTGAAGGTCCTGTAAATAAGCAGCCATGTGCCCATTCCCTGGGTCCACCATGAACACTGTCACATCTGTGCTCTCACATACAAGCACTTTTTTCTGTGCCTTTTCAAAGTAAGTTGCCAACATAATGCCACTTTACTCCTAAATGCCTCAATGCCATCATCACTCTTAATATCCCAGGAATGTTTTCTTAGCTAATATATGACTCACGTGCAGATTTCCCAGTTTTCCCCCAGCTCCAATTTTCCATCAGAGATCCAATCAAGGCTTATGCACTGCTCTCAGGTGTCTATCTCCTTAGTCTCCAGAAGGTATCTTGCCTCTTTTCTGTCTTTCTTGACAATCTCATTTTTGAAGGGATCAGACTAGTTGTTTTGCAGAATCTCAGTTTGTCAGATAATTTCCCTATGATTACACTTAGATTAAGCACTCATGATAAGAACACTCCAGGCTATGTGCTTCTCCTCCCATGAGGACAGTCCGTTCCATTACTGGTGATACTAAGATGACTCATTTGGTGAAGGTAGTACCTGCCCATCTCCACTTAAAGGTACTCTTGGCCCCTCTAAATGGTGTGTAACCTTGAGAATGACACCTTGAGACTGACAATCCTGTTCCTCAGCAACCCATCACAAGGTGGCTTCAGCATCTGTTATGATCCCTGCCTAAATCAGTTTTAATTTGAGGATGCAAAATGGTGATTATTCTAATTCTGTCATGCTTTTACAATTATAGGCCAGAACTTTTCTATGGAGAGAGTTCCACTCACCACCTTTCTTAGCTTTGGACTAAAGGACTCTTGCCTTTGACTCGGGGCTATGATCTGTTACTGTCCTCATCCTTATGGTGCACAACTTCCCTCCAGTGTCCCTCTGACACGTCCCCATCAGTCTCTGAGCGCATCCTCACTTTCTGACACAATATATTCTAGTTCACCTTGTACTACTCTCTCTACCCTAGACTTGAAATCAGTTATTTCTCCAGAAAGCCCTGGTGATGACGACCTGTTTTCACAGGTAAGTGACACAGTTTTTTTTCTCGTTCAGTCACTCTGTCGTGTCCGACTCTTTGCAACCCCATGGACTGCAGCAGGCCAGGCTTCCCTGTCCTTCACCATCTCCCGGAGCTTGCTCAAACTCATGTCCATTGAGTCAGTCATGCCATCCAACCACCTCGGCCTCTGCCATCCCCCACTCCTCCTGCCTTCACTCTTTCCTAGCATCAGGGTCTTTTTCTTAAGTAGCATCACAGCCTTCTTCCTAAGTAGACTATTTGGCTATTTTTACAAGCTAACTTTCTGTTCCTAATAGCTAGCCCTTAAAACTGAGAACCAAGATTCATCATTTTCACTGGCAATATTAAAGATTTTCAATGCTGGATGTGCTTCTTTGTTTCCCTATAGAGCTTTTACCTCCTACCAAATATAGATAATATATATTACAAGTATTAACAATGTAAATATTTTACATATTTTATTAAACCAAAATATAGTTCATTATAGGACACACTGATTTGTTTTCAGCACTAAAATTGTGAAATTTCTGCAATTTTTTTTTTGCTATCTACAAAAAGCTTCACATGATCTATTGAGATGATAAATATCTAAAAGTCAAAAGTTACAGTAAATGTTTCACTTTTATGAGTTTACAAGAATTTAGAATATCCTCCTTGATTTCTTTGAAAACTAAAAAAGATTAAAATTAGGCTAACTTTAGAAGTCAGAAAAGGCTTCTTTAAGGGACTGACTTGTAAGTTGAGAGCTGAAAGATAAATGGAAACTAGATGTTTTTGGAGAGGAGGGCTTTCTAGATTAAAGGAATAGTATGCATAAAGGTCTAGCAGCATGCCAAGCCTAAAGACTAAAAGAAAATCATGTGACTAGACTGGGTAGAGTAAAAGGGAACATGGTCCAAAAAGAAGCTGAAAGAGAAGTAGAGCCAGACCATAAAGTTTTTGTGGTCCACAGTGGGGCTTTTTTTTGTTTGTTTTGGGTTTTGTTTTTTTTTTTAATACCTAGAAACAATGGAAGCTATCTCCTATCATGAGAGTTACCATGATCAGGCTTCCATCTTGAAAAGCCCACTCTGGATCTCTGTGGGAAAAGGTTAGAAATGGGGGGGAAGAAAAGACACTGATTGATAGCCTAGTTAGACAGTTAGTGCCAGAACCCATAGGGTTCACGGAGGCTAGAAGGATGCATGAGAAAGCAGCACGTGGGAACCTGTGAGGCAGGATCAGGAGCACAGCTTACTGTGTATTGGGCTCTCTACTCTACGGTTTGATTTTCTTACCACAGATATATGAGTAATATTTTATTAGTAGTAATATGGGAGAGGAGTAAAGAGAAGGGAAACAGCTAACCCCAAAATACCTAGGGCTGGAATTCCCCTCTTCATTTGAAAAAAAGGTTAAGGACCAAAACCACAGGAAAGTGGCCAGATTTGGGCCAGTTGGTTTAGTTTAGTTCTGCCCAATGAAAGGAAAAGTAGTTGCTTGTTTCAACAGATTCTAGAGCAGGAACCACTGCATAGCTGAAAGAAAATAAAGCAGTTACAAGGTGAATGTGAAGTTCTACAGCGAGCTGGGGAGTAAGTCCAACCAATGCTGGCAAAGATGTCCTGACACTGCAAGACGCACAGAGTTGGTCTGGAGAGTCACACATAAAACGCCCAAAGTGAACTTTCACTCCATGTGTCTATTAACGAGGTTAGAGATGATGCTGTCAATCAAGAGTTTACTGTTAGTATTAGTCATTCAGTCGTGTCCAACTCATTGGGACCCCACGGACTGTAGCTCACCAGGCTCCTCTGTCCATGGGATTCTCCAGGCAAGAATACCGGAGTGGGTTGCCATTTCCTTCTCCAAATAAAGAGTTTGATCTGCTTTAAAAGGGGCCTGGTCCCGTAGAGCCCGTGGACTAACCCCCACCAGGGATCCAGGCCGCTGAGTCACCCTGTCTGAACCGTACATTGCCATCTAGTGGCCGCTCAGCAAGGTCATCTGCAGACGGCTCCGTTCCAACAAAGATGTGAAGAAACAGGCTTGGCCTGAGACTTCGGAAAGCAGCCAATCATTCAGCCCATCTCCCCAGCTTTCCTGAGGTAGTCACGGTGTGACAGTGCCATGCTGCTAAGGAGCTTCATTTGCCACAAGAAAATATGCACGCATTGTGGAATCACTGCTTCTTTCAACCGTGCTGCTGAAACACAGTCAGAAGTAACAAGAATGAGGATAATCTTCAAAGGTTATACACTCAAAGGTAGTTCTCTTCTATTACCCAGGGACAGCCTTCACCCCTTCACTCAGTCAGCCCATAGGTAGGTATTTTTCCAGCCCATCATCATTTCTATGCAAAGTTAGCTACAAGGCTAACATACATTTTTGGTTTTGTTTTGTTTAGCTTAAATGCTCTATAAGCTTAATTCATCAGAGGTAACCTTAAACCCACATGCTAGAACAAGACAAAAAATAAAACAGCCAATTAAAACAAGAGCTGGGAATTTCCTGGCAGTTCAGTGGTTAGTACTCTGTACTTTCACTGCCCAGGGTATGGGTTCAATCCCTGGTCAGGGAACTAAGACCCCACAAGTCACATGGCAGGGCCAAAATAAAATAAGAGCTGTGCCTTCTCTAAGAACCATCACAGGAGTCTGGAGATCAATGTTCCCTTCCCTACCAGCTGCTGTCACTTCTTCCAAGAATCATGAAACACAGCCCTGGAAATGCCAAGCATGCAGCTCCTCCAGACAACGTCCAAGAGATGAATTCTGGGTGCCCCACATTCCATCGCTTCAACCTTCTTGGTTTTAGGGACACTACCAAAGACATCCAGGAAGTGGCAGATTCAAAACTCCCTGGTTCTAAAATGCCTGGGCTTCCTATTTCTAGCATGCACCCACAGTACAGTAACTTAAAAAAAAAAGTCTTTTTTTATACTTTAATTTTCGCTTGAGTCCAAAAAAGTTCACTTGACAGATTTAATAAACCCAAAAATGAGAAAAAGGAAAAAATTCCAAATAGAAGACGAAACAGATCATTCAAAAGATGGAGTATTTTCCATCTTTAGAAGATATAAAAGACTGGCCTCTGAGTTTTCTTATTTATTGGGTGCAAATACCTTATAAATACAAGTAGCATAAACAGAAGTGACCTTATTACTTTTGGATGTTTTGGCTGAACATTGCTTCCAAGCTCCTGCCTCAAATGGACTTTGTCTTGTTCCTGGCTTTTGTTTCCCCAGGACCTAGAATTCCATGCTTGGCACATCACTACCACTCAAATATTTGCTAAACAAATGATGGATCTAGGGAGGCAGGAGGGGGAGGAGGGTGGAAATTCATAAAACTTGAAATTGCACTATTTCTGAACTACAAAGAACCTTAGAGGTTATTGTGAGTAATCGCCCTCACCTCACTGAAGAGGATGCTTAATCTCAGAGTTTCATATGACAAAAAGAAAGATTCCTCATTTTTTCCCGCAGGGATCAGGTCTGTTACTACACAGTAAACCACAGGACCAAGTGCCAGCATTCTCTGGGAATCCACCTGCCACTACTTGTGTCACACAAAATGTCAGAGTTCCCAACAAAGAGCGTGTGGAGCGCCCCCTACCCCGGGAGCATACATGCAAGGCATCTTTCGGGAAACTGCACAGCTCAGCTCCCAGACAATGTGATCCTCAAACCATGAGCAAGGCCTTGCACTGGGTAATATTCTTCTGTAAAGGCAAATGTAAAAATGAACCCAGAACTACACAAAAATGGGATATTATACCCTCTTAAGACAAATGAAAATGTGCCTGAAAAAAAAAAAATGCTGATGGTACCTCCTCTAAAGCCTTGAATGAAATCTTGATTTAACCTTGCATTCATCATTACTTAAAAAGGAGCAGCCGTCCCGTGCTCTATCCGGAAAGCACCAGAGAGAAGCAGCAAGGAAAACGATACAAGAGTTAGTAGGCTTAACATCACGAGGAGATGTTTCCCAACAGGACGAACACAATCCTATGAGATCCCAGAGACTTAACTCCAAAATTCTAGACATGCTGAGGAAAGTGTATTTTCAAAAGGGTTATTTGGCTTTCACCTAAAATGCATGTGTCATTGGATAATAGTTGTTAGAGGAAGAATGTGACTGAAGAATCAGAAGTCTTAGGTTTTCTTCCTACCCCTAGTCCCATCGCAAATCACATAGCCCTTTGAAGCCTCTGTCTCCTCACCCGTAAAATGGGCAGGATGAAGTCTGATCTGTCAAGGTAGGTGTGAGGATCAAACAAGAAAACAGTGAAAAGGCCTCATAAAAGTGAGGCCTTTTGAAAATAAAGTATTATTACCAACGACAAAGGGACAATGATATTAAAAGTTTACAAATTTCTAAATTATTTAAATAAAACCATTAAGCCATTTCAATTCCAATTTTAATACAAGTCTATTATTCCTACTTAAAATAAAAAGCCATTCTAAGTACTTTAGATCAGTTATTCAACACTATCCTAAAAATCAGCACTTCTCCTTTTAATATCATTTGAAATGTTTCATCATTCACCTCATTTGTATCTTTCAAGGGATAAAAGAATGACAATTTATGTTTTCTTGAGTGAAACTCTTAGCAAACACACACACGAAAACACAGACACAGACATACATGCGTGTAAGCACAAAGTGAATACATAAAACCACTGATTTCTTCCTCAACTCTGCACCAAGTAACATAAACAGAATCTTTATTATTATTAATTTTTAATCACTAGAGTAATGAAATTTTAAACTTTCACAAAGCTAATGTGAGAATATATCGAATAAAAGATAAGTATCTTCACTTGTAAGTTATACTTTACTCAACTGTTCTCACTAACTATAAACCAGATGCTAACACTATGATTTTAAACTTATGCTGTCGAACATGGTAGCCGCTCAACATGCACAGCAACTGGGTACCTGAAATGCAGCTGATGAAGACTGAGATGTATCATAAATGTAAAATATATACCAGATTTCAAAGATTCGATATGAAAAAAAAGTAAAATATAGCTCAGTGATTTTTAAAATATTGATTAATGTTAGGATGATAATATTTTGGATATTCTGGGCTAAGTAAAATACATTAAGACAAATTTTACCTGTTTCTTTTTCCTTTTTTTAATGTGGCTATTAGAAAATTTTTAATTATATATGTGGCTCACATATACGACAAAAAAGGATGATCCATTTCTATTGAACTGCTCTAGAAGAATACTAAAATAAACAGTGTACATTATATAAAAACCCCAATTGCTAAAATTTATCCGTATAGCCCTCCTCCACATATGAAAAAGGAGCTTGGTCTTCACACCTGTGACCACAGGTGAAGCCTGCCCAGATCCCCAGGCTTTCCTCCAGTCACCCAACCCAAATGAGGTCCCAGAGGGAGGCAGTCAGCCAGGGGAGAGCAAGGACCCCCACTCCCACCCCCACCCCAGGGCAGCCTTGGGACTTACTGTAGAGAAGTCATTCCTTTTAACCATTCCTGTAGAGTAAAATAACCCATATTTTGTGCATCCAATTTCCAAGCTAGGACAAGCATAACTACCTGTTTAAAACAAAACAAAGCAGAAAGACCAATCAAATCAGGAGAACAGACCTCAGCAATTAAATACATTAATATCACACCAAATGTTCACAGTAGTTTAGTCACTGAAATATGAACAGGGTAACTCGAAAATGAGTTTTAGTTTGGCAAACATCTAGAAGTTTGATAATTCAGTCTGCTGACAAGGGTTTGGACAAACGTGACTTCTGTTGATGCCTGATGGTCAAAGGATAAAGGGATTAACCTCTCCAAAGAGGATCTGCAGTATCGAAACTGGAAGCAGCAGTTCCACCTAGGAGGTTATCTCACAGCTACACCTGAACACGTACACAAAGCTGAACAGGCATCAGGACTTAGTACAGGACCATCTGTAGTAGTAAAAAACTGAGAACAACCAAATACCTACCAGTAAGGGACGACTTAATACACCTTTGCTAAACACATTCTACACAAAGGAAAACGATGTCACTATTGAGACAAATGAAGTGGAGCCATCAACATAAATATGGAACAGTTTCCAAGATTTAAGAGAAAATGAAGAGAGATGTGCAGAACAGACTGTTAAAACCCAAAAGGTAGGTGGTGGGACAGACAGTGGACATCATGTTTGTAAATTCAACTCTAAAAGGGGGGAGATGACTTTAATGCAGCCCAACACTCCACGTCTATGGCGCTGTGCCTGCAACACGCACAGACTGAACAGACTGCCCTCAGGCACTTCTCAGTGGGTACCATCCTTGCTGTGAGTGGATCTTCTGAAACTCTGCTGCTGTGAGCAACTGTGACAACCAGTTTGTGGCACTGATCATCACTTCTTCACTTAGATGTTTTAGAGAAAAGGGTGGCACCAAGATAGTTAGGGTTGAGTTTAATAAATACCTGAAGGTATAGAAGACAAAATTACATTCTGAAGATGCCTCCAGCTTCGAGCTCTCTGGGGTTCTTACACAAGGACAGAGCTGGGGCCGTCTAGATTGGGGAGAGAACAGGAAGCCCTCCCACCTCATCTACTTCAAGACCCAGGACAAGATGAGGAGTAACTTAAAAACAAAGCATGCCATTCCTGGAGAGGTGAAGAAGTGGGACGGGGCCTTCCTAGGACCAGCCTGCCACTCTGCAAGGCTGGCAATCTCTGGACAGTCACTCATATAGGAGGGAACTCGAGTTCTCAACTGGAGACCACACATACCCTGAACGGCTGTTTGTCTATTTGGTGTAACAAAAAAAAGGGCAATGGGCCGAAAATACATATTTCTATAATACAGTTGGCTGGGGACAAGCAAACATGGCATTTGGCAGGTAATCTCATTTCTTTACACCAGAAGAACTGCCCCACACCATTACACTACTACCTGGGTCAGATGGTGCCCAACTGGGTCAGATGTTGGTGACAGTGAGAGGAAATCAGGGTGATATAACATAAAAAATGAGGCAAGCCAAGATATGGAAGCAACCTCAGCGTCCACAAACAAGGCAACGGACAAAGAAGGTGTGGCATGCACACTTTTTAATTCACACTGGTATGCTCTCAGACAGCGTCTGTACTCAGTCCTCTGTTAGAAAGATTAAGCACTCCACACAAACACTTGTTAAGAAAATAAAAAAGTTATGGCAAAGGAACACACACACACAGTATGCATGTAATGTGGCCAAACAGCCAAAGCAAGCATTACAATGGGAATTTCTTTACACAAAACAGACCTTTCACCAGGACAGCCAATAAGAAGCTAACTAAAGCACTTCAGTATTACCTCAGTGAATGAAAGCCGACCTGAATTTTACAAGCCTTGCTTACATTTCATGAGCTATAAATATCAGGCGGGGTGAGGGTTTTAAATGCTTTAAAGTGCTCACTTATCAATACAGATAAGCCTTTAAAAAACTATTTCAGTGTCTGTTTTCAAACAATTTCTAAAACTGGGATGCATCCATAGCTTATGGCTTATCAGATTTACTTAACATTTTTCCCTTTAAGTGATGAATAAAATAATAAAATTTCTATTAGTGGCATCTTAAATTAAAATACAGTAATAAATACTTTAGAATAACAGTCTGCATTGGGTCTTTTGGTCTTCTATGCGATTCAACATTTCAAGATTTTCTATTCCTACAGAAATGGAGAACCAAAGACTCATAATTACCAAAAAAGATAATCATGGCAACTATTTTTTATTGAGTATTGGTATTTGGGGGCTTCCCAGGTGGCACTAGTGGTAAAAGAATCCACCTGCTAATGCAGGAGATTAGGGTTCGATACCTGGGCTGCAAAGATCCTCTAGAGTAGGAAATGGCAACCCACTCCAGTATTCTTGCCTGGAAATTCCAAGGACACAGGAGCCTGGCGGGCTGCAGTCCATGGGGCCACAGAGAGTCGGACAGGACTGAGCAACCGACACACACGCTGGTATCTGGGGTGAGCAACTTTAAAGCACGGGGCCTTGCCAGTTTTCTGCTCAGAAGCAGCTGTGGCACTCCCCCACACAACAGGCCTTTCTCCCCTGAGAGCAGACGCCCACTTAATCCCTCTGACACCTGTGGCCTGACACCTCCCCATCTCCCCACCATCGGGTCCTTCGGTCCACCCCCAATTACATGCTGACTGTTGTTCCCTGGGTAGAAACGGGACTCCTCTCAGAGCCAGCTCACTCTCGCCCCTCTTATGCTGCCCTCCAGAAAACACTTGTCAACCTTAGCCCATTTCCTGTCAGAAAACTTCCTTCTTAAAGTCAGTGAAATGTTCTTTTCTGTCTATGTTCTTTTCTGGCTATGGACCAGATTAAGCAAAACACTACTGACCCAGCTGTCCCCAGACCTTCGCACCAATCTGAATAATGTATTAAGACATCTGAACCAGAAAGATGGCTTAAAACTCAACATTCAAAAAATTAAGATCATGGTATCCAGTCCCATCACTCCATGGCAAACAGATGAGGGAAAAATGAAAGCAATGACAAATTTTACTTCCTTAGGCTCCAAAATCACTGTGGACGGTGACTGTAGCCATGAAATTAAGAAGCTTGCTCATAGGACGGAAAGCTATGACAAACCTAGAGTATATTAAAAAGAAAGACATCACTTTGCTAACAAAGTTCTGAATAGACAAAGCTATGGTTTTTCCAGCAGTCATGTATGGATGTGAGTTGGACCATAAAGAAGGCTGAGCACCAAAGAATTGATGCCTTCGAATTGTGGTGCTGGAGAAGACTCTTGAGAGTCCCTTGGACTACAAGATCAAACCAGTCAATCCTAAAGGAAATCAACCCTGAATATTCATTGGAAGGACTGAAACTCCAATACTTTGGCCCCATGATGCAAAGAGCCGACTCACTGGAAAAGACCGTGATGCTGGGAAAGACTGACAGCAAAAGGAGAAGAGGTCAGCAGCGGATGTGATGGTTGGAGAGCATCACTGAGCCAACAGACATGAATCTAAGCCAACTCCAGGCGACAGCAAAGGACAGGGAAGCCTGGCATGTTGCAGTCCATGGTGTTGCAAAGAGTTGGACATGACTTGGCAAATGAACAACAACCTGAACTAGATCACATTAAAATTAAAAATACAAGGCAAAAATCAGTCCAAAAGCTCTTTAGAAAATTTAAAGTGTTACTGGGAGAAAGTGGGGAAGATGTGGGCATAGAAATGGTAACAAAAAATTTTTTTAATAAAATTTCTTGGCGAAATCTCCAGGAGCATGACATATCGGCATGAGCACCAGGTTATTTTACCAATGCTTGCTCTGATGAAAGGGATGATCCCTTGGGAGCTCTACCAGAGTATAAATTCATTGAAGATGTAAGAAGTATTTGTTAAACTGGGGGCTGTAATATTAAACTGTATAGCTAACGAGCCAGGGCATTTGTATAATTTTTCATTTTACAGTAAGACAGATGTGGGAATAGGAAAAATATTCAATAATAACATGATGATAAGAATTAGGCAAAAATAATTAAGCATGTAAAAAACTTCTAATTGAAGTTTTTAAGGGAAATACTTAGGGTTTTCACACTAAAAATCAATCACTTTCCAAGCTAAATTCAACTGGAAGTGAAGGAGCTGTGAAAAATCCTTGATAATTACAACCTATTCAAAACTCTTAGAAATAATTAATTATTCAAAGTCCTGGACAAACTCTACATTAGGCTGGAACAACTACAGAGGAGGACAAAGATACACAATCCCCGAGTTATCTGTCATCGGAGGTACACATGCGCACACCACTTTTAATGTCTACTTTAGTTACTTGATTAGTGAAATTAAAGAAATTAAGAAATTAAATGAGAAAAAAAATGACTAACTGTAGTTACACATCAACTGCAAAAAAAGTTCTGCTTTACAAACCAATTCAGAATGGAACTTACTTCTTAGACTGCCTCATAAAAACTAACATATCCTTACTTCTTTACTGTTGCATTATTTGTTGAGAGACAAAATCAGATCAACTGATTTGCCCAAATTAGTAAGTTAGACTTACATTTTCTGGCTCAACACCAATGTCTTCACAGAATTTCTCCATGCCTTCAGGACCTACAACATCATCAGTACCTGTGATGAAATGCAATTTATATAAAGTAAATCTAACCATGTACAGATATTATTACTACTGTAGCATTATACTGTTAAAATACTTATTATTAAGATCAAATAACACCTAAGGACCATAAACCCTTCCTGAAGGAAGAAATTACCAAGTATAAGTTGAAAAATATTCTGGAATTTAAGTTCTATCTTTAAAGGACTCTGCTTTGCACAATCATTTACATCAATTTATGGCCGAGTCCTTCAACCTACAAATGATGTACATATAATTGATATTTAAAGATAAGGTTGCTGCTGCTATGTCACTTCAGTCGCGTCCGACTCTGTGCGACCCCACAGACATCAGCCCACCAGGCTCTCCCGTCTCTGGGATTCTCCAGGCAAGAACACTGGAGTGGGTTCCCATTTCCTTCTCCAATGAGTTAAAGTGAAAAGTGAAAGAAGTTGCTTAGTCGTGTCCGACTCTTAGCCTATCAGGTTCCTCCATCCACAGGATTTTCCAGGCAACAATACTGGAGTGGGGTGCCACTGCCTTCTCCGAAAGACAAGGTTACAGGTATTCAATTTCTATTCTTTAAAGTAGCTTATAAAACTCTATTCTTATTTTGATAATAATTTCAACACATAAAATAAATTTTGGAAACAGTAAAAAACCACCTAATATTCTTTATAAAATAAACTGGGAAGTAATATAATTGTTTCTTTTACACAGAAAAAAAAAATCAGCAGTCTTTTTTTGTTCTACAGAAGGCAACAGTGCTTTCTTCGCACTCCACGTTAGCTCTCTCTTTTCCTGAAAGCAGTGTCCACACATCACAGCTCTATCGCACCCCCACTCACTCTTCAACCACGGCCACTGCTTCCTGTCCCTCTCCCTCCATGGAACCCTTGCCAAGGCCACCGATCAGCTCTAATCACCACATCCAGCAGACACAGTCCGTCTCTGCTTTATGTGGCTTCCCTGGAGTGGCTGAGATTATCCTTCCGGAGTGTCTCAACCCGGGTCAACAGCTGAAACGGAAGGCCTCATCCCGCAGTTCCCCCTTCTCCTACATTCTCAAGAGCCAATCAGTGATTCAGTGCCCTGCCAATTTTACTTTCCAAATATTTCTCAACTGCTGACTTGTGATTCAGACGTCCTTCTCTCACTTAGATGACCTCAGCAGCACCCTCAGGGTCTCCCTGTTTCCAGAGCCTCATCCTGTACACAGCCGCCTGGAGGGTCCACCTCAAACATAAACTCCATCCTGGCTTAAAATCCTTCGATTTTAAGCTCCCTACCATCTATGGATGAAGTCCAAAGTCTCTGGCATATCAAATAAGGTTCTTTATGATCTATTGCCACCCTTCCTCTTCAGCCTCATAACTTTCCACCTTCAAATCAAGTTTCCCGGATATAAAAGAATCAAATAAATATTGCTGAATGAACAAAAATTAGGATCCAGAAATGCCTACCCATGGTTCGCTCCGCACACATACCCTGACATGTGATACTACTACACAGTACTACATGTGGTACTACTACACGGTACTACATGTGGTACTACTCGTGGGGCTCAGTCCACCTCCCTCTCCCCTCTCCTCCCGTGAGCTCCTTCCCTCTTGCAGACGGGACCATACAGGCAGCCCTCCCAACGTCCCCACTCCCACCGATGGAGGCCGGGCCAGGCAGTCCCCATGCAATGCGAAGAATGCTTTTCCCACATCTGCATCGAGTCCCAGCTCATCTACCTTTCCTTCTAAATTCCAACAGAGTAAGAGCTATTTATTCTTATAACCTCAACCTACTACCTTGGCATAAAGTAGTTGCTCCATAAATTTTATTGAATGAATGGATGCATATCAGAATACAAAAATCACTCCACAATCTTTCACAGCCTTCAGATGTACCAAGCTGCCAAGATCAGCAGAATCCATCTAAATGCCTGTTTTATCCAAGTGTTATCAACGGGGCACATCCTGGAGCTATTCCCTGTAGAAGTAGCTGACGAGGAGTAATACATGGTCCCTGCCCACCAAGATTGGAAATAAAGCACGAGAGTAATCTCAATGCAAAGTAATAACGAGATCACAAAGTATACGGTGGCTGTTCTCAACAAAGGGCGACAATTAAAACCACCTTGCACGCTTACTGGTCAGTCCTATGTCACTTCTCTCTTCTAGTCCTTGGCTTCTCTTAAAGTCCAAACTCAGGCTCTTCCACATAATCTAGCCAGAGCAAATACTTTTTCTGCCTGTTTTACTTGCCTTTTAATCACAAATGTGCTATTTTGTCACAAATAATTTCCTTTCACATAATTCAAATCGGTTATCTTTTGGGAGACTTTCTCTTTTTTCTCCTTTTATTTTACATGTTTTTCAAGGTATCCTTAATTTTGTCTTATTACAGGAAAATCAAATAAAACTTTACTTAATTTTTAATTCAATTTTTTGGGCAACATTAATACATACAATGATATGAAATTTCAATTAAAACTGAAAATAAAAGTGCTAAAAAAGCAAAAGTTTTCCTTCTAACCTTTCCCTACACCCCAGAAGAATTTCTTTAAAAATCCTTCCTCAAATAAGCTATTTTATAGAATTTTAGCTACAGTAAATATATGTATATTTATTTCTATAAGTTTTTCAGGCAATTCTCTTTGGCCTCCAGGTACACAACAATCATTTCATCTTCAATGAATGATTTATTTATTTCCTGTATTTATTTATGTATTATTTATTTATTTCCCTGTATTTATGCCCCTTCTTTATCTAACAGGATTAGCTAATAACCTCCCAAAACAATGGCAAATCAGAAAGAGTGAGAATGGGCACCCTTATCTCATTCTTGACTCAAACGGGAATACAGTCAGCATTTTATCATTTGGGTTTGTGTGTGCATATGGGCTTCCCAGGTGTCTCTGTGGTAAAGAATCTGCCTGCCAAGGCAGAAGACCCAGGTTCGATCCCTGGGTCGGGAGGGTCCCCTGGAGGAGGAAATGGCAATCCACTCCAATATCTTTGCCTGGAAAATCCCATGGACAGAGGAACCTGGTGGGCAACAGTTCATGGGGTCACAAAGAGTCAGACACAACTGAGTGACTAAGCACACACACGTGTGCATATACCTACATGTGCACACACGTATACATTACACAAACGATACATGAATACATTCATGTGGTGAAACGTTCAAATAGAGAAGTCCAAGTGCAGTAAAGTAAAGACAAAGCTTGCCTTCCTCTCTTCCTTACCAGGCAGGCATGTATTCTCTTGGACCATTCTGCTATGTATTTATGTATGTGCAAATATACAGTGAGATGGGGTTCTTAACTTGTTTATCTATGCACATGGTTCAGACCATATCCTGCTTTATTTTACCATCTGGTGATCTTCCCGTAAAAACACCCAGCCGATATTATGTACACTACTCCACCGTAGGCCACTGTGTGTGAACTCCATGTTTCATAGCCCTTATCATTCCACTACCGTGAAGTTATCTGGGCTGAGATTGAAGAGCAATGATATCCGATGGAAGTATCCATCTATTTCTAGCCTGCTAAGAGGTTCCGTTTGTAGGAACAGATGAGTTTTTAGTATCTACTGAAAGGACTCATTGGGAGGTGGTTACACAAAGCTGAGGGGAAAAAAGCACTTTACAATCTTAAAAAAATTTTGTCTTTGGTTTCTATATTTTGTGATCTAAAAAAAGCCTCTTTTTCTGCTACCTATTCCTGAGCCTGGCAAGCCACCTGCCGTTCCCCTGCCTGGGCACAGGGCTTGGGGGTCTCCCAGCTGGCTGCCCCACTCACACCCCCTCCAACCCTACCTCCCCTCGCTGTCAATGCTCATCAGAGTGATGGCGCGTCTCCATTTGTCTGTTTATCACACAACAAAATGCGCTCCAAGCGCAGCACTCCGGCCGTCCACACTCACCCCACAGCCTGGCATGCAGCAGGCCCTCAGAGCTTTGCTGAGTTACACTGGGCAGTGGTGACATTAAGTTTCCCATGCTTTTTTCTTTTTTTTCACATTTTATGCAATGCTATTGTCATATTACTTATATACACTTGCATCTGTGTATTTTATAAAAAACAAGGTTTTTAACAGCATGGTTTCCAATGGCATGACTCCTATTACTTTAATATTTTATCCTAAAAAAATTAAAATAGAGCTTATCAGTCAACATTACTTAAACACTACCCATAATCCTGTTATCTACAATAACTTTTCCTTTTTTCTCATTATCATTCCCATGCACACATTCAGATCTATTTGTAATCACACTGTTCACTGGCCTTATGGGTGTACCGACACTAGACTTATCATTTATCTGTAGAACTGAGCAATTTTAGTCTAACAAAAGGACTTCCCAGGTGGCTCAGCAGTAAAGAGTCCTCCTGCAGTACAGAAGATGCAGGTTCAGTCCCTGGGTTGGGAAGATCCCCTGGAGGAGGAAATGGCAACACATTCGAGCATTCTTGCCTGGGAAATCCCATGGACAGAGGAGCCTGGAGGGGTACAGTTCGTGGGATCACAGAAGAATCAGACATGACTTAGCGACTAAACAACAATCTAACAAACAGGCCACTGGCTAACACAAAGTGGATTAAAAGCAGGTTTGAGGGAGATGGTTTAAAAGCAATGGAATGCCCTAGTGATATGATACTAGAGGTACATTTAGAAGGTAGATATACTGACAATAATCTAGAAGAGAGCGGTCCTCCCAGTTTCACTGCTATTTTAAGCAGGGGCTCCTAACTAAATATATTTAACCTCTTCATGAGGGCCCAAGACCATCATGGTACAGTTTCCATAATCACAGCACACTGCATCACTGGGGCAAAAGGGGCCACACTGTCTCCTTCACCGACAGCCCACTGTTTCTGATCCCTAACCTCACTTTGGTAAACCAAAACACAGCTCTGCTATAGAACCTAATTCAAAGTAGAGATGAAGAGCCTACAATCAGGACTTGCAGAACCTTTACAACTCACATGTGTGAGCTTCAGTGTGACTTAAATGTTGGCACCTGGGTACTTGCTCTCATCTCTTATTCTTAGATATAATACTTCAGAAGGTAAAAGCTATTAAACTATTTATGTATAGCTGGTTATTTTAATGAAAAAGAAATGAGATTCCAGCTTCAGACAGAGGTCTAAGTAAGACACTCCCCCAGTCTTGCCCTCAGCAACCCTTTCTAAAGTCAGAGGACTAGAGTACCATAGCACCAAAGTGAGTAAACCTATAACTAGAGAACAGGACAAGAGCCGCAGTCGAGGCAGTTTCATCTATCAAATCTCTGAGAATCAGAAACTAAGTTGACAGGGATTTTAAAAGGCAAGAGGCTGTATCCTAAGAGGTGCAAAGGAGGGCGAGGCTCAGGCCAAGGGAGGGCGGAGGGCAGAGGGCAGGGCCAGAGGTGGAGCTGAGAGCTCTGGGGAGAGGAAAGGTCCGGCTGTGTCAGGGGGCTGCACCGCCAAGGCCCCTACCACCCTGCACTCCACTCTGTTCCGGGCAGGGAGTCACCCCAGGCGGGCGGCTGTCTCCCAGGGAATACCACCACACCACAGGGGGACCCTCATCCAGGCACGGGGCCGCAGCCTCACTCTCTGCCCCCAGACTAGCCCGCAGCACAGCCCGTCAACCTTCCTGCGGCCCCTCACCGTGTGTTTTTCCTGAATAACACTGAACTACAGTTTTTATTCATGTGGTTGGGATATTAAAAAATGAAAGAAGGTGCCAGGTGGGGCTTTTAGTTATTCCCAATTTCAAGTCATTTTTCCTGATGAGATACAAAAAAAGGGGGGGGGGGTATAAAAATAGGGAGAGCCACACCACAGAAACTTCTTGCAGTAATGAACCCCACAACGAACCACCTGGCAGGGGTCTCAAGGAACCTAAAGAATGCAGCTTAATCTTTATCCCAAATGTCACCTTTTTGAACCAGAGAAGAGCAATCAAGAAGGAAAAACTGTACTGTGTTTCCTTTTAAAGGAAAACAGAAGTGTGGCTTTTACTATGGAAAAATTTATATTTGCTCATAAAGGACACAACAGTATCAAAATGATTGTGTGATGGTGGTGGGATTAAGTGTACCTTTTCTGTTTAAACTTTCCTTCTTATAATACATGTCATTACAATAAATGTGAACCAATAAAAGAAAGCAAGAGATTTTCATAATCAAAGTGACAGGAATACGAGAAACTGCTCCATCACTCAGACCCAAGTACTGAACACCTGGAAACGTGCCGACTGACTACTTTCACTAGGAACAAACTGTCTTCAAGAGAGTCATGCTTTCAAGATCTAAACGTGAAAAAGACAAATTCTAATACTATGTAAGTGTCTACACTGTGTGTCCATCCCTGCAAATAAAACCCAGCTCAAATTAGTTCAAGTGATGAAAGAGAATTCATTAGAAAGACACTGGGGTAGCTCACAAAAATCCAAAAGACTACAGGAAATCAGGATCACATCCATTCAAGTCTACCACCAGAAGATAAAAAGGCTCTTCTTCCAGTTTCAATCTGAAAACCCCAGGACATTTTATCTGATGGTCCTGACCTGGGTTACCTGCACGCCCCAGGAACAATCTCTGTGGCCAAAGTGGGCAAGACTTTTATCAGAAAAGGGTGGGGTGGGAGGAAAACACTGGCCTCAGGAAGAATTCTCACTCTGAAACCCAAGAAAAGGGCATGGAAACCAGTTATGAGCAATGCCCTTCCTGTAGGAGTACAAAGAAGGTTATTAAGCTAATTAAGCTAAGAGATGCACCATGTGCTTGTCAAATGGAAAACGAGAAAAACACTCCAGGCAAGAGACCACTGTGAGTTAGCTGTCTTTTCTCCTGCAGGTAGCAGGGGTTTTTAAGTGGGGGTAAGGGTGTAGTGGATTGTTAGGGAATGACATGTATGATCTGCTCAATTTTTTTTTCTTCAAATTAGACAACAGGCAACACATAGACTGATTGGGGGTAGAGACTGATACTGAGAAAATTGGTTTGAAGGTCACTGGACCTGTCAAGTGCATACGCTGGGATAGAAATTTGGTGGGGAAGAGAAAAAGTAAAATAGCCTTCAGTTCAAACTTGTCTGAAAGTTTTTCTTTTCCCCTTTTTCCACACCATACACAGCCACAAAAACAAACCTTTTATTTCAATATTATTCAACTGGTTATAATAAACTGCAAAAATGGGACTGGTTTTAAGATATTTTAAATGACAAAACCAACACTGTCTGCCAAATGATTTTTCAAAACAGAGACACAATATAAGAAATTCCACTGCATGACATAAAGGTTCAAAGCAACAACGCCTATTTTAACTTGGACACATGAACCAAGCAGCCACCCGTTACCAGCATTCTCAACAGGTTTCCTAGCAATCCAAACTATTTCTCCCAAGTGCATTTCATCTTTTCAGTTCCCTCTAGTGCTCTGAGTTCTCTGGCTTAGCTGCTGGCTATAAATAGAACCTTTGGTGATTTGTTTAACGGTGCTCCCTCTCGAAAACAGGAAGACACACATACACACAGACACACACCCCAAATTCGAAAAGTACTCTTTTTTTAATTCTTTAGTTTCCTCTAAAGCACTCTGCATTTTCATGAGGCTCAGCCTTAGGTGATTACCTACCTGCATATTCATAGAACCATTCTAAGCACCTCTTACTTGAAAAGGCTTCTTCTTCAGTCTTTATTCTAGTTGAATCATATTTTCTATACATGCTAGAAATTGAGAAAGGAGTTTTAGAAGTTATTTAAAGATACTGAGTTTTTTTAAGTAACAAGTAGTTTTGATTTTATTACCCAATCAGATACTTAGTCAATAGGTATTTCACATACATTTAGAACACTCCACTTCTTGCATCTGGAAGCGTCACCTTTAATAGCTATAGTTTTAAACACAGTCATACCTAGTATAGAATTAAATGGTAAGCTCTTAATACAGGTTTTTCTCCGATGAACAAATAGCTAGTAAAAACTGAACTGAACAAGTATCTGATATACACCTTTCTACCTCTCTAGCCAGAACCAACACAGAACAATAGTGAGATGCAGGAAGAAATGTCGCTGGTATTTTCTTCAACTGAAGACCCTAGAATTCAATCGTGTTCCTGAATTAAGTTCTCCTGATGCCCATGTCATCTGAGTCAGGCTGGGCACAGAGCACAGTCTAAGGAAGAACCTGGCAATAGTAGAGACCTCCAAGAAACTTGTTAAGCAAATGAAAAGAAATATCAAATTATGAACAAGCCTCCAGGGGAAAAAAACCTCAGGAAAAAGAAATACAGAGCAATCCTGGCTCCTGCCCTGCTCCTGGTGTGTCCCAGCCTGTGGAACCAGTGCATAAGCTGGAGAACTGAGTCAGCAAGCACAGGGCCTCCTCCTGCCCTCTGTGACCCTCGTCAGGAACTCCTTATCTCATGACGGCATGGGGCTGAGGAGCAAGACATTCCCTACTTGGGGAGGGGAAAAGAATCAGCATCATTACAAACAGTGATTTCAATAGAAAAGTTATAAGTTTTATCCCTTATTTATATATGAACATTTATGAATACAGCTTTTATTTACATAATATATAGTATCATACATAATTCTTTTGAAGTGAGCACTTATTCACGATCGAGACTTTCACCAGGATATCTGTATATACTGCTAATTAGAGATTCTGGGTTTTCATACCCAAAAAATCCCAAAATATGTTATAGGGTACTAAGATACTGAAACCACAAACCACTAGTTTTGTATTTCCTCTATAAAAAGCAGCCATACCGCCTGGAAACAGAGGTGGATACTGGCCAGGGGTTCAAACAGATTTGCTCTAGTCCTGGGCTTGGACATTTTTTTCTCAGCTCAAAGTCTGTAACTGGTCAATTAACTGGAGACCTATATAAGACACTGTAATGTCTGAATTACCTGACAATATTCTACATAAAAAAGGACACTGGAATAACACTCAAAAAAAATAAATAATATATGCTACTACATGGAAGAACTTCAAAAGAACTATGCTAAGCAAAAAAAAAAGGCATTTCACATAAAGGTTCATTTATGTGAAATCTTCAGAAAAGGCAAATACGAAGGCACAGAAAGTGAATCTGTGGTTCCCTGGGGCTGAGAATAAGGGCAGGCAGACTGTAAGCGGGCGTCAAGGATCCAACTGGGGTGAGAGTTAAAACTGGTTTGTAGTGATGGTTGCAAAACAAACTCAGTAAAAATTACTGAGTTGTACACTTAAAACTGTACACATTGTGGTATGTAAATAAAAATTTTCCAAAAAAGACCAAGAATGAAACTCAACTAAATCATCCAGCTATAGAATTAGCTCCCCATGCCCTGGGTGACCAATGAAATGCTATCAATGAGAATACCTCACACCTTTCTGGCAACTCAACTACCAGTTTTTTTGTGTGTATTAAAACACTGTATTTTAATGAAAAATAATTCTAGTTTTAAAAATAAGTGAGAAGAGGGGCATTATTTTACATTTTTGCAAATGCTTTAAAAATATGGCTTTATATTAGACTGTTCAGTTATCATTATCTGTTTCTACATTCAGATTGTTGAGATATACTATTCTGGTTGAATTAGTGAAGAAAATTCAGCTTTGTACAGACTTTAAACTGGCTTTATCACACTAGAAGAATTTAGACCCCAGTGAAAAAATAGTAAGTGATACATACAGTCATGCTATGTGATAATCAGAATTTAACAATTCCTTGATAATCATATCTGTACCACCAAATGGTCAAGGAGCTTGGCTTCATAAAGCTGAATCACTGGTCTAAACTGTGTTGGTGATTATCTTCTAAATCACGGCTACAGTTTTTTCAAATACTTTCCACTCATTTGAGAAAGGAACAGTGACACGATTTTCATGTTCTCAGAGTCCATCTCTCTAACCCTCTAAGACTTGTAGTATATGAAACATCACAATGAGAAAGAAGCAGAAAGATCTCATCTGATCCCTCTGATTATCAATATGGCAATTCAGGCCACATCAGTGAAGTGAAATGACCTACAGAGCCAGAATGGAGGAAGATAGGAAAAGGCAGAAAAGATTAAAACTATGATGTCTGTTCACTGTTTAAAAAAGAGAGAACAAAAGTGGCCATTAAAATCTGGCTGAAACAGTAAAGATGCCTAAAATAAGCCAACCTAACAGACCTTGGGAGTTACCGAAATTAGCAGGTCACTTGTCTGAAAGAGAAGTGGTCTCAACAGTCTTGTTTTTCATGGCTCCTAACAAATCCTCACTCTTCAGAGAAGGAACATCAGCTCAGCTAATATTCCATGCAGGCTCAGAACACTCGGGGACAGGCAGCTCCCTTCAGCCACATGGCCCAGGTCCTTGCAAAAGCAGCTATGGGAATCCTGCTCCAGTTGCAGGTAGTGAAACCCTCTTAAAGAACAGATACATACCAATCCTGAGGTCCTCAACAGGCACAGACAGCAAGCCCTTAAAAGGAAAGAAAGAAACTCTACACCAGTTTTGGTGGATCAATGGACTAAGATAAAACTTAAAATTTCTAAGAACCCAGATTACCTAATTCGTTTTTATTTCATGAACCCACACATTAAGCATCACGAAATAATTACACTTTGCAAGTATGCCTATCAGAACCAAAACAACATTCCAGTTGGTATTCGTGTACTTGGAAGGTTCACACTGGGCTCATAGCTCAATGTGCCTCTTTGGCACGTATGCCATCAATGTGGATCCACTGTCTCTGCAACGTACCTATCGTGTCTACTTTTCTTGGCAGATAGATCATCTCCAGAAGCAGGTCTTCTCTTTTTCCTCGGCGGCATCACTTTACTAAAGCAGTCTGAAGAACTGCAAGACCGCAGACTTCCTACAAGACACAGTGAAGAGCATAAAAGTAAGGACTACCACATTGAAACCCTTCTGAATACCACCACTGAATGAACAGCTTTCACAGTTTATGCTACGAAGGGTTTATATGTCACCTGTAAATGCTGTAAGGTGAAAATATGGTTTTTAGTTCCTCTTTGAGAAAACGTTACACACACAATTTGGATTTCAGGGCAAAAGCCTGATATGATCTTCAGCAAAGCTTCCATAGAACTTTTTAGTTTGTTTCACCACTTAAAGAAGATTCTGGTCAAAAGACCAAAAGGTCAGGGTTCTCTGAGACATAGCTTCAATTTGGTAAAAGATATTAAAAATGTAACACCATCATAGAACACCTATTGAGACCTTACCATATGCCAGGCCCTGCTCTTAACACTTACATGTATGAACTCACTTAACCTCATGACAAGTTTATGAAAAGAGAATAATAATGCCTACGTAGATAAGAAAATGGAGGCAGAAAAAGGTCAGTAAGTGGCAAAACTGGAATTCAAACCCAGACAGTCTCACTTCAGACTGTTTTAAACCATTGTAAATTAAAAGACAATTACAACCCCATCCTGGCACAAGTACTATGTCATTGGTTCCCACAATAACACTGAATGACACACAGGGCAGAGATAATGATCTCTCCTGACAGATGGGAAAAGCTAAGGATCAGGCATTCAAGAGACGTCCCAAGGTCTTGGAAATGCTAGGCGGTGAACTCTGGACGGCATCCTGCTCACCCGCTAGGGCCTTGGTGAGAGGCCTGGCCCTCAGAGAGCCAGGCACTAGTGGCCGGGTGCCCTGCACTCCGGGCATGAGCTCCGGCTCCTCACCTGCTCATGTGGCTTGGGCAGTCAATGACCCATCCTGGGTCTCTGGTTCACCATCTGAAAATGAGACCTTCTCAGGAGTGTTCTGAGGTAACTCCTCAGGAGTTTTCTGAGGGAAAAACATCCACTCAGCAAGGGCTCAGGTGCCAAGCATCACGTGTAGACAGATATTGGGAACTGAGTTTCACAAAAGAGATATGTGCTCAGGCCAGAGTTCCACGTTTACCTGATCCTTACAACCACCCTACGATGGAAGGCATCCTTAGCATCCCCATTCTTACAAATAAGGAAACTCAGGCAGAGAGATGAAGCAGTGGCTGGAAAGCAGCAGGTGGGACCAAGGATGGAACCCTGGCATCCCAGGAGCGAGGCCCTGGCTCCCTGCCACCGCTCACTGTCACTGCCACAGGGCCACAGCAGCAGAGCTGAGAAGCAGGGGACCGAGGCCAGAGCCCGGGAAAGGTCAAAGTAGCTCAGTCGTGTCCGACTCTTTGCAACCCCACTGACTATAGCCCGCCAGGCTATTCTGTCCATGGCATTCTTCAGGCCAGAACACTGGAGTAGGTACCTGTTCCCTTCTCCAAGGGATCTTCCCAACCCAGGGATCAAACCCAGGTCTCCTGCATTACAGGGAGATTCTTTACCATCTGAGACACCAAGGAAGCCCAAGGATACTGGAGTGGGTAGTCTATCCCTTCTCCAGATCTTCCCAACCCAGGAATCAAACTGGGGTCACCTGCATTGCAAGCAGAGTCTTCACCAGCTGAGCTACCAAGCCCTTGGAGCCTGGGGGAGTGTGGATGTTGGGGACTGGGAAAAGGTGATGAGGACCTGGGTGGGGAGAAAACCTGGGTGAGTGTGCTGTCCTCCCAGAGGCCTGAGGAGGAGGAGTGAGCTAGGCAGTGGGTGGGGCCGGGGCAGGCAGCAGTAAAAGGCAGCAGCAAGGGGTGGAGGCGGAGGGGTAAGGCTGGGGAAGGGACTCAGCAACCTGCAAAGCAGGGACAGTTCTTTGCAGAAGGCTGTTCGGAAGGCAGGGAGAGAGATGTCAGTAGCTAATGGTTCCAACCTGAAAAGAACAAGGGCAGGGACTGGAACCTAAATCCTGGACACACTCAGGCTTCCACCTCCAGGCGATGTACTTTAGGAAGAGGCCAGCCAAAAGCACCTCTCCTGAAACAAACCAGGACGATGGCGCCAGCGAGCGGGGGTCCAGCACTGGCTATTGGACCCGGCTGGCTCCTCAGGGCACAGGCAGAGCCCCCCAGGCTGGAAAGACGACCCTCGGCCACCCTTCCCGGAGCTCAGCCAGGGTGGGGGTAGAAGATTCTTCAGAGACACCAGACACCCTCATCTCTCTCACAACAGTAGCAAGAAGAGGAAGAAGAGCCAGAGCAAGTGCTGCCACCATACACACCCGTCCGTCCTCCCTGCGAACCCAGTCCTGTTTACCCCGACATACCAGGAGGAGGTCTGAGGCGGGCAGAGCCCCGGGCTTTCGCAAACCGCCACCAGGCAAGACATTCTTGTCCAGTAGTGCCTCGGGGTGCGGCTCGCAGAACTAAAGAGTGTGACCCAACTTGCCAGAAAGCCTGCCACGCTCCTCGGAAAGGAGCAACTAGAGGTTTGCTCCTCCCTTTTGGATGCGCACGTGTGAAGGAGAGACACTGTCCCCCCGCACCAGTCACAGTCAGGTTCTGAGCATCCAGTCCGGCAGTGACCTCCCCCTCCCACCAGTGTTCACAGAACACAGGAAATGCACACCTCTCCCCAGCCTGGGGGAAGATGAACATCATTTAAAACAATGTTTCCACCAACATTCACCAGTAAGATCTGATCCACCACCAGCTCCTCTACGTTGCCTCTTCGTGGAAACACTGCCATCATAAATAAGTTAACTAACTTTCTCAACTTTTTTTTCTTACTAATGAATGCATTCTGTTAAAGTTTCACAAATCACTTTTCCTGGCATAAAACGTATTCATATTTCAGCCCCAAAGCATCTCAAATTTGGCATTCTGTTCTTTTACTTATTCACGTGGCCCCCGTTCAGATGTCTCTGCTCTAATCATGGGCCTAAGTAAGGGACTGTCAGGAGCCGTCCTTCACAATGAAACATTCCTGTTCATTCCTGATGCCTGCTACAGTTCAGGCACCCACTGGCTCCTGGACCCCATCACCCCCACCTCACAGGAAGAATGTGTCCAACTCGCAACCCAGAGAAGTCAGAGAGGACAGCACAGCACAGCCCTGCAGGCAGAATCCCTGAACTCGATGACTTGTTTCAGGCTAAGTCAAAAGCAAGTGTTTAATGCTGAAGAAAACAAGCTGACCTAAAATAATTTGGTGACATGAACCAAGTCAACAAAAACTTATAGACAGCATACAACTCAAGATGGGGCAGCCCTAAACCCCCAGTATGGCTTCAGGGATTCTACCTGAGCAAAAGCAACAACTCAAGATTTTTAAGTCCACGCACCAAAGTACATCTGGGTTTGCAGGGTTCTGTCTGGCTCACCTGTGCAGACAGAGCAGCTAATACAGTATCATTATACGGTAGTAAGGTATACATATCCTACAGTAGACTCTGAAGAAACATTTGTTGAATAAATGTGTTCCTCAAACATTTCTAAATCAAATTCTGCTAAGAAGTAAGGACATTTCCAGAGGTTGAAACACCTATGAATAGGTAATACACCACCATTTCAGATTTTTTCACCCATTTATCAGTTAAGACAAGTACTTGACTCAAGTATCCTGGCAGGTGGGATTTTTTTTTTTAAACACAAATATTTGAGAATGTTTGCTTAAAATAACTATGTGATGTCTTTTTATAATCAAGACACTTAAATCCAAATGAATGGTTCACAAATTTGTATTTATCGGTATCATTAAATTTAGACTTTACTGCCTCAGAACTTGAATCACTTAATCTACCTGAATTACACTTATTTTACACTGAAAATTTAGTAAGCAAATAATATAAACAAGAATCTTATGGAATGTTTATCTGTTTTAAAGAAGCTTTAGCTATTTTAACCTGCTACAAGTATCCACTTAGGTGCAAATAATCTGCCATTATAGGTAAGGAGGCAAAATATTAAGGCTGATGTTTTCAATTAATAACTACAAAGCACTTTCAAAGTTATCATCACAAACCTGAGAGGTGTTATTACCACCCCAATTCGACATATAAGAAAACTGGCCAGTAAGCTGAGCTCCTCAAAGTTCCTATTCAATAAATAATTAACAAATAAAAGCTAACTAACCCACAAATTCATTTGAAATGATCAGAGTTAATACTCTGGTTTCTCTTCCAATCATATTATAGCCTTTTTGGAGGGAAATGATCATAGTTACAAGTTTCCAACGTTTGCCAATCAGGCATCACTGACTCAATGGACAAAAATTTGAGCAAACTCCAGATCATGAAGGACAGGAAAGCCTGGCGTGCTGCAGTCCATGGAGTCAGTCGGACATGAATGAGCAATGGAACAACAACAGCAAAGAAAAAAGAGGAAAAAGGGAAGATTTTAGGAATCCATCTTAAATCTCATTAGAAACGTTTGGCAGGCACTTACGAAAAAGGAAAGGCCTTTTTATTATAATAATAAAGAAGTAGGAAGATGAAGGGATGAATAATCTCAACTAGCAATCCCAAACTATGATTCAGGCTCCTTCACATTACAGTGATAGACATTCTGGTGTTCAGTCTGCAATATCTCTCCATTAGACAGACAGTGACTCTGAAACCCTCCACTCATTAGAAACACTTTTGATGCTGAAGTGTTTGTATGATCCTTAGGAAAACAACAGAAATTGTTTCTATTTTTTAACCAAAGGTTATGATTGAGTTCAAGTTCATTTCTTTTTGGTTCAGTGTTAAAGGAGAACAAATAAATTAGTCTATTAACTGACCATAATTTCAAATAAATCTGACCATATTTTCAAATAAATCAGTCAATGAATTGTAGCTCTTCTTCTAACATTAAACAATTAGAAATACTGCAACATCTTAAACATATCTAATAGTTGGTCCCAGAAAAATCAATTTTAAACAGCAAATTGAGTTCACCTGGATCAAACCACAAAGCCTTTTAATGCCTATGCAGTCGGCTGTTTTCATAATAATTTAACTAAGTATGTTATTCCTAATAAATGGTATCTAAGTAGCTGCTCCACTACTTTTTCCAATTTAATCAATTTGCTTGTGGGCCTCAAGTTAAAAAAAGGTCCTGTTGAGGAATTAATTCTCCTACGACATATTAAATTGTGCGCCCAGTTTCATCCTCAAATAAGAGCTCTCTACAATTAGAGATCTTTTTCTGACTTTTCCAAACTTAGTATAAATGCATGTTCCAATACAAAAATCTCACTATCGAATTTTCATTATGAGTTTGTTGTATCATATAACCTTGACTCACTTAATAACATTTTATATGTTCATTCTGCCACTTCAATAATTTTTATATAGCTTTTTCACAGAACAATTTCACAAAGGTATAGTCATTTAAGTTGATAAATGCAAGTGTGCTCAGTCGTGTCTGACTCTTTGCAACCCCACTGACTGCAGCCCACCAGGCTCCTCTGTCCATGGAATTTTTCAGGCAATACTGGAGTGGGTTGCCATTTTCTCCTCCAAAGTTGATAAATAGGTTGTATTTTAAGACATTTTATCAGTATCAAAATATTTTATTTCATTTTCTTAAACACACCACTGAACTACTTACTTGCTTGAGTAAAACTTCAGTGTCCAAGTGTGCAATTTTTATCCTACTGTTAAAGACTAAAAAATTTCTTTTCCTTTCTCTCTAAACAATACGACTTCCAACATCTATCATCCTCCCTCACTATTATTATTACTATTGGTCCTCTCTGGCTTTTTAAATTCAGGCCCACTATTTTGGGCTGTTTCTCCAATATTAATGTACATTCTCTCCCCTTTTTCTTTTTTGGTGGTAGGAAGACTGAAAGAACCAAAGAAAAGTATTAAAAGAAAGAGAGGAGAAAGATACTGGCCTCTTGCACTTGGTTTCGCTCTTCCATATACAGTTGGTATAGAAATTGCTCAGTCTACCCTTGAATGAAGAGATTCAAAGAGGCACTACAGTGATTAACTTTCTCAGATTTCCAAACATCACAGATTTTATGTTGTTTAATTTTTCAAGTATGCTTTGTCAGATATGATAATCACAAGTGATGCTATAACCAGATGGGAAAATGTTAATGAAATGGACTACTCTAAGAAATTACTAATGCTAGTTGACATGGACTGGCACGTATGAGGTACCAGGCACTGCACCAGCAAGTCATATACCAAACATCAGACACACCCACTGTCCCCAAGGGCAGAAGAGGAGGTGCGAGGCCAAACACACTCTCCACTTCAGTGTTTCTGAATTATAGCCCCGAGTTATTAAACTGCCACATTCAGGTTAAATATTTAAATGTGACATTACTATAGTAACAATACTCACTTAAACCCAAAGTTCAACATTAACTAAATAATGTACAAGATGCAAACTTAGATGCTTCATTATCGTAGCCAAGGGAAAGACAGCCGAAACACTCTACCAACAAAAAATTCAGTTTTAAAAAATCAAAACAACTATCAAGTTTAAAAAATCTCCAGTGCCTACCAATGCATTTTTCCAGAATAAGAAGACAGAAATGTGCTTTTTCTTAACTATTAGAACTGGCCCTGAAAAACTTTATATATATTTTAAAGTTTTTTCAGCATTATTGGTAGTAGCTAAAAGTTAAACACACTTAAGTGTGCATAAACAGAAATACATTATGATGTAGTCTCAAGATAGAAAATCATGCAGTCATTAAAAATACAGCTTCATAAATGTGCTATAAAAAGATCTCCAAGATACACTGAGTGACAAAAACAAGAGGCATATATAAATGTATACTTGTATTTGGGGGAAAATATATCATCGCTATCATTTGGGAAACAAATACAAGAATATAACAGTTGTCTCTGGAGAGTCAAGGGTGTAGTACTAGAGGGGGATGGGAGCTGGGCTCATAAAACTAGATGGCAACCTTTGCTTTTTTATACTTTTGAGACACTTCTTTTAAAATCATGTGCATATACTGCTTTTAAAATTATTAAGGAAACTGTTTTTGACTGTCCTGACCTAGGCTTACTAAAACAGAAAGATCAGGTGAAGGGACCCTCTGTGGCCTGGCCTTCTAAAACACAGCTCCTCTTCTCTCACCCCTTTCCCAGGGAGGAGGAATGTCTGATCTAATTGGTAATGGGGGGGCACGGGAACTGAGCAGAGGGCCCAGCCCCTTCTGAGTGCCCTTTCAGCCCGGCCTGCCGGCAGAAGCTGCTGCCCCTCCACTGCCCTAAGTGGGGGGTTAGAGGTGGGCCAGGTACGCGGTGCCCTACTGGCTATGGCAGTGATGGTGTGGAAGGCTGTCTAATGAAGGTGAAATACTGAAGAGCTTCTGCATTTCTGCTGTTCATCTAAGCTGTGTTTTCCAACACAACTGTTAGTTCAATATCCATCTTATTATGCCTAATTTTCAACTGATCCTGAGTCAGTCTGGAGGGGAAGGGTAGGGAGTTCTAAATCCCAACAACCTCCAAGGTAATTTTTTTTTAATAAAAAAATTAAATGAAAAAAAAAAAAAGACTGATGCTATATAGTATATACAGTATGAGCTCACCAATGCTAAAAAAAAAACAACAACAACAAAACACTACTCTACTACTACAAAAACATATGCAGGTACAAAAATATCCGAAAGAATAAGTATGAAAACAGCATACAAAAGGAGGGTTTTCCTTCATTTGCTTTTGTGCTATTCTCTAACAAGCATGTGTTCATATACTATGTGGTAACTTTCAAAAACTTTAAAATATATTTTAATAACTATCACTGGAAGTTATCATAACTATAGATCAAGTGCAAGTTTCTGAACTTTGTGATTATCATGGTTTAGAGAAGTGGTTCTCCAAGTGTGATCTCCAGACCGGCTCCATCAGGATCACATGGCAGCTGGTCAGAAATGCAAATTACGGGGCCCTACCCCAAAGCTCTGGGGGTAGAGCCCGCTGAAACTAGCTCCTCCCTGCACCCGATTATAATGCCAGCTAGAGTTTGAGAACCACAGGGCTAGACAATTGTTTACAATAATCCACTTTCAAGTTTCCCAGTCATAAATCCTCAAAGTGAAAGAAAGTGTTAGTTGCTCAGCTTTTGCAACCTCATGAACTGTACCCCGCCAGGCTCCTCTCTCCATGGGATTTTCCAGCAAGAATACTGGAGTGGGTAGCCATTCCCTTCTCCAGGAGATCCTCCCAACCCAGGGATCAAAACCAGGTCCCCCACACTGCAGGTGGATTCTTTACCATATGAGCTACCAGGGAAGCCCACAAATCCTCAGGACCCATGCAAAACACACAGATACACTCCTATCTCCCTATCAACTCATTTTATAGCTCAAGTCAACAAGCATTTATGGAAAACCTTTCAAGCGGCACTACTTTTTAGTATAAGCTAAAATATTTCAGTAAAGGAATGACTATCTTCAAACCACTGGGGAGAAGCCCCAACCCCATTAAAGGAACTGAAGTGCTCCGTCATAAACCAGAGCCCTAGAGCACATCCCCTCCTGGGAAGGAGCCGAGGCACGGCTGCCGCTATACATCTGAGAAAGATCCTCAACCAAGGAACAACTTGCCAACGGGATGTATTATAATAACATGGAGTGTTCTCAGATAGCGCTTCTCCTTCATAACTATTAGGAAGTTTACTGAAAATTAAGTAGTGATAGCATTTATAGATACCTGTTTGGTGATCGTCTTGGCCAACGTCTTCTGTTAGATTCTGCAAGAAATATGTTCATTATTACCAAGAAATCACACACCATACAGCAAGTTTTAAAATTCAATATTTTCATAAACAGCTGATATCTTAATATCCGTAATCTAAATTCTTATCAAATACACTTAAAACAACTGAACAGCTGGTAGTTTTGTCTTTAAAAAATTGACTTACTAGCTTATTAAGGGTGTGGTAGATCTTATGAATATTTGCCAGTGTTGAGAGATGAGAGTTCAGCTGAAAGTCTTTAAAAGAAAAAGGGGAAAATTCAGTGTCATTTATTTCCCATACTGCAAAAAGACTATTAAAAAATAAAGCTCAAAAGTGGAAATAAATGTTTTGATACAATTGAATACTATTGCCATTATAGTTGATACTTATTAAATAAGATACAACACAGAACTACCAACCTATCTGCTAGAAATATTTTGACAATAAAGTTAAATTCCCAACTAAATGTTAAAATATAGCTCATGAAATTTTCATGTGAATTGTAAGGCAAGACAAAAATACTTCAGTAGTTATAACATCCTATCAGCAATGAACTTAAGCTTAATAGAAAAATACCACTGATGCTGGCAAATTAAGTAACACAAATAGAAGACAGATCTCAAATGAACCATATTCACTTTCTCTTTCTCCTCCCCAGAATTACTAGTACAATACAAGCTCCTGGCAAGAAAATAAACAGGAAAGCATCTCATTCACTTGACATTTCTTATAATATACGTATCTTGTTGACGCTTACACAACATAGAGCAGAAATGGAATGTAAGCCCCTCCCTCTCCTGTTTAACAAACACAGATAAATCAAAGGACTGGCCTGAAAGTGGCCTGTCTGAGAGGCCAGGGCCCTGGGATGGAGTCTATAGTTCCTGGCACTGCAACAGTAAAATGTGCCAGAGCGCCAATAAAACAGGGCAGAACCTGCACTCACAGAGACACGGCCAAATCAAAGACTGTCTCCGCCAGCCATTTCTAACAACTTCAGGACTGCCCACTAAATCATACTCAAAAGACAAAGTCAAGCTGCTCTATCACACAATACCACACAACATAAAACTTAATGTTCAGTTTTTTAATCTCCAATTTCAAATGTTTTTCATAAAAAGTATGCTTGCCTACATGGTAGGTTATATGAGTATGAGTTAAAAGTCGACGGCTATTTTCATATTTGAATAAGCATCAATAGAAGCAGCTTCATAAATAAAATATCAAGATTTACATTGGTTCCTTTTCTTTACTATCGTAATGATTAGTAAATGTTAGTCTGAAAGTAACCCGGAAAAGATACTGTAACTTTCCAAGTTATGCCATTCTGATAAAAAAAAGAGAGAGAGGAAAAAAAAATCACCCTTTCCTGGAATATTTATTTAGGATGCATGTCAGATGCAAGGAGCCAACACTACAACATAAATTGTCTCTGCTGAGCTGGACTCTCTGGGCTGGAAAGCAAGCTGACCTGCCTGCCAGTATTTAGAAAGCTTCACTTTTCTTCTCTAAACCGTGCCAGGAATCCAGGCCTGGGCTGGCCCGGAGGGCAGAGGGGCCAGCAGGCAGCAGAGTCCCTGACATGCACACACCACTGTCAGGAGCAGCGGGCTGTTAAGTGGGCACAGTGCTGGCCCGACCAACGGCCGCCCCGGCCTGACACCACAGGCACAGCCATTGAGAGCGGTCCAGAGAGTCAGGGTGCCTGGCTGAGACACAACCAGAGAAGGGCCTCAAATTACTTAGCATCTGAGTGGTTGAGCCATATTTAAGGTAAATGATGACATAAATATGTGCAGACCTTGATTTTCCATCTTAATTAGTGCAACCACACAGAAAAAGATTTTAAAACATTTGGGGTGTTTGAATATATACGTATATACACGTGTGTGTATTTATGTACTTACACTTCTATTTCATAAACCTAGGTAGGGGGCTCTAAAGCTAGGAGCAGTAGCAAAGGCTTTGGGGAACTTAATCTTACCCCCACCCCTCTCCCCTGGCATCTATGACCAAGCCATAAACTCCCTTTTTGTACTCTCTCAATTTAAAATTTGGAAGACAAACGATACACTACAGTAGTATCTTGATATATAAATTAAACTTCTGGACTCACACACACAAAAACAAAACCCAGAAACTTAAGGATCTAGATTCTCTCTTCACTAAGGATACACAGGAGTCTACCAAAGATCACCAAAGCAACGAGGTCTCCAGACCTGTTGCTTCAACTGTCAAAGTTCACACAGGAGAATCTAAACAAATTAAAGTTGCTAAATCCATCTTTACACACACACACACACACACACACACACACACAGAGTTTATGCCAAAATAAAACTCCGAGCTTTACAACCTGACTCTGGAGTCTAACAATTAGTTTGAATCTCAGATCGATCAGTGATTTAACCTAAATTTCAATGTCCTCAGTTGTGAATGAGACTACAATGCCTGGATGTGGCAGAGTCAGAGTAATGTGTGGATCACAGTGAGTGCCCAATAGAAGATATTATCACTGGCAGATTATACCATTTCCCACACCACCCACCTACAGTGGTTCCTACTTCTGTAGATCCAAGTCAGCCCCACATCAAAGGTCTCAAAGCTGTAGCTGCCTCTGTGACAGAGGCATACGGCCTGACACATCTCAACAGCCTATGACGCTATGCCTACATTCATATGCCACCAACTGATTTCATAATGATGGTGGAAGCATATCTCAGCAGTGGAAAAAAATATACAAGAGCATTTAAGGTTCTATATATCAAGTTTCACTTTACAGAGGATGCAAGTAACAATGTTCATTTCACAAGTCACATAATATATGTCAGCAAGTCTCTATTTCCATATCCTGTGTCTACTATCATAACCACCTCATCATCATCTCATCAAAAAAAAAAAAAAGGAAAAAGAAAAGGAACCAGCAGCATGAACGAAACAGTTTTTCTTTAGTTTCATCAAGGTAAAAACCTAAGGAGTAGACACAAATTCAGGGAAAAAAAAAAAAAAAAGACCAAAATGGCATTAAAAGATAAATCCACAAAGGTTAACACATATTGAATTCATGGTTCATCTGTTCACTGCTCAGGGCAAGTAACAGACCTTGAAATCTACAATAGATTCCATATCCTTAAGGAATAGATGTTAAGGGTAAAGATCACATGCTTTACAGAAATGCATTTAGGAAAGTACTAACTGATTCATAAAATCTCCTTTGGCTCCTATTTCAATTCTAAAGGCTAAATGCTCAGTTAAAGTCAACTTTAGCCTGTGATCAAAAGGCTCTCCACCATAGTCACTGGGTCAGACTCTCATGTGTGACATGCAAACCTAACATTCTGTATTAAAAGTGACAAATGGCTCTGCAGAAAGACACAGCATGCTTGATAAACGGCTTGCCTATAAAGTATCTCCTGAGTATTCTTTAAAATGATCAACAAATGCTGATGTGGCATAAAGTTTTCCGGGAGTTTGGGGGGTTTGTTTTGGGTTTTTTAATAATTATAATTTGTTGTGACCTGTATAACAGAAAAAAAGTGAACACCATTGAGAGGGTCAAAATTCAGTTCCTCCAAACTACCCTTTGTATGTAGAATCCCACAATATAGAGGCATATGTATTAGGAATAAAACAAAAACTGGTAAGTTCAGACAATGACCATCAACCAAAAGAATCAACTTTAAGAATTAACAGTCCTAACAGGAGTTTACTTCCATAAGAAGGTCAGAAACAACTGAAATACATAAAAATTCAAACTCTTCTTTTATGCCATAAATAATCACTTGTTAGTATACCTGGGAGGTGATCTCAGTTATAACAGCAAGGAAAAGCTATAGTACACGTAGGAATAAACTTAAATGTGCAACATTCAAGGGATGAAATAATAAAAGTTTACAGATGCAAAGATAATATTCCTGGAATGGAAAGACCCAGTATCGTAAGATGATCACTTCACCCTGTAACTGAACTACAAAATTAAATGCAATCAAATTCCTATTCTCCCTACTTCCCACTTCCCCACCCCAAAAAAGAGGTGAGGGAAAGGGAAGGGAGTCAGGCAAGCTTAGCAGATTGATTCTAAAGTTCACCTGAAAAGAACAAACATGCTTGACTTGCCAAGAAATTGTTGAAAATAAAGAATGAAGAACAGGCCTTATCAGACCATATATAATATAAAGCAAAGGTTGGTAAACTCTCTGCCAGAGTGCCAGATCTTAAATTTTATTTTAGGCTTTGTGGACCATCTGATCTCTCCTGCAACTACTTTGCCACTGGAGCTCAAAAGCAGCCATAAACAATACACAAGCAAATGAGTGTGGCTGTGCTCCAATAAAACTCTATTTCTAGAAAACTAGGTGGTGGGCCCGATTTGGATCATGAGCTGTAGTTTGCCAAGGCCTGATATAAAGGCACAGTACTATAAAATATGGTACATGTGCAGTAAGACAAATCACTGAAAGAGAGCTAATAAACATGTCTACGCATGTCTGCATGGTTGTGTGTATGTATAAGCACAGAATATGATTAAATGGTATTTCAAATCAATAGGGAAGAGATAATTATTCAGCAAGCAGAGGGCAACTAGCTACCATGTGGAACAAATTAAAATTAATTCCAACCTCAGCAGTTACAGGTGGAAGGGAAAGGCACTCAAGGCTAAAGAGAAGTTACGGCCTCAGGGCCCCGCACCTTCTCTGCCTCTTCTACCCAATCTCATCTCTTACCTGTCTTCCCCTTACTCACTCTTCTCAGTCACAGAGCGCTTCCTGCTATCCTGTGAATACTCCAAGCAAGCTCTTACCACAGGGCCTTTGAACACACTATTCTCTCTGCACTGAGCCCTCTTTCCTCTGATAACAATGGCTTGCTCTCACACTTCATCAGGTTGCCCCTGAAACATTACCTTCTTATAGAACCTTGCCAGACCCAACAAACAGGACCCATTCTTCACTATCCCATTACCACGCTTTATTTCTCTTTATGGCATTAGTACCACCAGACTTTATGTCATATTTGGGTGCCATCTTCCTCTAGCATTAGAATATAAGCTTCACAAAGGTCAGAACCTGCTCTTGTCCGCTGCTGTATCCCTAGTACCAAAAGCAATGCCTGGCACACATCAGGTACTCAATAAATACTCAAGGGATAAATGAATGCAGGGACAAAGGCATCAAGACTTCAATTCAGTACGCTTTGGTATTTCAGAGCATTCACATCACTAGATCTTCACATGTGAGAAGCAGCATGGTAACAGAAGAGACTCCAAGGCAGGGCAGGACAGAAAAAGGGCAGCTCTGAACCCCGTTTAAGAGGTTAATCTAAGGATGAGTATTTCCACTGGGCCATATGCATCGGAGGGTACGCATTCCCCCTCAAAGGTAACTCATGTACAGCTGTCTCACATAAGACGACACACGACTATGGCATGAGATCGGAACGAAATTTCACCAGACCAAGTTACATCCCCAGGATCCAGAGAGTACTTAATTCTGCACAGCAGAATGGTGGAAGCACTTCTGAGCCTGGGTGCCACAGGAGTGTTTAAATCAGCCTTTTCTGGAAAGGCTGCCCAACGGCAAGTGTGGCCTGGATTCAGAGTGGTGTTTCATGAAGGCTACTGGTAGTGACCAAGGTGGGAGATGACTGGGGCCTTCAGGTGGTCTGCGGCAGCAAAAGTGGAGAATACAACTGGACCGCAGGACATCCACGTTTAACTCACACCAATTCATGGCAACAGCTTGGCAAAAAGAAGAGGGAGAAAGACAAGTCAATTGTCCCAGTAACTGCCCTGAGGCCTCTACTTAATTACAGGGAGGAGGGCAACAGGACTCTTGACAGTCGCTGGGCTGCTCAGCCTCCACGTGCCTCTCACAACACTATGTGAGCCTAGTATTTAGGAGATGCATTTTTCATAAAACACAGTCCCGAAACATAAGCCAGCTGCTTCAACTGCTGCTCAACTGAAGAAGAGTTGGTGGCCTGTCCTAATGCTGGAGGAAAACACTGCTGTGCTAGAGACAATCTGCAATGAGGGGGCACCTTCTCCAGTATTTCCAGTAATTTTTTTTTAGTATATTTTTATTTATTTATTTGACTGCTCAAGGTCTTAATCGTGGCATGCGGGATCTAGTTTCCTGATCAGGGATCGAACCCAGGCCTCCTGTATTGGGAGTGTTAAGTCCCAGCCAATGGACCACCAGGGAAATCCCTCCAGTGATATTTTTAATACTGGTGATTTTCACCTTAGATATGGACTTTAGAACTCACCTCTATATAAAATGTGATTGCACTAGGAGGAAAACCAACAAGACTGCTTTCAGGAGCTGTGAGGGAAGCTCATGTCCTTTTGTCCAAGTCCCAAAAATTCTCCTTGAGCTATGAAAACTTGCACAAGCAGAGTCAGGTAACTAGCTGCGGCCAGGCTGGGGAGAATTCACATTCCCAAGCCCATCCCTCCATTCTAACTCATTTCTGATGGGAGCATCAGGGAGTAAAGAGCAGCAGCATGTCCCACCAAAGTTGTCAATTAGTAAACACACCAAGTTAGAGAACCTTAGTATTAAATAAGAAGATAATAAAACTGGTGAAGTCAAAAGCAATCTACCAACTTAAAAAAAAAAAAAAAGATGGTGCAGAAAAGACATAACATCCATGTTATTTCTATTTCAAATACACCTCTTTCTTCTTGTCACTAAGAATTCACAAAAGTATTTTATTATTAGCTAAACTCCAGCTGGTCAATCAGTAAGCAATGCTCTCGGGCACAAAATTTTTAATATAGCACTAGGCACAGATATGTACTGATAAATGCATTCTGAAGACAATGAAAATGATGAACTAAACCAGTAATGGCTTTTGGGGTGGAGGTAGAGGGGTCAGAATATGGGGTTGTTACCATGTCATTGCCAAAAAAGTGAAACAAAATTAAGGTTATCAAAATCAGCATTCATCCTACATGTTTCTGGAACAGAACAAGAGCAAGATGCAGCGGTGCAGGGCTGGGTCTCTCTAAAGCCGATTCCACATGGAAGGCTCAGGGATGCTCCACGCCATTGGTTACACGGCCCACCCTCCTGAAACCTTAGTTTTACTCAGTGATATGGAAAAAGTATATAATAGTGTATGTAACTAAGATTCACTGTTTAGGTCTGCCCTTTCTTCTAGAGAGCTTCCCTGGTAGCTCGGCTGGTAAAGAATCCGCCAGCAATGTGGAAGACCTGGGTTCAATCCCTAGGTCGGGAAGATCCCCTGGAGAAGGGAATGGCTACCCACTCCAGTATTCTGGCCTGGAAAATTCCACGGACAGAGGAGCCTGGCCAGCTACAGTCCACAGGGTCACAAAGTGTCAGACAGGACTGAGTGACTTTCACTTTCTTTCTTTTTCCTTCTAGAAAGAGGAGCCCATTTTCCTACAGATTTCAGGTACACTGAGGATATGAATGTCAGTGAAGGGGAAGAGAGACCCCTGCCAACCTGCAAAGGACAAATAACAATGTAAGGTTGTAATCATGAGATTTTGGATTTGTGACTGCCGCATGAAAGGAAAAACTCCAACAAGTCCGTGCAAGGCCCTACATGATCTGACCTAAGTCATCCCACTTCATTATCCTGCTCACTCCAGTCCAGCCACACTCTTCTTGACTACTCAAGTGAACCCCTAGCTCAGGGTCTGTTTTATTTAATATGCCCTCCTCCTGTTTCCCACCTCTGTGGTCACTGGCCTGATGCTGACGTCACGGAAATACCTTTTCAGACGTCACCTCATCCAGAGGCCTCCCTCCCCTGACTTCCCTATCCAAACCAGCACCTCCATCTCCACCAGAGTTAGGTTTTTACAAAGCACTCTTCATTTTTTGACCTTTTTTAAAAAGCCTTATTGAAATAGAAATCACATACCAAACAACTGATCCATCTAAAGTGCACAAGTCAATGCTTTTTAGTGTATTCACAGCTGCGCAACCATCACAATGTTATTTAACAACGTTTCTATCACCCCATCAGCAATCACTCCTCATTTTTCCCCTCACCCCTACATCATCAGGCAACCACTAACCCTACAGTTTGCCCCTACAGATTTGCCTTTTCATTTTCTATCAATAGAATCATAAGATATGAGGTCCTCTGTGACCCAGACATTATATTTTATATATATTTACATCTTTATCCTTTGTCACACTCCCTGGAGCCCAAGCTCCATGATGACAGGCATTTTCTTTTGCTTTGTACACCACTTTATCCCAATACCTAGAAAAGCACAAGCCTAGCACATGACAGGTACTAATAAACAGGGGGGAAAATGCTTTTAAAGTACCCACTGGGGACTTCCCTGGTGGTCAATACTCTGAGCTCTCAATGCAGAGGACCTGGATTGGATCCCGGGGCAGGGAACTAAATCCTGAATGCTGCAACTAAGATCCGGTAAATCCTGAATGCTGCAACTAAGATCCGGTGCAGCCAAATAAATAAATAAACTTGAAAAAAAAAAAAGTAGCCACTGAATTGAGCAATGTGCAAGTTACTCTATAACTGTGGTGAAGAATGAAATGAGGCAAGGCTGGAGCAAGAGGTGAGGGATCAATCTATTATCAGGCATAAAGAACTTGTTGCAGAAGCTTTACCAAGAAGGGAAAGGAGAAACGCACAAAGGACAGAGTGGGTATTGAGTTTGGGCTTCACAATGATGAGCCTGGAGCACATTTAAAACGCTGAGATTCAGCTTGCTTCATACCCTAGACGGTTACAGAAGCCAGAGCGCAGAGAGTGGGTCAGATCACAGGTCAGGGTGGATCTGTAACATGAGCACAAATATACATAGCATATGTATGTCATTTTAAAAGAAAATTACAAAATGCAGTTTTAAGTTTAAAAATTCATTAAAAACGAGTTTTACTTCAAAATGACTTAAAATGCAAAGTCTACCATAAAATGAAGTCTACTTTTGGCCCTATAATAGCAGTGTTTTCAACTGGTATTCTAGAACCAACTCACGCTCCTGCACACCAATTGGTAAGTCACTGAGCTATGTGAGTCGACACAAGCACGTCTCACTTGTAAAACCTAGTATTTTCACATTTGAGACCAAACTGTCAAAACACACAGGTCTGAAACAAGTTTCCACGCTGCAAAACTAGGAAAAACCAAAAGCCAGCTTTGTGGGTTAGCTTCATACCGCACACTTGTCTAAGAAATAGGAACCTCTTGGTCTAACACCACCTGCCTCCCGAGAACACTGTGAGGATCAGACGAGCTCCTGCTGCAGCGTGCCCAGCACACTGCCCGGCACAGAGCGGGCACCACCTGCCCACGAGAACACTGTGAGGATCTGACGAGCTCCTGCTGCAGCGTGCCCAGCACACTGCCTGGCGCAGAGCGGGCACCACCTGCCCACGAGAACACTGTGAGGATCAGACGAGCTCCTGCTGCAGCGTGCCCAGCACACTGCCCGGCACAGAGCGGGCACCACCTGCCCACGAGAACACTGTGAGGATCAGACGAGCTCCTGCTGCAGCGTGCCCAGCACACTGCCTGGCGCAGAGCGGGCACCACCTGCCCATGAGAACACTGTGAGGATCAGACGAGCTCCTGCTGCAGCGTGCCCAGCACACTGCCCGGCACAGAGCGGGCACCACCTGCCCACGAGAACACTGTGAGGATCTGACGAGCTCCTGCTGCAGCGTGCCCAGCACACTGCCTGGCGCAGAGCGGGCACCACCTGCCCATGAGAACACTGTGAGGATCAGACGAGCTCCTGCTGCAGCGTGCCCAGCACACTGCCCGGCACAGAGCGGGCACCACCTGCCCACGAGAACACTGTGAGGATCTGACGAGCTCCTGCTGCAGCGTGCCCAGCACACTGCCTGGCGCAGAGCGGGCACCACCTGCCCACGAGAACACTGTGAGGATCAGACGAGCTCCTGCTGCAGCGTGCCCAGCACACTGCCCGGCACAGAGCGGGCACCACCTGCTCACGAGAACACTGTGAGGATCTGACGAGCTCCTGCTGCAGCGTGCCCAGCACACTGCCCGGCGCAGAGCGGGCACCACCTGCTCACGAGAACACTGTGAGGATCAGACGAGCTCCTGCTGCAGCGTGCCCAGCACACTGCCCGGAGCAGAGCGGGCACTACCTGCCCATGAGAACACTGTGAGGATCGGACGAGCTCCTGCTGCAGCATGCCCAGCACACTGCCCGGAGCAGAGCGGGCACTACCTGCCCATGAGAACACTGTGAGGATCGGACGAGCTCCTGCTGCAGCGTGCCCAGCACACTGCCCGGCGCAGAGCGGGCACCACCTGCCCATGAGAACACTGTGAGGATCGGACGAGCTCCTGCTGCAGCATGCCCAGCACACTGCCCGGCACAGAGCGGGTGCCCCCAGAGCGGGGCTCTGTGTCACTTGGTGTCACCTGCATGCTGAGCAGGGTGGCCTGGACGCAGCCTTGGCACCCTCCCCGCCAAAGCCCAAACCAAACCCGCGTACACATGGAGCTACTGAACACTGATCCAGAGGGTGCACATCAGAATCACCTGGGGAGGCCAAATAACGGCCACGGCTGGGGGCCCATCCAGGTCAATCAAACAAAAACGGGAGTGGACTTGTCGGAGCTTCTCAAGCAGCCCAGGTAACTCCACACACAGCCAGAGAGGAGCGTGCGCCCTCAGCCTCTCCTCCACCCCCAATCCACATCCAGTTCACAATATCAGCCAGGCCAGAGGGGAGTCCAACCCATTCATGGCAAGCCCCACCGCGTGAGGACAAGATCAAGATCCAAGCTGTTTAAGGTCAAAAACCGAGGTGCAAACTTAAGGAACCAACGGACAGTGAGGAGGAAGGCATGAACATCACTCTCTTCATCAATAAATACTTGTTATTTCCAAGACACAAAGTCAGGAAAGTGAGCGCGGAAAGGAAACTGACGAGGAATGGGACCTGGTCATCGTGGGTGACTCAGCGCTTTCTCTGAACACAGGATCTGAAGCTAAGGCCATCCAAGCACACCACAGCTTCTGGCTTTTTCCTCATGACTCTCACAGGACCTGAAAAGGGGCTGGGAGGCGAAGCCCCATCCAGGACAGGTGGCATGCCACCCAGCCCCCGTCACCAGCGCATAGCCTGTGCCTGCTGGTGCCACCATCTTAAAGGAGCTGGCCACTTCAGGACGGCCAGACTGGCTGCTCTCCCACCCCACAAGATACAAAGGGCCCGAGACTCACTGGCTTCACCCCACCCTACCCACTGAAGAACACAGATCCATTTCATCTCACTAGTGTTAGAAGAGGCCTCGGAAAGCCCCAGGTTCGAGTCCCTGCTCCGCAGTGTCCCAGCTGAAGGACCTTCCTGGTACCCAGCCTCACTAAATCAAAAAGGAGGCCCCTCCTCACCAGGCTCTTAGGGCGTGTGCCAGGCGCTCAGCACAGCACTGGCGTACTGTGAACCAACCAAGGTTCATTATTTTAATCCCTGTTGTTATTATTCAGCATGGAAGAGGCTACGGCAGACAGAACCCAGACCAAAAAGACAGGGCAGAGGAACGACAAGGGGGCGGACGGGTCTTTAAAACTCTCATGTCAATAGCCAGCTGTCCGGACTTGAATGTTCAACACTCCTTCTCAAGCTTCCTGTTTAATTAAGAACAAATAATCTGTGGTCTAATTTTGGGAATGGAATCTGTAGAAAGATCTTAAAGGGGAAAAAGACTTAAACTCACCCTCAACTACAGAAAAGATAAGAAGTCAGTTCAAAGATGTTACACAAAAATGACATTAGTTAGCTCTATAGGTTTTCTGGCTTTTCGGCAATGATGTTAGGCATCTCCTATATTCAAAAAGTGTATGCTTAAAAGGTACTTAATACAAATGTCTGTTTAAAATAAAATCTTTAAGACTAAAAATGACTATTTCATTAGTGACAAGAAAAAGTATGGAAATACTCTTCTTTGCCATAATCAGTTGCCCAGCTAGAATGCATTTTTAAATGACTACTTTCATTGTGAAATGGCAGAGATGAAGGAAGAGGAGTGGGAAAGAAGGAATTCATCCCAGACCCTGTTGGGATCCATTCCAAGAAGAAAAGAACCAAATGCAAAACAAAGATAATAACAACAACAGGCACTGCCATCAGCATTCATAGGCCAGCGACAAAACACGGAACTCCAATATGCCTGCCAGGTCACCAAAGGGTTAAATGAAACGCACAAATAAAACAGTGTTATTTCAGAGTGTTCGTGCCTGGAAAATCCCATGGAGAGAGGAGCCTGGCGGGCTACAATCCACTGGGTCCCAAAGAGCCAGACACAACTAAGCACATGTATTTCACAAGCAGTCATGGGCACCTGAACACCAGTGTCAGAGTGCCTGAGTCAGCAACGCAACTCACCACTCACCAGCTGTGGGGCCTTGACAAGGTTAGTTAACCATTCTGTACCTCAGCTTCCTCACCTGTAAAATGGGGATGATAACAGTACATTCATATTCCTACTTTCAAGGGCTGGGGTGAGGAGTAAATGAATGAATGTCAGCAAGGCAACTGGAACAGCCCACGAATAATCACTGTGTATAAACACGCTGTCAGTGCCTCTCCTCCCCGACCCCGCTCTGGTCCCCCTTTCTCCCTGCATCCCACATCTTCTGATTTCTCTCTCACCCCTCACCTCCCTTCCGCTCCCTGGGGCCTCTCTCTAGCCCTGTCCATGTGGCTCCTGCCCACCCCTCCACCTGATTCCCCTTGGCTCTGGCCTACCCAACTCCCTTGCTACTGCCAGGCTGCTCCCTGGCACTTGGAAAGCACCCTTCCACCTCACCCCCGCAGGCACACACCCATCTTTTCCTTCACAGAGTAGACCTTCAAAAGCTAAGCTTACGCAATAGCTAACCCTTCCCTGAAAGGCTTCCCTGGTGACCCAGATGGTAAAGAATCTGCCTGCGATGCAGGAGATCTGGTTTCGATCCCTGGGTCGGGAAGATCCCCTGGGGAAGGGAATGGCAACCCACTCCAGTATTCTTGCCTGGAGAACTCTATGGACAGAGGACCCTGGCAAGCTACAGAGTCCACGGGGTCACAAAGATTCAGACATGACTGAGCAACTAACACTTCACTTCACTTCCCTAAAGTCTAATTTTAATGACTACCTATTTGTTTCCGAGCATGCTGGGCATCCATCTAACCTTCCCTGTCCCATATTTTCACTGTCCAGGACTTCTCTGCCTCCACCACTAAGCACTGGAAGGAAGCTCCTTAAACACAAGGGCCAGGCTCAGCTGTCTTTGTCGCAGCAGCATCTGGCTACAGGAAAACCCTCAAAGGTTTGGTGAGTGACTAAGTGAGGCAATGCCTCACTTGCCTGTTTTCTTTCTTACGACCTCTTTTCCTCTCCATGGTCTCCTTTCATTTATTTATTTGGCTGCTTTGGGTCTTAGCTGAGTTACATGGGATCTTGAATTGTGGCATGCAGCTCTTGTTCCCTGACGAGGGATAGACCCGGGCCCCCGGCACCGGGAGAGCAGAGTCTTAGCCGCTGGACCACCAGGCAAGTCCCTCGAGGGACTCTTTTTAAAGAGAAGAAAGAAAACTGTCATTACACAGTAATCATTAGCAACAAAAACAGAAAAGTGCCAAGCATTTCTCTAAACATTTTGTGTTCTACCTAATTTAATTCTCAGGGTCACTCCAGATCTTGCCTCCTACTCCTCCTCTCTGCCCAACCCCCAACTCCCCTCCAAGCTCACTTTGCATGTTTGCCATTCCGCAAACACAGGTCTGCTCCCCTCCTCCGAGTCTCTGAATTTGTCTTCCCTCTCCCTAGAATGCCCCTCACGTCCCTCAGGGCTTCCCCGCACAAGCCACGGAAACTACAACACCCTCTGCTCTCGTTCCCCTCCCCTGCACACACGGGGCATGGGCATGCTCCCCATTCCTGCTTGGTTCTCCTCTAATGAAGTGATCACCATGGAACACACTCATTACCCACCTCTTTCCCCACGCTGGAATGAAAACTTCACAACAGATGAAGAATGGGGCCGAGTACACAGTAGGTGTTCAATAAACACCTTTGACTGAACAACTCCATACCCTACAGTAGGTGGCTTTATGAATGCAGAACCTGAAGCTTACACAGAGTAGCTGAGTAATTTATCCACAGTCACACAGCTAACAGGGGCAGAACCCAGATATTCTGACTCTAGGGCCCACACTTAACTACTATGCTTCCCTGCCTCCCGACCTGACCCAGAAAGCAAATCATCTCATCCAAGGAACTAATCCTAGAACTGTATGCCTTTGGTCCACAGAAAAGCCATCCACCAGAAAAATCTTTCAAGGGAACAAGTCAACTAATTCAAGCCAATTCTATGTGTAAAGTATTAATTGTCAGATTTATAATTTATGCAGCACTGTTAGTTTTTCTTTGGGTTTAATAATTCAGTAAGAAGAGATGATTATATCTTTTTACACTGTAATACCCTCACAAACAGCAAAATGATAAATCATCAAATAACATGGGGGAGGCCTAAGCTGATATATATTAAAAGCCAAAAATTGTGATGGAAAGTAGAGAAGTACAGACTGCAAGGGAATACAAGGGTATTTTGAGGGGTAACGAAGACATTCTATATCTTAATTATTGTGGTGGTTACACACAGACACGTATTTATCAAGTGGGTACAAATTTATAGAATTAATTACACTCAATAAAGTCAACCAAAAAGCAATTAGGACTATTAGATACGATTTTTGGCTAAACAAAATAAACATTCTACCAGTGTTATTTCCATACCTAATACTCTCAACAATTTGGAGGCGGGGGAGAGGACACAGGTGTGATTAAGAGAAGACAGCAGTACAGAGCTCTACACGGTGAGATCAGGGGGGTGACTGCATGCCTCAGAGTCCTGCATGACCACTGACAAAGGCAGCTCCTACCACGGACACTGCCTCAGTACCCTCTTCCATCTTTTGGATCACCTCGAGCCAGGGCTCTTGGACTCTGAACAGACTCCAGGCAGGGTGGAAAGGCAGATCACTGCTCTTCTCCACAACGGCCTCTGCCATGTATCGACCAGTGATAGATCTGAATGTTGAATTTGTCAGAATTCTTAGTTACAAGCATTAGAAACCAACTAGCTAACTTAAACAGAACGGCAATTTTTCTCTTTTAAGGTTATTAGGTAGTTCCCACAATCTCCAGGAAAACCAGAGGACCAATCATGCCATCTGTACAACCAAAACATCTAAGGGCAGGGTGCACCACTGACAACCTGGACCTGCCTTCAGCTTCAGAATCATACTCTGGTGTGGGTGTGTCTGGGCAGCTCTGCTTTGACAGTTAGAATTCCCCAATCAGAAGAAGAACCAGGGCCCCAAAGACTGGCAAAGGCCATCACAGATATAAAGGGATGACACACCATCTTTGCAAATACTACTGCCACAGACAGCAAGTAATGAAAGGTTTTCCAAAAATATTCACAAGGAAAACAATCCTCAAAGATGGAAGTAAAAAGAATCATACTCAGAGGTAATGTCATTTGGGGAAGGTGGGGGTCTTTTGACGCATTATTTAATGTTTTACGGTGGCTTAGTTGATAAAGAATTAGCCTGCAATGCAGGAGACACACGTTCAATCCCTGGGTTGGGAAGATACCCTGGAGAAGGAAATGGCAACCCACACCAGTATTCTTGCCTGGAAAATCCCATGGACAGAGGAGCCTGGTGGGCTACAGTCCCTGGGGGTCACAAAGAGTTGGAGGTGACTTAGTGACTAAACCATCACCACCACCACCACCAGTATATTAATTAGTAGTTTCAAAAACTACAAAGCCTACCTTCCCAGATTGAAAATAACTCATTAACAGCATTTTCGGATTAAAAGAAAAACAATTCAAATCTAAAGCAGCAAATACTTTGTCTATCAGAATACTGGACATGATAGAGAAAAGATCCTTAGATCTGAACAGTCATGTGACAATTGCTAAAATATATGATCCTATTTAAAATGCATTTCAGTATTTTTTTCTATTTGAAACATACGCCAAAAATTGTAGCCTCTTTTATAGCCACCAATACAATAGCCTCTCTTATGGCCACCAAGGGTCCATCTAGTCAAAGCTATGGTTTTTCCAGTAGTCATGTATGGATGTGAGAGTTGGACTATGAGGAAAGCTGAGTGCTGAAGAAATGATGCTTTTGAACTGCGGTGTTGAAGAAGACTCTTGGAACTCCCTTGGACTGCAAGGAGATCCAACCAGTCAATCCTAAAGGAAATCAGTCCTGAATATTCATTGGAAGGACTGATGCTAAAGCTGAAACTCCAATACTTTGGCCACCTGATGATGAACTGACTCATTGGAAAAGACCCTGATGCTGGGGAAGATTAAAGGTGGGAGGAGAAGGGGACGAGAGAGGATGAGACGGTTGGATGGCATCACCGACTCAATGGACATGAGTTTGAGTAAACTCCAGGAGTTAGTGACGGACAGGGAGGACTGGTTGCTGCGGTTCATGGGGTTGCAAAGAGACAGACACGACAGAGCAACTGAACTGAACTGATAGCCACCAATATTTATTTTTTTAGTACTTTTTTTTGTTTGTTTTGTTTTTATTTTTGGTGGCTGCACAGCATGCAGGATCTTAATTTCCCAATCAGGGATTAAACTTGTGCTCCCTGTAGTGGAAGTGTAGTGTTTTAACTGCTGAACCACCAGGGAAGTCCCAGCCACAATTATCTTTAAATGTATGTTCTGCTTAAAAGAATAATTCTCAAGAGGTACTTCTGCTAACCTGAATCTCAGAATTAAAAAAAAAGAACATGCTATGAAAGCCTACTGACTGTAATTTAAGCTGGTCACCTAAACAGAGATGTCAGCATTAATGTCAGAGGCTCAGAAAACTCACCTCCAACTAACACAGTCTACTTCCTAAATAAAGAAAGCCTTTGGAGAGCTTAATGTATCCTTAACATTAAAATAAAAAAACCCTTAGGACCAGACTCTGGTCATAAAACAAAATAGGAAGGGAGACAGACACTTCCAGGCCCTTTACCAACAGACCTGCCAAGCCCTGCCCAAGCCTTCCCCACGGCGGCCTATTACGCCCCAGGTCAGAAGTGGACACACGTACTGTCACAGGCACACTCTCGTCCCTCAGCACATCACCAGCACACTACTCCCTTCTGGAGAACTTCTCCATGCCACAGACATTCTTCAAAACTGATATCTGCATGTATTTAAAAATACATATTATTTAAATTGGTTTGCATAGGACAACTCTGTCCAAAAAGAGGACAGAGAATGAATAAGTGAAAATCTGTATTCCTGGAAGAAAACCTAAAGATAACAAAAGACATCTCAGAAGCAGAATTGCAGGAGGAAGCATTAAAATCTTTCAGATAATTCACTAACTGCTCAAGAGTTGACCATCTAAGTTCAGTTCATTACATATTTGAGGTCCTAAGCAATGCAATGCACTGGACCACAGCATGAATACTAAGGCAGAGTCCCAGATCTCAAGAGAGAGTTATCATCTAACTGGAAAAGGGACAAGAAAGTAAACACACAGCTACTGTTAAATAAGATAAAACCGAGAATAAAAGTCAGCAGTCCTTGGAGATTCGGTGGAGGGAAGGAGTCTGCTTGAGTGGGAAACGAACAATGAAGAGACGTGGCGTTGAGTGCAGGGGGAGGGGGAGGGTTCAGGGGAAAGAAGCTGAGCTTAAACTACAGAACCAGTTCAACCCCAGCTTCGAGACATCTGTAAGCAGCTGTGAGCCTTTGAGGTTTGGGGTAGAGGGGTCCTAAGGACAAAGATATTCAACTGATGATGAAGAGGATAAATAGGAGGCTAAGCCTGACAAAAAGATTACTGGTTAGAAAGGATGGCTCAGACCTAGGGCAATGGCAATCAGTATGCAACGGCATAGGAAGAGATGCAAGTTTGCACACGCTACCAACCAAAAGAGAGGATGAGCAATGTCTAAGCTTCCAGCTTGGGTTATTACATGAACTGCAGTTTCACTCAACAAATGAAGAAAAAATGAATTGGTCTTGTTTTCATCTTTATTTTGGCCACTAGGAAGCTCAGAGCCAAATACATGGCCCATTTCTAACATACAGCAAACATTTATGTATAGCTTGTAAATCTATATTTTCTTTCTCTTGACAGAATTTTATTTATAAAGTTGCCTCTAATTATTTTAGAATGTGGCAGAAAATAAATCAACAGATAAAAATGATTGAGACCAAGTCAAAGACAGTTGGACAAAGTAGCTGATTCAGAGATATAACTATAGGCTGCCAACTCATAGCATTCTCATCACCTTTCTTCTGCCCTAGGGAAGTCTGGAACCCACAACAGAAGCTAAAAATGCCAGACTTAAAAAAAAAAAAAAATGCGCCAGACTTTCACCTTCTCCACCTCCCTTACAACTAGTAGTGGCATGATGTCAATTCCACCCAATGAGACTAAAGAGAAAGTCTCCAAGGTGACCTTCCAGAAAAGATTCTCTGTAAGGGAGGGAATATGCTGCTTTCATCCTTTTCTTACATAGGCATGATGTCTGGTGCTACAGCAACCACATTGCAAACATGAGGCAATGAGCCTAAGGCTCCTGATAAACCAAAATACTAAGAATAAAGGGAAAAAGTATACAAAGAGCCTAGATTCTTAAAAAACATACTGAGACTCTGTACCAGCCTTAGAAACATCCATCTCTAAACTTCTTGCTACTGAACAAAAATAAGCTCTATCCCTTAAGCCACTTTTGATTGAGTATTTATCTGCCAGAGGCATCCTAAATCATACAACAAAAGTTCTCATGAGGTCAGTTTCTGAAGCCATGATTTTTTTACACTGCTAACTACACAAGACTATTATTATTGAGATGAGAGCAATGCAAACATATATGATAGTCAGGAAAAAAGCAATCAATAAGCATTTCTGGGAGCAGTTAAAGAGAAATGGATATAATGATAAATAACATTTGAAAAAATATGATCAAGTGCTAATAGGGGTACTTCTTGGAAGCAAGAAGAGAGGAAGAAAAAACAAAAGTACAGAAATTCTCAGAAGTGGAAAATGTGAGCTCAGTTGTGTCCTACTCTTTGCAACCCCACAGACTGTGGCCCACCAGGCTCCTCTGTCCATGGGATTTTTCAGACAAGAATACTGGAGCAGGTTACCATTTTCTCTTCCAAGGGAGAAATGAGGGGCTCTTTCTTTCCTGGCAATATTACTGGTAAAACAACCTGAAAATTTTCCCACTATAGAGCTTTCTCTACTTACGATGGGGTTATGCCCTGAGTAAATCCACTATTTAACTGAGACTATCCTATGTCAAAAAACACATTTAATAAACCTAACCTACAGATAACAGCTTAGCCTAGCCCATCCTAAACATGTTCAGAACTCTTATGTTAACACATAGCTAAAAAATTATCTCACTTCAAGCCTATTTTATAGCAAAATATTGACTATCTCAGGTAATTTTTTTTTTTTTTTTTTGCCATGCTCTGTGGCATGTAGGATCTTAATTCCCCCACCAGGGATGGAATCAGTGCTCTCAGCATTGGGAGCGCAGAGTCTTAACTGCTGGACCACCAGGGAAGCCCCCTCAGGTAATTTACTGAAAACTGTATTGAAAGTGAAAAACAGGATGGTTGTCTGGGTACAAAATGGTTATAAGTATACTGGTTGTTTACCCTCCTGATTACGTGTCTGACTGGGAGCTGCCGAAGCCGCCGCTCTAGCGTCAGGAGAATATAATACCATACATCACTAACCTGAGAAAAGATCAAAATCCAAAATTCAAGGTACAGTTTTTATCAAATGCATACTGATTGAGCACTACTGTAAAGTCAAACCATCCTTAAGTTGGAACCATCTGCTTGAAACAGCCACAAAAGTTCTGGGTAAAGTTTAAGAAACATCTGTTTAAATGCATAAGTAAGCTCATAAGAAAATAAAACCACCTCCCCAAAGGCCAAAAATCAAAGAGGAACCTAAAAACCATAGCAGAAAGGAGCTATGATAGTAATGTATAGGAACCCGGGGTTTGAGGGCTAGGGAAGAGAGAGTGTCACGTATCTATAGGGCACCTGCCCTTTAGGATGAAACTGAAAAAAGAGAAAAGGGAACAAAATGACTGGCCTAATATTTTTTTTAAAAAACACCACCTTAAAGACAATTACAGCTCCTGTTTTCAACTTCATACACTTCACCCTTTACAAGAGCAAATTTCATGACACACGCACGTTTAGAAAAAAAAAGGAAAACATAACCAGGTTGAATATTTACATATCACAAAGGAGTTCCTGGATATGTCACCATAAGCTTAAGTAAAATATAAAACAGATATAAATCTTTTCCTGATAAAATCACACACTGCCCAATTTTTCAGCCATTATGAAACAAACCATGTGAGTTCACTGAGTCAAGCACGCAAGTTCAGTTTATTTGTAACCACACTAGACAGTTTCCAAGTCTTTGGACTTCTTGGTAAAATTTTTATCATCAGGGTCATCACAATACTCTTCTAGTGACCATGCTACCAATGGTTTCATAATACCTTATACATCACATTAAAAAACTCCTGTCATTTCTGAGCTAACCTGATAGCCCTCCACATTACACGTTTTGGAGTCGTCATCGCATATAAATGGTAAAGGGAACTGGCAAAGGATGTGTGTCTGCAGAGTCTACAGGCTGAAAGGATGGTTTCCAACACTAAAGAAAAACACACGAAAACCTAAGGTTCCCTCCACTGAGTTTACCTTCCTCTAGTCTCATTTGCCTTCCATGCTTCTTTGAAAACCGAAGACATCATATTCCCTTTGTTCATCTTCACATTTTCACGCTGGCTTAAATAAATGAGATCATTTTCACCGCAATTCCACTAAGCCACCTCCAGCTCTCAATTGGTGGCCCAGTGGTAAAGAATATGCCTGCCATTGCAGAAGACGCAAGAGACCTGAGTTCGATCCCTGGGTCAGGAAGATCCTCTGGAGTAGAATTGGCAACCCACTCCAGTATTCTTGGCTGGGAAATCCCATTGGCCAAAGGAGCCTGGCGGGTTATAGTCTACGGGATCACCAATGAGTCAGACAGGACTGAAGCGACAGAGCACACACACGTACGCGCACACACTAAATTCAAGACCATCTTTCCCCCAAAAGTCCCCTTATTCTTTGGCAATCCAAACGGCCCAAGAACTGCAAACATAATTTATACTATCTCCACAAGGTTTTTACGTGTCTCCACTGCATTCCTAGATTTAACTAAGACGGAACCTTTTAACCTGATGTTTATACACACAGGAAGCCACAAATATACACTATTCTAAACGCTACTTTAAACTGCGTCGCATCTTCAATGTTTTTCCACAACCTATGCACTAAATGGTTGAAGACTAAGCATTTATTCTACAAGTAAGGGCACCAAATGCAAGTGGGAAATATTCAACTTGGAGATGAAGAACCCAAGTGTGAAGGGACTGCGCTTGGCTTGGTTCTCGCCGCCCCGCTGACACGGGGAGAAGGGCCCAGGGGACAGGGGCGCGCTAGGGTCCGCGGGGAATAAAGCCCGAGTTAGATCTAGGAGCTGGGAGGCTCCGAGGGGCGCGCTGCATTCTGGGACTCGTTTCCACAGTTACCCACGTGCACCCAACCCAACCGCGGTCCGGACTACAAGTCCCAGCATTCCGCGGGACCGCCTTTCCCCTTCACACCCGGCGACTGGTGCCAGACCCTAAAGGAAACCCCTAAAGCGCCCTCTCCGAACCGCTGGAAGAGGTCGCGCCCCGCGGGCGCTGCGCTGGGTTTGTGGTCCGGCCCTCCCGGCAGGGAAGCGGATCCCGAAGCACCAGCCTCCACACCTGACGATCAGAAATTAGACAACTGCGTCACAGACGGCCAAATTCTCGGACCGTCAGGGACCCCCCCACCCCCCGCCGCCCCGCCCCTGGACTCCAGGGCCCGACCCCTCCGGCACCCACGGCGCAAAACCCGCAGCCTGCTCCCCTGCCCCGCCTCCCAGTCCCGCAGCCATAGCCCGCGCCAGCGTTGACCTCGCTTCCCGCCGCTCAGGGGAAACCGCGGCAAGCGCCAACCTCAGGGCACCTCCCCCGCCCCCCCCAGCCCCGCCCCCCCTTATACCCCGAAGCTCAAGGCTCCCTTCAAGGGACCCAGCCTGAATCCAGGGAAGGATACACCTCCCCCAAACACATAGTCCGACACCTTCCCCTCCCCGAGCCCCGCGCGGACAGAATCTGGACAAGACAGTGTTCCCCCTGCCCCGGCCCCTCCCAACCTCTCTTCCCTCACAACTAGCTCTTCACCGTCACAGCACCTCCTCTACCCCTGCCCCCATCCTGTCACCCCAAACCACGTTCTGCCTCTCCTCTCACTCCCGATTTCCTTATGTTCCCAACACCTGCTCCATCCTATTACCCCAACGTCGGCCCCTCTCACCACTCCCAGTTCTACCCCTCCACGCTTCCTTTGGCCCTCCTGCTCGCCGGACTCCCCAACTATCCCATCACACCCCAATCCCTCCCACCATCTCGCTTTCCCATTACATCAGCCCTCATCTCCTCGCCTGCCCTCCTGCCCCGCACGGCCGCTGCCCCCAATCCTCCACCCCATTGTTCCCCCCACCCCCGCCATCCAGCCCTTCTTCCCATTGTCCCCGCCCCCGCGCTCCCCTAGCACTCACCCGCCTTTCTCACGGAGCCGCCCGCACCGCTCAGCCCCTAGGAAATCCTCACCCCTGCGCCCCGCTCGCTCGCTCGCTCCCTCTCTCTCTCCCCCCGTCGGTGCCAACCCCCAACCCTGCTCGCTAGCGCCCGCCGCCGCCTCCACCTCCATTCACCCGGGACACTCTGGTCCCGGCCCTTCATCGCACGTCCCGCCCCCCCCTTCCCCCAACACTGAAATGGAGCCAGTCCCCACCCCCCTCACCTCCGCCCTCCCCCGGCAGGCCGGCCCCTTCCCCCCACGCCCGCCCCCGCCCCGCGCCGCCCGCAGCGTCACCGCCCGCCCCGGCCCCGGGAGGGGAAGGGGTGGCTCCCGGGCAGGGGATCCCGGCGCGTTTCGGGACAGGAGGCGCGGGGCGGGGACTGCGGGAGATGAGCGGAGAGTGTTGGCAGCCGCCCGCTCCCAGCCGGCTGGTTCTCTGTTACTCACTGACAGCGGCGGCATCCGAGTGCATTTTCGGGCAGCTCACACCGCTCTCGCCGCCCAAGCTCCCGCGCTCGCCTCGCTGTCCCCCCACCGGCTTGCCGCACCTCGGCTGGGAGCTGAGGACCCGCCGCCGGGCACTCTCGGCCCGCCCACCTCGCCTCCTCTATTGGCTGAACTTCGGCTGAGGGGCCGCCCACCCGGGTCTCTCATTTGACAAAAAGAGTGCGGAGAGAGAAGGTCTGGAGCTGGTAAAGAGGCCCCGCCCCCTGAAGTCCAATACGATTGGCCCCGGCGCCTCGTCCCCGTACCGCCCCTGGCGGGGTCCATGCTCCCGGATAGCAGGTTGGACCTTGCCGCTGTCACTCAGCCCCGGGGGTCCAAAAGCGCGTGTAGGGGCGAGGCTGGGGAATTGGTCCACCTTGACCCTGGAGCCCCGCCCTCTGGTGGGCAGGACTGGTGGAGCTGTAGACCAACCAAGAAAGATGGGTCGGCGTCTGAAACAAAGCAAACGAAGTGTTTCCCAAAGAACCGAGGAGGGGAAGAGCTGTTGGTGCGGCTTGTTCCCGCTGCACTGAGTAGGGGAACCAGCTCTTCCCCGCTGACTCGACGCGTCGGAGTCTCCTGCTTGTCTCTCAGACCTCCGAGCGGCTCTCTACGGGAGCCCAGTCCGCGACGAAGTTGGACTGGGACTTCTCTTGCTGGCTGTGTCTTGCAGCTAGAGACTGGTAAAGAATCGCCGCGTCTTTATTTCCAGCAAACCCTCTAGTGAGGAACAAATTCTTTCTTGCACAAGTCACAACAATCCATTCTGTCCTCATTTTCGAAATGCACTTCTTTTCCAGCGACAACACATTTCCTCCTCCTTCGTCACAAATGGGCTGTTCTAAAGGCTTCGACTGCTGCATGGGCGGTGATACACATTTGTGCGCCCGCAGACCACACGCAGGAAACCAAGGGCCACTTTCTGAGCTTCGGCCTCAGGCTGGCACCTGAGCAAGTCCAGGGCTCAGGTCACCAGCCTTCGAAGGACAATAAGCGTCAGCTAAGTGAACCTAAGTTAATGACGGCAAGAAGCGGCCAAGAAAACTGTTATCCGGCTGTTATTTGGCAGAGGAAGGCGTTAGTTTAGATGACTTCTGACCCTTGAGTTTCCTCAGTCAAGAATTCTCACCATTTTCCAGAGTTCCGACGAGTTTTTCGCAAGGCTTTCAAACCAACTCATCACACTCACCGTATTATTGTAGCGGAATAATATTTTGAGATATTAGTGGAGGACCGCCTCTCCTATCCTAGCCGCAACACACAAACAGCACTTCTCTGGGTGCCGAAGCCTTGCCCCATCCTGCAGCTAGGCCCTTCCACCCTCCCGCCTTAGAGAATGGAAGACACTAAAAACAGCTGGTAACAAATGAGTCGTTTTGGTTTTAGCCTTATACAGCCGAAGCTTTTGAGTTTCAGGGTTCTGAAATTTATGTTTCAAATCAGGGCGTAAGTATTAAGGCCAAAAACAGCATATTTGAAAGAACAAAATGAAACCAGTTCCTCCATCCCACACCACTCCCCTTGTAATATACTCCATCTTTCTTAATCCCTAATGTCTCATTTTGTGTCTATCATGCTTCTATCATTCAAATACTTATGAATCACTCCATCTAGTCATACATTCTCAGAATTGAACCTGAATTTATCCACCTAAGGTTCAATTCAGACAAGATAAGAATCTCATCAGTGGTAACCTTTGACCTAACAGAGTATCAGCTGGGCCCTGCCGAGATGGGTAGGTACCTCTGGACTCTGAAATAGACATCCTTTTGGGGCAGATCTAATTGTAAGAACGTCTATCCTTAGCGTGAGCAGAGAAACTTCTGCATTCTTTATACCATTTGTGTTTTCAACTTACTCTACACATCTAAGAAATAGTTCATCCAAGTTTATAATATGTTGAATATGTGATATTTGCATGGCTTTTTACTGCTTATCATGGTACTTCAAGGGCTGAGACACATGTTTTTTTGCACAAAAATGGACTTGTTACTTGTCACCTCTAAATTAAAATAAGAGCAAAATTAATTTGTTGTAGGTAGTCATTTGCTATATCAATTTATTTGCAGCCAAAAATAATGTATTGATATATTAATATTAATCTACATGAGGTGCCTGCCAGCTGCTTTGCCCCAACACCCAACATTTTCCTCTGACACATGCTGTCCATAAAATGTACAGAATATACAAGCCTTTGTTGTATTCCAGCATCACTTTCAGTTGGGTCCATATGATTATTTTTAAAGAAAAAACAGATCTAGAGAGTAATTTACACAGATGTTTATAGTGAGTCAGCTGTAGCCTGAGGATTAGCAGGCAAAGCTCACAGTCTGCTAAGCCTCTCTGGCCCACAAGTTTTATGAATAATAAAACAGATATAATGAAGTGACTGCATAGTGGAAGTGTTGCTTACTCGTGTACGAATCTTTGCGACTCCAGGGACTGTAGCCCGCTACACTCCTCTGTCTGTGTGATTCTCCAGGCAAGAATACTGGAGTAGGTAGCCATTCCCTTCTCCAGGGTATGTTCCTGGCCCAGGGATCGAACCCAGGTCTTGATCATTGCAAGCCAACTCTTTACTATCTGAGCTACCAGGGAAGCCCAAGTGACTGCATAATATTCTGCATATATTACCCTGTCATTTTAACAATCCCCAAGATTGTAAACCTTTGAGGGTAGGAAGCTTGTTTTTAATCTTTGTGTCCCCAGCACCAACTACAGTGCATTCAGAGTGGGCACTAATTAACTCTTCCTCAGAGTGAACTGCACAGTGACTCTAAGGTGTAATTTTAGATGTGGAAGGAGCCCTGCAGATGATCAAATCCAACTTCCTCATTTAAGAATATGAGGCTTGAGGTCCAAAAGAATTAAACATATAGTCCAAGTCATTCAGCTAGTTAATAGCATTAAACTCCAGTATCCCAACTCCTAAACCAGGTCTTTTCTTAAACCACACTGTCTAATAGCAAGTCTTCAAATTCCAAAGATGGATAAACTAGTCTCCTTTTCCATTAGAAAGTTATCAGTCTACCTCAAATTCTGTACTTAAGAGTTAGAATATTGCCTTCTTTTTTATGAAGTTCCGTAAGGAGTTTTTTAAATATATAATACATTTCCACTTTTTCTCATTGGTAGCATTCCCAAATCACTCAATTCCTGTGGAGATGTTTACTGAGATAATAATGTTATTCTGTGCATTTATATTCATGTCCTTAGAGAACCACAGTCTTGGGACTGTGGTGGGTAGAGATACTTGGGAATGTAGTCTCTGCCATTTTGCTTCACCCAATTACTGCTTTATGGTAATATTAAAGCAAGTTACTTTGTTTCAAATGATAATTTAACTGGAATTTTTCTATTTTATTTGTTGTACAACATTAATTTTAATCAGCTTCTTTACCATCTGAGCCACCAGGGAAGCCTCCTTAATTTTAATCATTTTTTTTTTTTAAATACCTTAAGCCTAGATTGAAATTTGGTATGGAAAAGTCTAGTGAGAAAGAACAACAGTGCTCTTTAATAAAATTTTAAAACTTCTCCCCAAATTCCACTATAGCATGCTTTTCTTGCATTTAGGGTTGGGGTTACAGAATGGAAAATAGTGTAGTCCTCAAGACTGAAATAAAGTTGGGCCTGCTCAGACAAATAAGAACCATAGTAATTTGCCACTGATAAGTAACAGAGCCCCTAAGAAGTCAAACTCCCTGTGTTGTAGTGTTCCCATGCTGGGCTTCAATTCTTCCTCTTCTTAATCAGGTTAATATATGCCCTCATACCTGAGTGGTTTATTTATAAGGATATAATATGGATATGAATGTGATTTTCAAAAATGGTGTATGAAACCTGGCCTCTTTCTAGAGTATCTAGCCACTCCAGCTGCCATTGTAGATACATATTATGAAAAATATTAGAAAGATTATGTCCAGGTTACTACATCTTTCTTATCTATTTGCTCCTTTTGATCTTATTTCAAAAGCATCTATCTACTTCATGCTATGTCATTAATGAGGTTATTTATCCAGAGTAGCTAATGAGGTTCTGCTGAATGTAATAAATACTCTCTGACTGAGCACGCATTCCCAATATATCAGTAAGAGAGGAAAGCCTCTTCAGCCTACTGGAATTAACCTTCTAACCACTGAGGCCTGTGTTATTGGGAACCAGTTTCAGCTCTTAATTTAATTACGTATGTCAGAGTAAGATACATTGCTTTTCACATATATACATAGAACAGTTTTGCAAACAGCAATTTGCCAGATGCTACTAGGATAATAAAAATGTTGGTTTCATTTTTCAAACCTGCATCATAGTCAGGTCCCAATGATCACGTTGTTAAAGGAACAAGCATAGAAGTAGACATTTTCCTCATTGGCACCAGAAAGGACGGCCTCTCCTCAAAACTGGGAGTAACTGACAAGTCAAAAATATAGCATCATTTGCCTTCTGTCTTACTTTACTACACTTTTCCCTTCATCAGCTTCCTTTTCCCCTGCCTCTCTTACACTGGAGATTAAACACAACCAAGTAACAGTGAGTACAGATTACTTCATAAAATTGATATGCTTTGGTCATGTGGGCTTATAATGCACATTCAAGAGTCTTCCATTTTTTCAGCAGCCTCCATTGGGACTATATCGTGTCTCCCAATATACAAAAACACTTAGCAGATGGAACTTTCTGGAACCACCTCTACACTGGACATTTTTTAGCCTCCAGAGCACTTATGCCATCTTTTTTTGAAGCAGAATTTAGGCTTTCTGCTGTCAGATTGCCTGGACTAAAATCCTGTTGGTTGCTTACCTGCAAAATAGTGAAAATAGTAGAACCTACCTCATAGGAATGTTGTAAGGATTCAATGAATGAGTTAAATACAAGTAAGCACTTAAATATACCTGGCAGAGAGTAATGCTCAATAAACATTAGCTGCTGTGATCAGTGTGACACTCTCCAGGACTCAACACATTCTAGAAAAAACTTTTCCCCCTTCATGTACAGCTTTTCACCCCAAGCTTGTTTTTCATCTAATCTAGTCCCTAACTCCACAGTCACTATTTTCTATTAGCTAGGCCTCCTTCTTCCCTTCTAGAGTTCACAGCAAACATTCAGTTAGTATACAAGAACATCCTTCACTAGGACCTAGGACATGCCACCAGTGTGAAATTGTTTAGTTTGAACTGACATGTGTAACTTCATACAGTAGAGATAAAAAGTGAGTACCCAACATCAATGTCCATTGTTCAAATTCTTTAAAAACTTGTGTAATGAAAATTGATTGATACTGGAAATTCAAATGGATCTAGGAAGTTCCTGTGGCTATAGAAAGATGGTATACCCCAAAGGAGCCATCAGTTATGGGGATTCTGCCTGAATAGAGACTCAGGTTATGTTCTGTAATGAATAATTTCTCTTACTTGTACTTTGATGTACTACTGCCTTTTCCCAAGAGCCACAGGAACTGGTATAAAAGAGTTTAAATCTTCTGTATTAGAGGCAGGGCTTCCCTGGTGGCTCAGATGCTAAAGAATCTGCCTGCAATGCAGGAAACCCAGGTTCAATCCCTAGGTCAGGAAGATCCCCTGGAGAAGGGAATGGCAACCCACTCCAGTATTCTTGCCTGGAGAATTCCAAGGGCAGAGGAGCCTGGAGGGCTACTGTCCAAGGTCGCAAAGAGCAGACACAGTGAGTGGCATGCTAGAGGCAAAGGCAAATGTCTTTAAGTATTGCCCTTGGGCCAGCCTGAATTAAGGCTTAAACCCTACTTCCAGATGTTCAAGCCGGTTTTAGAAAAGGCAGAGGAACCAGAGATCAAATTGCCAACATCTGCTGGATCATCGAAAAAGCAAGAGAGTTCCAGAAAAACATCTATTTCTGCTTTATTGACTACGCCAAAGCCTTCGACTGTGTGGATCACAATAAACTGTGGAAAATTCTGAAAGAGATGGGAATACCAGACCACCTGACCTGCCTCTTGAGAAACCTATATGCAGGTCAGGAAGCAACAGTTAGAACTGGACATGGAACAACAGACTGGTTCCAAATAAGAAAAGGAGTATGTCTAGGCTATATATTGTCATCCTGCTTATTTAACTTGTATCCAGAGTACATCATGAGAAGTGCTGGGCTGGAAGAAGCACAAGCTGGAATCAAGATTGCTGGAAGAAATATCAATAACCTCAGATATGCAGATGACACCACCCTTATGGCAGAGAGTGAAGAGGAACTAAAGAGCCTCTTGATGAAAATGAAAGAGGAGAGTGAAAAAGTTGGCTTAAAGCTCAACATTCAGAAAACTAAGATCATGGCACCTGGTCCCATCACTTCATGGGAAATAGATGGGCAGACAGTGGAAACAGTGTCAGACTTAATTTTTGGGGGCTCCAAAATCACTGCAGATGGTGATTGCAGCCATGAAACTAAAAGATGCTTACTCCTTGGAAGGAAAGTTATGACCAACCTAGATAGCATATTAAAAAGCAGAGACATTACTTTGCCAACAAAGGTCCATCTGGTCAAGGCTATGGTTTTTCCAGTGGTCATGTATGGATGTGACAGTTGGACTGTGAAGAAAGCTGAGCAACCAAAGAATTGATGCTTTTTAACTGTGGTGTTGGAGAAGACTCTTGAGAGTCCCTTGGACTGCAAGGAGATCCAAGCAGTCCATCCTAAAGGAGATAAGTCCTGGGTGTTCATTGGAAGGACTGATGCTGAAGCTGAAACTCCAGTACTTTGGCCACCTCATGTGAAGAGTTGACTCATTGGAAAAGACCCTGATGCTTGGAGGGATTGGGGGCAGAAGGAGAAGGGGATGAGAGGATGAGATGGTTGTATGGCATCACTGACTCAATGGGCATGAGTTTGAGTAAACTCCAGGAGTTGGTGATGGACAGGGAGGCCTGGCGTGTTGCAATTCATGGGGTCGCAAAGAGTCGGACACGACTGAGCAACTGAACTGAACTAAACTGAACCACTTAGACTCTTTTTTTTTTAACCACAAAGATTTTACAATTCCAGTTCTTATATAATATACCCCAAACCTTTTATTTTTTAAAAAACTATATTTATTTACTGGCTGTGTTGGGTCTCAGGTGTGGTGCATGGTCTGCAGAGCACAAGGGCTCACTAGCTGTGGCATGTGGGCTTGGTTGCCCGGCAGCACGTGGGATCTTAATTCCCGGAAAGTAAAAGTGTTGGTCGCTCAGCCGTGTCCGACTCTTTGCGACCCCATAGACCGTAACCCACCAGGCTCCTCTGTCCGTGGAATTCTCCAGGCAAGAATACTGGAGTAGGTTTCCATTTCCTTCTCCAGGGGATCTTCCCAACCCAGGGATTAAACCTGGGTTTCCTGCATTGCAGGCAAATTCCTTACCTTCTGAGCCACCACCTGAGTCCCCCCGCATTGGAAGACAGATTCTTAAACACTGGACCGTCAGGGAATTCCCCCAAGACTTTTTCTAAAGTAAGAAAACTTCAGGCCTGAACACATTATATATGTGCGTGTGTGTGTTAGTTGCTCAGTCGTGTCCAACTCTTTGTGACTCCTTGGACTGTAACCTGCCAGGCTCTTCTGTCCATGGGATTCTCCAGGCAAGAGTACTGGAGTGGGTAGCCATGTCCTCCTCCAGGGGATCTTCCTCATCCATGGATCGAAGCTAGGTTTCTTGCACTGCAGGCAAAGTGTTTGCCTTCTGAGCCATGAGGGAAGCCCGTGTGTGTGTGTGTGTGTATGTGTATGTATATGTATGCTCATGCTCAGTCACTTCAGTCGTGTCCGACTCTCTGCAACCCCGTGGACCATGGCCAGCCAGGCTCCTCTGTCCATGGGATTTTCCAGGCAAGAATACTGGAGTGGGTTGCCATTTCCTTCTCCCACTTAGACTCTTGAACAGGCATCAAACTTGTCTGGGCCTCAGTTCTTTCAACTGTAAAAATGGGACTAATACCTTCAAGGGAGAAGCAAGGACTAATAAATAAAAGCATTTTATAAAAGTCAGAGGGAAACACAAATGGATGAATGCTTAAGCGCCAATTATGTGATGGGATCACGTATTTCCCTGTGAACCTGATGCAGTCTTATGAGATGCAGTTGGCTAATTTTTATGCTTGGGACTATTTCAAGTAAAAATGAGTCTGTATTTTTTAATTCTAGAAGAGCCTGGTTTCTTTATGAAGCAGCCATCTTAGGCTTCTCTCAGAAAAGCTAAGAATTTTTCAATTACACGGAGATTTGACATCAGTGTTTCAGTTTTTAGTTTCATTTAGCACTAAATTTTTTGCCTGTCCTCAATATAGAGAAAATTTCATTTATTTTTAAAAGCTATTTCTAACCTGCAAGATTTCTTGACTTGTGACAATTAGGGTAGCATTAATAAGCCTTTTTCTTAAACTAATCTTTTCTCCAGCCCAACTGTAAGATGCTTAAAACGACTCCTTTCTTTTTTATCCAGAGCCTTTTATTTTATGGAAATCATACCTGTCTGGGGATTTAACAGAATATTTGAATAAAAATGTATTCATTCATTACCACAAGTTCTTCTCTGAATTGGGTGTTTTCACCTTAATCGCATTGAGCTAATCAAGTCCTAATGAGGGCGCATTAAATTCAATCTCAGAAGGTATAATTTTCCAATAGAATCTAAACAATGGATGACCTTTAGAGTGCCTTTCAGAAATATAGCATTGCTTTAGTTACTCCAGTAAGCAGGGGATAAGACAGAAGGAAAAACCATTTTACTTGGACAACGGCTGCTGTGTGTTGTTGAAATGAGGCTCTTCATTTCTCCTTGCCTTTTCTAGCCCGCTTCCATAAGTACAATGTCTTTTTAACATCCCTCTCAGGGCAGTACAGAGGCCCCATCCATCTCGAGACGTCGTGGCTGCTGCAGCCGAGCATCTCATTACGGCACCGTGAAGCATGCCGGGAGGGTGGACGGAGCTGCAGACGGCGGCAGGAAATGGGGAGGGAAGAGGAGGCGGCACGCTGTGGAAAAGACGTGCCCACTTCCTTGGTTCTGCGTTATGGAAGTATGAATTTGCTGTTTTACAAAGAAAAGACTATGTAGGATGTCAAAAACCTGTGACTGAGCAGATTCCAGCCCCTACAACCTGGGTACACCGCCTCAGACACCCCACACCTCCCGACAGTCACACCTGAACCCCAGTCGGAGCTACCACGGGAGCCATGTCGGTAGGAAGAAAGCATGAATCCAAGCATTTAAGGGGAAAAAAAAAACTATGGTTCCAAAAATGAAACAGGAAAGAATTTTGACACACAGACAAACCACCAACGGAATTGAAAACTATGTTCTTCCAACTAATCTGAATGCTTCCATTTTAGTTTGTTCCACTGCCTTAACCAAAATAGGTTAAAGCAAATGCCCTTAACATTTTGAGAATCACAGACTCCTTTAAGAATCACTGAGAATGATGACTCTCTGTCAAAGGCCTGAAACCTACCTACGTCCACCCCATCACCCCCTAAATTAAGGATTCCTAGATGAGAAATTCATTTTAGTTTACAAGTTTTTCCTTTTTAAAATCCATGTACCTTAGGGACAGTCCGTGGCTAGCAGTAATTTAGTTATTGAGAGATGAGTTCCTCTCTGTTAGCTTTCCTTCAGGCAGGCTGACTTCTGAGCCTGCATTCAGATAAGGGGAGTGGAGGGTGAGGTGAGCAATTTCAGGTGGGGAGGGGCAGCATTTTCAGGGCGGTGTGCATGTAGCAGACACAGAGAGTGTCTCACAGAGGGGCTCTCTGGAGAGGAGGTGCCAAAAATAAATTTCATCTCTACAAATTTTGCTTACCTCCAGTTCCAAACTGGGTTGCCGTCAAAACTGCTCTTTCTGCATCACCCACATTCAGACTGTGAGCCCTACCCTGCCCACTGTCGCCTCATGCCTTCTGTGTCCCTTAATTGTTTCTTCCCCACATCCCCAACCCCAGGTCCTCATCAGCTCCAGCTGGGCTCTAGGCCTCCCAGCAGCCCCCTCCTCCTCCACCCCCCACCTCACAATCTGGTGGGTTTATCCTGTAAGTCCTGCCTTGCATCTCTATAACCGCTTCCATTTTATTCTCCATTCTTCCATCCTCATGATCACTTTTTCTGGCTGCTAAGCTCTATCACCACAACTTCAGCCTGTTCTAAGCCTCTATTCAAATCCTATAACTTCAACTTTGGGAAACATTTCAAGTTTCAGACGGTAGATTGAAGGATATAAATTTTGGCAAACACTTAAGTTTTGCAATACCACTCACTTGGCACCAGGTACTATTCTAGTGCTCCTGTGGATTCGTTTAACCTTCCCAACAATTCCATTTACTCGCTTGCTCGTGTTTGCTCAGTCATGTCCGACTCTTTGCAACCCCATGGACTGTAGTTAACCAGGCTCCTCTGTCCATGGGATTTTCCAGTCACGAATACTGGAGTGGGTTGCCATGCCCTTCTCCAGGGGATCTTCCCAACCCAGGAATTGAACACATGGCTCCTACAGCTCTTATATTGACAGCCAGATTCTTTATCACTAGTGCCACCTGGAAAGGCCAACAATCTCACCAGGCATAAGTAGGTAAACTAACTTGCCCAGAGTCATACAGCTAGTGAGTGACAGAACCAAAGGAATTACACCGACACAGACTGGCTTCAGATCTATACTTTTGGTCACTATGCTATGTTGCATCTTTGTAAAGCATTTTACAAGCGGTTGCTTACCCACCCAATTCCCTCTCCGCCAGCACACACTTCAGGACCTCTAATGCGGAAGCTGTAAGCAGTCACACCTTGTATAGTGCTAGGGGTCCCGGCAATGTCCTGTATTCTCACCATTCATCATTAGTGGTAACATGGGACACAGTTTCCCCAGTTCTAGGGTGTGGAATTTTATTCTCTTGTTAAACAGAGCCTTGGGTGCAGCAATAGGATGGTGTGTTGGGGTGTGTGAGAGGGTCCAGAGTAGCGGTGCTATTATAGGATTGCCACCGAACCCAGCTCCAGACTGTGCCACTCACTCCCCTCTTGCCACATCCCCTTGGAAGCCTTCTCTCCCTCTTCCAGTCTCCCTCCCAGGTGCCAGGAGCTTGTATCGTGGAGACTGGTAGATGGCCCTCCTGGACAGACTAAACCCACTTTCAGAACAAGACCCATCCTTAAGGAGTTAAGGCATACCTCACTGTTCCCCAATAGGAACAAGATTGACAAAGACTGAGCTTAGCTTAAACAACATCCTCAAGGAGTTGCTTGAAAAGTTGGAAGGAAAACAGACAGACAGCAGCAGGTTATTGTACTTAATGGACATGGGAAGGGTTTAGGGCCAACTGTGTACATAAGAGCCTCAAGCATTTTAGCATCTTGAAATGGAGACATTTCTTTGCTCCCTGCCTCCCTTAGTCAGTCTCATCCCTGGAGCAAAGCTATCCTCAACCCCCAACCAGCACACATACAAAGTACAGTTGTCCCTTGAACTATTGGAGGGGGGCGGGTTGGGAGCACCAAAAGTTTGCATATAACTTTTGACTCCCCCAAAACTTAATTCCTAATAGCCTAATAGCCTACTATTGACTGGAAACCTTACTGATAAACTGTTGACTACATATCTGTACATTATATGTAACATACTGTATTCTTACAATAAAGTAAGGTCAAGAAATGTTATTAAGGAAATCATAAGGATAAGAAAATATATTTACAATACTGTATCAATACTGTAACCTTAAGCTTTATGAGTCATCTGTTAGTATCAACATCAATATTGTCTAATATGATACAGAGCACTATAAATATTATGTATTACTAACACTAGTCATCGAAAAAGGAAGAGATAATGTGAAAAATAAGTTCATATATTGGTAATGAAGAAGCAACAGTATGATTGCTTTAATGTAGCTTGTTGCCATTGTTGTTCAGTTGCTAAGTCGTGTCTGACTCTTTGTGACCCCATGGACTGCAACACACCAGGCATCCATGTCCCTCACTGTCTACTGGAGTTTGCCCAAGTTCATGTCCATGTAGCTTCTGTAATTCATTTGATTGCTTCTCAGTAGCCTTCTCAGAAGCATTGCTTCACATGCTTCTCATGTGAATGAATCATTATAAAATTTCTATGGCATATAGTGTCATATTCATAATACAGTGTTGGAAACATTGCAACGTATTTTTTAAAAACCATTTACCTGTGATGATAGGCTGATATGCAGTGTCTCCAATTATGAGAGAGAGAAGCATACTTTACAGTAATGTAATTCTTTGAAAGCAAAGTTATAAAACAGCAAGACAACTAACACTTTATTAATTTTATATTATCACTCACCTTATGCCTAGCTACATAAAAAAAGGCTGATCACTTCAATACAAATCTTGAACACAGTGTTCTACAAGTATATTTTTGTATATTTATTGAAAACCACATAAAAATGGACCCATGCAGTTCAAACCATGCTATTCGAGGGTCAGCTATATACATCAACCCCACGATGATCAGCCTAATTCATACATGCAAAAGATGCTTATACTCAGGATCTATTTTGATTATCAAAACTTACCTGTCCAATGTCTCATTCCCTCAGATCCTTGTGGATGAGTGGCTTGCTGTTCTTGGATAAGCTAATTCAGGAGAAAATATGGGTGAGTTAACATGGCATCCCTTACAAAGATATTTACTCTTAAAAAAAAAAAAAAAAAACAACTTCTGGCAAACAAATGACTCAATACCAATCCCTAACATACTGCCCTAGCCAGCCCCTCGCCCTGAGATGCCATCCCTCCTTCCCCTGCCTGCCCCCTAAGTGTAAAGCTCACCTCCATTAAGTCTTCCTTGACTGAGGCTGCCCACAGTCATGTCTTTTTCCACTTAACACCTGTAGCACTGGAACAGAATTTGGCAGGAGGAAACAGAACCAGAACAAAAGGGAATAGAACACTGGGCTGGATGATCTCAGAGGTGAGCTCAGCTGATTCCCTCATTTCACAGGTGAGGAAACAAAGACACCAAGTGACCGGCCCAGGGCAAGTCAGCAGCGGTGTGGGGGCCATCAGAGTTGATTCTGTCCAGCCTTCCCCTCTTTCGCTAGCAAGGGCCTCCTCTTCTTTGGGGGAACTGCTCACCCCACCATTCACCAAACAGCTTGGAGAGGAATTGCCTGTCAGGGTGCTCCCACTCCCAGTGGACATGTGATCTCAAGTGGGCTAGCTAGCATCCTTCCCTGGAATTCTAAAATTCAGAAGTAAGAAGCAGCAGCCTTCTCTGTCTGTGGGCTTATAAGCTGCCAGCAAGCATAGCCCCCTGCTCATTAAAAAAAGCCAGTCCCAGAGAAATAAAGAAACACACACTCGTTTGTTTGTGCATCCATTTATTCATGAAACAAACATTATTTATTAAGGACTTCTCATGTGCCAGACACTGCTGGGCCCTTGGAATCACATGTTGGGCAAAAGCAGACCCAACTGCTGTCCTTGTGGAGACATTCCTCAAGTAATCATGCAAGCAAAGTAAAACTGCTGTTTTGACAAGTAGTAAGGAGGAAAGGAACAGTCTTCTGAGAACACACAGTAGAATACAGGGTTTTGGTTTGGGTTTTGTATTTTGTGTGTGTGAGCACCACATCACTTTACTACTTTGGTTTTCCAACTTCCCTCTCAGACAATGCCGATTCAGTCTCTCACTTGACTGGTCAGTGGTGTCGTCCCTCACTGAGGATGGCCACGGCCCCTGAGGAGAGGCTCAACAGAAAGACTGGGGTCTCCAGGTGCCAGCCAAACTAGCTGAGGACTGCGGGGTCCACAGCAGATGGGCTAGTTTGTACCTGGCATTAAGTTGTACTGCCAAGGAGGGAAGGGGGCTGAAACCCCACCTGGAGTCTCCTAACCAAGCCACAGGGCCTGGTATAAAGCTGTGTGTGCCAAGAGGCCGGAGACCCTATTTTTCACACACTGGCATTGTCCCCTCAAAAGGGTCACCTTTTTCTAATTGGCCCCCAAAGGCTTGAATAAATCTAGCTGGCTTTCTGGGTGTGATTCAATCAGGCTGCTGAGCAGGGGGAGTGGAGGCTTTCCTGAGGAAGTGACTGGACACATGAATAATGAAGGCGAAGGTGAAAATCAAAGTCATTCAGTCATGTCAACTCTTTGGGACCCCATGGGCTGTAGCCCACCAGCCATGTCCATGGAATTCTCCAGGCAAGAATACTAGAGTGGGTTGCCATTCCCTTGTCTAGGGGATCTTCCCGACCCAGGGATTGAACCTGGGTCTCCAGTGAGCAGTAAACTAAGTTGGGGGGAAGAATTTTTTCAGACACAAGCCTGTGCACTGACCTTGTCTTGATGGCTATCTAGTCCCAGACTCCAGTCACTTCTGAAGCCTAAGAGGTCCCCTACCCTTCCAAGGGATTGCTGTCCTGACCATACATTCCCTCTTTGCAATTCAGGTTAGGTTTCTGTCACTTGCAATCAGGAGAGTTCTGACTCAGAGCCAAGCTGGACCACCTCTCCTTCCCCCCAAGTCTCCTTCGCCCTGCCAGGCCCCACCCTCCCGTCTGGAGAACCTCCACTCTGTGTGGCCGCCTCACCTTCAGAGCAGGAGCTCTGTCTTCGATGATCTAGCACTGTCTCCAGCACGTAACTAGAAACTCAATAAATATCTCATCCATCAAGGGTTGTTTAATCTGCTGGTGATCTTTGTTTCCACTAGGACTGGAAGATGTGGTGAAGAATTAGAGGACACAATGGCTTTTCTGTACCTTTGTCATCACCCACCAAGTTCATCCATGGTTTCTACTGTCTCTGAGCATACAGCCTCCAGTTTATACTTATAATGATAGAGAGCTCTGATTTGTCTGTTAGAGTTTGGCTATGGGGAGCCAGTGGGATTCATTTCACAAGGAAGAATCAGCGATCTTTATTCTGTCTCTGCACACTTCATGTCAGTGGGCCACCTTTAAGATGAAGCACATTCCAGATATGAGAGTCTATGCATGTGTGCATGCTAAGTTGCTTCAGTCATGTCCGACTCTTTGCGGCCCAATGGACTGTGGCCCACCAGGCTCCTCTGTCCGTGGGATTTCCCAGGTAAGAATACTAAAGTGGGTCACCATACCCTCCTCCAGAGGATCTTCCCAGCCCAGGGATTGAACCCACATGTATTACATCTCCTGCATTGGCAGGTGGATTCTTACTGAGTCACCATGGAGACCCCTGAAAGTCTGTAGTCGGATGTTAAAAATGGTCTTTACTCTGTGCTTAATATCTGCTAGAGCCCTGCCTACAAGTGTCAGGAAACTTGAGTTCCTCTGTGGTTTTATGAGCCAGGAACAGTCTGCTTTCCCGTTGGTCTTTGTTTTATTCTCAAACTAAGGGCAGTCATTCTTCCTTCCCTTCCAACCCCAGGGCCTGAACCATTTCAGCTTCATGGTATAGCTCATGCCACCACTGCTGTTAGTCTTGTTGTTGTGGTTCTTTTTAAATCTGGTATTTGAGGCTTTTTGAGATTCATGTCTCCTTTTAATAAGCCAAACTCTAATGCTTGAATGCACTCTGTTCTACAGAGACTGGCGAATGAGCCAACATTAGGAATAAGAATCAGAGAATTTGATTGATTTTCTTCACTGTCTCAAGACTCAAGGGTTGAGGAACAGCGCTTCATCTTAAAGGTGGCCCACTGACATGAAGCGTGCAGAGACAGAATAAAGATCGCTGATTCTTCCTTGTGAAATGTCATGTTAGGTGGTCTCCGTCCTGCTGTTGTTTCATACCTTGGAACCAGATTTTGGTACACAGGAATCAGTATACATCATCCTATTCTTGAATCTGAACCTTTGGTCTAGAAAAGCAGTTTTAAATCTTTTTTTTTTTTTTGCCATAGTACACCTGAAAAATATGTTCCCATCAGCAACTTGTTCCCACAAACTTATTAACATCAGGAATAAGGCAATATTATACCATAGATTTGTATATATGCAGGTGGCCCTGTTTTCCATTCAAGAAAGCACATCAGAACACAAGGAAGTGAAGTTTATGTTAGTATAAACTTTTAATCAAATTAATTAATTTTTTTAGAAAAATATGGCCTACAGATTGGGGAGATATTTTTGATTCACATATCTAACAAGAGTTGGTATACAGAATATATTTTTTTTAATGCTTAAAATTCAAAAACACAGTCACCCAAATTTTAAAATGGGCAAAGAATTTAAATAGACATTTTTCCAAAAAAGATACACAAATGACCAACAAGCAAATGAAAAGATGCTCCACATCATTAGTCATTAGGGAAATGCAAATCAAAGCCACAACGAGATACCACTTTGTATCCACTAGGATAGCTATGATAAAAATTTAAAAAAAGAAGAAATATGTAAAAATGTGGAAGAGGATGTGGGGAAACTGGGGATCTCGTCTTTTTCTGGTGGGGATATAAAATGGTTCAGTCATTGCAGGAAATAGTTTGGCAGTTCCTCAAAAATCTAAACATAGAATTGTCATTAAAAAATAATAAAGTTAGTTGTTCAGTTGTGTCTGACGCTTTGTGACCCCATGGACTGTAGCTCGCCAGGCTCTTCTGTCCATGGGGATTCTCCAGGCAAGAATACTGGAGTAGGGAGCCATTCCCTTTTCCAGAGGATCTTCCCAACCCAGTGATCAAACCCCGGTCTCCTGCATTGCAGGCAGATACTTTACCAGGGAAGCCCCAAGAATTGTCATATGACCCAGCAGTTCTACTCCTAGGTATATACCTAAAACAAACAAGTGTTGGGGAGTAACTGCTTCATGGGTACAGGATTTTACTGTTGAATGATAAAAATGTTTTAGAACTAGATAGAGGTGGTGGTTGTACCACATTGTGAATGAACTAAATGCCACTGAATTGTTCACTCTAAAATGTTTAATTTGATATTATGATAATTTCACCTCAACAGAAAGCATAATGAAGCATTCAAATGTAGGCATTTTATTATTACTAATAAGAACCTAGTGACACAGCTAAAGCTGTGAAGACACATGCCCTACCATGACAGTACCACTTCTAGTTCTCTTTCCTTTAATTCCCAGCTGAGTGCTCATCACTGGGTACATGAAGATGCACAGATTTTTTAGTAGGTGTGTTGTATTTTTAGGCATACAAGTCATTGTGCTTCCTTTTCTATCAGTCAGCTTATTTGGAATGGGGACATAACTCTTGATTTCTTTAGTTCAATTGTGTGTGCATGCTCAGTCATACTGAATACGACCCAGGGATGGAACCCAGGTCTCCTGCTTGGCAGGCAGATTTTTTTTTTTTTTTTTTTACCACTGAGCCATCTGGGAAGCCCTTAGTTCAATTATCAATCCTGTTTAACCAAGTCTTAAAGATACCTATAAGTTGTGTTTCCTTCCCCTTGTTAACATCTTAAGCCCACTTTATCACCATGCCACTATACTAGTGTTTCTCAAAAGTGAAAACTGTGGATCACTAGCATCAGAATCACCTGGCCCCAAATCCAGACCTACTTAAACACACTATCTAGGGGGTGACCTCAGGAATGTGCATTTTTACTTTAAGTACCACTGCTATATGCTTTTTGTGTGTAGATATGGGGACATTGAGCTTACTAAGTGGCTCAGTGGGTAAAGAAGTTGGCTGCCAGTGCAGGAACCACAGGAGATGTGGGTTTGATCCCTGGGTCACCAATATCCCCTAGAGGAGGAAATGGCAACCCACTCCAGCATTCTTGCTGGGATAATCCCCATGGACAGAGGGACCTGGGGGGGGGGGGGGGGGGGGGGGCTACAGTCCATAGAGTCAAAAAGAGCTGGACACAACTGAGTGACTAGGATGCATGTACTTGGGCTATTAGTTTTAGTCTTGATTTACTTTTAATAATTAATTTACTAATTCATTCAACCGAACATATTGAGTGCCCATTAGGGCACTATGTGAGATACTGTAGTGAGAAATGGAAACCACGATTTGCACAAAACCAAAACAAAACCCCACAAACAAACAAAAACCCTGTATTGTGATTCACAAAATAGATTAACTGTGCCAGACTGTAATGTGCAACACGAAGTATCTAAACTCAAATTATTTTAACACCTGCTCATTCAGAATCGTGTATCCCAAGATCAGACCTATGATGGGATTAGTGTCCTTATAGCCATATGAGGTTACAGTGAGAAGTCAGCCGTCTGCAAGCCCAGCAGAGGGCCCTCCCCAAGAACCAAATCTACTAGCATCTTGAACTTGGATATCCCAGCCTCCAGATGGGTGAGAAATAAGTGTCTGCTGCTTAAGCCAGACATTTTGCTATGGCAGCCTGAGCAGACTAAAGACAGGAAGTGGAGATCTCACTGCATTCCTTCCTGAATCAGCCTCAACACCTCATTGCAGCCACAGTCATTTTTACCTACACCTGGACTCTCCCGCAACATCATGCTCTAAGGTAGCTCTCAAGGCTGGTGCCTGGATTTCTTAGCACTGCAGATTTCCAGCTCCTTCTTCTCACTTTTTCCCTCTGCCACCCCCCACACATATTTTCCCCATCATAGTCCAAAGTGGCTCTTTAGCTCTCACCTCCCATTCCTGGGCACAGACGGGAGAAGAGGCACACTCTCCCTTTAAGGACACTGCCTGGAAATCTCACACACTCTTTCCTCTTAGATCCTGTTGTCGAGAACTCAGACCCATGGTTGTTCCTCACTGCAAGGGAGGTTGGGAAATATAGCCATTTTTTCCCCTCACTGTCCATGTGCCCAGCTAAAATTTGAAGGTTCTTACAAAGGATGGAGGAGAAGAAATATCAGAAGACAACTAGCAGGCTCTGCCACAGTGGTGTGTCTCAATTGTGATTTGTATCACCAGGAAATCTGTTACTAACAAAGTACTCAAGATTATGAATGAATTATTAGTATTTCTAAAACAGGATAGATGCAGGGTCACCTCTTTGTTAACACTTACTCTCTCTCCCTCATATTTTGATAAGTTTTCTTGAGAGGTAGTGTTAAATTCCACAGTAGGGAATTGAGTAAAACCCAATCTTATCGATGTCTCGGTCTGCTGTGAATCACTGCTGCTAATAGTTATGGCATGTTTTAGTTGTTCCAAACCTTTGTGGTTTTGTCAGATGTGAATATATTAATGAGAAGTGTCATGCATTTATCTTAATGGCAATCATCTTGGCTCTCGTGAAGGGAAAAAGGTTAAGAAATCTTACACCAAATGAGCTCTGAAGTGCTAATCAGTTCTAAAACACCGTGATTCAGGGCATATAAATTCTCTTGTGCATGGACCACTTGAAATAGAATTGCGTAGGAAGCTTGTTAACAATACAGATTCTTAGGCTCACCGCATACTGATAGAATAAAAGTCGAGGGGAGTGAGGCCCAGAAATGTGCCAATTGCACAAGTTCTCCAGGTGATTCTTAGGAGCACAAAAGTCTCAGTGCATTTCCTGGGTCTCTGAGAAAAACTTTGTCTAATACTTTTTATCATCTCTCGTGAATTAACTCGGCTGCGTCTAGCTGCCAGGCTGAAACACGCACAGCTTGAGTCAGAGGCTACTTGCTTCTAGAGCAGGGGTCCCCAGCCTCCAGGATCTAATGCTTGATGATCTGAGGTGGAGCTGATGTGACAATAATAAAGGGCACAGTAAATGAAATGCACTTAAATCGTCCCGAAACCATTCGCGGTCTGTGGGAAAACGTGTCTTCCACAAAACTGGTCCCTAGTGCCAAAACGTTTGGGGATATCTGCTCCAGAGGATGATCAGTAGTGGATTTTACTAGCTGTTCCTCACAACAGCATGATGTTGAACTGCTACAGTCTACAGCATCACTGACACTGCTGTTCTTTGCAGCTTGGAGTTTCACTGGAAAATTACAGGGGGGATCGGGATGGGGAATACATGTAAATCCATGGCTGATTCATGTCAATGTATGACAAAACCCACTACAATATTGTAAAGTAATTAGCCTCCAACTAATAAAAATAAATGAAAAAATAATAAATAAAATAAATAAATAAATAAAAATAAAAATTTTTTTAAAAAAGAAAAGAAAAGAAAATTACATATACCTCTTGATTAGGGTAAACATGTTGAGTATACTTACTTGCTACCCTCCCCACCCTGTCTGTATTGGCATGGTATCACAAAATGTAATATACAAGGTTATAGTCTGTGGACTGTAGGAGATTTTTTCTGTTTTTAGTTTTTGTACATATACTGATGTCTTTGGGGGCTAATAGATCTATCTTAGCAGACAGAAGAACTTACACTACTGATGCTAGGGCATCCACAGCTATATGGGAAAAGAGGAACTGAGGGTCTGTTTTGTGCTCAAGGTTCGTTACATGCTTCTGATACACACGAGCTTACTTAATTCTCCTTAACAGTCCTGTGAGATAAAGCATCTCACTTTATTTTCATTTTCCAGAGTGACTAAGTAACTTGTTTAAGTTCACCCAGAAAGTGAAAGAGGCTAAATTTTTATACTCTTCCCCACCCAAGTTTAATTAGCAAAATAGGGAGATAAAAGGGTGGGGAGGAGGGTATATGGCTCTTGAGTCAGCAGGTTTCCATTACAGCGTCGCCTTCCAACATTTTTGTGTGAGCATCCCATCAGTAAATATGTCTGAGTGCCTCTCCCATCTCTGTGTATTTTTTAAATAAATATCCATGTTAGAAACCAGTTTGCTTTTCAAACTCTCATGGATATCAGAATCACCTAGAGACCTTGTTCAAGCACAGCTCATGGGATCCCACCCCGAGAGGGGCAGAGATTCAGTAGGTTTGAGATGAGACCCAAGGATCTGAACTTCTAGCAGGTTCCCAGGGGACTGGAAAAGGCCCTGATGCTGGGAAAGATTGAGGGCAGGAGGAGAAGGGGGCGACAGAGGATGAGATGGTTGGATGGCATCACCGACTCAATGGACATGAGTTTGAGCAAGCTCCAGAAGATAGTAAAGGACAGGGAAGCCTGGTGTGCTGCAGCCCATGGGGTCGCAAAGAGTCGGACTTGACTGAGCAACTGAACAGCAACAGCCCAGGGTACAGCGACGCTGCCTGTGATGAACCTCATTTTCAATAGCATTGCTATTAACGTAACACCCAAATCGAGATTCTAAAACACTAAAATACAGTGGAGTAAAATAGTAATTCTAGGGACTTCCCTGGTGGTCCAGTGATTTAGAATCTGCCTTTCAATGCAAGGGACTCAGTTTTGATCCCTGGTCAGAGAACTAAGATCCCACATGCAACCAAGAGCAACTAAGGCTGAGCACCGCAAGGACAGCCCACATGCCACAACTGGAGTCCGTGCACCTCAGCGAGAGATTCTGCACGATGCAAATAAGATCCTGCATGCTGCAACTAAGACACAACACATTCAAACACATAAATATTTTTTTAAATAGTAATTCTAGTATTTTTCCTGCACCCCAGGAGCGAAGGAACTCATTTTGGAAACCACTACACTAAACTGAGCCACAGTAGCTTTCCCTGGCAGAGAGGTAAGCTTGGTGGCACTTTCATAAATCACAGACATTTCCCAAGCCTCAGACACTGTGGATAAAGGAGATGATAAAGGGACACATCAGATGAGCACAGCTCAGGGTCTCACTAATACTCCCCGGCAGCATGCAAGCTCTCTGCCTTTCATTTCCAGCTAACCACTCCTATCATCTTTCCTCTGCTTTAATTTGTTTCCCTTTGTGATAACAGCCACCATTGCTTTTAGGTGATGCAATCTAGCACTCCTGTTGTTCCTTTTATGGAAATTCTAGCCACTGCAAGTACATGTGGTACTTGATATCCACAAAGCAAAAATGTTCTGAGTGAAGGATGCTTTGATTGAACTTTAATTTTGCTGTTACTTTGAAGTCCTGAGCTACCGGGATGCAATATTCTGTTCAGCATTGTTACATTCAGAAGCACTTGGAAGGGAATTTTCCCATTTACATCTGATGTAGATTTCCAAAGTGCTTTTGTAGATTTCATTAGTGATTTTGCTGCTTGGTAAAAAAATAGGACAGGTTCTATTCAGTAAAGAAAACAAATTTCAGTACTTTGGAAGAGGAGCGATGAGGTATTTGCAAAGACTTGGTTCATGAATTTAAATCTAAAGGCTACGACAGCAATAAGCTAGCAAAGTCATGGAAGCCATGGCAATAGGCTATTATAGCAATATCATTATACTATAAATTAGATAATGTTACATAATTAATAATATAAAATAATACTGGATAATATAGCAATAGGCTCTGCTATAGTAAGAAAAAAGAGGGTTAGTATAGCCACTGCTTCACTGGAAAAAGGCAAAGAAGCATCTTTTGGCATTTTGAGATAAAGAAAAGTGAAAGCATAACTTATTAGTAAAGACAAAGTGCCTTCGACCAGAGAAAACCCCAGAATTTCCCATGACCAAATCTGAGCAATAGAGCAAATGTCATGTACTGGGTGGTGCTTTTCAAAAAAATCATTTGTACTGTACAGGAAAAGTACTGTGAAGTGTGCTTGGACTTCTGTTAACTAATGTCTCAATTTAAAGCCAGATTCCAAAGGACTGATTTTTATTGGTCAGTGAAATGACTCCTCCTTATTCCCTCGCCCTACAGCTGTTTATTTCCTGACTAGTTTCTCACCCCCATTCATCTCAACTAAATGGCACTTCTTTCCTTGGTGGAGCCCCTTGCTTGCTCAGAACTCAAAGCAGTGGGACCAGCAGCCTAGGCTAAGAGCAGCATCTGACGCCACAACAAGTATCCTGACCCCCAATTCTTACAGAAAGTACTCCCCCTTTCCCCTCAGCCCTCATCTCATTCCTGCTTCAGGAAGAAAATTGGTCACGTGGGAAAAGAGAGCACATGCACCATCAGAAATGCAGGCACTTAAGATAACATGCCTGGGTCCTCAAATGTCCTGAATTCCCCCAATATACTTGAAAAGCTCAGAAGCCAAAAAGAGGAAGAAGAAGGGTTGCATATTATGTTCATCAGAAAATACGCATTTGAGCCCAGCAAGGTCTCCAGCAGTTCAGGTATACTGGCCTTGGAATCAGCAGTCGTGGGTAATGTTTCACCTTCCCCATCTCCTAGACATGCCCTTCTGGTCAAATCAACTCAATTAGCTTGAAGATTAGTTTCCTCATCTAGAAAATGCAAAGAAAAGCTCCTGAAATCTAACTGTGGCAGATTAAAGACACTCACATAACTTTTTTATACCTTTACTATTGAAAGTGTGGTCCTGGTCCCCTATCCTTGAATTTAGCAACTACCTTGGTGAGTAGGATATGGCAAAAGTGACTAGTCTATCCAAGCCTACATCTTAGTCTTATGGAAGCTTCCATTTTCTATCCCCTGGAATACTCGTTTAGGAGCCCTGAGCCACCATATATAAAGTTCACCTACTCAACATAGAGAGGACAGTTAAGAGACTCAGATGAGTCCTCCTCTCCAGCCTTCCTCATCAAGATACAGTCACATGGGTAAAGCCAGCCAGGAATCTCTTGTCCAGCTCAGTTACCATCCATATGCCAGCAAGTGACTCAGTGCCACAGGGGACAAAAGGATTGTCCAGCCAAGTTCTGGCTAAGTTTCTAACCCAGTATAAAAAATTAATAAACCTCAATTAAAGTGGGGCTGCCCTGCTGGCTCAGACCATAAAGAATCTGCCTGCCATTACGTGAGTTCAATCCCTGGATTGGGAAGATCCCCTGGAGTAAGGAATGGCAAAGCACTCCAGTATTCTTGCCTGGGAAATCCCATGGACAAAGACGCTTTGCAGGCTACAGTCCATGGAGTGGCAAAGAGTCAGACAGAACTGAGCAACTAAGGCACTCAACTAAGGCACTCACACAGTTAAAGCGAGGAGACCAGAGGGGGTGCTCTCATGCCCTGTGATAATAGCAGAGACCCACAGGAAGAAGAAAGACTCCTCTTCTTTCCTGGCAAGACTCAGCCTTGGAGTGTTTACTATAGCACTCCCAACTTCTTTTTCTCCTCTATACAAGGGGTCTCCGTCCCTTGCCATGTGGGGACTTCCATGTGGCTTGTTGTGGTCACAGACCCTAAATTGCAACTGTCTGCTGATCCAGAATAAACCTATCTTTGCTGGAGAACTATCTGGCAGTCTATTTGTTTTACGTCAAAAACAAAATCATGAGACATAGTTAATTATACAATAATACATTATTAGGACATCAGCTAAAAAGGTGACTGCTATAATCAAAAAGAAATTGCAGGTGCAAAAGGATTTGCAGACTACAAAGCAACATGTTTTGTCAATAGTATATAAAAGAACACAGTCTCTGAACACAGGTGTTTACAATGATTAATTTTGTGACATTTGCCATTCCTGTTGAGGGATGTAAAGTCAATTACCATCAGGTATCTGTGGTAGAAATAAAGAGAAATACATCCAGATTCTAGTTCTTTATTTTGATGGGAGCCAGGGCTTTGTGAGTAAGGGATATTAATACTATTTCCAGCTGGGAAAAGAATATGCCATCAGGCTTTTATTTATTTCATTAAGGAATTTAGGGGAGTGATTTCTTTTCCTATGACTTATTCACCTTAAAGTATTTTGAAGCAATGATCTCAATTAACCAGAGTATTCAAAGAAAATGGTATTCTAATTAACTGAAAATTTCATCAATGCTTCTCATTGATCTTTCTTAAATGCTATAATAACTTTGTCTTAGTATGTTGTTTGGAAAGTCTAAACTCTTAAAAAAATCGTGAAAAGGTAATTTATTAAAAAGCTTATAAGTTGAGTGTTTCAATAGAGTACATTTTCCCATTGAAATAAAACTATAAATGATAAGATTCCAAGACTCAGAGGCAACAGAATTCCAAATGTGCTATCAGTTCAGTTCAGTTCAGTCGCTCAGTCAGGTCCAACTCTTTGCGAATCGCAGCATGCCAGGCCTCCCTGTCCATCACCAGCTCCCGGAGTTTACTCAAACTCATGCCCATCAAGTCGGTAATGCAACCCAGCCATCTCATCCTCTGTCATCCCCTTCTCCTCCTGCCCCCAATCCCTCCAAGCATCAGGGTCTTTTCCAATGAGCCAACTCGTCACATGAGGTGGCCAATGTACTGGAATTTCAGCTTCAGCATCAGTCCTTCCAATGAACACCCAGGACTGATCTCCTTTAGGATGGACTGGTTGGATCTCCTTGCAGTCCAAGGGACTCTCAAGAGTCTTCTCCAACACCACAGTTCCAAAGCATCAATTTTTTGGTGCTCAGCTTTCTTCACAGTCCAACTCTCACATCCATACATGACCACTGGATAAACCATAGCCTTGACCAGACGGACCTGTGTTGGCAAAGTAATGTCTCTGCGTTTTAATATGCTATCTAGGCTGGTCATAACTTTCCTTCCAAGGAGTAAACATCTTTTAATTTCATGGCTGCAGTCACCATCTGCAGTGATTTTGGAGCCCAAAAAAATTAAGTCTGACACTGTTTCCACTGTCTCATCTATTTCCCATGAAGTGATGGGACCAGATGCCATGATCTTAGTTTTCTGAATGTTAAGCTTTAAGCCAACTTTTTCACTCTCGTCTTCACTTTCATCAAGAGGCTTTTTAGTTCTTCTTCACTCTCTGCCATAAAGGTGGTGTCATCTGCATATCTGAGGTTATTGATATTTCTTCCAGCAATCTTGATTCCAGCTTGTGCTTCTTCCAGCCCAGGGTTTCTCATAATGTACTCTGCATATAAGTTAAATAAGCAGGGTGACAATATACAGCCTTGACGTACTCCTTTTCCTATTTGGAACCAGTCTGTTGTTCCATGTCCAGTTCTAACTGTTGCTTCCTGACCTGCATACAGGTTTCTCAAGAGGCAGGTCAGGTGGTCTGGTATTCCCATCTCTTTCAGAATTTTCCACAGTTTATTGTGATCCACACAGTCGAAGGCTTTAGCATAGTCAATAAAGCAGAAATAGATATTTTTCTGGAACTCTCTTGCTTTTTCGATGATCCAGCAGATATTGGCAATTTGATCTCTGGTTCCTCTGCCTTTTCTAAAACCAGCTTGAACATCTGGAAGTTCACGGTTCACGTATTACTGAAACCTGGCTTGGAGAATTTTGAGCATTACTTTGCTAGCGTGTGAGATGAGTGTAATTGTGTGGTAGTTTGAGCATTCTTTCGGATTGCCTTTCTTAGGGATTGGAATGAAAACTGACCTTTTCCAGTTCTGTGGCCACTGCTGAGTTTTCCAAATTTGCTGGCATATTGATTGCAGCACTTTCACAGCATCATCTTTCAGTATTTGAAATAGCTCAACTGGAATTCCATCACCTCCACTAGCTTTGTTTGTAGCGATGCTTTCTAAGGCCCACTTGACTTCACATTCCAGGATGTCTGGTTCTAGGTGAGTGATCACCCCACTGTGATTATCTGGGTCGTGAAGATCTTTTTTGTACAGTTCTTCTGTGTATTCTTGCCATCTCTTCTTAATATCTTCTGCTTCTGTTAGGCCCATACAATTTCTGTCCTTTATCGAACCCATCTTTGCCTGAAATTTTCCCTTAATATCTCTAATTTTCTTGAAGAGATCTCTAGTCTTTCCCATTCTGTTGTTTTCATCTATTTCCTTTCATTGATCGCTGAGGAAGGCTTTCTTATCTCTCCTGGCTATTCTTTGGAACTCTGCATTCAAATGGGAATATCTTTCTTTTCTCCTTTGCTTTTTGCTTCTTTTCACAGCTATTTGTAAGGCCTCCTCAGACAACCATTTTGCCTTTTTGCATTTCTTTTCCATGGGGATGGTCGTGATCCCTGTCTCCTGTACAATGTCACGAACCTCCGTCCATAGTTCATCAGGCTCTCTGTCTATCAGATCTAGTCCCTTACATCTATTTCTCACTTCCACTATATAGTCATAAGGGATTTGATTTAGGTCATACCTGAATGGTCTAGTGGTTTTCCCTACTTTCTTCAGTTTAAGTCTGAATTTGAAACAAGGAGTTCATGATCTGAGCCACAGTCAGCTCCTGGTCTTGTTTTTGCTGACTATATAGAGCTTCTCCATCTTTGGCTGCAAAGAATATAATCAATCTGATTTCAGTGTTGACCATCTGGTGATGTCCATGTGTAGAGTCTTCTCTTGTGTTGTTGGAAGTGGGTGTTTGCTATGACCAGTGCATTCTCTTGGCAAAACTCTATTAGACTTTGCCCTGCCTCATTCCGTACTCCAAGGCCAAATTTGCCTGTTACTCCAGGTGGTTCTTGACTTCCTACTTTTGCATTCCTGTCCCCTATAATGAAAAGACATCTTTTTTGGGTGTTAGTTCTAAAAGGTCTTGTAGGTCTTCATAGAACCGTTCAACTTCAGCTTCTTCAGCATTACTGGTTGGGGCATAGGCTTGGATTACCGTGATATTGAATGGTTTGCCTTGGAAACAAACAGAGATCATTCTGTCGTTTTTGAGATTGCATCTAAGTACTGCATTTCGGACTCTTTTGTTGACCATGATGGCTACTCCATTTCTTCTAAGGGATTCCTGCCCACAGTAGTAGATATAATGGTCATCTGAGTTAAATTCACCCATTCCAGTCTATTTTAGTTTGCTGATTCCTAGAATGTCGACGTTCACTCTTGCCATCTCCTGTTTGACCACTTCCAATTTGCCTTGATTCGTGGACCTAACATTCCAGGTTTCTATGCAATATTGCTCTTTACTGCATCGGACCTTGCTTCTCTCACCAGTCCTATCCACAACTGGGTGTTGTTTTTGCTTTGACTCCATCCCTTCATTCTTTCTGGAGTTATTTCTCCACTGATCTCCAGTAGCATATTGGGCACCTACCGACCTGAGGAGTTTCTCTTTCAGTATCCTATCACTTTGCCTTTTCCTACTGTTCATGGGGTTCTCAAGGCAAGAACACTGAAGTGGCTTGCCATTCTCTTCTCCAGTGGACCACATTCTGTCAGACCTCTCCACCATGAAGTGTCCGTCTTGGGTGGCCCTACATGGCATGGCTTAGTTTCATTGAGTTAGACAAGGCTGTGGTCCTGTGATCAGATTGGCTAGTTTTCTGTGATTATGGTTTCAGTGTATCTGCCCTCTGATGCCCTCTCTCAGTGCCTAGAGTCTTACCGGGGTTTCTCTTACCTTGGACGTGGGGTGTCTCTTCACGGCTGCTCCAGCAAAGCAGCCGCTGCTCCTTACCTTGGACGAGGGGTATCTCCTCACGGCCGCCCCTCCTGACCTTGGATGTGGAGTAGCTCCTCTCAGCCCTCCTGTGCCCCATGGCATAATTGTACATTTTAAAGTTTTTAAAAATTTCTACAACCAATTCTATGCTGTGAACTTTTTTTTAAGCCTCATAACATGCACTCAGCCTGATCAAACCCTTTTCAGTAAGATCTAGGGAGCCCCCTGGATGCCAGACTCCAAGTAGGATGGCAGTTTCACAACACGGAGGCTGTGTCCTGGCTCCCTGTGCTCAGCACAGAGCACAGACCTCAGAAGCTTGCTGTCATCCCTGAAGCAACATAGCACAGTGCCTAAGGTGTGCCTCAAGTCAGAGACCTGGCTTTCATTCTGCCCTGCCTCTTGCTAGTGTCAACGTTGGGCAAAACTCAGCATCTCTAAGCCTCAGTTCTTCAGCATTAACCTGAAAATCGAGTGTGCCTACCACATAGAGCTCCTGCAAAATTTCAGTGGGGGACTTCCATAGCAGTCCAGTGGCTTAGACTCTGCCCTTCCACTGCAGGGGGCTTGGGTTCAATCCCCGGTCAGGAACTAAGATCCCACATGCACATGGTGTTGGGTGGGGGGGGAATTCAATGGGACATTTTATGTAAAGACTTGTCATGTCTGGTACATAGTCAGGGCTCAAAATGTGGCAGTAATCATTATTACTATTATTGAACACAGACTCATCCCAGGTGTGGCTCCCAGAGCATCCACCGCCCATTTCAGCAGTTCTGGGGAGTGGTGGAAGGAGGATCTGCAAAGAGTATTTGTGACAATTTCTATTTATATTTCTTTTTCCCCCAAATATTGGAGATCAATTAAGTTTTATTTATATTTAACATATGGGTTAATTGTAGTACATGTATGGAAGTTATAAGTAAATATATTGAGAGTGTATGCTTTTTTTTTTTTTTTTTTTTTTACTTATAGGGCTGCATACATCAAAATATTTGTAAAGTTTTGGCCTAATTCTTCAAAAAAGTGACTGTATCTGAAGCTGGGCAGACGTGGATACTTGCCTCAGAGAAGGAGCCCAGCTGTGAGCAGAGGGAGCTGAACATTCTTGGCCACAAGTGAGATCTTGAGTCTTTATCCTCCAGCCTCCAACAAAGACAAGGTCCTGCTTTCTTAAGGGAATGACCTTGGAGGAGTAGATGAGTAAAGGATAGTAAGAGAGGAAGGGAAGAATTCTAACAGACAACCAGCCAGCCAGGCAAGGCATCAATGATGAAATTAGCCAGTAAATGGGTTTGGACTACCTTTGCTCAGAGTGTCTCAACAAGATGGTGGGGTAGGGTGGGGGGCAGGGGTGTCAAGCAGAGTTTCCATGGTGTTGCTGAGAGCAGGATGAATAGAGTGAAAGGAAGAAATGAGGTCCAAAAAGTGGTTGGGAAAGGAATCTCCTCCACCAGTGATACAGGCCCTATTCTGGTGCCTGGGGGGAGGGGGAAAGGAAGGAGAAACAGAGATGCAGGTGGAAGGTCAGGAATGTCCCTGTACGGTAGTGAGTCCAGGATTGGGTCACCATCTGTGATTAGAGATGTATGGCAGACAGACAGACAGACAGACATAACTCAATTTGGTGTATCAGTTTTTATGGTGTATAAGCATGGACTGTCCATCAGATACTCATGATATACCCTGGAAATATACCCCCTCTCAATCCCAAATTTTATAGGAGGCAATATTGTATGGAACACACAGTGCTGAACCAGGGAGTCAAGAAAACTGTGTTCTTGTTTCAGCTTTTCTGTTATTTAGCTATGTCTTTGTGTAGGCACCTGGCTTCTGAATTCATTTTGTCATCTGAAAAGAAAGAGAACTAATTTACATGATCTCTAGGTTCCCTTCCAGCCCTGTGATTATTTCAGGATTCTGAAAGGGGCATATTCTCTTAGGAATTGCCTCTTCTGCCTACACATTGAGTGCAGAGAAAAGTTATAGTCTATTAAGGTTGTCTGATTATTTGTGTTATCAATCAATGTTTGACTAGGTGGTTCCCCTTCTAGAGTCTTCTTTAATGTCTTTACTCTGAAATAACTTGACTGTGTTACTGCTCCTATTAGCTACTCACATAATGAAGGTAGCTCAAGGCATTAACTCAGAGTTCCTTGGTACTGATTAAAATGTTCTAACTGAAAGAAAGAGAAAGGGAGAGAGAGATTGCATTATTAGTTCATAAGAAGCTATGGCTAAAATAATCCGATGCTTCCCAAATACACTAAAATTGAAATAACTACTGATCCAGCTGTATAAAATAAGATAAATTCACCACTCGACAATAAAGCAGATCAGCACTTTTCTTTTTTCTTGTCTCTTCCACTATCCTCAGAATCCACTTGGTCATTTAAAAAGTGTACTAGAATTCAAAAACGAAATGAGAAAATCAGTTGGAGAGAAAGCAGGAGGAAAAGGAGAGCCTGGTCTCCAGAGTGGGGGGGACACTGGCTGTTAAGAATGTGTCCACTGTAAAGTGGGCGGAGAGATTTGGGTGTTTCCCTTCCCCCCATCGGACTCTATCCTCTTCCATCTACAGACTGTATAGTCACTGTATTATCAGACCTGTTCTTTTGGTCAGTTAATGATGCTATAACAAATTACAATGGACTGAGTGACTTAAAAAACATATGTTTCTCCCAGTTCTGCAGGCTGGGAAGTACAAAATCAAGGTGCCAGCAGATCCAGTGTATGGTGACAGCCTCATTCTGGTTTTGCAGGTGGCTTTCTTCTTGTATCCTCACAGGGTGGAGGCAAGAGAGAGAGAACACTCCTTTGTCTCTTATGAGGGCACTAATTCCCTTCATGCAGGCTCCACCTTCATAACCTTATGACCTCTTAAAGACTTCACCTTCTAATACCATGACATTGGGGGTAATGATTTCAACATATGAATTGGGAAGACAAAAGCACTCAATCCATTGTACCTGTTCCCTTAAGGGCTTATTCAAGAAACAAATATATTCTCATCTTAAATTTAAAAGGAATCTGGGGTGGGGGTGGGGAGTGGAAAAACATTTGCTGTCTTGCTTGCAAGCTCATTTTTAAAAAGAAAAAAAATCTAGGTGGAAAATTGCCAGAAATGTTAGAAAATGTTTACAGAGATACCCTTAGAGATTTTCTGTTATTGCAAAAAAAAAAAAAAAACAAATTAGGGGGAAAAAAAACCAGAAAACTTTAAATAGTGTTTTACTATACTAGGAAACAGTGCAAACATAAAGAATCTGTATACCTTCTCTACCCAGTAAGCTGAATGTGAAGAGGAACTAGGTCTATAGATTTCCGCAAAAACCCTAAAAGTAAGGAGAACTAAAAACATATTGTATTTTGCTGGATTGACAGATTATACCCATTTACCAATCATTTCAAGTGCATTCACATTACCAAAGTCGCCAAAGCAGTGTCCTGAGTCCAAGGATGGCAACGTTCCCGCTCGTCCCCACCCCAGTTTACAACCAGCATCAGCCTCCTACTCCAAGGCATCTTCTCAGAAGGGCTCAGTCATCAGAGAAACTGTGGTTAGCCACATCCTCACCCCAGTCAAAACATTAGGGCCTTTATTTTACCCCAGGATTCAGCGACAGCAAGCATCTGTAAGGCTGAGCTAGTTAGAGGTGCTCTGAATTCCTGGACTTGCATTGAAATAAGCATCATCAGGTTAAGGGGGATCACATGCCATCAGGGCTCCATGAACTTTTTGTTACAACCAGTGGAAGATGTACACTGCTCAAAGCACTCTCTGGTGTGAAGGTACGAAGAAATGATTACACACGTAATGTGTGTAATGGAGAACAATGATAGTATCTTTGCAAATACCAAGCAGATGCGCTGGAACTTTCCTCTTATCCTGGAAGCCTTCCACTGGTGAACCTGAGTGCCTTCAGACCTATCTTCCAGCTCTTCAGATATTTGTCTGTTCTGACGTTAAAGACAAATGATGCTTTCTGATGTTCACTGAATTCTTCATTTCAGTGTATTTTTGTAGAGTATTTTTATAGTTTTTTTGAGAGGCCTAGAACTTTTTTTTCCCAAATGGTCTGTGTCACTCTGTGTAGTTTTGCAAAAGTATAGTTTTCCAGCTGGAATGTTCAAACTTAGCTTTTAGGCCCTTGAACACAGGAAGCATAGTTGCTTTGTGGTCTATACCTGATAAATCCCATACTTAAGTTCAGTTCAGTCACTCAGTCGTGTCTGACTCTTTGCAACCCCAAGGACTACAGCACACCAGGCTTCCCTGTCCATCACCAACTCCTGAAGCTTGCACAAACTCATGTCCATTGAGTCGGATGCCATCCAACCATCTCATCTTCTGCCATCCCCTTCTCCTCCTGCCCCCAATCCTTCCCAGCATCAGGGTCTTTTCAAATGAGTCAGTTCTTCACATCAGATGGCCAATATTGGAGCTTCAGCTTCAACATCAGTCCTTCCAATGATATTCAGGACTGATTTCCTTTAGGATTGACTTGTTTGATCTCCTTGCAGTCCAAGGGACTCTCAAGAGTCTTCTCCAACATCACAGTTCAAAATCATCAGTTCTTCAGTGCTCAGCTTTCTTTATGGTCCAACTCTCACATCCATACATGACTATTGGAAAAACCATAGCTTTGACTATATGAACCTTTGTTGGCAAAGTAACGTCTCTGCCTTTTAATATGCTATCTAGGTTGGTCATAGCTTTTCTTTCAAGGAGCAAGCGTCTTTTAATTTCATGGCTGCAGTCACCATCTGCAGTGATTTGTGAGCCCAAGAAAATAAAGTCTGTCACTGTTTCCATTGTTTCCCCATCTATTTGCCAAGAAGTGATGGGACTGGATGCCACGATCTTAGTTTTTTGAATGTTGAGTTTTAAGCCAACTTTTTCACTCCTCTTTCACTTTCATCAAGAGGCTCTTCAGTTCCTCTTCGCTTTCTGTCATGTGGTGTCATCTGTGTATCTGAGGTTATTGATATTTCTCCTGGCAATCTTGATCATAGCTTGTGCTTCATACAGTAGCTGGAATCCACATCAGTAAGTCTGTTTCCCTTTGCCTGTTATTTCTGCTGATCATGGATGATGGTATCTTATCTTCTATGTGCTCTGTCATCTTTGATTGTGTGCTAGACATTGTATATGAGAAATTTATTTATAGAAATCATTTGAGATCTGTTATTGTCCTCATAAGAGGATTGTTCACTGTATTTTACTTTACTTTATTTACTTGTTTTGTCAGGTGTCAAGGGGCATGAGCCATCAAGAATCACCTTCATCTCAGTTCAGAGTTTGAGATTTTGTGGGGCCAGCAAAATCAGGGACTTTCAAACTTTAATGTGAACACATATCACCTATGTATCTTGTTAAAGTGAAAAGTTTTACTTAGTAGAGTTGGGACAAGCCTCAGGAAGTCACAATTGAAAAACCAAAGTCATGTCAGTGGGATAGTTAATTTTACATGTCAACTGGCCACAGGGTACCCAAATTAAATATAATTTCTGGGTATGTCTTTGAGCATTTTCTGAATGAGATTAGCATTTGAATCCATGGACACAGTAAATTGCCCTCTCCAGTGTAGGGGGGCATCATCCTATCAGTTGAGGGCCTACATAGAACAAAAGGTGGAGGCAGGAGGAATTCACCCTTTTTTCTTCCTTCCTGATTACTTGAGCTGGGACACTGACCTTTTCAAGCCCTCAGCACTCCTGGTTTTCAGACATTCAGACTCAGTCTGGAATCTAACCATTGTTAGATGATTTTGCACACCTCCAGGCTAACTGTAGGCTAAAACTCTGAGTACCTTTAAGATAGACTAGGCTGAGCTATGATGTTTGGTAGGTTAGATTATTAAATACAGTTTTGATTTACATGGGTTTTTTGGGACATAACCCTATCATAAGTTGAAGAAGACCTAAGCGCAGATGGCTTTAAAACAAGTTATTATCTGTCAGGGACTTAGGAGCAGCTAAGCCAGGTGGCTGGACTTGGATTTCTCGTGAGTTACAGTCAAGATGTGAACAGGGGTTGAAATACAATTTGAAGGTTAGCTGGGGCTGGAGGTGGAAGGTGACTCATTCCCATGGCTGTTGGCAAGAGACCTTGATCCCTCCCCACCTTTCTACCGGGCTGCTCATAACGTGGCACCTGGCTTCTCTCAGATCCAAGAGGTTGAGACTAAGGTAGAAGAAGCCACAGTCTTTTATAACCCAAGCTTGGAAGTCACGTGCCCTCTGTTTCACTTTCTTCTCTTCATCAGAAGTGAGTCACAGCCTGTTATACAGAGTGAAGTCAGTCAGAAAGATAAAACAAGTATCACATATTAACATATATATATGGAATCTAAAAAATGGTACTGATAAACCTATTTGCAGGGTAGGAAGAGTCTCAGACATAGAGAATAGACCTATAGACACAGCAGTGGACACAGGAGAGGGGGGGATGACTTGAGAGTAGAAGTGAAATACATTACCATGTGTAAAAAAGACAGCTAATGGAAAGCTGCTGTATAGTGCAGGGAGCTCAGCCTGGTGCTCTGTGACATCCTAGAGGGATGGGAGGGGGTAGGAGGTGGGATGGAGGTTCAAGAGGGAGTGGACATGTGTATGCCTATGGCTGATTCATGTTGATGTATGGCAGAAACCAATACAAAATTGTAAAGTAGTTATCCTCCAATTAAAAAAAATTTTTTTAATTTTTTTTTAATTTTAAAAGAAAAAAAGTGAGTCACCAAGTTTACCCCACCCTCAAAAAGAGGCCAATTAGGTCCCACCTTTTGAAGAAAGTACCAAATCACTTGTGGGCACATTTTTAAAACCATCATAGCAGCATCATGTTTCACATATGGCCATGTGCTCGATACATTTCTATTAAACAGATCCAAGGAACCTCCTTAGGTTGTGACATAGAACTTTTGGAAATTCTCTTATAATCTTTATCTCTGCCCCCAAAGATCAAACAACATGCAGGGCCCTCTCCAGTTCTAAGATGTATGTGTGCCTTCCTAGGCAACACTCAAATCACTATACCCTGTGGAGATGATGCTGTTGGGCTGAATTCTCCCCAACACCCACTCCTTGGCGGTGGGAAGAAAATTCTCTGTGGGACCCCTCTATGTGCAGAGATGTGTTCCCTGACAGCTGGTGGCCTGACTGGAGACATTAATGGAGTGTGTCCTGTACAGCCAGGAAGTGATATAAACACAGAGTAGAGACACGATTCTATCACAGCTCAGGGCAGGATGGCGATAGGCATGCTGCAGCTGCTGACTCAGCAGCTGTATGTATACAGTATTCTTCTAACAATTAGACTTAATCCTTAAACATTTTCCCCCCCGCTTTGTCCCAACAGGGATTTAAAGCTGCTTGATTTTTGTAAGTAATCCTTCCGGCTCTTTAAAAAAAAAAAAATCCATTTCCTATTTTTAAGCATTAAAAACTTAAGACATTTTTGTTATTCTATCTCTCATAGTAAAACTTTCTTAGATTACCCCACATTCTATTTTTTTATTTAAAAAATTAAGAAAAACAGTTTGGAGAAATGCTTGTATTTAGCAACATATGTTATATTGATAGGCTTCCAGGTGGTGCTAGTGGTAAAGAACCTGCCTGCCATTGCAGGAGACATAAGAGATTCAGGTTCAGTCCCGGTTGGGAAGATCCCCTGGAGGAGGGCATGGCAACCCACTCCAGTATTCTTCTTGCCTGGACAAAGGAGCCTGGCGGGCTATGGTCCATGGGGTTGCAAAGAGTCAGTCACAACTGAAGCGACTTAGCACACACGTTATACTGATAGTATTTCCCACTGGGTAGATACTGTATTTTTCCAAAATTCAGGGGTTTTTCTGTGTGTATCTTCCCACTTTGGTTCATCTCTTCTTCTTAGCCTATAATATTTTTCTTTTCCTTAGGACTATTCAGTCAGTGAATTCTTGTTTTAAATAGTTTATAGAAAGTATTTGGGAGTACTCATATGAAAATGATGATTGTTCTCAAAGTTGTGCCCCTCTTTGTAGGATCCAAATCTAAAAAAAAAAAAGTAATTGATATGTAAAAACTATCCAAAAGATAGGTTCTTATGTAAAATTTCAACCATAATCTATTGTGGCTTACTTATCTATCATAAAACCTGCAGAGATGTGATTAATTTATAAAACAGCAAATGAAGAGGGGAAAAAACGGATTCATGCCTCTGGAAAAGGCATATTAAGTTTAACCTTCAAAGTCCTCATTCCCTGATTACAGATCAGTCCACAAACACAATTGTTTAAGAATTATTGGCTGATAATATTTGTGAAAAATAAGTCTGGATTTTCTCCTATGATCAGTTGGAATAATGTTCATTTTACAGTTGAAAGGAAGTTATTCATGTTACATGTGTGGATCTATAAAATCTATTTTGGTACATTTGCAACTTTGAAGTCTTCTACAGTGCTCAGGTTCTACAAATTGATGATTTACTTTACCAATGAATACTTAGGTAATTATATAACTCTGGTTGATATGATGAAATACAAAAGGCACTAGAAAGGAAGCCATGACTCCCTTTTCTTCATCAGCAATTGCAATATCCAAAAAACCTCAATAATGTAGGAGACAGGATATCTGTATACTTTGTCATCACAAAACAAAAATACAAGATATTAAAACTTTGCATAACCTTTTTACTATTCCACAACTAGACCAAGTACTAAGGAAGTAATCAAGGATATACCCAAAGATGTAGAGAGTCCCTTGGAGACTTTCTGTAATAATGAAAGACTAAAGGTACAAAAACCCAATTGGGTAACTAAGTTTGGCATGGCCATATAATGGAATATTATGCAATCGTTAATAATATTTTCAGAAGAGTACTTTTTTATAGAAGGAAGTTCATCATATACTATTTGGATGAAAAAAATTAGACTAACAAATAGAATGAACATATACACACATGTATGTTTCATAAATTTACAAAGCTGGGTGATATACAGATACACAGAAAGTCAAAGTGTTAGTCAGTCATTTCTGACTCTGTGACCCCATGGACTATAGCCCTCCAGGTTCCTCTGTCCATGGAACTCTCCAGACAAGAATACTGGAGTAGGTAGCCATTCCCTTTTCCAGGGGATCTTCCTGATCCAGAGATCAAACCCACTTCTCCTTCATTGCAGGCAGATTCTTTATAGTCTGAGCCACCAGGGAAGCCCATATAGATAAATATGCATATATATTTGTGTGATAAATATAGATACATATGCATATAAAAAAGCAAAGATGTATCCAAAAATATTAGCAGCGATAATCTTTGAATTGCTGATTTCCCCCTAGAACATAAGCTCCACAAGACAAATATGTGGTCTTATTCACCACTCTGTCCTCAGTTTCCAACATATCTTGATGCTAGCATGGTACTGGCATCATGATAGTCAATGGCTATTTGCTGAATTAAGGAATGGGATTTTTTTAAACTTGGTATTCTTTGGCTATTTCTATTTTATAAATTTTCATATGTACACATTTTTATAATAAGAAATTTTAAAGCAGGCCTTCTACTTATGCTTCTGTTATTTTCATAATTAAACTGAGTGAGAAAGCAGATCAAACCCTTTCACAGTCGGCTTGGACCAATCTGCAGTCGTGATTAGCCAAAAACCCTTTATTCAGACTTCTTAACACTCCTGATATGAGAATAAGGAAACAGGAATTTTTTTTTTCTTCCCAGACCTTTGAGCTTCCACTTAAGAAGTCACCTCAGTCAACAAAGGGTTTCCCTGATGGCTCAGTTTTTTACTGATGGCTCAGTAAAAAAATCCATCTGCAATGCAGTAGACACCGGTTTGATTCCTGGGTCGGGAAGATCTGCTGGAGAAGGGATAGGCTACCCACTGCAGTATTCTTGGGCTTCCCTGTGGCTCAGCTGGTAAAGAATCTGTCTGTAATGCAGAAAACCTGAGTTCTCATCCCTGGGTTGGGAAGATCCCTTGGAGAAGAGAAAGGTTACCCACTTCGGTATTCTGGCCTGGGGGTCCAGTATACAGTCCATGGGGTTGCAAAGACACGGACAGGACTGAGCGGCTTTCACTCAGTCATCGAAAGGAGGGAAGATTTCTATTTCACTCCTACTGTTACTGCTGCAGATATTGTTGTCACCACTGCAGCTACTGGCTCTGGAGCATTTACCAGGCACTATTTTAGGACCTTTGTGTGTCATTCAAAGCCCAAAAAACCTCAAGAGTCAGGCACTACTGTTTTTCCCATTTTGCCAATGAGATTTGAAGTTCTGAGATGAGAGGTTAAGCAACTTGTCCACAGTTGCCCAGCTGTTCACTGATAAGGCTGAGGCTCGCAAGTGGGCAGCTTCACCCCGGGGCCCATGCTCTCCACAAGCACGTTGCAGTTACAAGCGCAAGGTCAAATACAGCGACTGAAGCCAATCCAGGCTGGGCTCGAGCTCTCCTTAAATTCACTGCCTACACTACAGTACAGTTGTGTCTTGTTGTAAGGAGAGACAAGGAAAAAAAGAGAATACCTAAATGTCATTTTTCCCCCATACAAAATGAGGTCTGAGATGTTTCTATAGCTATTAACTGGTAAAAGTAGTAGAAATGTCAAATAATACTAACAATGTACTGAATATATGATTCATTCTGAGCCTGCTTTGAGATAGAGACTGCCTTTCATTATCCAGTCATGGGAGAAGCACAAAGTACTTACTCCAAATCACATGTTTTTTGGTAAACAGATTTCTCAGATAACCTCTATTTAAAACTAAATGGCACCCAATATGTTTCACCGGGTGGAATATCTGTAATGGAAATGAATGATCCATTTTCCATAGTCGCAATCATAATTGCACATTAGAATAACCTGCAAAGGTTTTTTTTTAACCCAAAGCCCAGGTATCACCAAGAGGTTCTAATGAATTGGTCTGGGGTGGGACCAGGCAGAGGGAGCTATTAAAAGCTCTCCAGGTGAGTGTTAGTGCAGCCAACACTGAGAATCACAGCAACCCAGTGATGCCAACAGGCTTCCTTCCCATTTGTTGGCTCTGTCACTGACTAGCCACATAAGCCTGGTGAAGTTCTGTTATGTTCCTCAGCCTGAGCTTCCTTACCTCCAAAATGGGCATAACAAGATCGACCCAACGAGGATTATGGAGATAGCACTTTACACAGCTAGGACAGGGTCTGGGTCGCAGCAACGCTCTAACAGTAGCATTTACTACGGGATGTTGTGGGGCCATGTGGTCGGTTGTGCCTGAGGCTACGACTTCAGCATGTTTCTTTGTCTCAAAGAGCAGGGACCATAACTTCAGCCCAAGTGAGATGTTATAAAGTTTACCAGGAGCTCCTTGCATGAATAAACCTCTAGAATCTGATTGGCAGCTCACTGTGAGGTGCTATTTACGACCCTAGAGGGGATGCATGAGCTCATATAGCTCTAGTTCACATAAAGGAACTCACTCACCTGGGATTGAAGTGAATTTTCTCTGGAACTTCCCTATGGTCTGTGACCACTTTCTGGTTGTCTCTATAATTAATTGGGTCATCAGGAATCCTAAATTTGGCTACCTGAATTTCAGAGTCACTCAGTTCAGCGTGGGAGATTCTTGCGTAACCCAATCTGTGGCAGAAACAGAAATGGTTTGTAAAGCTTTTATCATCATACTGAAGTCTGATGAGATCTGGCAGATAATACCTTCATTAATAAGTCAGTTTCCCATTTCTAACTCTGTATATCACTAGAATGAACTTGATTTACTACTCTAAATATTTACCAAAATATTTCTTTTATGATATAAATGGATAAGGAACATGCACATAGATTTAATTAACATAATTGGCAACCTTGCTCTACTTTTTTACAGTAATTAACGAATATTCTATATATATAAATTGCCTCCCACATAATTGTTTTGTGTCAGTAGCAGGAATTCTCCAGAATTCCTGGAGAATTTAGGAGCAAAATCCTCCAGAATTTAGGAGCATAGTCCTAAATTCTTTTTTACCTTAAAAAAAAAATCCAAAGACCACATGCACATTGTCATTCACAATTAAACATCTAAAGAAAAGATTTTTAATGGTTGAAAGCATCAATTCTTCAGTGCTCAGCCTTCTTTTGATCCAAAGAACTGGACTGCCAAAGAATTGATGCTTTAAAACTGTGGTGCTGGAGAAGACTCTTGAGAGTCCCTTAAACAGTAAGGAGATCAAACCAATCAATCCTAAAGGAAATCAACCCTGAATATTCATTGGAAGGACTGATGCTAAAGCTGAAGCTACAATACTTTGACCACCTGATGCAAAGAGCTGACTCATTGGAGAAGACCCTGATGCTGGGAAAGATTGTGGGTATGATCAGAAGGGGGCTACAGAAGATGAGATGGTTGGATGGCATCACTGACTCAGTGGATATGAGTGTGAGGAAGCTCTGGGAGATAGTGAAGGACAGGGAAGCCTGGCGTGCCTGCAGTCCATGGGGTCGCAAAAAGTCGGACATGACTTAGCAATTGAACAACAACGTCTGAAAAACTGCACATTTTTAATGTCTGGAAAAAGAAATGTACATCCTGCTTTTGCTTCGAGCTTTCAGTTCTCCAGGAATTTCAAAGCACTTTGTAGATGTTATCCAAATAGTTATCAGAAGCTCAGATGGAAAAATGGGGGAACCATGAACAGCCAAGAATTAGTTTTCTTTATAGTTTGCCTCTTTAAAAGTCAGCTTCAGTCTGACTTTTATTCAAAGAACAAATATATTCATTTGTTCATTATTCAAAGAATAAATATATATATCAAGTCCCTACTACATGGAGGCATTGTTCTAGGTATTGGAAACAAACAGTGACTAAAACAAATTTCGTGCCCTCATAGAGTTTCCATTCTAATTGAGGAGGACAAATATATGTATATATGTGTGGTGATAAGCACCCAAGTACTGTGGGAGAACAAGCAGAGGACAGAGGTCAGAAAGCACTGGTGGCAAAGGTTATTATTCTACAATGAATGGTCAGAGCATACCTCTCTGACAAAGTGACATTTGAGCAAAAAGCTGAATGAAGGGAGCAACCACACAGGTATTGGAGGAAGGGTGTTCTTGGGAACGGGAACAGCAAATGCAAAGGTCCTGAGGTCAAATGTACTTGGCTTTGCTGAGAACCAGCTCCACAATGACTGGAACGGAGGGCCTAAGGGAAACCTGAGTTTGCATGGGATAGCAGATGATGCAAAGCCTTCCTGACAGACTTCAGAGTTTCCCTGAGAGTGAGATGGGGCATTGTGCAGAGACGCAGTGGCTATGGCGTAGAGAGCAGACATCAAGGTAACAGTCAAAGAAGAGAGACCAGCTAGAAGGGCAGAGAGATAATTTAGATGAAAGACCAACAGGGGCTTGGGCCACAGTGGCAGAGGGAGGAACACTTAAAACCTGTAGCTCCATCCAGGATAGAGACAGAAACCCAGAGCTGGAAGAAGTGGAGAAGCAAGCCTGCCCACACGGCAGATGAGAGCAGCACAATCTCAGCGTCAGACGTGGGTCTGAGCTGTCTGACAGGTTAATGCATTTGTCTAAAAGCTCAAGTCCCAATTCTGTGCAGCTCCCTGTAATTCAGTGTCACTCTCTCTCGTAAATCTAGGTCATTTATTTCCCAAATCTCTAAGATCAAAGTTTAACCCATTTCATAGATTCTGCCTTCAAAAAGCCATTGAAGATAAGGAACCTGACAATCTAAATCTTGTACCAAAGCAGAGAATCTTTCATTGTTGTCCAGTAAGTATTTATTAAGTGCCTACTGAGAGAAGGGCATTGAATTAGATGATCCAGGTAAAGTTTATAGAATTGGTTTTCTGGACAGAAACTGAATAACAGTAGTCCCTAACTGCATTAATTTTGATATTTTCAAAATTACCTTCCCATCTGTTACAGACTAAATGTTTGTGTCTCCTCCCCCCAGATTCATATGTTGAAGCCCTAAACCCCACCCCCTGCCCTGTGAAGCCACATTTTGACCTCTAAGGAAGTGATTAAGTTAAATGAGGTGGGGTATGTCCCTGATCCAATAGATTAGTGTCCTTATAGGAAGCGTACTGGCTTCCCTGGTAGCTTAGTGGTAAAGAATGCACCTGCCAATTCAAGACATGTGGGTTCAAACCCTGGGTCGGGAAGATCCCCTGGAGAAGAGAATGGCACCCCACTCCAGTGTTCTTGCCTGGGAAATCCCACGGACAGAGGAGCCTGGCGGGCTGCAGTCCCTGGGGTCCCAAAGAGTGGGACACAGCTTGGTGACTAAACAACAACAAGAGGAAGAGATCACGGACATGCGCGCTCTTTCCCTCTGTCCCCAAAACCATAAGAAAAGGGATTTCTGTTGTTAAAGATACCCAGTCTATTGTACTTCCGTTATGACAACCTGAGCAGATTAAGCTACCATCTCTCACAGTCACAGTCCCTATATGTATGTGTGTTTGTGCACACACACTGCACTCAGTTGCTCGGTCATGTCTGACTCTTTGCCACCCCATGGACTGTAGTTCGCTAGGCTCCTCCGTCCATGCAATTTTCCAGGCAAGAATACTGGAGTGGGTTGCCATTTCCTACTCCAGGGGATCTTCCTGAACCAGGGATTGAACCCACGTCTCTTGAGTCTCCTGCATTGGCAGGCAGATGGTTTACCACTGTGCCACCTGGGAAGCCATATGTATGTATTTATATGTCCAAAAATATATACGTCCAAAAATACTGCCATCCCACTCTCCTAAGGAGAAAAAGAAGGTTTGGGGCCACAAATGTACAAACAGAGCCCAGTGATTAGTTATTATGGGCACTGGTACTACAAATACCCCTGTTACTTGGGAATTAACAATTTTTACATTTTGAACTTATACCTATTTCAATCTATATCATAAACTGTTTTTTGGAGACTCTAATGGCCAACATCCGCTGGATCATCGAAAAAGCAAGAGAGTTCCAGAAAAACATCTATTTCTGCTTTATTGACTATGCCAAAGCCTTCGACTGTGTGGATCACAATAAACTATGGAAAATTCTGAAAGAGATGGGAATACCAGACCACCTGACCTGCCTCTTGAGAAACCTATATGCAGGTCAGGAAGCAACGGTGAAAACTGGACATGGAACAACAGACTGGTTCCAAATAGGAAAAGGAGTACATCAAGGCTGTATATTGTCACCCTGCTGATTTAACTTATATGCAGAGTACATTATGAGAAACCCTGGGCTGGAAGAAGCACAAGCTGGAATCAAGATTGCCAGGAGAAATATCAATAACCTCAGCTATGCAGATGACACCTCCCTTATGGCAGAAAGTGAAGAGGAACTAAAAAGCCTCTTGATGAAAGTGAAAGAGGAGAATGAAAAAGCTGGCTTAAAGCTTAACATTCAGAAAACTAAGATCATGGCATCTGGTCCAATCACTTCATGAGAAATAGATGGGGAGACAGTGGAAACAGTGTCAGACTTTAATTTTTTGGGCTCCAAAATCACTGCAGATGGTGATTGCAGCCATGAAATTAAAAGACACTTACTCCTTGGAAGGAAAGTTATGACCAAACTAGATAGCATATTAAAAAGCAGAGACACTACTTTGCCAACAAAAGTTGTCTAGTCAAGGCTATGGTTTTTCCAGTGGTCATGTATGGATGTGAAAGTTGGATGGTGAAGAAAGCTGAGTGCAGAAGAATTGATGCTTTTGAACTTTGGTGTTGGAGAAGACTCTTGAGAGTCCCTTGGATTACAAGGAGATCCAACCAGTCCATCCTAAAGGAGATCAGTCCTGGGTGTTCATTGGAAGGACTGATGCTGAAGCTGAAATTCCAATACTTTGGCCACCTCATGCGAAGAGTTGACTCACTGGAAAAGACCCTGATGCTGGGAGGGATTGGGGGCAGGAGGAGAAGGGGATGACAGAGGATGAGATAGCTGGATGGCATCACTGACTTGATGGACATGAGTTTGAGTAAACTCCAGGAGTTGGTGATGGACAGGGAGGCCTGGCGTGCTGCAATTCATGGGGTCGCAAAGAGTCGGACACAACTGAGCAACTGAACTGAACTGAACTGAATATCCCCATTAAAGCAACCACTTTAATATGAATTTAAACAGAAGTAGTATTTTCAATCTGAGATATCAGTCTCTTTTTTTGGTATTAAACTGCCCTTTGCTTTGTTTAAAGAAACACTGCCTTCAAAATAGATTTACAGTTACATGCTTGAATTTTGAGATTTTTCAGCTGTACTATTTTGGAATTTTATATATATGGATAATGTTCACTTTTTTTATATGGGGTGATCTTTTTTAAAAAATATGATCTACCTAAAAAAGCTCACCACAACATAGAAGTGACTCTACTTTACCCAAAATTACATGATTAGAAGTCAGCAAAGCTGGAATTCAAGCCCAGGGTTCATGCTGTTTCTACCATGTCATACAGTCAAAAATGGTGCCATTCCTAACATGTTTTGACAGTTAACAGTTATTACGCTTAATAGCTTACACAGTATCCTCTTTGTATAATTAACGTTGATTTTCTTAGCCATTAACTCTTTCTTAAATCATTAGGCCATGCCCTTAAGAAAATGTTAAATTGGGTAACTAACTGAATCAATCTTTATGAAAAGTAACAAAATTAATTAATTGCTTCCATAAAGTTTTTCCTTCCAGGATCTTTCTTCCAAAAGATCACAGTAATAACAGATTCAGAAGAACAACTCTCAAACACCTATGCTTACCTGATCAGCCCTCGATACATAATGTATTCACACCATCTGTCTTGATCTGTGCTGTCAATATCCTAACGATGGAGAGAGAAGAGAATGTTTAAAGCATTAAAAACAGTGCTCTATTTTGAATTGCCAGGGAAATGTGTGAACTGCAGTAATAAATATGCCTTTCTTTGTACATGCTATTTACTCCACCTGACTCCTACTGATGTTTTAAGGTCCAAATTCTTTATTCATTCTACAGATACTTCCAAAACACCTACCTTTTCCCCTTCTAGCCCCTGTAAAACAGGAAGGTGGTCTAGAGAGGGAGTTAAGCAAGTAAATTGGTAATTACTACACAGCACCTGGCTCCCCACAGCTTCCCGAGTCTCGCATCCCAAGCAGAACTGAGAACCTGATCCTCGGTTATCCTGTGTAGTCCTGTAGGTCCACCAGCTACACCATTCTGCTTAACTGTTTACAGTCTCCACTCTCCCCTGCCTGAACAGAGAGCCTCTTAATCACCTTGGCTCTCTGGTGCTTAGCATGAAGCCTGGCATCTGGCAAGAGTTCAGTCTGTATTTGTTAAATGGACTCATTGGAAAAACACATATTTTGGGAGTAATCATGAGTCTCTTTGATGTAGAAAGCTTGAGACCAGCATTATTTTTCAACAGAAAATCAGAACACAAGCATTTTTTGCTATTATGTATTAGGAAAACTCTAAACATGGAGCTTTTATACTAGAGAAAACTTCATTTTCTTCTTTTAAAAAATATACCTTACCTTTTTTTTTCATTTATTTTTATTAGTTGGAGGCTAATTACTTTACAATATTGTAGTGGTTTTTGTCATACATGGACATGAATCAGCCATGGATTTACATGTATTCCCCATCCCGATCCCCCCTCCCACCTCCCTCTCCACCCGATCCCTCTGGGTCTTCCCAGTGCACCAGGCCCGAGCACTTGTCTCATGCATCCAACTTGGGCTGGTGATCTGTTTCACCCTAGATAATATACATGTTTCGATGCTGTCCTCTCGAAACATCCCACCCTCGCCTTCTCCCAGAGTCCAAAAGTCTGTTCTGTACATCTGTGTCTCTCTTTCTGTTTTGCATATAGGGTTATTGTTACCATCTTTCTAAATTCCATATATATGTGTTAGTATACTGTAATGGTCTTTATCTTTCTGGCTTACTTCGCTCTGTATAATGGGCTCCAGTTTCATCCATCTCATTAGAACTGATTCAAATGAATTCTTTTTAATGGCTGAGTAATATTCCATGGTGTATATGTACCACAGCTTCCTTATCCATTCGTCTGCTGATGGGCACCTAGGTTGCTTCCATGTCCTGGCTATTATAAACAGTGCTGCAATGAACATTGGGGTGCACGTGTCTCTTTCAGATCTGGTTTCCTCGGTGACTAAATTTTGCTATTAAATATAATTGAAATATATTTTTAAATAACTAAAAGAATACACACAATTTATTATGTATTTCTAAATTTTTTTCTTAAGATTGGTAGTGGACACATAAATGCTAGTTTTTTTTCTTTGGCCCCTCTGTGTAGCTTGTGAGATATCAGTTCCTGACCAGGGGTTGAATCCTTGGACCACAGAAGTGAAAGCCTGGAATCCTAACCACTAGACCACCAGGGAACTATGGATTCTTCATTAATCTTAACTATTATTTACATATCACATACATACAATATGACTTTTGTATATGGAGAAAAATTATAATAAATTTTAAAAATTAAATTGGATTTCCCTGGTGGTCCAATGGTTAAGACTCTGCACTTCCACTGCAGGGGGCACAGGTTCAATCTCTGGTTGGGGAGTTCCACATGGCATACAGCAGGGCAAAAAAAAAAGGAAAAAAATTTTTAATATTTTAATGATGAAAAAAGCAAATATATTTTAAAAGTACTGCTCTGACTTGCCTTGGGAAGAGATAAAAATTTAGTCATTTACCTGTATGTAGTGAGAATAATCAATTAGGAATATGTTTTACTATCTTTTTATTTTACTAGATTTTTTTTAAAAGATGCTCTCAAATTTTAAGACTGCAGAATTTAAATACTCATTTCTTAAAGAGGAATATCTATTCACTCAAGCATTTATGATTAAAACTCCTCTTTGCATTAATAAAGTTCCTAATAGATAAAATTATATAAGAATCTGCTGCCAATCTTGACACAGTTTCTGACCATGATAGTGGAACCCAATAGAGTATTAAATTAAAATGAAATAAAATTCCTCTTCCCTGCACACACACACACACACACACACACACACACACACACACGCACACATTCCCTCTCTTACTAGGATACAATCAATTTTTTCTTAAACCTGCCAAATATCATCTTGTCTAACATTCTCCTGAACTTTATAGACCATGTACTTACATGTTTATCTAATATGATTTTATACAGTCAGACATACATAATAAAAATATATAGCTACCCCTTACTGAGTGCATCCTATGTACAAAGCTGAGGGCTTTTTAGACATTATCTTATCTTACATCCTCATGACAACCCCATGATAGGTATTATTATCCCTACTTTACAGATGGTTAACCAGAAAGGTTAAGTAACTTGCCCCAAGGTCACAAAGCTGGTAAATGTGACACCAGGTAGGCTAGTGCATGAAGAGATTACATGGAGAGAGAGGCCCACCCAGCAGCCAGCAACCAGCACCAAGGCCCAGACAAGCGAGTGGGGAACATGTCAGAACCCCTAGCCACAGACATCAGCTGACTACACGAGTAAACTCAGGCAAGAACAGAACACCACTCAGCAGACCCACAGAGTCATGAGGTTATTAGGCCACTGTTCTTTTTAAGCTACTAAAGTTTGTAGCTTTCACAGTGATACACAGCGATGAACAGCTAATGTAGCGCCTGTGACTCCACACTCCAGATTTTCCTCTTATTCTTCTGATCTCTCAGTTCAGTTCAGTCGCTCAGTCATCTCCGACTCTTTGTGACCCATGAACTGCAGCATGCCAGGCCTCCCTGTCCATTACAAACTCCCGGAGTTTACTCAAACTCGTGCCCATCAAGTCAGTGAAGCCATCCAGCCATCTCATCCTCTGTCATCCCCTTCTCCTCCTGCCCCCAATCCCTCCCAGCATCAGGGTCTTTTCCAGTGAGTCAACTCTTCGCATGAGGTGGCCAGAGTATTGGAATTTCAGCTTCAGCATCAGTCCTTCCAATGAACACTCAGGACTTATCTCCTTCAGGATGGACTGGCTGGATCTCCTTGCAGTCCAAGGGACTCTCAAGAGTCTTCTCCAACACCACAGTTCAAAAGCATCAATTTTTTGGTGCTCAGCTTTCTTCACAGCCCAACTCTCACATTCATACATGACCACTGGAAAAACCATAGCCTTGACTAGACCACCTTTGTTGGCAAAGTAATGTCTCTGCTTTTTAATATGCTATCTAGGTTGGTCATAACTTTCCTTCCAAGGAGTAAGTGTCTTTTAATTTCATGGCTGCAATCACCATCTGCAGTGATTTTGGAGCCCCAAAAAATAAAGTCTGACACTGTTTCCACTGTTTCCCCAGCTATTTCCCATGAAGTGATGGGACCAGATGCCATGATCTTAGTTTTCTGAATGCTGAGCTTTAAGCCAACTTTTTCACTCTCCACTTTCACTTTCATCAAGAGGCTTTTTAGTTCCTCTTCACTCTCTGCCATAAGGGTGGTGTCATTTGCATATCTGAGGTTATTGATATTTCTCCTGGCAATCTTGATTCCAGCTTGTGCTTCTTCCAGCCCAGGGTTTCTCATAATGTACTCTGCATATAAGTTAAATCAGCAGGGTGACAATATACAGCCTTGAAGTACTCCTTTTCCTATTTGGAACCAGTCTGTTGTTCCATGTCCAGTTCTCACCATTGCTTCCTGACCTGCATACAGGTTTCTCAAGAGGCAGGTCAGGTGGTCTGGTATTCCCATCTCCTTCAGAATTTTCCACAGTTTATTATGATCCACACAGTCGAAGGCTTTAGCGTAGTCAATAAAGCAGAAATAGATGTATTTCTGGAACTCTCTTGCTTTTTCGATGATCCAGCGGATGTTGGCAATTTGATCTCTGGTTTCTCTGCCTTTTCTAAAACCAGCTTGAACATCTGGAAGTTCACAGTTCACGTATTGCTGAAGCCTGGCTTGGAGAATTTTGAGCATTACCTTACTAGCGTGTGAGATGAGTGCAATTGTGCGGTAGTTTGACCATTCTTTTGGATTGCCTTTCTTGGGGATTGGAATGAAAAGTGACCTTTTCCAGTCCTGTGGCCCCTGCTGAGTTTTCCAAATTTGCTGGCATATTGATTGCAGCACTTTCACAGCATCATCTTTCAGGATTTGAAATAGCTCAACTGGAATTCCATCACCTCCACTAGCTTTGTTCCTTTCGTGTTCTCTATAATAATGTGTCACCATCATAAACCCTCCCTCTGACCAAAGCCAAAATTAGGAGTCCACCTTGACTCCACTTCTGCCTTATCCACTAGGGCAGAGATTAACTCATCTCCCTAATATCTGCCTTGTCCCATTCCAAAGTTGTAGGATTTTTAGCTAGGTCTAAGAGTATCAAGATTCAATATTGCAGCGCATCTCAGTGCTCTATGATGACCTAGATGGGTGGGATGGAGGTAAGTCAGGAGGGAGGTCCAAGAGAGAGGGGATATATGTATGCATATGACTGATTCACTTCACTGTACACCAGAAACAAACACAACATTTAAAGCAAGTATATTTAAAACAAGAGAATCAATCTAGCACAACATTGTAAATAAACTATACTTCAACTACAAAAAGAGAAAAAAAATTAAATATTGCATCTCTCAGGCTTCCCAGGTGGCACCAGTGGTGAAGAACCCACCTGCCAATGCAGGAGACATACGAGACGAGGGTTTGATCTGACTCGGAAGGATCCCCTGGAGGAGGGCATGGAAACCCACTGCAGTATTCTTGCCTGGAGAACCCCCATGGACAGAGGAGCCTAGGGGCCTCAGTCTATAGGGCCACACAGCCTCGGACACAACTGAAGCGACTCAGCACACGTGCACATACACGGCATCTCTCAATTTCCTGAACAGTGAGACATGGCCAACGACTAAATTCTAATCAACGAAATGTAAGTATGAGTGTTGGAGTTTGCCTTAGAGAGAACTTGTATACGCTCCTGGCCCCTTCTTGATCCCTCCCTCTATCTTGCTAACTAGAACAAGGATGTGGCCATCTTGGAACATGAAGCAAACTTGGGCGTGGAGGCCTTGTGGAGCCACAAAATAGAAGGAGCACATTCTCAGTATCCCCAAGGACCATCCTCATAGTAAATTACCTCGCAGACATTCACATAAAGAAACATACCTCTCTTATTTAAGCCACTGTCATTTTCGTTTTCTCACATACAGAAAACTTGCATCATGCCACACTCTCTCACCTTCTCTTTAAGCACTTGATAAGATGGATAAGCCTTTTTGTTTGCAGATATTCTCTCAAGACACTGAACTAAGAAGAGACATGTAAAGGACCAAGAAATTTACATAGGGCTTAACTAAATATAACAATTACATTTCTCTTTATAAATTAATGCATTTGGGACTTTCCTGGTGATCCAGTGGCTAAGGTGCCTCACTCCCAATGCAGGGGGTCCCAGTTCGATTCCTGGTCAGGGAATGAAATCCCACATGTCACAGCAAAGATCAAAGACCCTGAGTGCTGCAACTAAGACCCAGTGCAGCCATATAAATAATTTTTTTTAAAAAGATCCATTGCCATTTTTTAACAAATAAATAAAAATAAAATAATGCACTTAACATTCTAGTGTATACATATATATATCTCAAGGATTTAACTGTCAGTTTCCCAGAGCATGATTATATCTGGATACACCAACAAATTAAACCATTTGGGACCTGAACAGATAAGGACAAACTCAGTGTCAGTTAGCGAGGCCCTGATCAGCCAGCCTCTCTATATGACATATTATCTTCTACCCTCATCATGATTAACTTGCACAATGTGACGGATTGTATTTTCTAAACATGGCTACAGTAATCCACCATCCATAGAGTATTCTTACGTGAATTTGACACTCGCCTCACCAAGAGATGGGGTTTATGTTTTGTTCACTTGAATGTGAGCAGGCTTGTGATGACGACAGACATGATACTATATGACTTACAAGGTCGTACAAGACAATAGAGCTTCTTCCTGGGTCTCTTGGGACACTCACTTTTAGAATCCAGCCATCATGGAAGGAAGAAGCCCAAGAAGCCTACAGAGAAGAACCAGGACTCTGAGTCCAAAGCCCCACCAACTTGCTCCTTAGGAGTCATCTGCAAAGTGGCTCCTCTGTCCCCAGCTGAGCCACCTCTTTGTGGCACAGACATGAGCTGTCCCCACTGGGGCTTGTCCAATTTGCAGATTCATGAGCAAAGAGATGAATGCTATTTAAAACCAGTATGTTTGGTAGTTTTCCATGAGGCAGTTAGATAATCAAGATACATATTAAAATGTTGGGTTGGGTTTTTTGAAACCTGAAGAAGCAACACTTTATTTAAGAAATTGGAACACCTATTAAGGTTGTGTTACCTTCACATTGCCGTGTTTAATGAGCTGTAGATAATCTCTGGAACCAGGTGCTGATGTGATATATCCCAGAAATATCACTTGCTCAGAGCTATTTTTCAGTAGTTTCGAAACAGCAATAGCTTGAAGTTTCCTGTCGAGGTCATCTCTGAAAAAAATGCCAAAATATACCTCTTTATTGTATGTGCAAAACAATAAAAAAAAAAAATACTAGGTACCTAAGTTTCCAAATAATATCTTCAAACAGTGTGCAAACCCAGAATAATTCCTATTAGGACACATTAACTTCAGTTCAGTTGTCGTTCAGTCATGTCTGACTCTTTGCAACCCCATGGACTGTAGCACGCCAGGCTTCCTTGTCCATCACCAACTCGCGGAGCTTGCTTAAAGTCAATCATGTTCATTGAGTTGGTGATGCCATCCAACCATCTCATCCTCTGACATCCCCTTATCCTTCTGCCTTCAATCTTTCCCAGAATCAGGGTCTTTTCCAAGGAGTCAGTTCTATGCATCAGGTGGCCAAAGTAAAGGGGTTTCAGCTTCAGCATCAGTCCTTCCAATGAATATTCAGGACTGATCTCCTTTAGGATGGACTGGTTGGATTCCTTGCAGTCCAAGTGACTCTCAACAGTATTCTCCAACACCACAGTTCAAAAGCATCAATTCTTCAGCGTTCAGCTTTCTTTATGGTCCAACTCTCACATCCATACATGACTACTGGAAAAACCACAGCTTTGACTATTATGCAAATGAGTAAGACAGCTATTGTGCTTCAACTGAGCAGCTGATAAAATTTTTACTAAGAATGATATAACCTTTCCCCACAGATCATTTGGAATCAAGTGGACTTAAATAACTAAAAGCAGCATTTGTTCAACTTTTCATCAGAGGAAATTATACTAATAATCTTAAGACTTGGTCATTGATATTAGAGCTAAAGATTAGTAGTTTAAAAAAATCGAGGAGTAAGAGGGAGAATCCTAATATTCACAGAACACACCAGGCTTGTTAACCTACTCAACTCTTTCAACTGAACACTTTCTAAAAGCCTCCATAGCTCTCCTGGTCAAATACTAGCTAAGCATGTTGCTTTTATTATGTTGAGCACTCTAAATGTGTAACTGACAATCAGGCAGGTACATCAAGCTTTGGGGGGGTTATCGTCAGTCTGGGGAAAAATAGGGACATCATAGTTGGTATGAGCCAGAGAGGAAAAGTGAAACCACTCTAGGCATTTCAAAGTGAATTTAATATAGCGGATTGGCTACTAGGTGACAGGAAGCCAAATAGGACTCAGTGAGGCAACTAGAGTTGAGTGAGGAATGACTACCACCTCGAGGGCCAGAGGGACAACAGGAAGAGGTGATATTCCCAGAATCCACAAGCCAGTGCTAGCTGATGGGCAATGGTACTAAGGAGGCTACTTAGAAGGATCTGCTACCACTGAAGGAGGAGTTGGAGCCAGAGTCGAGACTCAGCTGCTGCCACAGACAACAAAGAAAGCAGAGAGAGGGAATGGGAAGTACTCTATCTCCTCCCCTCCTCCAGCCTTCCAGCCTTGCATTAGTGCATTCCATTGGCTCAACCTATTCAGAAGCCAGAAGGCAACAGACTCTGGGAAATGTGGTTTCCAGCAATCTGTAGCTGGAAAGGAGACGAACCAGGAATGGATCCAAGAGCAAACAGGCAGTAGACCAACACAGGCATTTAGAGAGTAAGACAGCTAATGTGCACACTCAGTTGCTCAGTCACGTCCGACTCTTCGCAACCCCATGGACTGTATAGCCTGCCAGGCTCTTCTGTCCATGGGATTAGCCCAGCAAGAATCCAGGAGATCTTCCCAACCCAGGGATTGACCCCAAGTCTCCTGTGGAGGCAGAAAGATTCTTTACCACTGAGCCACCTGGGAAGCAGGAGACAGCTAATACATGACTGTTAAGAAAGAGCAGTGGGAAAGGAAGATAGAGATCACCAAGGACTGAGAAGATTGGAAAAAACTCACTGAAGTAGAAGACAGGACTAAACTTATCCATTCTTATGCACAGACAGCTGAGCACTATCAAAAGATGTCTCAAGAAGTAGGAGAGTAAAAGAATGACCATTTGTTGAACATCTTTGCCCAGATCCATTGCCAACCCTTCTCTATGCCCTGGAGGATGATCCCAGCAGATTTCTTCTCATGGGCTTCCTTGTCTGCTAATTTCCAGTGAGGTCTGGCCAAGTGAAGACACTAGCAGGAGACGAACAGGTAGGAAGAGAGAGAAGTTGGGATATTTCTTCTCCGGTAGCTGCATTCTTCATGCCTGGTGGCCCTTTTCTGGTTCGAGATCAAACAGGGCTCTGAGAACACTGTTTCTCTCTCTGTCCCTTCAGCCTTAAGTATTATAATGATTCTCCACTGTTAACTAGTGTTTGAGTACCTTAGCATCTCTTACCTGTTCCCCCGACCCTTCCAATATCTTTTTAAGTTGTCCCTTCATTAGGTCTGCAGTGAATTCTGTTCCTTCTGACACCTTCTGACAGCTGGGATTCAAATCAAGTCTAGAGCCTGCCAAAGTTACCGCTCCACAGATAGAAAGTTTTCATTCAAATATGTTTTAGCAATATATTATTGGAAAATAATCTATGAATTTGGCTTTACATTTTCTCAGGAGATAAATTTCATCCAGTGATAATAATTAAAATGTGTATGTATATATAGGTATAAAGAAAGAAGGAGGGACTAGGAGAGAGGGGGAAACACAGGGCGACTGAATGCATGTTTTATGTTTCCTTATCTGTGGATGTGGGCTGAAAAAACTAATTTTATCTGATTTTCAGAGACAAGGGAACTATAACTCACTGAGTTTACCTTACAACAGAACCAAAACTGTAACTACAGACTACAGGTTTTGTATGGGTTTGTACATTTGTATATTTGTTCTTCTTTGTACATTTCTGCCTGTTATAGGGGGGAAAAAAACACAGTAATTAAGTGGTGACTCAGTTAGTTACCTAAAATAATACCAATTTTAGTTATGGTGTATACCTAAATAATTAAGGAATGCCACTGTTTTCTGTTAATTGGTTGTAAAGACATTTGTATAGTCGGTAATTTTAGAAATCCCATTGAATCAGCTGATAACATGCATAAGCATTTTGTAATTCATTCTTAATATTAATCTGATTTCATATTTATAAGCCACAATCACTAGAAAGTGAAATCTTTAAATATTTATTCAGAATTAAAAATTTTATGTAGTATTATAGAAAACAACGGCAACAGAAATATGTAATGATGGCTTTTACAAGCTATTTGAAGTGTGAACTTGCCCATGTCACTTGTTGGGCATGGCCAAGGCTCTAAGGGAAAAGACTGCACCCAGCACTGTGCTTGGGACATGACAGATGCTTGATTTGTGTTTGGTAAATAATCTTTTAAGCTGCCCAATGTACCACACATTTAGAGGTGTCCAATTTAGTTTCATAATAATGGTCAGTATTAACTGAGCAATTACTCTAGTCATATACTTTTCATGATAAAACTATTCATAAATATATCTTATTTCATTCCCACAAGAATCCTATGAGATAGGTAGGATTACTGCTCCTAATTTAGAGAGAAAACTCAGACTTAAGGTAGTTAACAAATTTGGTGGTGGATAGACCTTGAGTTAGGATTCAGACCAGACTGTCTGATTTCAGGTTCTGGAGTTTCCGGTTCTTTGCCATTTAACCAGACTACTTCCCTCCCTGAAGTGACAATTCCTCAATAGATGTTTGTTCTTATCATTACTGCTATTGTTGTCATCATTATTAAATCACGAGAGTAAGCTAGCAAGCAAAGGTACTTTGTTAGTTACAGAGATCTACATATATGGTTAATAGAGTTAGAAAAGGTAGTTCTTCCCTGCTCTTTTCCAAACAATTTGGGGGCTGTCTTTTGTTCTCTCTTCCCTCTCCAGTCTATTCTTCACATTTCAGAGGAGGTCAGAAGGAGTTAAAGGAGACAGCAGTGGGGGAAAGCAAAGGGAAAAGGGGAAGGAGTGTGTTCAACTATTTCTTAGGTTGAGACCTTGCCAGCTTTAAACACAAAAATGCCTATTTTTCAAAAGAGAAACCCAATTCAACTGCAATTTAAACTCAGTGGAGTGATTGCTGAATGCCTATACTTGTGACATGAAAATTGCTAGGAGAAACAGAAGGCATTTCTTTAAACAGTTTTTTACAGAGATATGGACTGTCTATACCTCCGTGCTCCAAACACCTCATTTCTAAAAAGACCAGCAAGAGTCCAATTAGCAAGGAGTCCCCATTGATCACATTTGAATGTCTGGCTTATATTACTTATGCTCTGACTTTATTTCAGAAAAGTGAGGTGCACTGTCACGGATGCACATAACACTGTGAGGAAAAGAGAGGTGACAGGAAGTAAGGAGAGCAGACGCACTCATCTTGTTTGGGTGAAACTTGCGTACAACAGCGTTGGGTTTTTTGTACTGTTGTTTCAGTCACTAAGTCGTGTCTGATTCTTTTGGGACCCATGGACTGTAGCCCGCCAGGCTCCTCTGTTCATGCGATTTCCCAGGCGAGATTAGTGGAGTGGGTTGCCATTCCCTCTCCAGGAGACCTTCCTGACCCAGGGGCCAAACCCACATGGCCTGAGTTGGCGCTGAGCCGCCAGGGCATCCCTCTGCTGTGCCATAAGCTTCATCCAAACAAATGTGGCTGTTACCTTTGCTTGTGGTTTGTCAATGCTCTCTACGTCTCAGTAAAGCTCTGTGGCCTTTTGTGTCATGCAGACAGACGATGCCCATTTGCCATATTTTATAGCACTAAGCACATCGCATGTGTGTTTTCAATGACTATTAGAGAATGTTCAGTATTGTTGTTAGTCACTCGGTCGTGTCTGACTCTTTGTGACCCCATGGACTGTAGCCCGCCAGGCTCCTCTGTCCATGGGATTCTCCAGGCAATAATACTGGAGTGGGTTGCCATTTCCTTCTCCAGATGTTCAGTATGGTAGAATATAAATTATATACCTTTATCTTGGCTTTAATAACATAATGTTGGCATTATTTGTGATTTATTCAATGCTAAGCCACTGGTTGTGTTATTCTTTGTAGATAAAACTCATTCCCCATTCCTCATGTCCCCTTGGAGGGGAACCAACATAGAAAACCATCTTGGCCTCTCTCTCTCTCATCCTTTACTTCTTGGGAGGATTTTTCTAATAAATCAAGTTTGGAAGAATGAACTAAGAACGCTTGTCTCAAACCCTTCCTATCTCTTCTTGGAACCTGCCGGTTTGCCAACAGGGAGTTTTCTTGTGTTATTCTCTTCACTAAGGGGAGAGGGTGACAGGGCGGACTCAGTCCCTGCCTCCTGGTTCTGCTGCTTTGGGGGAGCTGGCGTCATGTATTACTGGAGGGATGGATGCGTTAGCAGGTCCATGTGGCCACACTTAAGCCATGTTGTCCAAATAGGTTTATCAGTATCAAAAGAGATGTTGATCTCCCTGCCAGATTCCTCTGCCTACCTCTCAGCTGACTGGAAACATGAGAGGGAAAGGCATGTCATTTAGTAGCTCAAATCCCTCTGGTACTTCCAACTGGAGTGATCCTTAGAAAAAGGGAATTCCATCTTTCTGTAGCCTGGTTTACCATGGGTTTCCAGTACTTGCAGGCTCTGAGTTAGGTCTACCTGATTCCTACCTGTGTGACCCTGGTTGGATAAGTCATCGAACCTCTCAGTTTAGTTTCTCTGTTAAATGGGACTATATACTGTTATACAAAATGTAGATTAAATACAACGGCGCACTTAGCACAGCACCTACTCAGTAACTGCTGGCTAACATGGCCATCACTGCTGTCTTGTACACCATTAAGGACTGCACGCATCTCAAATGTTTCTGTGCCTGATTTTTTTTTTCCTTTTTTTTGGCCACAGCATGCAACTTGTGAGATCTCACTTCCCAGACCAGGGTCTGAACTCAGGCCCCAGCAGTGAAAGCCTGGAATCCTAACCATTAGGCCATTAGGAAACTTCTATGCCTGATTTTTAAAACCAAAAAAAACCACCAGAAAACCACTCTGAGAATAATAATTAAAAAAAAAAAAGAAAGGTCGATGCATGGAAATCAAAATAATGTGTTAATAATATTTGTTGGCATTTGTGCACTATGAGAAAAACCAAAGAAACCCACTCGTAATTGCCAAAGTGGGTCACAACAAAATCCACCAGTTTGTTGGAAATGTTGACAGTCAGCGTGATGGCTGGTGCAATCTCGCCCTCTGGTGATGGAAGAAGGTGATGCTCCGATTTCACAATTGGGTATCTTGACAAAACCATAATCCTGTATTTGAATGGAAAGAAACATGTGCATCACTATTGTTCCCACCATCTCATGCCAACAGGACTAAGAATATGTGTTCTTAGGGATGCACACACATCAAGCATCTCACGAGGGGCCTTGAGAGCAACAGTGTGGTGAAGACAGACAGGACCTTCTGTAGAATGACTCACTGCAAGAGGACTATTCAGCATGTCTCACTGTGTCACCAGGCACAACGCTATCAACTCTGTCTCATAAGTGCCATGGAGACACAAAAAGGGCGGGATTAGGGCCACACAAATGGACACACTCCATTTTACTCGCATTATTCGTCTGGCAACTGATCTGCATAAACAATTCTAATGTTAATCAACACATTTAGGAATGTACAATCCTGCCAGCCAGGACTCAGAGCAACAATTTACAAAATTAGAAATTACAAATGGTTCAATAAAGATAGGAAAACATGTCCCACCTCACTCTAAGTCAGAGAACTACACATGGAAAGGGTGACCGGAGCTCAGACCTCAGCCGGCTTCTGCTCCCTGGCTTCGCACACAGTCTGGCCCCTCGTGAAGTTTCTCGCACAGAACCATCTCTACAGTGATGGTCCTGAATGCACATGCCCAGCTTCTGCTGGCCACCTCGGCCCTCCAAGCTGCCCACAACTGCCCACTGACATCACTTGACTGTCCCAGGGCATCTCGAGCTTAGCACAATCCTGCTGTTCCCCTGGTCATTCCCATCCCATTAAACAGCATCACCTCCTACCTGGGACTCAGGTAAAAAGCCCAGGAGCTGCCCTTGTCCCTTCCTGGCATCCAAACCACCAGGAAGCCCTGGGAATGCCCGGATGGTCCAGCGCTAGGACACGGTTCTCTCACTGCTATAGGCCTGGGTTTGATCTCTGGTCAGGGAACTAAGATCTCAAGCTTGACCAAAAAAAAAAAAACAAAAACAAAAAATCAAACACAAAACCCCCCAAACCCCCAAATCAGGAAGTCCTGTCAGCTCTGCTCCAAAAGAGCTCCTGAGTTTGCCCTCTTCTCCATCTCCGCAACTCCCACTGTCATTTCTACCTGTGTTAGCACCTCTGCCTCATCACCTGTCTCCCTGCTCCCACTCTTGCCCCCAACAATCTGGTCTTCTAGGAACAGCTGGAATGATCTTCCAAAAACATATACCAGGTCAGACTGCTCCCATGTTTAAAATCCTCCAGTGGTTTTCCATCAAAACCGAGTTAAGTCAGTGCTAAGCATGGTTTATGGACCCTGTAAGGCCAAGGGCCCACTCCTGACCTCCTTTCTTACTAGTTCCCCCTCAATCCCCGTGCTCAGGCACACCACACGTGATCTGCCTCGGGTCTACACTGGCTCCCCCCATAGCTGTCCTAGTCCTCCCCATTGTGGGGTGGGCAGAAAGACCCCTCCTGACCACGCTGCCCACAACATCATCACCCACTGCCCTGCCTACCCTGCCACTCTCCTTTTCTACACCGCACTCACCACTATCTCAAATTATCTTATTTATTTCTGTGTGTACATGATTATTTTCTGTCTTGTCACACTGGAATGTAAGCTCCATGAGGACGGCATGCGGGGCAGACATGTTTAGTGCTGTAACCTCAGTTCCTACGTGGAATGGTTTATACTAGTGAAGAACTGAAAATATCCTGCAACAGAGAGACTATTAAAACAATGATGGAATATGCCTATCTTCAGCACCTCCTCATCCCCCAAGAAGCATCACTGGGACATACTCCTAGGGATAAGGCATAACAATATCAACTGTCCACTCCAAGCTTATGCTGCCTATTCTTTTATATGTTCATGATTCATTCTCAAGGTACACTCACCCCCAAGTGTGATCCCGTGCACTTGGACCAAAGTCAGTGTAGAAACCCAACTTCTCCCCTAACCACATGGTCAAGTCATTATTTCCAATATAGGGCTTAGAAGCATCACTCTCCAAAATTGTTATGAAATCTGCACCTGTTCAGCGGGGAAAAAATGGACGTGGTGATTAACCACAGCAATGTAAAAGCAATTATCAAAACTTGATTCTTGTAATCCCCTACCTTTAGTCATAGGTCAAAAAACCAAGTAATTCCTAATGAGTTACTAAAGTGAACTGGCTCAAATCTGAGCTAAAAACATATTTACCATATTTAGAATGTATGGGACACCTTGTGGAAATGGGGGAAAAGATCAAAACATAACTTTCCAAAATTTTCAAATATTCACATCTTTTCCAAAATTTCAAATATGCTTAGTGCCTTTCTCAAATATCTGATTTATGTTTAGAAACAAAATAGTGTACAATAGTGTTTTATTCCTGGGCAAACACTTCCATGGTACTGACACAGAGGTGAATTTATTCAGATACACTGGTTGGATGTGCTGCTGAAGCCTGTAATCAGTACTATGTGATTAAGGGCCCAAAAAATTTCTTAACGGTATTAGAATCATACAAACCCTCAGCTATTTCTCAGAAGACAAGCTTATCTTTAGGAATAACTCCATGCAAGAGACCTCTAGTTGATCTAAGAGCCAAACACCCACATATTTTAAAGGAGGCTTCATCCAAAGATGAGCGCCCCAGGGAATGGAAACAAGTAAAACTGGCCCTCAGGCTCCTGAAAGCAATTTGCTTTGCAAATAAGCATCACTGCACCCCATTCTGCCTTTTAATCTGACGGTTTTCTGGTCCTCAACATCAGTTTCCCAAGCAACAGAAGCCCCCAGCAGGGGCATCTCCAAGAGCAAAGGCATGACAAGACTCTCCTGCAGACACCTGGAATGAGACCTTGTCCTAGAATCACTATTTAAAGACCCAGAGGAATCGGGTGGAGAGGGAGGTGGGAGGGGGGATCAGGATGGGGAATATATGTAAATCCATGGCTGATTCATGTCAATGTATGACAAAAACCACTACAATATTGTAAAGTAATTAGCCTCCAACTAATAAAAATTAAGGAAAAAAAAGAAAAAAAAATTGCTTTCAAGCAAACACAGATGTGGTTACAGAAGCTTCATCCTCCTGTAGCCACCCACCAAAGTAAAACCTTTTTAAGAGATTCGTTTATGACCCAGCACATCCTGCTCCGATTACTTATGATCTTGCATAAAATGAAAATAACAATAATAGTTTCTCAAAGCCTGAAATTAATTCCAGTACAACTTACCCGTTTGATTGAGCAGTTGAGCTGATCTTTCTAGACTAGACCATCCGTCATTGTCAAAGCCAAACCTGAAAGGCCAGATGGCAGCAGAGACCTCTGTGGCTGGTGCCTGAGGAATTGTTTTAATGATAATTTAGGACGACTGAACAATGGCAGTTTCAGTGAACCACTTTTCTCCCCCTCTGTCTGCCCAAATTCATTTTTCAGCAAAGGAATTTTCAGACATTTGCCCACAGCTAATGCATAATCAAGGCTTCCCTGGTGGTTCAGACAGTGAAGAATCCGCCTGCAATGCAGGAGACCTGGGTTTGATCCCCAAGTTGGGAAGATCCTCTAGAGCAGTATTCTTGCCTGGAGGATGCCATGAACAGAGGAGCCTGGTGGGCTATAGTCCATGAGGTCGCAGAGTCGGACATGACTGAGCGACTAATACGCAATGCATAATCATAAGGAGATATTTGCTAATCGGTATTATCATAACAAATTTGTGAGTTTCTAGGTTAGGCTTGGAAGTTAGGAGGAATGTTTGGAAAGTGATATTTATAACAGCAAAGAATTAGAAACAATCTGGCTGTTGTTTCAGTAGGAAAAATAAGAAAATGAATGAAAAAAAAGATCATACATATACTGGAAGACTACTCAGCCCTAATGAATGATTTAGGGTTGGGGTTACCCTTGCATTAGAGAAGAAAGGGATCCCAAAAGGGTACACAGAGTCCTTTACCATTTTTGCAGAGTGGCCTGCCAATTCTGCACTGGCAAGGCTGAGGTTCAAGAACACAGCACCCTCTGAAAATTCCTCTATTGAGTCCATGAGCCCAGTCAGAGAATGCAGTACCCAATCCTAACTATTTCAAACTAACTCCAGCTGACCAACAGCATGGATCCCATGAAAGAGTACGGCCAGATTAGACCAACTATACTACCAAAACTGAGAAGAACAAAGTGGAACATAAAAATAAATAATAAATAATAAAAATAAATAAAAATTCAGGTTGAGAGAAGAATGAATGCCGCCTCTTGGCAGAGGAGGGCCAAGCGGCTTGGTGTGCTGCAGCAGGCCTCTCATCTCTACACGAGAAAGATGACTCCATTTAGCAACGTCCTATAAAGAGAATGGAGCCATCAGCAGAGACTTCCAGAGGCATGATTACTTTTTCACATCACTACATACCTATGACTCACTCTGGCTTTCATCACTCCAAAATCTGTTATTCTTTCATTATTCCCATGTCAGTAAATGTCACCACACTCCACCCAGTTGCTCAAGCCAAAAGCATAGAAGTCATCCTCGATTCTTCCCTTCCCTTCATCCATCTACATCTAACCCATCAGTAAATCCTATCAGCTCTACTTTAAAAATATATTCTAAGTCTATCCACTCCTCTCCAATTCCAGTACCACGGCACCCATCCAAAATTCCAGGGTCTCTCTCCTGGACACTTGAAAAAGCCTGATAACCTACCTCCCTCCTTCCACTCTACAATCCGTTAATCCATTCTTTACAAAGCAGCCGAATTTATACATACAGGCTTCCAAGGCGGTGCAGTGGTAAGGAAACCTGCCTACCAATGCAGGAGATGTCAGAGATGCCGGGTCAGGAAGATTCCCTGGAGGAGGGCACAGAATACTCCAGCATTCTTGCCAGGAGAACCCCATGGACGTGGGAGCCTGGTGGACTATAGTCTATAGGGTCACAAAGAGTCTGACACAACTGAATTGACTTAGCACACATGCGCGCGCACACACACACATATACATATATATCATATCATATCTCTTTGTGCTAATGCTTGAATATTCTGGTGGCTTCCACTACAAGAAAACGAAAATCGGAATTCCTTCCTATGCTCTATAAGGCCCTACATGATGTGATCTCACTTGTGTCCCCATCCTCATCTTCTGCCACGCTGCCCTTCGCTCGCCAAGATTCAGCCACACTGCCCACTCTGATGCCCTTCAAACACTCCAAGTCTGTTTCCTTTCCATTCTTTACTTGTGTTCCTTCTACCTGAATCCTTTACTCTTAGCTCTCTTATCTCAACTCAAACGTCACGTCCTCAGAGCAGCCTTCTCTAACCACCCAGACCAGTTACTCTCTACTCCATCATCTTACATGCTTCAGAGCCACCAGATCTAAAGTGAGTCTTTATTTATTCGTTCCTCTGAATACCGTCTTTCTCCCCAATTAGAATGTAAACTCCATGAATTTACATTACCATGAGGGCAGGAATCTTGTCCAACTAGTTTACCTCTATATCCCTGATACCTGGCACACAAGAGACATTCAATAAGCATTTATCAAGTAACATTCATGTATCACATGAATTAATCAATGAATGAACTAATTAAAAAAACAGGCATTAAATCTAAATGAAATGATTCCTTTTTAAAAGAACCCCTTACTGATATTGGGGATCTTCTTCTAATTGACATCTTGTTACAATAACTAAATTAACAATTGAAGGGCAAAAGAAAGAGACCATGTAATGAACTATTTACTTTTTAATAGTTACTGAGTTCTTAGTATGTACCAAGTACTCTGTGACATGCTGGACATACAAAGCTAAATAAAAGGAGCATGGGCTTCATTTTCACTATAGCTTTTTAATTAATGGGAAATTTTGCCTGATAATTCAGATTGCCAAAATTCAAAATTAACCCTCAAATTCTATTTTTGGCAACCTATAATTCTAACTGCATTATGAAACATATCAAATTTTTAATCAGAGCAGATGGAAAGCACCACATTGCAATGACTTACTCTTGCTTCTGCCCACCTGCCTAGAAGAGAAAAGGACAATAAAACATTAAACTATAGACAAGAGAGGAAAGGAAGAGATGAGAAAACTTCCATGACCCATCAATACCAAGCATAATCCACAAAATCTAGAATTATCTTTAAGATTTTTCTTAGAATCATATATGTTGCCTTCAGAAATATCTACCAAACAGTTCAAAGAAGTCCACTATAAAATAGTTTTTTATCTCATAGTTTGGATATCGTAAGTCATTCAATGACAAAAATAACTTTACATAACAAATCATGATGAGTTTAACTCTAATATGTGGGTCTTTCCTGTCCTAAGAACCTAACTTCATAAATCAGTTCCACTATGTTGTCAGCCGGTGATCTAACGGTTTGCTGTTGCTGTTTTTGTTGCAGATTAGTCGCTCAGCCGTGTCCAACTCTTTGTGACTCCATGGACTATAACTACCAGGCTCTACTGTCCACGGGATTATCCAGGCAAAAATACTAGAGTGTATTGTCATTTCCTTCTCCAGGGGATCTTCCCGACCCAAGGATCGAATACTGTCTCCTGCATTGCAGGAGGGTTCTTTACCACTAAGCCAATGAGGAAGCCCAACCTAAAGGTTAAGAAAGTGGAATCCAAAGCCCTGAAGTCCTCAGACCCAGGTGTAGGGTTCAGTCATAATGGTGAAGTATACAAACGCATGCATATACATAGGCATCATTTAAAATTCTATATCAAAACTTTTAATTACTTACCCCTTTGCCCAATTTCTTCTCATAGGTTTTATGTCGTAGTCCTAATCCCAACAATCCCACACCAACAAGCAGCCACAAAACTGAACAGAAAACAGAAAATAATTGTTTAGAAGAAACTAAGCTTATTTTTTAATAGTTTTAATGAAATTATTGAATTTATTGAATGATTATCTCAATAGATGGAGAAAAAGCCTTTGACAAAATTCAACATCCATTTATGATAAAAACTCTCCAGAAAGCAGGCATAGAAGGAACATACCTCAACATAATAAAAGCTATATATGACAAACCCACAGCAAACACTAACCTCAATGGTGAAAAATTGAAAACATTTCCCTTAAAGTCAGGAACAAGACAAGGGTGCCCACTCTCACCACTATTATTCAACATAGTTTTGGAAGTGTTGGCCACAGCAATCAGAGCAGAAAAAGAAATAAAAGAAATCCAGATAGAAAAAGAAGAAGTAAAACTCTCACTGTTTGCAGATGACATGATCCTCTACATAGAAAACCCTAAAGACTCTACCAGAAAATTATTACAGCTAATCAATGAATATAGTAATGTTGCAGGATATAAAATTAACACACAGAAATCCCATGCATTCCTATATGTTAACAATGAGAAAACAGAAAGAGAAATTAAGGAAACAATACTATTCACCATTGCAACAGAAAAAATAAAATACTTAGGAGTATATCTACCTAAAGAAACGGAAGACCTATATATAGAAAACTATAAAACACTGATGAAAGAAATCAAAGAGGACACAAATAGATGGAGAAACATACCGTGTTCATGGATTGGAAGACTCAATATTGTGAAAATGGCTATACTACCCAAATCAATCTATAGATTCAATGCAATCCCTATCAAGCTATCAACGGTATTTTTCACAGAACTAGAACAAATAATTTCACAATTTGTATGGAAATACAAAAAACCTCAAACAGTCAAAGCAATCCTGAGAAAGAAGAATGGAACTGGAGGAATCAACCTGACTTCAGGCTCTACTACAAAGCCACAGTCATCAAGACAGTATGGTACTGGCACAAAGACAGAAATACAGATCAATGGAACAGAATAGAAAGCCCAGAGATAAATCCACGTACCTATGAACACCTTATCTTCAACAAAGGAGGCAAGGATATACAATGGAAAAAAGACAACCTCTTTAACAAGTGGTGCTGGGAAAACTGGTCAACCACTTGTAAAAGAATGAAACTAGAACACCTTCTAACACCATACACAAAAAATAAACTCAAAATGGATTAAAGATCTAAACGTAAGACCAGAAACTATAAAACTCCTAGAGGAGAACATAGGCAAAACACTCTCCAACATAAATCACAGCAGGATCCTCTATGACCCACATCCCAGAATATTGGAAATAAAAGCAAAGATACACAAATGGGACCTAATTAAACTTAAAAGCTTTTGCACAACAAAGGAAACTATAAGCAAGGTGAAAAGACAGCCTTCAGAATGGGAGAAAATAATAGCAAACGAAGCAACAAAGGATTAATCTCAAAAATATACAAGCAACTCCTGCAGCTCAATTCCAGAAAAATAAATGACCCAATCAAAAAATGGGCCAAAGAACTAAACAGACATTTCTCCAAAGAAGACATACAGATGGCTAACACACACATGAAAAGATGCTCAACATCACTCATCATCAGAGAAATGCAAATCAAAACCACAACGAGATACCATTACACACCAGTCAGGATGGCTGCTATCCAAAAGTCTACAAGCAATTAATGCTGGAGAGGGTGTGGAGAAAAGGGAACCCTCTTACACTGTTGGTGGGAATGCAAACTAGTACAGCCGCTATGGAGAACAGTGTGGAGATTCCTTAAAAACTGGAAATAGAACTGCCATATGACCCAGCAATACCACTCCTGGGCATACACACCGAGGAAACCAGATCTGAAAGAGACACGTGCACCCCAATATTCATCGCAGCACTGTTTATAATAGCCAGGACATGGAAGCAACCTAGATGCCCATCAGCAGACGAATGGATAAGGAAGCTGTGGTACATATACACCATGGAATATTACTCAGCCATTAAAAAGAATTCATTTGAATCAGTTCTAAAGAGATGGATGAAACTGGAGCCCATTATACAGAGTAAAGTAAGCCAGAAAGATAAAGACCAATACAGTATACTAACACATATATATGGAATTTAGAAAGATGGTAACGATAACCCAATATGCAAAACAGAAAAAGAGACACAGATGTACAGAACAGACTTTGGGACTCTGTGGGAGAAGGCGAGGGTGGGATGTTCTGAGAGAATAGCATTGAAACAAGTATACTATCAAGGGTGAAACAGATCACCAGCCCAGGTGGGATGCATGAGACAGGTGCTCGGGCCTGGTGCACTGGGAAGACCCAGAGGGATGGGGTGGGGAGGGAGGTGGGAGGGAGGCGGGAGTGGGGATCAGGATGGGGAACACATGTAAATCCATGGCTGATTCATGTCCATGTATGGCAAAAACCACTACAATATTGTAAAGTAATTAGCCTCCAACTAATAAAAATAAATGAAAAAAAAACCTTAATAAAACAATTATTAACATCAAAAAAAAGAAGGAACTAAGCTTATTTTTTAATAGTTTTAATGAAATTATTGAATTTATTAGCCATGGATTTTATGTAAAGGGGAAGTGTCTATTTCTCGGGTTAATTTTCATGTTTGACATGCATATATAACCCATACTTTAAACTCAGACATCAAAGAAGCTTTGCTAAAAACGTTCCAAGAACCATGAAAATAAATAAATAAAATAAAATCATAAATATATACAAGAAAACAATTCTCCACGAGCAGGAACCACTGCAAAAACACCGTGCAGAATCAAGCCCAAAATATTTCTTATATTAAAATTTTTAGAATCCAAGGCTGAATGTCAAAGAATTGATGCTTTCAAACTAATGGTGCTAGAGAAGACTTTTTTTTTTTTTAATTTACTTTTATTTTTTGAAAGTGAAGTGAAAGTCACTCAGTCATGTCCAATTCTTTGGTACCCCATGGACTATACAGTCCATGGAATTCTCCAGGCCAGAATACTGGAGTGGGTAGCCTTTCCCTTCTCCAGGGATCTTCCCAACCCAGGGATAGAACCCAGGTCTCCCACATTGCAAGTGGATTCTTTACCAGTTGAGCCACAAGGGAAGCCCTAGAGAAGACCTTTAAAAGTCTCTTGGACTGCAAGGAGATCAAACCAGTCAATTCTAAAAGAAATCAACCCTGAATATTCACTAGAAGGACAGATGCTGAAACTGAAGTGCCAATGAAGCTGATATGAACAGCTGATTCATTGGGAAAAAACCCTGATGCTGAGAAAAGTTGAGAGCAGGAGGAGAAGGGGGTGACACAGGATAAGATGGTTGGATAGTATCACCGACTCAATGGACACAAGTTTGAGCCAACTCTGGGAGATAGTGACAGACAGGGAAGCCTGCAGCACTGCAGTCCATGGGATCATAAAGTCAGACACGACTTCACAACTAAACAGCAACAACAATGCAGTATATTGGGGTTTCTCCGGTGGCTCGGTGTTAAAGAATCCACCTGCAATGCAGAAGACACAGGAAACGCAGGAGACTTGGATTCAATCCCTGAGTCGGGAAGATACCTGAAGGAGGGTATGGCCACCCACTCCAGTATTCTTGCCTGGGAAATCCTGTGGACAGAGGAGCCTAGTGGGTTACAGTCCATGGGGTCGCAAAGAGACATGACTAAGTATGGATGGGTGTGTGCTAAGACACTATCTGCAAATGTTATACATTCAATAAACGTTTTTATTTAATCTAGTATATTCTGAGATGAGTCAGACTGAATAGTAAACTAATTTGATATTTGTTTCTGCTCATCAGTATTTCAAACACTAACATATTTAATTTCCAAAAAAGGAGAACAAGAAACAAAATAAATAGTCTCAACAATTTCAACAAATGTTCTGGAAATCCTAGTTAAATCTACGTTAGAAGTGAAACAAAACTAACACAGAGTATTTATGGTTGAAATGATTCAATAATCAGATATCTCCTTTAAAGTATTTCATAAAAAAAAAAGGTATGAACAACATGTGCAAAATGTTAATAATTGTTGGAACTGTGTTAAAGGGTACATGTGGGTTCATTATACTTTTTAATCTCACATGTTTGAAAATTTACATTCATAATAAAATGCTTTTTAAAATAAAGCAAAACTATACTCACAAAGTTTCACGCATTTTTCACTCTTCCTGAAAAGCACTTTAGGACTGTTTTTTGTTTGAAAATGAAAATCAATGCTTTTCTTGGGACCCAGTAGCATATTCAGCCCAATAATTAGCATCACTGTCCCTGTCAAAAAAGAAAGATGAATATATCACATTTTGATCCAAAACTATTTCCAGTTGCAAATTCCAGGAGCCTAAATTCCATTTTAATGGATATATCTTGAAAATTCAGTTACTGAGTTATCTTAGTACCTAAGCAGTTACTCCAATATTACTTTTAATTATTGGGATAATCCTAAGAAATCAGGAAGGGTTCTAGAAATTAAGCTGTACATTAAAAGACCCCAATCTTTTCTTGATAAGGGGCTTCTTATAATTTCCTGAGTATTTCATAGTTGTTAGGTTGGCAGTAGTTTTGGTTACTGACTATTGATCGTCCAGGGAAGGGTGGGACAAAAAGAAAGTCATCTTCTGGACTGCCTCAAGGACTTGGTCTTCTCCACCAAAGGGACCATATGCACCGCATCGAGGAGCACAAGAAGAGGATACTTAATATGAAGAGTATTAATAACAAGAAGAGGTTCTTAATATGGCAGCATTCACGGCCTGGATTGTGCGTCCAAGCAGAGGACACTGGAACTCACACGGAGCTGAGAAAGATAAGCTCAACTGGGATGCATTTCTGTGTAGCTTACACGTGAAGTCAGCATACTTCTAACATGGTATATAATGAGAATTAGAGGTGTGATTGAGCAATATATAAATTAGGGAATGTCAGGTAAAAGATGCTTAGGTGGAAGGCTAAAAAAAATAGTTATGTGCTAGGAAGTAGCAGGAGAAACCTAGACAATACATTTATAACTAGTTTCTGATCTAATACAGATTCTTTACAATGGTTATTCAAAGCTACTCTGAACTTCACAGATGTTCCTCAGTTTCTGTGGCCTTATCAACATAATGTCACTATTACTAAAAAGAATTCTTAGTTATTTGAAGCTGTAATAAAGCATGATTTCTGCAATTCCACAAGTAGTTAGAAGGAACTCAAAATGCCTGTTGCTCATAACATTCTAAAGAAAGAAACGTACGCTTAGAATGCCTCTTACTTTCGTTCCATTGCTCCACATGGCAGACCCCCAAGCAAGACGGAGTAAGAAAAAAAGGAGGGCATTGGACAGGAAGATAGAGCAGGACAGAGCACACACACCTGAAAGAAATCAGAAGAAACACAAAGTTCGAAAAGCCAAGACTATCACAGAGGAAATACAGCAGTGTATGTCTCTGACTGGGTCACAGCTTTGATATCTACCAAAAACAGCAAATCCTCAAAAGTTGTTTTAAAGTATTTCACATAATTAAAAAATCTCTTCCAAACTGGCCTGTCCTGACAAATGTCTAGCTCACAGAGAAGAGAAGTTTATGTGCACATGCACAGAGTGGTTGGATATATTCCACCGGCACAAGGGGGACCGACAGACAAACACAAGTCAAGCCCAGACTTCTGTGCAGCATTCACCCCAGCATAGCTCCCTAAGTGTCTGTCCAATGTGATGCGTGGTGTTTCCCCCACAACAAAGACGCTCCAGGTGGCCAGGATTCTGTCTCTTAAATCTCCGGTACCTGGCACTAGGCCTGGACCACAGTAGGTGTGCGATAATTTTTTAATGAATAAATGAACAAGTAGAAAAATGTGTGAACAAACAAGAACTGAGTGTTAGTTGCTCAGTCGTGTCCGACTCTTTGTGACCCCCGTGGACTGTAGCCCACCAGGCTCCTCTGTCCATGGAATTCTCCAGGCAAGAATACTGGAGTGGGTTTCCATTTCCTTTTCCAGGGTTTATCTTCCTGACCCAGGGATCGAACCCAGGTCTCTGGCATTGAGGGCAGATTCTTTACCTTCTGAGCCACCAGGGAATCCCTTATTAAAATATGGTTTATCTCCTCAATTTTTCAAAGATTTTATCTTGGAGGCATTGGACATGTTTTACTTAAAACTAAAATGACAGGCAACATTTGATCTGTGTCTGCTTGATACACATCAGTAACTTCATTACTGCCAGAAGACAATTTCTGAAATATTAAGCTGAGCTAAGCCTATGAAATTTAATCTTGGTATGTAAGGTCATAATAATTGAAATGGAAGATATGTACTCTGTGATTTTATCATTTACATTTCACTTATCATTTATCATTTACACTAAGATTCACATATGCAAAATCTATTTTATTGGTAAAAAGAGGGTAAATAAAAACCATACATAAAATTCAGGAGAACCAAAAAAAACATACTTCCTATATACATATTTACAAGCTTACCATCAAAATATCTATGTGAGCACCATGCTCATATTTTTTCCTTACATATCATATAATACAGTGTTTCATGGGCCTCTTTTATACCTTATTATGGGTTAAACTTGGTTTTTTCACAGTTATTTATTTCCAATGGCTTCCCAGGTGGCTCAGTGGTAAAGAAGTCATCTGCCCAAGCCCATGACTTGGGCTCAGTGCCTGGGCCTGGAAGAGCCCCTGGAGAAGGAAATGGCAATTCACTCCAGTATTCTTGCCTAGAGAATCCCGGGGCAGAGGGCTACGGTCCATGGGGTTGCGAAACAGTGAGACATGACTCAGCAACTAAACAACAACAAATTTACTTCCAAGGCCTTTGCAGTAATAAATATTACTGAAAGTCATAATGAAATAAGAAATTTCTTTCTTTTTTCAACTTACATTTTTTATTTTTTATTTTATTTTATTTTATTTCTGTTTTTTATTTATTTTTTTTTTATTTATTTATTTTTCTTTCCCATTTATTTTTATTAGTTGGAGGCTAATTACTTTACAGCATTGCAGTGGTTTTTGTCATACATTGAATTAGCCATGGATTTACATGTATTCCCCATCCCGGTCCCCCCTCCCACCTCCCTCTCCACTCCATCCCTCTGGGTCCTCCCAGTGCACCAGGCCTGAGCACTTGTCTCATGCATCCAACCTGGGCTGGTGATCTGTTTCACCCTAGATATACATGTTTCGATGCTGTTCTCTTGAAACATCCCACCCCCGGGTTCTCCCATAGAGTCCACAAGTCTGTTCTATACATCTGAGTCTCTTTTTCTTTTTTTGCATATAGGGTTATCGTTACCATCTTTCTAAATTCCATATATATGTGTTAGTATACTGTAATGGTCTTTATCTTTCTGGCTTACTTCGCTCTGTATAATGGGCTCCAGTTTCACCCATCTCATTAGAACTGATTCAAATGAATTCTTTTTAACGGCTGAGTAATATTCCATGGTGTATATGTACCACAGCTTCCTCATCCATTCATCTGCTGATGGGCATCTAGGTTGCTTCCATGTCCTTGCAATTATAAACAGTGCTGCGATGAACATTGGGGTGCACGTGTCTCTTTCAGATCTGGTTTCCTTGGTGTATATGCCTAGAAGTGGTATTGCTGGGTCATATGGCAGTTCTATTTCCAGTTTTTTAAGAAATCTCCACACTGTTTTCCATAGCGGCTGTACTAGTTTGCATTCCCACCAACAGTGTAAGAGGGTTCCCTTTTCTCCACACCCTCTCCAGCATTTATTGCTTACATTTTTTAAAGCCACACAGCATGTGGGATCTTAGTTCCCCAACCAGGGATTGAATCTGCACCCCCTGAAGTGGAAGCAGGGAGTCTTAACCACTGAAACTCTTGGAAGGTCCCAAGAAATTTTTTTTTAAATAGTAATTTAAGACACCCCTCCAGTGTTTTGTTTTGTTTTTTTTTAACCAAAACAGTCTATTTCAATAAGAAAGACAAAATCATCCTATTTATTCTAATCAGTCATGTAAAGTGTTAAATCCCAGTCAGTGCTGAAGGGAATGTTTGAGTAGTGACTTGAATGCAGATCTTTCAAATGTACTCACCCAAAAGCACATCAGATCTTTCTCGGGCATACACACCTCCTGGGACAAATTTAAAAGCCGTGCACCAGGCACAGAAAAACATTTCTAGAAGATAAAATATCATGGCAGTGGTCATGGCTTTCCCAGGGCTTGAGCCTGAGCTAACAAGGTGTCCAAGCACTTGAGGCCACATGGATGCCGTGAAGAGGGCAAGCACACAGCCAGACACAGCGGCTGCCCATGTGGGCAGGTAAAGAAGTCCTGCCGCCGAGGTCGCTCCTGTTTGTGAGAGACAGAAGGAAAACCAGTCACACAGGAAAGCAGTAACAGTGTCTTCCACTTTCTTTTAAAAAAAAGAATAATAAACTTATAGGATGCTACTTAGAGCCAGAAGGGACCTCAGGGGGCATGCTGGTTCAATTTCTAGACTGATGAGAAACTTAAGGTCTTGTCAACGTTAATATGTTTTGCTTAAGGTCACGCAGCTAGTTACTTGCACAGCTGGAGGTGGAATGTAGGTCCAGGAAATCTCAGTCCAGTGCTAGGTCTTCGAGAAGTGTAGTGGAAGAGAAGAAGGTATTTTTAGGTTATTTGTGTTAAGATTCATACAGCAAAAACTGAAAAAAAAAATGAAATTATCTGAAATACCAAGAATATGTTAATTTAATTTAACCAGCCAGATCTAGGACATTAGAAAACAGGTAAAGCCAGTGGTTTCTGAACATTTTTGTTAAGAAATTTTCTAAAGCAGGTTCCATCCATGTAAATGCTGCCCCTCATCCCACAATACATAAATTGACCTTCTCAATCTCACAGTCCTAAAGGAAGCTGTGTCTGAGATTGCATTCCTGGGCTCACCGCTTTATAGTTCTGCAGGCAGTTCATTCATGCACACATCAGCCTCTGAACTGCTGGGGGCTGTGGAATCTGCCTGGTCCATTGGAGGCACTTAGTAAATGTTTGCTAATTCACTGAGCCAGATCTGAAGGAATATGACCTTTCTCCATATTCCTATGAAATCGGCTTTGAGATGGCAGCACAGCACCCCATTTTGGAGCCATCAATATAATGCCTTTGCACAGAATATGACATTTTCTAGACAATGGACATTTCCGTCATTATATATAATAGAGACCCACCCTTTAAGGATGTCTACAGTAGCCTCTGACTGCTTGGGGCGAGAATTCCAGGAAGAGGGTCCAGCCAACGTCTTAGCACCCCATGGCTCTCATCCACAGTGAGCGCTCCTGCACCATCACAGGACACGGCCATGGGACTGTCCTCCCCCGCTTCAAAAAGAACATCGCTCAGATGGCAGTGAGAACCCGACCCCAGGGCCCGCTACAACCCACAGAGTTTAATTCCATAGTTAGACCTTGAAATTTTTAACATGCTTATTTCAATAGCAATTTTTTAATTTGAAATAAACAAATGTAAAGCCTATTCACCACAGAAGTGTAAGAATGCAGAACTGTAAAGAAGCAATTAAGGCTCACATAGGACTGAGATAAGACGATCCCCACTAATACTCCTATGTATTTCCCCTATGTCATTTTCTGTATATATACAGAAGTATTTTTACATAAAAAAAAAGAAACCAAGCCACATATTAAGGATTATATTCTGCTTTTTGTGGGACACTGTATCAAGAACATTTTTTTCATGTCATTAGTATTGTTCTTCTAAAACATGTTTATGTATGTATATTCTTCCACTGGATAAATACACAACAAAAAATAAACAATCATTTTCTTACTGACGGACATTTAGAAAGCTTCCAACACTGTGAGGAACACCTTTCTTTGTCAATTAATCTCTCACTACATCTCTGATTATTTCCTTAAAATAATTCTTAAAAAGATTCTTTGAAGTACAACTACCGAGTCAGCAGACAAAGCATTTTAAAGAGTCAATACTTGTGGTGCTTTCTTGAGAGGTTATAGCAGTTCTCACTTCCTCCAGAAACACTGCCAAAAGCATTTCTTTCTAAAAAGGTTTACCAAATTAATGATGAAATTTATAGCATACTTTGATTTTCATTTAGTTGATTATTCAATTCAGTTCAGTCACTCAGTCTTGTCTGAGTCTTTGCGACCCCATGAACCACAGCACGCCAGGCCTCCCTGTCCATCACCAACTCCCAGAGTTTACCCAAACTCATGTCCATTGAGTCGGTGATGCCATACAACCATCTCATCCTCTGTCATCCCCTTCTCCTCCTGCCCTCAATCTTTCCCAGCATCAGGATTATTAGGGAGAGGGACTTTTTCTATTTACCAATTTAAGTGAAAGTGAAAGTCACTCAGTCATGTTCGACTCTTTGCAACTCCATGGTCAATGCAGTCCATGGAATTCTCCAGGTCAGAATACTGGAGTGGGTAGCCTTTCCCTTCTCCAGGGGATCTTCCCAACCCAGGGATCGAACCAGATCTCCCACATTGCAGGCAGATTCTTTACCAGCTGAGCAACCAGAGAAGCTCGGAGTTTACCAGCTTACAATGACTGTTTTCCCAAAAAATGAGTCCTAATTAGATATTTTAATATATGACATTGTTGCATCCATCTTACTACAAAGAAGGGAAAGAAAATCTCTCTTGAAATTACCCTTGACAGTGATCACTTTCATTTTTAATTTCATTTCTATTTTTAAACAGGCTACATATTTTAAATCCACTAAAATTATATTTTTAAGTAGGTTATAAATTCAAAACCCAAAAATCTGGAAGGTGAAAAAGAGTCCCTCTGGTCCCCTATGAGTTCCCCTTAGCAAAGATGACCAATGTTAGTATTTTCTTTGCCATCCTCCGGGAGGCAGTCTGTACACAGGAAGAAAAAGACATATGTGTGCATTTTCCCCCCTTTTTGTACACCACTGGGACCATATGATACACTGTTACTTTGCCTGTTTCTCTTAACCATGTAGCTTAAGTAGTGTTTTGTTTGAGGCTGAATCCTCCCAAATTGTCAGGAAGCATTTAACAGGAGGCTTCCTGTGTGCTGTTTTGGATCTGTCAGGAAACCTTTGGCCCTTATTAATTCCTAATTAAGAGCAGAGGCACACCTTTCCTGGGGCTGAGGAATCCAGGCATTTCCTTTGTTAGTTTCTCATTATGGTGATAAGTACCCTCTTCTCTCTTTGATAGGGGTCGCCTTGTGTTTTGTAAGTCTGGAATTTTAATCTTTATCTTTGTTGAGAATAACCACCTTGTAAGACAATATATATGCCCACACCATGTTGATTAAAACACCTTTGCTCCATCAGAGCTTGGGTCCCCGTGTCTTTCTTTCCTTCTCCCTTTCAGGCTAATTCCTTGGAGCGCGGAGGCCCGCTGAGCTCACTTTCTTGCCCGGGCTTCTAAGACCCTCTCGAGAAGGTGCACTGTGCCTTCACCCACTCGAGAGGGCACCTGGTGCCTACGTGCAGCAGCGCCAGCTCTAAGAACAGGGCTTTGTTAGCTCTCCGCATCAACCAGGGGATATCAGCCTCTTTCTCTCTCTTACTTTCTTATCGTCGACTCCGGACCACCAGGTTCCGGTCCATTAAAGGACCAACACCAAATAATCTTCCCCAAATCTTTATAATATCTAAGACAACAAGCAGAATTCATAATAATTGAATATTCCAATGATATTTATAATAACCAACATGTTCATTTTCAATTGACCAAGTTCCTCATACAATAAAATTATAAGCATTCTGTATAGTACCCTGGGGTCCTATCAGTGCATTTAGGACATAGATGTCTTTTTAAATAGAACTTTGATTTTACTAATTTAATTGGCATCAAGATCTAAAGTTCCTGTCTCTTCGCATCTGGGAAATTCTATTGGTCACTGCCATAATGAATTTCATACTAGGATCTAGTTGGGACTTAAACTGTACAATGAAAATATATGATTTCTTTTTCTTCACTCTACTTTGAGATGTTTTCCAGAGATGAATCACAGAGAAAAGTGGGCACCATCTCGAGATAATTAAGTGTGAGTTCCAGCTTACTTTAGGTGAGCGCGCAGAGAGGGTGATAGAGTTCATGAATTATAGCCCTGCTTTCCTCTCTAGTGCAAATAGCCATTAGAAGCCTTAAATCAGCTCACCCCTAGGGCCTTTTATTTAATACTTCAGAGAGATAGTCAAACTAGATTAGGTTTAATGCGCCAGGCTCTGCTTACTTATCTGGGGAAATAAATATAAGCATAAAACTATAAGTTCAAGGCTTCCTGTTCTTTACGTTTCTGTGGACCTCAGTTTTCCCGGGTTTAAAATGAAGCTGCTAATTACATGCCCAACTAACATTTTGCTCCTATGCCATGAGAAAAGGCATGATATAAATGCTGAATAACTTTCAATGCATTTCATGTTCTTTTTCCTAATTGCATACAGATTAAGAAGCTATATATGCTTACTGCACACTCAGCACTGAAAGGTTCTCTGGCCATTTTTGTGTGCAATCACAGGAGGCATTTCTTTGATGAGAAGAAAGGTTACTCCTAACATTATATTCACACCAAGTAATCCCTTAAGGAATGTCTACCTGAAAATACACAAACAAGTACAATCAGCTCAACATGACTGCAACAGTTTGCTCACACAGCTCTGGGAGGATGAGGACCTGGTTAACCTCAAGAATTGCCCAGCCTTCGGGCTGACACCAGAGAAGGCAATGGCACCCCTCTCCAGTACTCTTGCCTGGAAAATCCCATTGATGGAGGAGCCTGGTAGGCTGCAGTTCATGGGGCCGAGAAGAGTCAGACACAACTGAGCGACTTCACTTTCACTTTTTCACTTACACGCATTGGAGGAGGAAATGGCAACCCACTCCAGTGTTCTTGCCTGGAGAATCCCAGGGACGGGGGAGCCTGGTGGGCTGCCGTCTATGGGGTCACACAGAGTCGGACACGACTGAAGTGACTTAGCAGCAGCAGAAGCAGCGGGCTGACACACGCCTCCATGCAGGGCTGATGGCACAGAGGGTGTACAGAAGCATCCTGGGAGGTGGTGAAGGACAGGGGAGCCTGGACCACTGCAGTCCATGGGGTTGCAAAGAGCTGGGTGTGACTTAGCGGCTTAACAGCCACCACCACCACCACCTATGAGGTTATTAAACCTTATCTTCCATTATCGTTATATGTTATCTCACAAACCCATACCCAGCATCTAGTACAAAACTCTGAATCACCTGCTTAATTAAAATGTATAAGGACATCTCTGTTCACATAAACCAAATATAGCATCTGCACTGTTGCAGGGTGGATTTTTTTTTTTTAACTTAACACTAAAACTGACTCTAACCAGTCCCGCCTTTTAAGGGGAAGGGAAAAGAGTTGCATAATTCAGTCTCAGTAACAAAATAGTCACAATCATTAAAATAAGTAGACCGGGGACTTCCCTGGCCATCCAGTGGTTAAGACTTCACCTTCCCATGCACGGGGTGACGGTTCAATCCCTGGGTGGGCAGCTAAGATCCCACATGCCTTGGGGCCAAAAAAAGCAAAACATAAAACAGAAGCAATATTGTAACAAATTCAATAAAGATTTTAAAAATGGTCCATACCAAAAAACCTTAAAAAAAAAAAAAAAGTAGATCTTTCTGGAAATATGATAGTCTTCATCAACAGTCTACAATCCTAAAGGATGTGACTGGGCAGAAAGGGTACAGGCTTTTGAATAAATAAACGTGGACCCTCCCAAGGCTGAAAAGAGGAGTAAAGACTGAAACTGTTACCCGCAAAAGAGAAAGGGAAATTGAACTTCACTGTGAAGTCCCAAAGGAGCACATTCCTGAAAACCAGAGAAGCAAGACAGGGGAAGCGGTTTGGCCACATGGCAGGTCCAACCCTCCATCTCCTCAGACCATCTGTAAAACTGCTACAGACATCTGTACCCAGGTAAGTTATCTAGGAGACAGGGAGAGGATGTCAGCATCATCAGGCAGATAAGACAGCTAAGGAGGAGTGGGGGAATGAGGAGGAGGAAGCAAGAACCTGGAGCCAGTAACCCCTGGTAACCGTGGTGACATCTGAGTTCTAGGGGCTGCAGCTGGTGTGACTGTCCCACACGCAGGAGCACACGCCTATATGGTCATCCCCTTCCACCCCAGGGGCATGTACTTGTGAGTAAATTGGACAACCAAGCATTTCTGCAGAGAAACCACACACCTGTAATCCACCAGATTAAACTGGAACCAGGAAACCATGAACAAGATGAGAGCATCAATCCACTTGCCAAGCCCAGCAGAACTGCACCTCTGTAAAAAAAAAAACAAAAAACAGACATGTTACAGGACATCTGACGCTGTTACTATTCCATTGCCCCAAATATAAAACGGAAGTGTATCTTCTACCTCTAGGCACATCCAAGAGACAATGTGAGTGTGAAGCAACCAATGAGCTCACAGAAGTCCACTGGGAAACAATATTACAGACGTCCAGAACACTGACATAAGAGCACCTCTGACTTGTCATGAATGACATCTGCAGTCTTTCATGGTCAATGTCAACAAAGCAACTGAGCTTTCTCAGACTATTATAGTTCATGTTGGCCATGGGACATTTTAAATGACTCTGCTGAAGTCAAAAAGAAAAAGTCACTGGGAATAGTTTCTATTCAGTGTACCTTTTGTCATTCTTTTCTCAACCTCAGTCCTGCTTTTATCAATAGTCTCTGCCTTCCTAGGACTGAGGTGAGTTTGATAAATAATTATAAATTGTGTCTTTGAAAATAACCACAAACTATTTCATTCTTTAACTATTTTGGCAAAAACTTGTAGGAGATGGGGAGGAAAAAAAGAATTGAACTAAACAGGACTTCCCTGGTGGCCCAGTGGCTAAGACTCCACACTCCCAACATAGGGAGCCCAGTTTCAATCCCTGGTCAGGGAATTAAATTCCACATGCTGGAACTAAGAATTTGCATGTCACAACTAAGAGTCTGCATGCTGCAAATAAAGATCCTGGATGCTGCAACAAAGACCCAGTGCAACCAAATAAATTTTAATAAGAAATAAATAAACATAATATTAAAAAAAGAATTTAACTAAACTTTAGCAGGAAATTACAACATGGCACTCAATGAAGTAGCCATAACATAAATAAACTAAAAAATATACAGTGCTTACTAGATAGCAGGAACTGTTTGAAGATTTTTACATATACTAGCTCAGCTAATTCTCACAGGTCTGTAAAGTAAATGCTATGAAAAAGTGAAAGTGTTAGTTGCTTAGTTGTGTCTGACTCTTTGCGACCCCATGGACTGTAGAACACCAGGCTCTTTATGGAATTCTCCAGAAGAGAATACTGGAATGGGTTGTCATTCCCTTCTCCAGGGAATAACCTAAACCAAAACCTAGGGATCGAAACCAGGTCTTGCCTCATTGCAGGTAAGGAAACCAAAGTAAACGCTGTAATTATCCCCATTTCACAGAGAAGGACACTGGGGGAAAGAGAACTCGAGTAACCTGCTGGATATTAGTCATCGCCGCCCACGCGACAAAGAATCTGAAACAGGCCCTCCGGCTCTGGAGTGAGGCTCTCAGCCACTCTCCTGCCTGCTCCCTCCCGCTAAGGTGAAGGATGGCCCTTGGTGTTCAGAAGACAGTAAAAAGCCTGAGAGGACACAGTTGATCACTGTCTATCTCCAAGTCAACAGCAAACGCTGACGGGGACTTACTGTGGGCCAGGCTCTGTCCCAGGGGCTTGGGATGCATCTGCGAACACAAAGCCCTTGCCTTTACATGCTCACAGTCCAGAGGAGCCGCTCACCTGGCCTCACACAGTCCTTGATCGCCCCGGTCACCTCCCAGCGTCCCCTCAGCACGGGGGCAAACAGCCCTCAAGCGCCTTTATCTCCAGAGTACACAGTGATGTCCTGCTTGTCGAGCTGCTCACACAGAGGAGCAAGGTCTTCAACCACACCGGCCAATTTCTGGATTGCTTCCAAACCCAAACTCACCCAAATGGGTTCGGATCTGGCCCTGGATGGGGGTGTCCACTCACTGCCCATCTGGAGACAAGGGACACCTCTCCAAAAATCCAGTGGGTGAGGAACACGAGGCTGCCAAAGGCAGCGCCCGCCAACAACCAGTCCAGAGAAGAAGCCACTGCCTTCGCTGCCTCACCATTCTTTTTCCGCTGAGGTTTACAGCAGGCACCATCTAGAATAAAAAACAGAAAAGGGTCAGTTACACAGAAATTTACCCTCTGTGTTAGTAGACTTTAAACAAGTAGGAAATGGTACCTGGCTTCAAGGAGCTTGCTTTAGATGGGAAGGTGAGACCCCATAACAAGTAGAACATGCTGGGAGGCAGGCAGTGGGAAGCTAGATCAGGATTTCAGGGGAATAAATCATTTTGGAATCTGACAACTGAAAATGCAGAAAGGTATGTACTTCATGTGAAACAAAGAGTTATGAGCTAAAATATACGTATGAAAAGTGAAAGGTAAGTTCAGGAAACAAATGCAGTCCACCTGGAACGGAACGTTCCCAGTAGACCAGGCTGCTTCTCCCAAAAAGAACAAGGTCCTCATCGAACCCTCTGGGCCCCCAGAGTGTTAACAGTGTGTCGACTGAGCAGTTACTGCGGCCAACCCTCACATGAACTCGTTGAATCTTCACAGCAACTTTACCAGGCAGGCTCTATTACTAACCCCATTTCACAGACTGAAAAACTGAGAGGCCCAGAGAAAACAGATCCAAGATCACACAGCTGGTAGAGAGAGCCTAGACAGTACCTGTGTACTTTACCCTACTATGGTTCCTAGGACTGTTTAACGGTGAGGTCTCAGTTTGTTGCATTAGTGACTTCACATACAGAAATGGACCAACTGCAGAAAATGCTGGCAAGAGAATGCCTTTATAGGAACAGAGAGCCTGCTGGGCAGATGCTTCATGACGCTGGGAAGCCTGCTTCAGGACAGAAGGACACCTGAGAGTCTGCCTGTGGGGATGAAAGCATGATTTCACAGGCAGGAAGAAAGCCGTTCTGTCCAGAAAGGAGTGAAGGGGAGGAGGAGCAGAGCTGAAAGCTATGGGTGTGAAGGAGAGGGTGGTGAAGACAGATGGTGACCAGGGCCTGGAGGCCAAGGAGACAGTCTTTGGAAAAGACAGCAGCTTAAGCTGAATTTCTTGACTAACAACACTGCTACACACTATGGGGTGTGACTCTCCTCGCAAGACGCAGCAAATCTTCAATCAAACTACCCCCAAAAACATTGCCAGGGATGATGAGATATCCTGAGAAAGCTGGAGAGGAGTCGAACTTCGTAAATGGGGGGCACAGGGCAAAAACCGGAAGGGACTAACAACTGGGTCACAAAAATGTAAAACAGAAGCGAGAAAGAAAACTCCAGTCCAGAAATGTAAGGGATACCCTGAATCCGGATCCTCACCAGGCTGTCCCTGTGAAGTGCGCTGCCTGAGCTTCTACTTCACATGTGAGCATTTTCTAAAATACAAAACATGTATTAGGGCACTAGAACCGAGTTCGAAATGTTCTAATCAATACCAATGTTCTCTTGATCAATTTACGTGCATGATGTTCCCCTGTTCTCACTACTCCCATTTCACACCAAAATTGGAGGAGTTAAACAAACTCTTTGTTCATGGTGAGCTAAACTCTCTAAACTTTTATTAATCTGTGAGATTTCTCCTTGTGTTCACAGAAGTACAGTGACTCATTAAGAGTTACACACAAAGCCAGGAGCAAGTTAGGTAGAATCTAGCAACACTCTTTCCTTTTCTTCAGAAGTCTGGAGTTAGCATGTAATGCAAACGTCCAGGTTTGCTTGCAAGCTCTGGACGGGTGATTCAAAAGGTGGTATGAACATCCATGGAGTTAGTGGTAAAGAACCTGCCTGCCAATGCAGGAAATGTAAGAGACAAGGGTTCGATCCCTGGGTCAGGAAGATCCCCTGGAGGACGGCACAGCAACCCACTCCAGTATTCTTGCCTGGAGAATCCCACAGACAGAGGAGCCTGGTGGGCTACAGTCCATTAAGGTTGCACAGAGTCAGACATGACTGAAGCGACTTAGCCCGCACAGGAATATTCAGGATTTCCTTTCTTTTTATATTTCAGGTTTGGAGTTTAAACACCTTCAGACTTAAGGGCAGGGCAGGGCGGGGTGGGATGAGTTGGGGGAGGGGAGCAAAAGGAAAACACAAACCAAGAAAAGAAAAAAACCCCATGCAGTTCTCACAGTGTTGGAGAAGACTTGAGAGTCCCTTGGACTGAAAGGAGATAAAACCATCAATCCTAAAGGAAATCAGTGAAGCTCCAATACTTTGGCCACCTGATGCGAAGAGCCAACTCATTGAAAAAGACCCTGACACTGGTAAAGATTAAAGGCAGGAGGAGAAGGGGACAACAGAGGATGAGATGGTTGGATGGCATCACTGACTCATTAGACATGAGTCTAAGCAAGCTCCAGGAGGTGGTGATGGACAGGGAAGCCTGGAGTGCTGCAGTCCATGGGGTTGCAAAGAGTAGGACACAACTAAGCGATTGAACTAAACTGATGCAGTTCTCACAGCCCTTGCTAACAAATAACTTCTCAGAATGTTACAGATGGGCTGGGGTCAGTGAGGAGGCAGAGGGCTGACGGATCTCATCCTGGAAGGCCCTGTTCAGAGGGCAAGAGGAGAAGACAGTGCTGAAAGCCAGCAGGGAACGTGAGGCCTGGGTCTACTCTCCCACTCCACAATGAGACAAGTCAGAGACGAACGGTTACCGCCACCCTCTATGCTGCCAAGGCAAAGGTGCCTTCTGCCCAGACGATAGCCCACTTCCTAGGCCAGCTACTCCTGCAGAGGGAGGAAAAGCAGACTTGTGACCTTCAGATAAGAAAGGTAAATAAACTGCAAGAGAGAAAAACCCCTAAATAAACTGGACCTATGCTTACCTGTGTAAATGCGATCAAGTGTGGCAATGGTACTTAATGTCAGTATCACTCTGTTGGACATCTGATAAGTCCAGACTGGGTTTAGTGACGTGTACCAAATGCGGAGAACAAGAAGAAGAATCTGTCCTAAAATAAATCCCCAGATTCTGAAGTACCTGTAAGTACAGAAATATTTTTAACAACTTTTTTGTGAGTGGTTTCAATGTACTCCTTCTATTGTGAATTTCACAGTGTCACAGAAGGAGTATGTGAGGTAGTTTTGTTGGTAATCTACACAACTTAGCCTTTATATAGCCCGTTACCTAGGCAGCTCATCATAATTTCTCCACTCTCACAACATTATTGAGAGTAATGGCAAATACTCATATCCTGGTTTTGTGAAAAGGAAAAAAAAATGAGACTTTGACAAGGCCTTCCTGAAAGCTAAATACTATATCTTAGAATGCCTGGTCCCAACTTCCCTTTGGTAACTGACTACACTTGTTGCACAAGATGCAAGCATACCTTTGCAAGCCACTTCCTGTCCACCACGTCACAGCATGCACCACCAGCGAGGAAGACAGACCAAGCGCAAGGACCATGAGCCGAAGTTTGGCATTTGGAGCCTGGAAGGAGGCGATGCTACCTACAAACAAATTTTAAGGAGAGCTAAACATTTCTGGTAAGCAAGCCCTGCTAGTTAATGATCTGCCTCTGATACCTGTTGTGTCTAATACCATGTCTACACTCAGGAAGGTAGAGTTAACACATAATTTTGTGTATGTATAAATCTTTTTGAGCATTTTTATCACAGTATTATTCATACCATAAAATTCACTGTGTTAAGATGTATGACTCAGTGGTTCTTAATATGTTTACAAAGTTGCACAACTATACCTGAAACGAACACTACATTGTAAACCAACTAAACTTAAATAAAAAACTTTTTTTAAAAAAAGTTCATGTTGTAGCATATGTCAGAGCTTCAATCCTTTTTATGGCTAAATGATATTCTGTTGCATGGATATACTGCTTTTTGTTTATTCATTCATCCCATTGATGAGCATTTGGATTGTTTCTACTTTTTGGGTATTATGAGTAATATTGCTAAGAACATTTATATACCAGGTCTTATGTGAACGTTTCCATTTTTCTTGGGTCTAACTCCAAGGGGTGGAGTTGTTGGATCATATGACAGCTACGTTTAACATTCTGAGGGACTGCCAAACTGTTTTCCAAACCAACTGCACCATTTCACATTCCCATCAGCAATGTGTGAGGATTTCAGTTTCTTCATATTCTTGTCAACACTTAATATTGTCTATCTTTTTAATCAGGGCTATTTTAGTGACTCAAAGTAATTAAGATCAAAACTAATCTAAATCAATTGTATTGCGCTGGTCAAAAAGTTCATTTGGGTCTTTCAGATCTTAAAGAAAACCCAAATGAACCTTTTGACCAACCCAATAGTATGAACTAGTTTAACGGTTTCATAGTTAACTATGCACTGATTAACCTAAAATATCTTAAGGAACAGCAATGAGACAGCATGTAACACTCAGATCATCTTTGTAGTTGTATAAGAATCCCTTCGGACTCTGTAAAAAAAACAACATTGTTTCATCTTCTTAAGAAGTATCTGAAGTCAGAAAAAAAAAAAAAAAAAGTACCTGAAAAGGGAGTTTAAGGCAAAGCATGATTTACTTCAGCCTCTCTTTAGCATCATCAAACTCAATGGACACCTGGAAGAACATATGGCACAAACTGGTTTCTTCATCCTGAAGTCTCTTTCCTGCCCACTCCCCTTTCTCAAATACAGTTCTACCTTTACTGAAGTAATGGGCTTTCAGGGGGAAAGGAGATGAAAGGGACCAACAAGAAGTATCTCAGACACCACACTCTCCAGTTATTTCCCATTACATCACAGCCTCCGGAGGCTACTGGGCCAGAACTGGACTAAAAACAAAAAACTGTCCCAGAAACTGTATGGTGAGTGTCCCTGTAGGTAAAGCTGTCACAGGCAGCGCTGAGCAAAGGCAACAAAACAGCGCATGGATGAGATCCGCCCCATAAAGCCAGACAAGGAGTGTGAAGAGGCCAAAGTCATAAAAGATTCATAAAAGGATTCCGTGAGCCAAGGATAGTTTAACTCAGTTACTATATATACTCTGGAAGAAGGAAGCTTCATCTCTATTATTTCTGGAGCTGAAAATTTCATGATCGTTTCATATTTCTTTTCATTCCTACGGACATCATCTTTGAAAAGGATGCACTTTCCAGTGGTCTTTCCCACTGCAGTTTAGGGCTTCGGATCTTTGTGGGCAAACAAAGAGCTTGCTACACTCACTAACCATGTTGTGCCTTCTTCAGGGACTGATGTACAGAAAAACAGAAGGTGAATTTCCTAGTGATTTCAGTCACTGTTCCTAGACAGAAGAAATACACACAGCATGGTTGGTTCATGAACAAATGCCACTTGGAAAACTCAGAGAAACCAATTGTGTTACAGCGAAAGGGCAAGACAGGCAGTATTCTTCAGCTACAGATTCAACCAGACTGGAGTCTGGTATTTTTGTTTTTCAAACTTTTTCTCCATGACCTCACATTCTTACTTTTTTTTACCTCCAGAACTTTTCCAAGGTCTCTCAATATTTATTAATGTGTTAACCTCAAGTCTTTGTGACAGTAAGCGTATATTTCTTAATTACTGGGTTTTGGCAAAGTAACATATTGAAATCCAGAATTCAAATACTATGAAAGGTATACAGTGCAAAGTTTCATCTTTATATCTGTCTCAATATCAAATTTTTCACCCTAGAAGCAACAAAAATTATATCAGTGTTTTTTTAAAATACTTTTGGACCTATTTAATGCATGTTCAATTAATTACTAAATATATTTCATCTACCCTATTTAACACAAAAGTTAGCATTCTGAACATACTGTTTAGTGCTTCTTTTTTTCTCACTTAATATTGAAGAACATTCCATTTCCTTACATAAATCTTCTCATTCTTTAGTATAGCTGCATAGTATTCTATAGTACTCCCAGTTTCATAACCAAAATTTATTTAACCTAACCTATCCCATATAGATGACATTTAGATTATTTCTGACACTGTTATTATAAATATTGCTACAGTGATTAAATAACCTTTTATTTTTATCATCTGACACACATGTAAGTTTATCTATAGGATATATGCCCAGAAGTGGAATTGCTGAGTGAAAAATACAGATTTGTAATTTTGATAAACACTGCCAAATTATCCTTTGCAGAAACTGTGCAAATTTACATTCCCACCAGCAATGCATGAGTGCCTGTTTTCCCATGCTTACAATAGTGTTATCCAAATTTGTTCCTTATCAATCTGATATGAGAAACTATCTATAAATATATATATATATGTGATTTGTATTCTATACCCTTTAATATCTTTTAAAGATCCAATTATATTTCCTTTCCAGTAAACTGATCATATCCTTTGCGTTCTCTTCTATTGAGTTATTGGTCCTTTTATTAAAAGTGAAAGTCACTCAGTCGTGCCCGACTCTTTGCAACCCCATAGACTATACAGTCCATGGAGTTCTCCAGGCCAGAATACTGGAGTGGGTAGCCTTTCCCTTCCCCAGGGGATCTTCCCAATCCAGGGATCAAACCCAGATCTCCCCCATTCCAGGTGGATTCTTTACCAGCTGAGCCACAAGGAAAGCCCAAGAATACTGGAGTGGGTAGCCTATCCCTTCTCCAGTGGATCTTCCTGAGATCGTACTCTTTGCTTTCTCTTTTCTATTGAGTTATTGGTCCTTTTATTACTGATTTGTAAAAACTCCATGTATTAGTGAAATTAGCCCTTTGACTAGAAGAGTTGCAATATTTTTCCTAACTTATTGATTGCCTTTGCTTACTACAATGTTCATCATGCATAATTTCCATATTTTATGCATTATCATTTAACAACTTTTTAATGACTTCTGAGTTTTGTATCATAGTTGGAAAAAAGAACAAAAACATATTTAATACTTTCACATTTCCCCAAGGTATCATTCCCCTCTTCAGTTCAGTGGTCCTTAAAATTTTTCAATCTGACAGAAAAGTTAAAAACGTAAATATGTTGACTCTTGGTCTACATTTACAATTCTACTAAAACTCTTCAAGGCAGTAATAAGAGAGACATCTTTTATTTTTTATTTAATCATTTAGCATTCAAAGAACAGTCTACATATTTTCCCTGGATTTTTAACTAAAAAAAAAAAAAGAAACTTAAGGAATCACTTTTAAAATCTTACCAACAGTAATTATCCGCAGCAAGGCTAGCATCCATTTCTTATTAACCAGTTTCCAGACAGGGGTAATTGTGACGACTAATGGAGAAAGAAATGCTACAGCAAAACCTTCCAGCCCAGTGAGTTCCAGTGTTTGCAGGGGAAAGTAATAGATCATTGGGCCCAGGTCATGGCAGAGAGACCAAGAAACATATCCTAGGAGGGAAAAAGGGAAAAAACAGTTTTTAAGAGAGAGAGAAAGTCTGTTTCAGACAGCAGCCCTTCCCTCTGCTACATCTGGACTACTTTCCTGGTGACTTACCCTGCTAATGCAGGGGACACATGCAGGGTTCAATCCCTGGGTTGGGAAGATCCCCTGCAGAACGGAATGGCTACCCACTCCAGTATTCTTGCCTGGAGGATCCCATGGACAGGGAAGCCTGGCGAACAGTCCATGGGGTTGCAAAGAGCCAAACACAATTTAGCAGCTAAACAACAACAACGACGACGACTACAACTGCTCTGACTGGCTGCCCTCATTCATGACTCCGGCCTTAACCGGGTTCCAATAAGAGAATTCCACCCCCTTCTCAGACCCAGGATGAGAATGGCTTCCAGCTGTTTTCAGTCCCTCAATGTCCCCTGTTTGTCCCGTTAACCTCATTCATCAGTTCAGTTCAGTTCAGTTCAGTCACTCAGTCCTGTCTGACTCTTTGAGACCCCAAGAACCACAGCACACCAGGCCTCCCTGTCCATCACCAGCTCCTGGAGTTCACCCAAGCTCATGTCCATTGAGTCAGTGATGCCATCCAACCATCTCATCCTCTGTCGTCCCCTTCTCCTCCTGCCCTCAATCTTTCCCAGCATCAGGATCTTTTCCAATGAGTCAGCTCTTCGTATCAGGGGGCCAAAGTATTGGAGTTTCAGCTTCGACATCAGTCCTTCCAATGAACACCCAGGACTGATCTCCTCTAGGATGGACTGGTTGGATCTCCTTGCAGTCCAAGGGATTCTCAAGAGTCTTCTCCAACACCACAATTCAAAAGCATCAGTTCTTCAATGCTCAGCTTTCTTTATAGTCCAACTCTCACATCCATACATGACTACTGGAAAAACCATAGCCTTGACTAGACAGACCTTTGTTGACAAAGTAATGTCTCTGCTTTTAAATATGCTGTCTAGGTTCAAACAGGTAAGTAAAGTGAAAGTAAACTCAGCGGTGTCTGACTCTTTCTAACTCAATGGGCTGTAGTCCACCAGGCTCCTCTCTCTGTGGAATTCTCCAGGCAAGAATACTGCAGTGGGTAGCCATTCCCTTCTCCAGGGGATCTTCCTCAGGAATCAAACCCAGGTCTCCTTCATTGTAGGCAGATTCCTAACCACCTGAGCCACCAAGGAAGCCCTGTAAGGTGGCAATCCCTTTATTAAAGGCTCTTCATCTCAGCCATGTAGGTTCAATCTGGTTTCCTGTCAGGACCCTGAAAAAATTTCCTCAACTAAGTTGACCTTTCTTCAATGAGAAATATGGTGAAAATCAAAAAGAGCAAAAAACAATAGAACTCCTTCCTCCCACTCCAGACTACAGCCAAAGGCAGGTTAGTTAGGAAATAATCCTTTTCTTGTGAGTAGGCTATTTTAAGCCTAAGCCTTAGAAGGCAGTGTGGGGTAGTGGAAAAACCAGATTTGAAGTTACTTTCACATCTGCTGACCTTGTAATCTTCTACAGCGATGACAATTAACCAATGGACATTTAACACATGTGAGGCTCTAAGTATTCACAGGGATCTTCTTTCTGATTCCTCAGACAACCTGTGTCCTGTGAAACTGACACTATTTCTACTCCTCCTTTACAAATGCAAAATCAAACAACAAAAACTCTGGAGATCCTGAAAGTTGAGTAACTGCCTAAGGTCACAAAAGTAGCAAATAGCAGTAAACTGAAAACCAAGGAATCCAGTTCCAAACTATTCTTAATTACTGAAAATGGTACTTTTAACCACTTCACAGAGTTATTAGGATTAAAAAAGAACAAGTACACAGAGTACCTAGCACCCTAGGTACCTACTGAGTGCACAATTCTGTTTACATCGTGTACTTGTGAGATACAGACTGGGCCAAATAATGAGCCTCCCCGCTACCCCCCACCCCCCCCCCCACCCCCCGCATTACCAGCTCCCAGAAAACCCAGTTCTTAGGAAGGCACCCCTTCCTTTCATTGTGAACTACCAATCTCCCAAACGTTTGTCTGGCAGTTCTGATTTCAACCACACAACTCGGACAATATTAACAGCAGCAGTTGTTCCTGGTACTTTTTGCAAAGCTGCTAAGGAAGCACACGACGCGACTCGTGTCCCATGTCGGATGTTTTTGGCCAAATGCTCACATGCGCGACCACCACCCAAGCCCACTCGCGCCGGGTCAACCCAAGCAGCACGGCCCCGAGTGTTACAGCCAGCGCGCCGAGGCAGGGGGGAACGGAGCCGCCTTCTGGAAGGTGCCATTTCCTCCTCCAAAGGGTCTTCCTGACCCAGGAATGGAGTCCCCTGCATTGGCAGGCAGATTCTTTACCACTGAGCCGCTTGGGAAGCCAAAGCTCGGTACTGAAATTTATTCAGGTAAAGGTCGTGGGTGAGGGGACTCGGGGTTGGTGCCGGTTGGTTCGAGGCCGACAGGAGAAGTCGTGCCCGTTGGGCGCAAGACCAGGGTGGCGTAGGAGCTCGGGAAGACTCGGGGGAGCGCCGGATCCTCGGAACCTCAATCTAGGGCTTTTCTCTCTTTTTTAAATTCCTTCAGCAGCAGCAGCAGGTGACAGGGGACGATAAGCATCTCTATTCCGGGCGCCGAGCTTGCCTTCCTTCCTCCCGGGGCTCAGCCTAGCCCGCCGAGCATCGTGGTTCCCTGTAGGGCGAGGGGGACCGACCGGGGAATGCGCGGCGGGCGGCCTCGGCTTACCCAGGAGGCTCTCCAGGAGCACCTCTCTCCATGGCGAGGTCATGGCCGCAGCCCCTACGTCCCGGGCCAGCCGCCGCGTCCTCCCGAGTCTGCGCCCACGCCACCGGCCCCAGCCAGCCCGCACGCCCGGCCCTGGCGAGGGTGGGGCCCGCCGCCTCCGCCCCGCCACGCCCGGCGCCGCCCGCCCGGCCCCCGGGCTCCGCTGAGCGCCAGGTGCCCCGCGCCACCGCCGAAGCCAATGCGAAGGAGCCGGGGGCCTCCCACCTGCCTCCGGGGTAAAAAACAGATCTCTCGGCCAGCCAGCGGAACAGCCCCGGGGATGGCGCGCTGCGAGCGCGCAGGAGGGCGGCATCGTGGCAACTCTGGACCCGCGGTGCTCTTTAAAGGAGGCCCGAGGGCGCGTGGCGAGGGGGCAAAGCTGAGACCGGGATGGGGAGCTGAGCAGCCAGGGGCTCTGGCGCCTCCGGCGAGCAGGTGCCAACAGGACCTTGGCGTTCCTAAGGCCGCCGAGCGGGCACCTGCGACGGCCACCTGTGTGCGCTTCTCCTTCTTAGCTTTGGCAGTAAAGAAATCACATTCTGGAAAGGTGGTTGAAAAATTCTACAGATTACAGAATTTTCTTTAGCTTTCAGAGACGTCCCAACGGTTGCTCATGGGAAAGAAAGCAACTAATCGGAGTGGAAACTCTGCCCTCCTCCTATGGATAATGATCTTTGCGAGTGCCCATCCCTGAGGAGACAAGAAGAGACATTCTAAGAAACAATGGAGCCAGTGAACCAGGCCGGTTATTTCTTGCTCAAATACTACCACACCCCAGAGTGTTTTGGATTTTTTTTTAGAACCTTCTCAAAGCAAATGTATTTTAATTCGCTTTAATTTGGGAGGGAGGGGCAGTTTGTCATTTAGCATTTCTGGAAGATTTGCCGTGGAATTAAGCAATGATGGATTGTCTAAAAGCGTTAAGAATCGGTGAAGGGAAGTTATTGCTCTAAGTCCATAGCAGTTTTAAGCAGAGTTCTCATTGTCAGTAGATAAAGATCAACAGAATAGAATTGAGAGTTCTGGAAATAAACCGACTTGTTTAAGGTCAAATGATTTTCAACAAACTAGTCAAAACTATTACATGAGGGAAAGATTGGTCTTTTCAACAAATCAGTCTAGGACAATTGAATATCCACATGAAAGAGAACAAATAGGACACCCCCCCCCCCCATTTTCACCCAATAGATAAAAATTAATTCAAAATGGATAAAAACTTAAATGTAAGAGATGAAACTAAAAATCACAAAACAAAGGAGCAAATTTTCATTATCTTTAGTTACATAATGAATTCTTAGATACAACAGCAAAGCACAAGTGAAAAAAGAAATAATAGTTAGACTTCATGGAAATTAAAAGGTTTTGTGCTTCAAAAGACAGTTGAAGAAAGTGAAAAGACAATGTGCAGAATGGGAGAAAATATTCTAAAATCATACATCTGGCCCATGCTAAGAGTCCCTTGGACTGCAAGGAGATCAAACCCGTCAATCCTAAAGGAAATCGGTCCTGAATATTCATTGGAAGGACTGATGCTGAAGCTGAAACTCCAATACTTTGGTCACCTGATACAAAGTGACTCACTGGAAAAGACCCTGATGCTGGGAAAGAGTGGAGGTGGGAGGAGAAGGGGATGACAGAAGATGAGATGGTTGGATGGCATCACCAACTCGATGGACATGAGTTAGAGTAAGCTCCGGGAGTTGGTGATGGACAGGGAATCCTGGCGTGCTGCAGACCATTGGGCCACAGAGTTGGATACGACTGAGCGACTGAACTGAACTGAATCAAAGTCGCTTAAGTCATTTCCTACTCTGTGGGACCCTATGGACTGCAGCCCACAAGGTTCCTCTATCCATGGACTTTTTCAGGCAAGAATACTGGAGTGGGTTGCTGTGTCCTCCTCCAGGGGATATTCCCGACTCAGGAATTGAACCCGAGTTTCCTAGATCTCCTGCGTTGGCAGGTGGGTTCTTTACTGCTAGCACCACCTGGGAAGCCCTCATGCATCTGATAAGGAACTGGTATCTGGAATATACATTTTTAAAAATTAAAACTCAGTAATAGTCACTTTAAAGATGAACAAAGGACTTGATAGGCTTTTTTGCAAAGAACATCTACAAGTAGCCGATAAGCAAAATATATTCAGGAAAGGATATTTGACATTATTTCATTAGGGAAATACCAATCAAAGCCACAGTGATATACCACTTCACACTCCCTGAAATGACTGTAATCCAAAAAGTCAGATTATAACAAGTATTGAGAACATATGTATACTTATGGCTGATTCATGTTGACATATGGCAGAAACCATCATGATATTGTAATTATCCTCCAATTAAAATAAAATTTAAAAAATAACAAGTGTTGATTAGGTTGTGGAAAAAGTGAAAACTCTTACATTGCTTATGGGAATGTAAAATGGTGCAGCCACTTTGAAAAACAGTCTGATAATTCTTCGAATGATTAAACATAGAATTACCTTATGACATATCAATTCTACCTCTAGGTGTTTATGTAGGTGTTAGCCGCTCAGTTGTCTCCGACTCTTTGCGACCCCATGGTCTGTAGCCCACCTGGTTATTCTGTCCACGGAATTCTTCAGGCAAGAATACTCGTACTAAGTCACTTCAGTCTTGTCCAACTCTTTGCAACCCCATGGACTGTAGCCTGCCAGGCTCCTCTGTCCATGGGATTCTCCAAGCAAGAATACTAGAGTGGGTTGCCATGCCCTTCTCCAGGGGATTGCCCTGACCCAGGGATTGAACCCAGGTCTCCTGCGTTGCAGGCGGATTCTTTTACCACTGAGCCACTGGGGAAGCCCCCTGGGTGTTTATACCCAAGAGAAATGAAACATACATAATTTGTGGACAAAGAGTAGTATTACTCATAATAGCCAACAATGGAAACAACCCAAATATTCAGCAACCGATAAATGGATAAAAAAAATGTGGTATAAGCACACAATAGAATGTCACCCAGCAATAAAAAGGGATGGAGTACCAACACATACTATGACATAGATGAACCTCAAAAACACAGTGGTAAGCGACTAAACAACAACAAAGTGAAAGGAGCCAGCCAATAAATAAATCACATATTATATGATTCCATTTGTATGTTCCAAATAGGCAAATTTGTAGTGGTCTAGAGTAGAGGACGGAGAAGGCAATGGCACCCCACTCCAGTATTCTTGTCTGGAAAATCCCATGGACGGAGGAGCCTGGTAGGCTGCAATCCATGGGTCTCTAAGAGTCGGACACGACTGAGCGACTTCACTTACACTTTTCACTTTCATGCATTGGAGAAGGAAATGGCAACCCACTCCAGTATTCTTGCCTGGAGAATCCCAGGAATGGGGGAGCCTGGTGGGCTGCCTTCTATGGGGTCACACAGAGTCAGACACGACTGAAGTGACTTAGCAGTAGCAGCAGAATAAAGGAGTGATTTTTTAGGGTTATGGGAATGGATAATGAAGGAAAAGGAATTAATTAGTATATAGTTTCTTCCAAGGGGGATGAAAATTTTCTAAAATTAGATGGGTGACGGTTGTACAACTTTGTGAATATGCTAAAAACATAGCACTGCACATGTTGAATGAATGGGTGAATTATATGGAGTGTGAGTTATATCTCAATAAGACAGCTTTTAACATGCAAGTCATTCTAGTTACATCATGTAAAAACATTTTGACTGGATTCCAGTCATTTAGTATCACCCATTCTTTAATGTGTGATAGACTTCAGTGACTGAAAACATCAGACATTGCATTTCCCTTTCTCTTTGCCTAAATATGTTTCTTTTCCAGGCACCTATATGAAAAGCATTTAATTCTGTGCTGTGTATACTTAGTGGGTGCCCTTCAAAATTTGTCCCTTTTCAAAGCTAAGTGGTAGGAAAAACTTTGCTTCTACTAAGGATGCAAAGTGTTTTCTTGTCCACTTAAGGCTCAATTTTTGTCTTAGTGGTTTTTTAAAAAATCTTTAATAATTTTGATCTCAGGTGACCTCAGCCAGCAACACCTTGAAGCAGGACTTAGGTTCCCAGTCAGGGACTGAGGCTGAGTCACGGTGGAAAGAGCACAAAATTTAGCCACTAAACCAGTGGTCAGTGACAAGGGCCCTGGCCCTTCAGCTTTGCAGAAATGATTCCCCTAAAGACGGAAAGTAGTGAAATTTTTATTTATTAGGAGGAAAGAGTACAATATATATGGATAGACACACAGGCAGACTCAGAGGAAGAGTCTGTGAGTTGTACCCTCATGGCAGTTTAAATCACTTATATGGGGCATTTCCTCAAGGTTTCCTTGAGCCAATTATTATTTATCTGGTTCACAGTCCATATTTGGTGTATTTCAGGATCCTCCCATGCATGTCTACATGCATGTCTTAGCCAAGATGGATTCTATCTCAAAGGCCTATGGGTGGCCTGGCCTTAGCATCACACCCATTTGACCTCCAAGCAGCCTTTCTGCACATGTGTGGTTGGGATGGTCTCCTCACTTTAAGAATGAGAAATATATGGTCTGAGCAAGGCTGTCTCCTCTTTTGCTTGTCCTGCTTATTTTGGAGTTTTTGTCCTTAGGGAGTAAATCTCCAATCACTTTACCCTGGAGATGCCCATCTACCCCCTGTCTCAAATCCCCCCTGAGAGATGTAAACCAAAAAAAAACTTTATTAGGAAAATGAAGAGTGAAGGTCTGTCTTCTGTAACTTCTTCAGGCTAGATAGAGGCTTGTAGACCCCACCTAGCTGGGGTCATAGAGCTCTCACTCTGTCTTATTAAATGGGCCCCAGTGTGACTTCTGTTATGGTTTCAGCAAGATCTGCTGTGGGGAGTGGCTGGAATCCCTGCATAGCATCATTGCCCCGTGATGCTCTAGAGAAAACAAACTAAATAATTAGATTAGAGAAGCAGGGGCTAAAGATCAGCAAGACTATTATAATCAGAGGCTCAAGCAAGGGTAGGAATCTGGTTGTACAAGGTCAGCATATCTTTCTCTATTTCCAAAATGGAAGCTCTGAACCTGTTGGTCCCAGGTCTCCTTATGGGAGGGCTGGGTTAGGCAAGAGACATTAGATTTTCTTCAGTAGGAAAATGAACAATTCTGACCCTGTACATTACTGTTTGGAGACTTGGGTCTCTAGTAGAAGACTATTTTCCATCAGGAATTTGGCTAAAATTCCTAATGGGATGGATAAAGGGGTCGCCATGGCCCATGATGAACTTTGCTCTGGGTAAATAAATCCAGCATTCTGTCAACCTAGTAGAGGAAGCAAGAGTTTGTGCAATGTGAACCAGAGAGTTTTCTGTCCAGCCTACAGATAAGGGAAATACACATAGAAAAGCTAAGGCAATTAGTAGCTTCATAGTAGCACCAGTCAGGGTCATATTTAAATCACCCAGCATGGGCAGAGAAGTTCAGTGAATTCCTAGAGCAAGAGTGAGAACAGAGAAAACAATACTTATCTGAAGTTACCAGAGCATATCAACTACTCTGTATGTGGACTGGTGTACCAGGAGGCAAAATAAAGATAGTAACTATGGGTACTTAGCCTGTACTTAGCCTAGAGTCTGTTTTAGGCTTTTCAGTACAAAGTGAAAGTTGCTCAGTCGTGTCTGACTCTTTGTGACCCCATGGACTATGTCCATGGAATTCTCCAGGCCAGAATACTGGAGTGGGTAGCCTTTTCCTTCTCCAGGGGATCTTCCCAACCCAGGGATCGAACCCAGGTCTCCTGCATTGCAGGCAGATTCTTTACCAGTTGAGCCATAAGAGAAGCCTAGAGTCTAAGAAGTGTTTATTTTCTTTTTGAATAGTAGCTTCAGGTCTTCTAGTGGCTCACCCATCCACCTGGAATTTTCAGGCTGTTCTGGTCTTCTGGATCCTGTGGAGACTTAGAGGAAGAGGTAGATTCACAGGGGTGGCTGGAATGTGGTTCTTCAGGTTCCTGTAACCTATCACTAGGGACAGGTTCAATCCTGGACAGATGAACCCAGCTGGTGACCCTCTGGAGTTTGACTGCTATAAGAGTGCTCAGCAAGACTTGGTAAGGACCCTTGCATTTGGGGAGTAGCTGGTTGCCAGGGTACTCATTCTTCCAGGTCTCTAAAAGTACCCAGTCTCCACATTTTACAACAGGGTAGCTGGGACTGTCATCTGGCGTGGGCTGCACTCTGTTGCCATATTCTTGTATAGCCTTCTGGACCTGGCCCAGATTTATAATGTACTTAAGATGAGCCTGAGTTTCTGGGTCAGTTAGCATGTCCAGAGTAAGCAATGGCCTTCTGTATGTCATTTCAAAAGGGCTTAGCTTAGTGGTTGTTTTAGGAGCTGCCCTGACCCTTAAGATGGCTATTGGCAGGAGGCGATACCCTGACTTTGACACTTCCTGACAGAGTTTTTACCCAAGATTTTCTTTAGAGTATGATTTCCTGTTCCATTTTTCCTGAGGTCTGAGGTCTTCAGAATGAATCAAGGTGGTATTAATTCCTAAAACCTGCGAAAGCTGTCGCATGACCTTTGCTACCAACAAAGGTCCATTGGTCACTCTGAAGGTGGTGGGGCAATCTGAATCTAGGAATAATTTCCTTTAACAGTGAATTAGTCACTTCAGCTGGCTTCTCTGTTCTAGTGGGTAAGGCCTCTATCTGTCTAGTAAAGGTATCTATGTTGTGCCTAGTCACTCAGTCGTGTCCGACTCTTGCAACCCCATAGACTGTAGCCTGCCAGGTTCTTCTGTCCATGGGATTCTCCAGGCAAGAATACTGGAGTGGGTTGCCACTTCTTTCTCCAGGAGATCTTCCCAACTCAGGAATCGAACCCAGGTCTTCTGCACTGCAGGCAGACTTTTTACGGACTTAGCTACGAAGGAAGCCCCCAAACGTATCTATAAAGACTAATAAGTAGTTGAAGCCCTGGAAAGAGAGCATCTGAGTGAAATCTGTTTGCCAGTCTTCTCCTGGGTACATCCCATATCACGAGACAAGACTAGCAAGAGGAAGAGGCTTATTGCCTCCTGGATTATGGGTGGCTCAAAGGGCACAGGCTCAAGTAACTCTTTTGTCTCCAGGAGCCCTTTCCCTGTAAAAAGTTGTCAGTTCTTCACATCAGGTGGCCAAAGTTATTGGATCTTCTGCTTCCAGCATCAGTCCTTCCAATGAAGATTCAGGACTGATTTCCTTTAGGGCTGACTGGTTGGATCTCCTTGCAGTCCAAGAGTCTCCTCCAACACCACAATTCAAAAGCATCAATTCTTCAGCATTTAGCTTTCTTTATGGTCCCACTCTCACATCCATATATGACTAGTGGAAAAACCATAGCTTTGACTAGATGGACCTTTGTTGGCCAAGTAATGTCTCTGCTTTTTAATATGCTGTCTGGGTTGGTCATAGTTTTTCTTCCAAGGAGCAAGTGTCTTTTAATTGCATGGCTGCAGTCACCATCTGCAGTGATTTTGGAGCCCAAGAAAATAAAGTGGTCCCTTTACATCCCCTCCTGGCCAATCATAACATATTAACCCAAATTCCTGAGGACACTACTAGACTCCTTACCCTTACTCTAGTGGTGTCCTCGGGGATTTGGGTTAAAATGCTGTGATTGGCCAGGAGGGGATGTATATGGACCACCGCTGTCAGGTCTTATACCACCCTACATTCCCCCTCTGGCTTAACAATCGGAAGAATAAGAGTGCTGCACAGAGACTGGAAGGGCACCAAGAGGCCGTGTTTAGAATTTTATCCATGAGGGGTTGTAAACCCTTCTTCACTTCCAACTTTATAGGATACTGTCCCTTGTTAGTATAGGCAATTTCTGGCCTAAGGCTAATCCTTAGAGGTTGGGTATTTATGGCCCTTCCAGGGAGTCCTTTGTCCCATGCTGAAGAGTCTACTGCCTGTAGTGTATAGCTGGGGATAGAATTGCTCTTATGGCTGGTCTGTCTTAGAGTCAAAATAAGGGGCTTCTCAATGGCCTCCTGATGGACCCCAAGGGAGCTCAGGAGGTCCCCCCCAAGGAGAGGGGTAGGACACTGAGGTATAGCTAGAAAGACGTGTGAAATCAACCACTGGGCAAGTGAGAGGCCCAGTGAAATAATGGGTGCAAAGCTTTCCATTGACAACAGTCACAGTGCAGCTTTTGGAGGAGAGAGGTCCAATATGAGAAATTAAGACAGAGTAAATGGTTCCCATATCAATTAATCAATTGTCACGTCAAGGACTACCCAAGGCTCCTTGATAGAGATAGACTTCTCATTGGCAGGTGGGGGGGACCCACCAGAATCCCCGGGCCACCTCAGTCATCCAGCATGGCTGTCTCAGGAGCAGGAGCCCCCTTCTCCTACAGGACTGAGGGCAGTCCCTCTTCCAGTGAACTCTGTTTGCAAGTTGGGCATGGTCTGGGGGGCTCTTTCTGGCAATCCAGGCCCAGTGGCCACTTAACTTGCATTTATAATGTTGCTCCTTGTTGGTCTTACCTCCAGACGGATAGCTGGACTTTCTCGGACCCCTTGGGTTGGCCTGGGGTCCCAGGTATGGCTGACAGCAACGGCTGTCAGTTACACAGGAGCCCTGGCCTGTCTTCTCCTGAACTTGCTCTCTGTTATTAAACACCCGAAGGCCACATTCAGGAGTGGGGCATGGGCATTTGTGAGCCAAACTGTAACTAGGAGTTTCCTAGTATCAGAGGCAGACTGGCTATGCTCCCAGCGGGGACTGAGCTTCAGAGTTGGAGGGCTCTTTACTGGTATGTTTCCTACATGTCTCCATAAGCCGCCCGTGAAGAAGGACTGGATTTCCCTTTTCTTCCTGGGTCACTCCTTAACACTTTTCCTACTTAACTGACTTTTTTATATACTTTCTCATCCCTTCTAACTGGATCGTGTGCTTCTGGGAATTATAATTCCAAGAGGGTTCCTGATCTGAGACTGCACCTTCACTCGTAGCATCATGTTCAGGCTGATTTCCAGCAAGCTGGTCAGCACGTCCCTGAGCTACTATCCAGACTTTCTGTTTTCCTCGGGAGTATAGCAGGTAGATAGAACTCCCTGCACATCCTTCCAAGTTAAATCATAGACCAGAATGAGGGCATGAAACCTTTCAACAAACCTACTAGGGTCTTCAGAAAATCTACCCAGTTCCTGTTTGCACTGGGCTAACCCAGTTAAAGAGAAGGGCACCAGTATTCTGATTGCCCCTTCAGCATTTGCCACTTCCCTAAGACAGTACAATTTCTCTGATCCTGGGTGATAGGAAGCTCCACTGTGTTACCCCAGAAGGACTAGTCTCTGTTTCTTAAGGTAACAGAGGGTAAGGAGAGACATAGGGAGGTGGAGTTTGAGGGATATGGGGAGGTGGAGTTTGGAGGACGTGGGGAGGTGGAGTTTGGAGTTGGTCAGAGGGGCCAGGAGAAGTAGGTGGCTCTAGAGAAACAGGTGACTCTGGAGAAGTAGGTGGCCTGGGAGAGGTAGGAATACTGTCAGGAGCAGGGAGAGCTCGGTTGCCCTGCTGAGAGACAGGAGAGCTTAGAAGGGGAACATCCAAAATGTCAGGAGAGTCTTCTGGTTGTCCAGGTTTTAAATGACAAGAGCTGTACAGGGTGGGATTTTGGTAAAGGAGCACAAAGGCCTGAACATAGGGAATGTCACTCCACTTTCCCATTCTGCAGCATTAAAGATCCAGTTGCAAAATGACATTATACTTTAGAAACTCATATTCAGATCATTTTTCTCTGTTCCCCAAATTATACAAAGGCCAGGCACTGCTGTAGTAGAACTGAAATTTCTCCCTTTTTAATCCTCTGATTTCAAAGAATTTCCAATTCTTAAGGATACACTCCAGAGGTGTTTCTTCTGGCTTAGAAAGGGATTCTCCCATGTAGTACTCTACAACCAATAAAAAGAGAGCACTCCTAAAATGGAATCCTAGAAGCATTGACCAGGAAACCTGAAGAGATTTAGGGTGTCCCCCAAATTCCCTTCAAACCCGATTGGGTTTCAAGCATCCTCTATGCACCAGTTGATTTCTGATCAGACGTCTCACACCCTCCTTGTGACCTTGCACTAGGTGCCTGCCCCAGTACAGCCAGAGAAGTGTTTTTGAGCCAGTCCAGATATGTTTCCAGGACTTTCCTGAAGAGAGATCCCTTGTCTGTAGAGCTTATGCCCTCCAGTTTATGCTGGAGTGTATTTCTTGAGACTGAGCATCCACAAAGTTTATAATTTGGGCTTCTGGTTAGCTGCCAGCGCAATAGGCTGTCTGTAGCAATGTGCAGGCTGCCAAGGCTTGGAGTGAAGGGGAGCCAATAGATGCAAAAAGGAACCCTTGAAAAACTTGGAGATAGGCATATGAGAAACATGCTTGCTAGCCCAAAACCAAAGGATGGACTTGGACACACAAAACACAGCGAAAGCAAGACTTTTAGTGACTGTCTTGTAAGATCAGGTGTCTGGTGAGCAGGCACACCCAGGACAGTTACAGCAACAATTTACTCTGCAGCGTGCAAGTCCCTCCCCCAGTTCCTCATTGACTGAGTACTATGGGGTGGACAATCTTCCCAGAGGTTGTTTATTTCCTAAGTTTATTCCCTTTCTCCTTATGAGCTGGCTCCTCACTAACATCTTGTTTTCCTCTTTCCCATGCAGTTATTCCTGTTCTTATGTTTTGAATTCTCCAATAGAATGAGCCTGCCCGAGACCCTAGGTATCCCACCTTCCCTTTGTTTACCCAGACTTTCCAGTTTTGTAATTCCTACGGTTGCTACAGCAGCAATGTCATTATTTAAGCTAGTTATTAATAGTTCCTCATTCTTAAGTTAGCCTTTATTCTTGAAAATGGACCATTAAACATGAATGTTTCTTATGGGAACTAGGGAAGATGGCATGGGGTTCAAGACTTGAGGGCCAGGCCAGGAGGCAGAGAAATTCTCATAGTAGATTTCTGGGCATACAGTGAGGTGAGAGACCAGACAGCAGAAGAACCCCAAATGCCCCTACACTGTAAGGTGGATTCTTTTTTTTTAAATCCAATACATATTTAATTAAGAAACTAATAATGCAATATTACCCAAATAAAATGTAAGCACGTGTTCAATTATCATGTTCTATATTTCAGAGAAGAGGCGTTAAGGATTTATGCCATAAGTTTATTTACAAACATATCTAGGATGCTGAGTTCAAGGGTTTGATCCTTTTAAGAGATTGTACCTCTTAATATGTTCCTCTTCCTCATCTGTCTCAACTGCTTTTTAAGCAGTTGGTGTCTTACTATAAAGAAAGGTGCATCAAATCCAGACCCAAAGAACAAAGTCATCATAGCTAGTAACCTCCACTTGTTTTCCACTGAAAATGGTATATTCTTCCCTGGACCCTCCTCGTAGTGGCTCCGACGAACCACAGAGGTTGTGAACCTCTGCACGCCCTGTCCCAACATAGCGCTATTGGAAGCTCTACAAAAGATCCAGAGACTGAAGGCGGAAGAAATGGCGGCCGAAAACCGCGTGCTGCTTCCTCACAACCTTGTTCCCCCAACTGTAAGGATCGAAAGGGAAGATGGGAAATGCTGTAAGGTGGATTCTTAACCACTGGAACACCAGGGAGGCCAAGGTCAATCATTTCGATTTGCCCAGTTCACAGTCCATAGCTGGTATCTCTCAGGACGCTCCCATGTGTGTGCACACATCTCTTAGCCAAGATGGATTCTACCCCAAAGGCCTGTGGGTAGCCTTGTATTAGCATCATTCCCCTTTGACCACCGAGGAGCCTTCTGCACATATGCGGGTCAGGGAGGTCTCCTGACTTTAAGAATGAGAAATATGTTGTCTGGGCAGGGCCCAGCCTCCTCCTTTAATTGTCTTGCTATTCTTATCTTGGAGTTTTGGGTGAATCTCCAACAGATTTACCTGCTCCCCACCGTGGAGGGGGTAGGGTGTGTGTGGGGGGGGTGGGGATAGGGTTGATCACCGCTAACTACAGAGGAGTCTGGAAAATGCTGTCTAGCTATGAGCCCAGAAAGGAAAGAAACCAAGTTTTGATGAGCAGCCGTCCATTTCTGCTGTAAAAACCTACCTTATATATCCTGTGGGCCTTGTGCTAAGCTTGTTTGGCAATTACATCAATTACCTCTCCATCCTGAGATCATTGCCTTTGCTAGGTTTTCTCTGGCGGTTCATAGCTCATTTGGTAAAGAATCTGCCTACAATGCAGTAAATCCCAGTTCAATCCCTGAGTCAGGAAGATCCGCTGGAGAAGGGGCAGGCTACCCACTCCAGTATTCTTGGGCCTCCCTGGTAGCTCAGCTAGTAAAGAATCTGCCTGCAATGCGCGAGACCTGAATTCAATCCCTGGGTTGGGAAGATTCCCTGGAGAAGGGAAAGGCTACCCACTCCAGTATTCTGACCTGGAGAATTCCAAGGGAGTCGCAAAGAGTCGGACACAACTGAGCAACTTTCACTTCACTTATTCAGATTTTCTCTCATTCTGACTTTTTTTCCAACTGCAGAAACAAGATACGTACTCAGGATGCAAAGGGCCATGTCATCAGAGGTTTCTTCCTTCTCCCTTTTTACAAAGAGGTAATGTTTTAATTTATAATAATTATTATGATTTATCATTTTGTCCCTTGGTGGCACATAGCAAGAAATTTAATGATTCCAGATCCTTTCCTTTGTACCTTGTAAGTTTGAATTATATTGTCCCTATAGTCAGTTAACTATGAAGTTGCTTTTAATTTATTTCCCAAATATCGTAAGTCAAATAGAATGCTCATATGAATTTTTAATTACCTTGTTCTTCATTGAATGTCATTGCTATTTAAATAGTTACTGTATATTTTTTTACTCATCACATATAGAATATGAGTTACTTGTATAATTGATAACAGCATCATCCAGTTTGCCCTGCTCTGTGAATGCATCCATTATATCTAAATTCATTGCTGCTACTTCAGTTTTTGTGTTTACAACCTGCCTGGTTTAAATTTCATTTCATGGCCTTTTCATTTTTGTCGGAGTCTGTTCTAGGAACTCAGATCGCCATTTGCGTTCTTACTCTGCATGGGAATGAATGAAGCCTGTTATGGCGCTGCCCACTGCTTCCTCCTGCCTCCCCTATTTCTTGCAGCATGAGCACATCAAGTTCAGTCAGAACATGTTGAGACTATTTTTCTTTTTATCAGAAGACAAGAATCTCTACTAAGAGATAGTACTTTTATGGTATAATAAAGATGTTCTGATCTAGCAAAAAAAGAAGTGTTTTTCTTTGAAGAGGTGAAATAAGGAGAAACCATCCATGTTACTTCAGCTCTCAATTATGCTTATTAATTTTTTCAAAAAAAGATTATTCTCTGACTCTAGGATAAGCTCAGTTCCTGTTTTACATTGACAAGTGTTTATTTCTCACTCGAATCATGTGTCCACAGTGGGTTGACTGCACCTATGCTCCATCATCATGCATCTGGGACTCAAGCTTAGGAGCAGTGCCTACCTGCAGGTCTCCTGGGAGGACCACATCACTTCCACCTACACTGGCCAAGCCAGTCTCAATGGGGCAGAGTCTGCTCCAGGAGGTGGAAAGTGTTTTTGGATAATAATGCAGTCTATTACAATTCTCTTTTCTTAAAAAAACAATAAGATACATATAGTTTGGTTAGTTGTTTAATTTTAGTTAGCCTTTGATTAGTAGTTATTTAATTATCTTTGTTTCTTTGCTTTTTTTTTACCTCATACATTATGAATATTTTCTCATGTTGATAAAGTGTCTTGTGCACAGTAACTATTAACAGCTGGTTAATACTCCATAGCATGATTATATCTAATTTACTTAACGTTCCTCTTTTGATATTTAAGTGGCTTTGTTTAGGGTTACATTCAAATGGACAGACTTAATACCTAGAAATCATGAACACCTTTTTTTTTTCATACAGTCTGTTCAAAAGAGAGAGAGGTTATTAAGAGGTTGGGATTAACACACACATACTACTATATATAAAATAGATATAAAATAGACCTACCATGTAGGTCCTTGTTGGATACTCAGTGTTTTATAATAACCTATAAGGGAAGAGAATCTGACAAAGAATACACACATATTGATACATACATAGGTGAAAATGAAAAGTCACTCAGTTGTGTCCGACTCTTTGGTACCCCGTGGACCGTAGCCGGCCAGGCTCCTCCGACCATGGGATTCTCCAGGCAAGAGTACTGGAGTGGGTAGCTGGTCCCTTACCCAGGGATCTTCCCAACCCAGGGATCCAACCCAGGTCTCCCTCATTGCAGGCAGATTCTTTACTGTCTGAGCTACCAGGGAAGCCCAAGAATACTGGAATGGGTAGCCTATCCCTTCTCCAGGGTATCTTCCCAACTCAGGGATGGAACCGGGGTCCCCTGCATTGCAGGTGGATTCTTTATCAGCTGAACTACCAGGGATTTATGCATATATATCACTGAATCACTGTGCTGTATATATACATATATATATATACGTATATGTATGTATGTATATGCCTGAAACTTGTACAACTTTGTAAATCAACTATACTTCAATTTAAAAAATAAAATTAGAAAAAATAGATATCAAGAGAGAGAGAGAGAAGTTATTTGTCTTTGATAAATGGAAAAAGTAATGAACTTCTCTAAGAAGGTGGTGGGTTTCGACCCTGTTTTAGCCAAGTCTCAAGGCACTGGGTTTTGCTTGTGATTATCAGACTTTAGCCTTTCTCTGAGGAAATGGAGGAATACGCTTTGCCTGCCTTTCTCCACAGATGAGTGTCTTCTCGAATGGAAGCTCCCCATGGCAGAGAAGCTTAGCTATCTGCTAAACGTCCCTGCTGGCCCTCCCTGTGATGCAGAAGAGTCGCTACTGGAAAGGGGCTGCCAGACAGGGGCTGTGTCCCAGCTCCCCTGCCATCTCCGCGGAGTCTTGAGTGACTAGTTGTCACCAGCAGAAGGTGACCAAGTGATACGTGTCACTGCCAGACAAGGAGATTAGAAAGTGTTATTTCTCCTGTCTCTCCCTTTCCGCTTGTGACAAGGAGGCCTGAGGGGAAGGCTGAGCCACCAGAAGAAGGGAGCCTACGTCCTTGAATCGCTGCAAAGAGGAAAGCCAGCCCTTTGACTGGGGCGCGCGTCTCAGGCTGCTGTGTGCGACTGAGCCATCGTTGTGTTGGGGCTAATTCATTACTGAACTAGCACTGCCCTGACCAAGACATCCCATCCAGTGCTTTCCCCAGAGGCTAAAGGGTATACCAATTAAAGGGAATACCTTACAGATGTGAAGAACAGACTTTTGAGCTCTGTGGGAGAAGGTGAGGGTGGGATGATTTGAGAGAATAGCATTGAAATGTGTATATTATCATATGTGAAACAGATTGCCAGTCCAGGTTCGATGCATGAGACAGGGTGCTCAGGGCTGGTGCACTGGGATGACCCAGAGGGATGGGATGGGGAGGGAGGTGGGAGGGGGGTTCAGGATGGGGAACACATGTAAATCCATGGCTGATTCATGTGAATGTATGGCAAAAACCACCACAATATTGTAAAGTAATTAGCCTCCCATTAAAATAAATTAAAAAATAATAATAAAGGGAATACCTTTCAGCAGTCATTCTATGCCCCTCTGGGCACAGGAAAGAGAGAAAGAGGAATATTCAAGTTACAAAATATGAGTGTTGTGCTCAAAATAATTTCTCCTCTAGAAATTGTTATGCTGCCTTGAATGAATATTTGTTTAGTAAACACCACCTAGGGGGGTCAGTACAGGCAGGGGGCCTATCTGCTCAGCTCCCAGAGTCCTTTTTCAGATTTTAAACTCAGTTTACAGGTGAAATACCATGCTCTTTTGAACTAGCAAAGTGAGGAGTGTAATACAACTGTTAAGAGGGGACCTCACACCAGTCAGAATGGTCATCATCGAAAAGTCTATAATGAGGCTGGAGAGGGTGGGGAGAAAGGGAACCCTCCTAGACTACTGGTAGGAATGTAAGTTGGCGCAGCCTCTGTGAGAACAGTATGAAAGGTGCTTAAAAAACTGAAAATAGAGTTACAGTATGATTCTGCAATCCCACTCCTGGGCATACATCTTGAGAAAACTCTGATTTGAAAGGTTACATGCACCCCCATGTTCAGAGCAGCACCAGTTACAATAGCCAAGACATGAAGCAACCTAAATGTCCACTGACAGATGAATGGATAAAGAAAATGTGGTATGTATTGATAATATACAATGGAATACTACTCAGCCATAAGAACTCTGCCATCTGCAGAAACATGGATGGACTTGTAATTTAAGTGAAGTAATTAGAGAAAGACAAATATATATGATATTACTTATAAAATACAACACAAATGAACCTATCTATGAAACAAACAGACTCACAGACATGAAGAACAGACTTGCGTTGCCAAACAGGGAGGGGAAGAGGGAAGGAATGGATTGGGAGTTTTGGGTTAGCAGATATAAGCTATTACATACAGAATATAAACAAGGTCCAACTGTATGGCACAGGGAACTATAGGCAATATTTTACAATAACCTATAATGGAGAAGACTCTATAATTGAGAAGAATCTGCTCATTCTCTAATCTGAACAGGCTGCTTCCCAGGTTGGCTGCACGCCTGTTTTCCTGGAGCTTCCCTACAGTCCCACTTGAGAAATACTTTCACCTGTCTCCTGTGTTGGATTCTCCATTGTCAGGACCGTGTCTTCCTCTTAACTGGTTTACTCCCGTGACTTCCTAAAAAAGGGTACATTGCTGTTGTTTAGTCTCCAAAGCATGTCCAACTCTCTGCAACCCCGTGGACTGTAGCCTGCCAGGCTCCTCTGTCCATAGGATTTCCCAGGCAAGAATACTGGAGTGGGTTGCTATTTCCTCCTCCAGGGGATCTTCCCAACCGAGGAATGAACCAGGGTCTCTTGCATTACAGGCAGATTCTTTATCACTGAGCCACCAGAAAGTTGGTTATTTTTCCTTTCTTGAGGATTTACCTGCAAATTTTATTGTCTTACCTTGTGAGTACAATCCATTGAGATTGAGAAATTATTAGAATAGGAAACATTTTTTTTCAATCTTTTACCCCAAGCTTTGAACAAGTATGACAGAAATTCTAAAATAACAGTGGCTTGAACAAGATTCAGGTTTTGTCTTTCTCTTAATAATGTTGACATGTGTAACCCTGGGCTGAGTTTCCATGGTGGTAAAGAATCTGCCTGCCAGTGCAGGAGACATGGGTTTGATCCCTGGGCCAGAGCAACTAAGCCCAACTGACGCAACTATTGATCCTATGCTCCAGAGCCCAGGAATCCCAACTAGAGGGCCCGTGAGCCGTAGAGCCTGTCCTCCACAAGAGAAGCCACCGGAATGAGAAGTTCACGCAACACAACTAGACAGTAGCTCAAACCTTCCAGAGCTAGAGAAAAACCTTCACAGTGACGAAGACTCAGCACAGCCATAAATAAACAACTAAATAAATTTTTAATAAAGTAGTCCTAGGCTGTTACGATGGCCCCACAGTCTTTGGGAACCCAGGCCATTTCAATCTTCACTGTCCTCTACGGACAGATTCCACTTCACCATTCAAGATAACTCCTTCAGTGCCGGGCTTTGCATCCTCATTCAAACTGTCAAGAATAAGAAAGGGGAAAGAGGGTGAGGGGAGGGAGGTTAAGAAGGGAGGGAATATACGTCTTATTATGGTTGATGCACACTGTTGTATGACAGAAACCAACACAACATTGCAAAGCAATTTTCCTCTAATTACAAAATAAATTAAAAAAAAAAAAGAATAAGAAAGGGGAAGGAAAAAGGACACCCTTGAAGGACACTTCCTAAAAGTTGCACACACTGCTTCCACTTATATCCAATTGATGAGGACTTTGTCATGTGATTGTGTTAGCATTCTATCCTTATTTTATGCTTACTTTCATGGTATCTACCACAGATTTTTGTGGTACCCCTATATCTGCATCATGACTATTAATGGATTTTAAGCACATGGTATGAAGTAAATATGCTTCTTAATTTGTATCACTTTCTGTCTTTAATTTATAACCAGATGTCAGCTGTCATCAACCACCTTTTCTGTCATATAGATGAATTGTCATTCTACCCCCAGAAGAAAACTCACCTCACAAGTCAATAATTTTTGAAGTTTGACCTAGTTGTCTTCCAGGGGAATTTTTCTATGCAGTTGGCTTTAGGCTTCCAAGTTATTTTTAAGTTTCTTGGTGGTAGAGAGCATGTGACGTGAAGAAATGGAGATGCTGCTCTTTCCTGCCACGTGGAGGAAAATGGTTTCATTGAGAAAAAAAGATGAAAAGAAGGGCAAAGGAGAAAGAAGAGTCTTGGCGGTATTCAAACCCCTCTTCTGTTTCTGAGACCCAGCTGCCTGTTCGCCCTTCCCATGGCTCGCTTCAAACTTCATGGATCCTGTTGGTCAATAAATGCTCCCTTAAGAGACTGAGGTTAACATATACATACCGCTATATATAAAATAGATGATCAACAGGGACCTACTGTGTAGCACAGGAAACACTCCTCAGTACTCTATGATAACCTATATGGGAAAAGAATCTGAAATAGAATAGATATATGTGTATTGTGAATTATAAATTGGCACTTGCCATCTACCTATCTACCTCTACAAGGATTAAGCCGTGTGCTGCTGAAGCTGCTGACCTTCAATACCCCCTGAAAGGAATTCAGGGTGGAGAGCAGAAATGAGGTACTCTGTGCTCAGGGAAAAACTGGCAGGACAGGTCTCAGGTCTTCAGATACTTAGATATTTTCAGGACCTGATTATATGAGTTCAGTTCTTGTATCTTCTCATATCTAGAAAAGCACTGAAATCCTTCATGGTGATGACCGCTCCTCGTGACTAGCAGAGCATCACAAGACGAGTAGAAACCTTAAGGAAATATATGTGCTTGATTGCATGTATTCCTCCTTCACCAAAAATCATATATATTGACCTTTTCCCCCTCACCTCTTTGAAGCAGTCTCTCAGAGCTATCCGAGGTGCCATCGCCTGGGCTGCAATCCTAATTTTGCCCCAAATAAAACTTAACTTGCAACTCTCATGTCATACATTTAAGTCAAAAATATGTATAACTAAATCGCTTTGCTGCACACTTGAAACTAACACAATATTGTAAATCAACTATAGTTCAATGTAAATTTTTTAATTAAAAAAATCAACATTAAAAAAACAAATAAATGCTCCCTTTTGTCCAAGCCGGTTTGATTCATATTTCTGTCACTTGAAAACAATGATCTTGACTGATTCATAGCCAAGCAAAATAGATGCCTGTGTTGCCACAGAGCTTTCTCCTCATACGCATGACTAGTTCCTCACCCCCAGCCCTGGGAGAGGTTGGAGAGTGACGGCCAAAGAGTAGAAGTATTTTATGTGGTGATGGAGAAGTTCCAAAGTGGAAGATGTTAATGACAACTTCCGACAACTCTAAGCAACTCTGAGCCATTGAATGGGGTAAATAGGTGAATTTCATAGCATGTGAACTATACCTCAATAAAGCTGCTTTTAAAAACTATTTTAAGTTGTAGAATTACCATTTGTACCTATAACATAGTTAAGAAGGGATTCTCCTTGTATCTACCTGAAGCTGATTTAACTTGGGGTCCTGTGAGAGTGGTGACCAAGATAATATATGTCATAGGGCTTCTCGGTAAAGAATCCACCTGCAGTGCAAGAGACCCAGGTTCAGGTTCTGGGTTGGGAAGATCCCCTGGAGAAAGAAATAACAACCCACTCCAATATTCTTGCCTGGAGAATCCCATGGACAGAGGAGTCTGGCGGGCTGCAGTCCATGGGGTCGCAGGAGTAGAACATGACTTAGTGACTAAACCACCACCACAGAAGACGGGCAAGTTGTGTTCCTGCAGTAGCAGAATAGGAAGTGCCTGTTCTGACACAGAAACAATCACTGTGTCCTGGGTCACAGGGGTTTCCCAAAGAGGTAAAAGGAGATCAATCCAAAGTAAAGAAGATCTGCTTGAGTGAACATTTTCAATACAGTGAAAACAGAGTAAGAAAATCTTGAGAAACACTGAGTTCATGTTCTCATATAAGCATTAGATTCTTTTTCATTTAGATTTACAATCTTGGCACAAGTTAAACACAAAAGGGCTTATAGAAGACAGGCCTGGACATTTGCAGAGACGTGGATAAACCTAGAGGCTGTCATACAGACTGTCATACAGAATTAGTAAGAGAAAAACAAATATCATATAGTATTGCTAATATGTGTGGAGTGTAGAAAAATGATACAGATGAACTTATTTGCAAAGCAGAAATAGAGACACGGATGTAGAGAACAAACCTCCGGAAACTAAAGGGGGAAGGGGGAGGTGGGACGAATTGGGAGATTGGGACTGACGTATATACACGACTATAAAATAGATAAGCAATGAGAACCTGCTCTGCAGCACAGAGAACTCTACTCAGCGCTCTGTGGTGACCTAAATGGGAAGGAAATCCAAAAAGGAGGGGTTACATGTCCAGGTATAAGTTATTCACTTTGCTGTACAGTGGAAAGTAACACATTTGTAGAGCAATGATAATCCAATAAAAACTTTTCTAAAAAGATAGGCTTGTAAAGTGAAGAATCATTCATCAGTTTCTTGGATTTATACATTTTTACTTATTCATCTTCATACTTCCTGGGAACCCTCTGTGTGGCAGGCTGAGTGCACAGAGACAGGTGAATAAGACATAGTCCCAGCAGGGAGGAGCTCTTGACCCAGGGGTCGCGTCTGAAGTGCTCCAATAATCTCAACCCAGCATGAAAAGTATGTGTGAAGTCCTGAATTGGCGCCGCAGTCCTACAGAAGGGAGCTGGCCCAGCGGCCTGAGTCTCCTGGGGAGCCTGGGAGCCCGGGTAGTGTGGTCTGTTTCCCTACAGCTGCAGCTACTGCGGGGCTTGTTAACCTGCCTGGTGTGTGCATGCTCCCTTGAATCTGACTCTTTGAGACTCCGTAGACTGTAGCCCACCAGGCTCTTCTGTCCATGGAATTTCCCAGGCAAGATTAATGGAGTGGATTGCCATTTCTTCCTCCAAGGAGTGTTCCCTACCCAGGGATGGAAATTGTGTCTCCTGCATTGGCAGGTGGATTCTTTGTCACTGAGCCACCTGGGAAGCCCATTTACTTGCCTAAGCCTCCACTTTCCCACCTGTGAAATGAAGCTAATTATAGTAAGAAGTGATCACATCTGTGTGCTAGCTGGCCAGACTTGAAAGAAATACAATTAACACACAGAAATCTCTTGCATTCCTATACACTAACAATGAGAAAACAGAAAGAGAAATTAAGGAAACAATACCATTCACCATTGCAACAAAAAGAATAAAATACTTAGGAGTATATCTACCTAAAGAAACAAAAGACCTATACATAGAAAACTATAAAACACTGATGAAAGAAATCAAAGAGGACACAAACAGATGGAGAAATATACCATGTTCATGGATTGGAAGAATCAATATTGTCAAAATGGCTATACTACTCAAAGTAATCTATAGATTCAATGCAATCCCTATCAAACTACCAACAGTATTTTTCACAGAACTAGAACAAATAATTTCACAATGTGTATGGAAATACAAAAAACCTCGAATAGCCAAAGTAATCCTGAGAAAGAAAAATGGAACTGGATGAATCAATCTGCCTGACTTCAGACTCTACTACAAAGCCACAGTCATCAAGACAGTATGGTACTGGCACAAAGACAGAAATATAGATCAATGGAACAGAATAGAAAGCCCAGAGATAAATCCACGAACCTATGGTCACCTTATCTTCGACAAAGGAGGCAAGGATATACAATGGAAAAAAGATAACCTCTTTAACAAGTGGTGCTGGGAAAACTGGTCAACCACCTGTAAAAGAATGAAACTAGAACACTTTCTAACACCATACACAAAAATAAACTCAAAATGGATTAAAGATCTAAATGTAAGACCAGAAACTATCAAACTCCTAGAGGAGAACATAGGCAAAACACTCTCCGACATAAATCACAGCAGGATCCTCTATGACCCACATCCCAGAATTTCAGAAATAAAAGCAAAAATAAACAGATGGGACCTAATGAAACTTAAAAGCTTTTGCACAACAAAGGAAACTATAAGCAAGGTGAAAAGACAGCCCTCAGATTGGGAGAAAATAATAGCAAACGAAGCAACAGACAAAGGATTAATCTCAAAAATATACAAGCAACTCCTCCAGCTCAACTCCAGAAAAATAAATGACCCAATCAAAAAATGGGCCAAAGAACTCAACAGACATTTCTCCAAGGAAGACATACAGATGGCTAACAAACACATGAAAAGATGCTCAACATCACTCATTATCAGAGAAATGCAAATCAAAACCACAATGAGGTACCATTATACACCAGTCAGGATGGCTGCCATCCAAAAGTCTACAAGCAATAAATGCTGGAGAGGGTGTGGAGAAAAGGGAACCCTCTTACATTGTTGGTGGGAATGCAAATTAGTACAGCCACTATGGAAAACAGTGTGGAGATTTCTTAAAAAGCTGGAAATAGAACTGCCATATGACCCAGCAATCCCACTTCTGGGCATACACACCAAGGAAACCAGATCTGAAAGAGACACGTGCACCCCAATGTCCATCGCAACACTGTTTATAATAGCCAGGACATGGAAGCAACCCAGATGCCCATCAGCAGAAGAATGGATGAGGAAGCTGTGGTACATATACACCATGGAATATTACTCAGCCATTAAAAAGAATTCATCTGAATCAGTTCTAATGAGATGGATGAAACTGGAGCCCATTATACAGAGTGAAGTAAGCCAGAAAGATAAAGACCATTACAGTATACTAACACATATATATGGACTTTAGAAAGATGATAACAATAACCCTATATGCAAAACAGAAAAAGAGACTCAGATGCATAGAACAGACTTGTGGACTCTGGGAGAAAGCGAGGGTGGGATGTTTCAAAAGAACAGCACTGAAACATGTATATTATCTAGGGTGAAACAGATAACCTGCCCAGGTTGGGTACGTGAGACAAGTGCTCGGGCCTGGTGCACTGGGAAGACCCAGAGGGATCGGGTGGAGAGGGAGGTGGGAGGGGGGACTGGGATGGGGAATACATGTAAATCCATGGCTAATTCATTTCAATGTATAACAAAAACTACTGTAATGATGTAAAGTAATTAGCCTCCAACTAATAAAAATTAAAAAAAGAAATCAACAAGTCAAGTAGGAAATGTTAAGAGCAGAGAGGAACTGGGCAGCATAATCGACAAGTCTGACATATGTATTTATATACGGAGAGAAGCTTTTCTTCTCAAATGCAAGTGAATTAACTAATTTTGAATTTTTGCCATAAAGGAAGCTTTTATAAATGCCAAAACGACAGACTTACAGGCAACATTTACTGTACACAATGAGAAGTAAATAACCAAAAGGTAGGCTGCAAAAAACTGATCATAACTTCAAATAACCTTGGTTAATTGGAAAATAAACATATAAATTATAAAAAAAAAAAAAAAGAAAGAAATACAGATCAGACTCTTGTTGGTGAGTTGACTCCCTTGGAAGATTGTTTATATATTTGCCAATATGTAAACTTCTGCAAGAAGTTGCCTACATAGGTTTCAATATCAGATTTTCCATTCATTTATTCATCCCGTAAACATTTAACTTTAATTCACCATGTTTTTTCTTTTTTTAAATTATGTATATTTTAATGTTTCTCTTTTATTGTGCTAGTCTACATTGCGTGTGTGTGCAGGGTGTGTTTTTGTTTTTGTTTTTGTTTGCCACTCTGTGTGGCACATGGCATCTTAGTTCCCTGACCAGGGATCCAAACCCATGCCCCCTGCATTGGCATAACAGAGTCAACCACTGGACCACCGGGGAAGTCCCTGCCATGCTTTCTTTACTTTTTTTTAAAATTTAGTTCTGTGCATTGTGATTTCTCATTTTTTTTTAAATTTATTTTAATTGGAGGCTACTTTACAATATTGTGGTAGTTTTTGCCATACATTCACATGTATCAGCCATGGGTATACACATGTTCCCCATCATCACCCTCCTTCCCCATTCCATCCCTCGGAGTCATCCCAGTGCACCAGCCCTGAGCACCCTGTCTCATGCATTGAACCTGGACTGGTGATCTATTTCACATATACATGTTTCAGTGCTATTCTCTCAAATCATCCTATCCTCGCCTTCTCCCACAGGGTCCGAAAGTCTGTTCTTTACATCTGTGTCTCTTTTGCTGTCTCGCATATAGGGTCATCGTTACCATCTTTCTAAATTCCATATATTTGGGTTAATACACTATATTGGTGGTTTTCTTTCTGAGTTACTTCACTCTGTATAATAGGCTCCAGCTTCATCCACCTCGTTAGAACTGATTCAAATGCATTCTTTTTAATAGCTGAATAATATTCCATTGTGTATATGTACCATAGCTTTCTTATCCATTCATCTTCTGATGGACATCTAGATTGTTTCCATGTCCTGGCTATTGTAAACAGTGCTGTGATGAGCAATGGAGTACACCTGTCTCTTTCAATTCTGGTTTCCTCAATGTGTATGGCCAGCAGTTTGATTGCTGGGTCGTATGGCAGTTCTATTTCCAGTTTTTAAGGAATCCCCACACTGTTCTCCATAGTGGCTGTACTAGTTTGCATTCCTACCAACAGTGTAAGAGGGTTCCTATTTCTCCACACCCTCTCCAGCATTTATTGTTTGTAGACTTTTTGATAGCAGCCATTCTGACCTGCATGAGATGGTACCTCATTGTGTTTTGATTTGCATTTCTCTGATAATGAGTGATGTTGAGCATCTTTTCATGTGTTTGTTAGCCATCTGTATGTCTTCTTTGGAGAAATGTCTGTTTAATTATTTGGCCCAGTTTTTTATTGGATCATTTATTTTTCTGGCATTGAGCTGCAGGTGCTGCTTGCATATTTTTGAGATTAATTCATTGTCCATTGCTTCATTTGCTATGATTTTCTCCCATTCTGAAGCCTGTCTTTTCATCTTGCTTATACTTTCTTTGTTGTGCAAAAGCTTTTAAGTTAGATTAGGTCCCATTTGTTTATTTTTGCTTTTATTTCCATTACTCTGGGAGGTGGGTCATAGAGGATCCTGCTATGATTTATGTCAGAGAGTGTTTTGCCTGTTTTCCTCTAGGAGTTTTTTAGTTTCTGGTCTTACATTTAGATCTATGATCCATTTTGAGTTTATTTTTTTGTATGGTGTTAAAAAGTGTAGTTTCATTCTTTTACAAATGGTTGACCAGTTTTCCCAGCACCACTTGTTAAAGAGGTTGTCTTTTCTCCATTGTATATTCTTGCCTCCTTTATCAAAGATAAGGTGTCCATAGGTGTGTGGATTTATCTCTGGGCTTTCTATTTTGTTCTGTTAATTTATGTTTCTGTCTTTGTGCTAGTATCATACTGTCTCGATGACTGTGGCTTTGTAGTAGAGACTGAAGTCAGGCAGGTTGATTCCTCCAGATCCATTCTTCTTTCTCAAGATTGCTTTGGCTATTCAAGGTTTTTTTGTATTTCCATACAAATTGTGAAATTATTTGTTCTAGTTCTCTGAAAAATACTGCTGGTAGCTTGATAGGGATTGCATTGAATCTATAGATTGCTTTGGGTAGCATACTCATTTTCACTATATTGATACTTCCAATCATGAACGTGGTATATTTCTCCATTCTGCCATGCTTTCTTAACTGGAATATACAACAAGGGTGAGCATCAGTTTATCAGAGGATATGTGCCCAGTGCTCAGTCACTCAGTCATGTCTGATTCTTTGCAACCTTGTGGACTGTAGCCGACCAGGCTCTTCTGTCCATGGAATTTTCCAGGCAAGAAAACTGGAGTGGGTTGCCATTCGCTTCTCCAGGGGATCTTCCTGACCCAGGGATCAAACCCAAGTTTCCTGCGTCTCCTGCATTGACAGGCAGATTCTTTACCACTGAGCCACCTGGGAAGCCCATAAGAGGATATAGAGACTCAGAAATTTAATATTGCACATCTTTTCAAAGCATTAGGTTTACCTCTGTGCATGCTAAGTCTCATCAGTTGTGTCTGACTCTTTGTGACCCCATGGACTGTAGCCCACCAGGCTCCTCTGTCCATAGGATTCTCCAGCCAAGAATACTGGAGTAGATTTCTGTTTCCTCCTCCAGGGGATCTTCCCAAGCCGGAGATCAAACCCACATCTCTAATGTCTCCTGCATTGGCAAGTGAGTTCTTTACCACTAGCACCACCTGGGATGCCCATAAGTTTACCTAGTGTAAGCAATTCATAACATTTTCATGTTAAAACAAACAGGGGTAAGCCACAGACAGTGCTGTAAAATGCATACAAGGTTTTAGGGTAAAGCTTTGCAGGCTCATGGTGGACTTCTTTATGTCTTACAGGATCCAGGTGGAATTAATTCCTTCTCTTCTGCCATTAATTGAACATGAGTTATTAAATAAGTATTGTTGCTGGCCAAACTCTTGGCCTTCTCTACCCACCAAAGCTGAATCAAAAAAATACGAAGACAGAGTTTGGAGGAAATAGAAAGATGGCTTTGATTCTCAGCTGGCAGAAAGAACACAAGGCTATGCCTCAAAACTGTGCTCCCTGCTCCATGAGGATTCTAAGGACTTACATAAGCCAAGGGCTTGCAGTCAGGAGTCAGTGATGAGGAACAAGGTGATAGGATCTTGATTTTTTTTCCTCTTGCATTATTTCAAAGACAGTCATAAACTGGCGTCAGTAACCCGGTAATTGAGTCTGGCAGTTTGATGGTGGCTCTTTGGCCTTTTTTTCCTGATATGTAACTACAAGGGAGGGTGTTGCAAGGGTAGACACAAGATAGGGGATGTATTTAGCACAGAGTCAAAGGAAAAAATGTCAGTTGTAGCACATGTAAAGTTAGGAGGCAGAAAAGCAAACCTAGCTACAGACATGCAGAGTTAAGAGCAGTTAAAATTTAAAAAGCTAGGAATGTTCAGACCTGCTCACTGTTCTCTTTATCTTCTATGTTCTCAGGAAAGGGAAAGAGAAAAACTCAGTCCTCTTTTTTTTTTTTTTCCACTGCAACAGTATTTTAGAAGATACAAAATATATACCCCTCCAAAAGTATATAATCTGAACTGAAATAAGATACATGAACAAATGAATTAAGTAGCTATCTAGAGGTGTGTCTTTTTTGAGAAGTAGAAGAGATTGCTTCTGTATCTGTGAGGTCACTACACATTAGACTTCTGCCATGACAGAACTATGAGAAGCCAATCACAGTCCCCGCTAGAGAAACCTGGAGAAAAAAATTAAATTCTGCTGGTGACTCACTAAGGAAACCGATTCAGAAACAATAAGGATGGGTCTTTCTTACACAGAGCAAAAGCTAAGATGATCAAGGCAAGTGGGTTTTAGAGGATGGAGAAGATTACAAAGGGCAGGAAATGGGGGAAGGCCATCCAGGTAAATGGGGCAACGTCTAGAAAAGAGACAAAGTCAGGAAAAATGAAGCTGTGTTGGAGGTTCAGGTGAACTCAGAAGTTTCACCAAATATGATGGCATGATCTAATGAAGGGAGCTTGAAGCCAAGGACAAAGAATGTGAAATGTACCTCCCACTTAGGACATGCTCAAGTGAAGCTTGCTGACTTTACAGGGACAGGATGAGGCAGGTGTGATGATACATTCCACAGCACCCTGGCTAGTGAAAACCAGTTCAGCTCCAGAGTCAGCTTGCAATGTTTCCAGTTTGGCTCCTCCTCCTCTTCCGTCACCTCCCTGTCCTCTCCCATTCTAACAGGCATTAAAAAAAACCTTTTGCAACACCACCCACACCATTGTATGCAGTTAAGCCGGGAGTAGTCCTATGAGATGATTCATCCAGAGGTGGAATAACCTATGCTGGTAGATTAAGTGGGAAAGGGTTGGGATCACCCAGTTTGGGGTGTAGGTTGACTCACAAGTTTCTAATGTGCACATCTTCATAATTACTAGATCATCCTGGGAAGGAACTGATTCGTTTCATCTTGATTAGTCCCCTGTGCAAGATTTGAGGGAGTCAGCCACAGGCAAGCCTAGAAAACCACAGGCCTCACCTCACTGGGCAGAGTTTTTACTGGGTAGTTAATTGCAGAATAGGACAGGTACTTTCTGCAGCCACCCCAGAAAGAAAAGGAAGAAGATGGTGTGAGGGTTGTATACCAGCAATTCCTTCCCAAGCGACCAGCATCTCCTAGCAGCAAATTGGAGCAAGGTGGCAAAAGAGGACAGATGTGTTATCCTACAACATGTCCCTAGAGGCCAAGACATCTGCCCTATATATGGCATCACTAACCATGTGTGCACTGGGTTTTCTATATGCTGCTGCTGCTGCTGCTAAGTTGCTTCAGTCGTGTCCGACTCTGTGCGACCCCATAGACGGCAGCCCACCAGGCTCTGCTGTCCCTGGGATTCTCCAGGCAAGAACACTGGAGTGGGTTGCCATTTCCTTCTCCTTCTATATGATGGGGACCTTGCTAAGGCCAAATTGAAACAGGAGGTCTGTTGAGCAAAAGTGCTCAGTTATTCTAGCAGATCTGCTGTCCAGTGATAGGAGCCACAAGTGTACCTTTTTGTCCTGGTAAGAGTCAATTGATTAGCCCCTTTTATTAGGTTGGTGCACAAATAATCATGGTTTACATTGTTGAACTTTGCCATTTGATATTGGAATACATGCTAAATAAATGGGTTATGTTATACATCATTTTAATGCATATTTCTGACTTAATGTTTTTTGCTACTGACATTACTTGCAGTTTATTTTATATTTATTTTAGACTGTAGACATGACATTAGAGAAAAAGCAAACTTGAGTGTTTTTTTTTAATTCGAGTTCAAAATGGGTCATAAGGAGGTGGAGACAACTTGCAACATCAACAACACGTTTGGCCCAGGGGCTGCTAACAAAGGCACAGGGCAGCAGTGGTTCAGGAAGTTTTGTCAAGGAGACGAGAGACTTGCAGATGAAGAGAGCAGTGGCCATCGGTCGAAAGCTGACGAACACCAATTGAGAGCCATCGTCAAAGCTGATCATCTTACAACTACACAAGAAATTGCCAAAAAAAAAAAAAAAAAGAAAACAACTCAACGTCAACCCTTCTACAGTCATTCAGCATGTGAAGCAAACTGGAAAGGTGATAAAGCTCGGCAAGTGGGTGCCTCATGAGCTGACCACAAACCAAAATAATCATCACTTTGAAGTGTCATCTTCTTATTCTAGGCAACAGCAATGAATCATTTTCCATCGAATTGCGATGTGTGATGAAAAGTGCATTTTATACAACCGGTAATGACCAGCTTAGCTGTTGAACCAAGAAGAAGCTCCAGAGCACTTCCCAAAGCCAAACTTGCACCAAAAAAGGTCGTGGTCACTGTTTGGTGGTCTGCTGTGGTCTTATCCACTACAGTGTTCTGAATCCTGGCGAAACCATTACATCGGAGAAGTATGCTCAGGAAATCGATGAGATGCACCAAAAACTGCAGCACCTACAGCCAGCATTGGTCAACAGAAAGTGCCCAATTCATCTACACGGCAATACCCAACCACACACCACACAACCAATGCATCAAAAGTTGAATGAATTAGGCTATGAAAGTTTGCCTCCTCCTCCATATTCACCTGACTTCTCGCCAACTGACTACCACTTCTTCAAGCATCTCCACAATGTTTGCAGGGAAAACCCTTCCATAACCACAGCAGGCAGAATGCTTTCCAAGTGTTCGTTGAATCCTGACACAAGGGTTTTTACACTACAAGAATAAACAAACACTTCTCATTGGCAAAAATGTGTTGATTATAGTGGTTCTTATTAATTAATAAAGATGTGTTTGAGCCCTAGTCGTAATGATTTAAAATTCACAGTCCAAAACTGCAATTACTTCTATACCAAACTAATACTTATGAGATAGATACATTGTCCAGGAGGCATTAAGAGGAGGGCAGAGGATGTATCAAAAGGAATCCTGGCACTGTTCCTCCTGGAGGTGTCTAGTATGCACAGCTGGTTGCTGGAGAGGAATAGAAGGAATTTGCATAAGGACCCCAGAGCCTTCTGAGAGAGAATGAGTTGGAATCCCAACATTTTGGGCCTCAATACCTGTTTTTAGAAATCTGAAGTCTTGCAAACTGGCTGCCTAGATGAATATACTATCAATCTTTCCAAGAAGAAATAAAAATTGAAAATACAAAGCAGATTATAGCAAGACTTTTATTTTCTATTTAAATTATTTTAAAAACAATGCTTTTTCCTTAAAGCATTCCTTCATTTAGTGTCCACCTTCCTAAAATATCCGCCTTTCATCCTAGAAGGTGCACATTTTCAGCAATAAAAAGGAAGTTTAATGACCCAGTGATGCTCTGCCCAAGAATATATAGATACAAAATTAATGTGACAATATTAAATCAGTGGTAGTCACCATAGAACTGGGCTAAGTAAATTGTATACTACAACAGAAAAATGTGGGTTCTAAGTCAATTAATACTATGTATGATATAATATTTGCAATATAATAATATAGTGAGAGCAAACATTTAGTCCATTTATGAAAAACAGAATTTTCAAGCCTAATAACACACAAGCAATAGTCACACTATTTATAACTAATTATTGCAAGTGTGCAAGTTCTTTTTTTTTTTTAAGGTCTGGGCTTGCAGTGACTTGTGGTCCTTCCTGTGCTTCTTCGCTCTCTTGCTCAGGCCTGTGGATGACGGGCAAGTATCCTGGTCTTCATACTGCCAGGAAGCTCCGTAGCCACAGACTGGACCGGAAATGACTTGATAAACAGGACGTGCATGCTAAGTTGCTTCAGTCATGTCCAACTCTTTGTGATCCTATAGACTGTAGCCTGCCAGGCTCCTCTGTCCATGGGATTCTCCAGGCAAGAATACTGGGGTGGGTTGCCATGCTCTCCTTCAGGGAATTTTCCCCACTCAAGGATCCAACCCTGCATTGCTCCTGCATTGGCAGGAGAGTTCTTTACCACTAGCACCACCTGGTAAGCCCCAGTAAACAGTATAAGAAAGCCCATTTGTGCACAACTCTGACAGCCAACCCTTTTGGAGGTGCATCTCATGCCAAGGGAATTGCGGTTGAAAAAGTAGGAGTGAAGCCAAAGAGCCAAATTCTGCCATTAGGAAGTGTGTCAGAGTTTAGTAATCAGAAATGGCAGGGGAAAAAAAATCGCAACCTTTGTACCAATGATGGCTGTTTGAATTTTATTGAGGAAAAGGATGAAGTTCTGGTTGCTGGATTTGGTTGCAAAGGTCATGCTGTTGGTGACATTCCTGGAGTCCAGTTTCAGGTTGTCAAAGTGGCCAGTGTCTCTCTTTGACCTTATACAAAGGCTAGAAGGAAAGGCCAAGAACATAAGTTTGATGGTGAGCATGATAGTAATACATTTTCATAATAGCAAAAATGGTCTGATTTGCTTTCTTCATGCAATCATCCTAGTGTCTAATATGTACATCAAGTTCATGGAGTTTTAGAATTAAAAGGGATCTTAGAAACAATCCATTTTTTAGATAAGCAGATACCCCAGTTCTCTTATTCTACAAATAAGTGACATACTCCAACGTCAAGTTATTGAAGGGACAAACTAGACCAGTCTCTTTATTTCTATTTCATACCTTAAAATATACATATTCAAGTATGCAGTATTCTACAAATATCAGTTAGGACAAGCTTATTCAAAATGTTCAAGTTTACTATATCCTTACTGACTGCTTGCTCTATCAATTACTGAGAGAGTGAAATCATCTAATATAATTGTGGATCTGCCTATTTTTTTAAAGGTACATTTAAAAATATTTCTTAATTCTGAATTTTCTCTCTTTTAGATTGACTTTCCATCCATGGCCTTCCATGGTGGCTTAGATGGTAAAAATTGGCCTGCAATGCAGGAGACCTGGGTTCGATACCTGGGTTGGGAAGATCCCCTGGAGAAGGGAACCCTCTACTTGCTCCAGTATTCTTGTCTGGAGAATCCCCACGGACAGAGGAGCCTGGCAGGCTACAGTCCTAAGGACTGCAAGGAGTCGGACACGACTGCGACTTTCACTTTCCATCCACCTGATTTAAATTAAAACAGTCTTCTGCAAGGACAGGAACAGCAGAATGGACTCAATAAACCATACAGAGTTGTCCCCAAACCCTGGCACTGCCTGGAAACAGGAGGGATCACAGAGAGACGTGGAAGTTTCCCCGTGGAGTTAATGGGCCTGTGAGGGGCTCCAGCACTGTGCTCACATGGTCATCCATTTACATAAAATTTTCAAAAGTAAGCTATTTTAAACACAGTTGGTTCAGCCAGCTAGCTGTCCCTTTCCACTTCAACGTCCTGACTGTCACATTTTCTCATATCAAAGGCATTAGAGTGGCGGCAGGCAGTTTTGGGTCCTGCTGAGGAGAAACTGAGGGGGTGAAGTGTCAGTTGCAATTTTGAATGTTGTTTTGGAAACTTTCTGTAAAAATAAGTGAGAAGCAATAGACATTTACTTATTTTATTAAAAAACTGAAAAAGTAGTTTCCAACATTGTTGAGACATACTTTAAAAAGTTGTGTACAAAACTTAAGGTGCACAACGTGATGACATATATATCTGTTGTGAAATGATTAACACAAAAAGTCAGTTAACACACCCACCTCACACAGTTACCATTTTGACACAAAATTAAGGTAGTAAATTTAGTGGAATATGAAAGAAAAGTGGTTATTATAAAGAATGAAATCAGGAGAAATTAGCCTGATATTGAAAAACAAATTGCATCCAAAAAATTCCAGATCATACCAAAAGCAGTAATTCATCAAGAAGAAGAGACAGGGACCTCCTTGGTGGTTCAGTGGCTGGGAGTCTGCACTCCCAATGCAGCGGGCCCAGGTTCGATCCCTGGTCAGGGAACTAGATCCCACATGCTGCAACTTAAACCTAGTACAGCAAAATAAATAATAAAAATAATTTTTTAAAAAGAAGAGACAAGTGTCAAACAGAAGTAATCAGTTTTTTGTCAGAACAAAGAAAAAAAAAAGAAGTAATCAGTTTTTTGATTGATTGATGGTTGATGATTCCATTAAGGAAGAGAAGTGAAAATACACTTAATTAGAAAAGTATTTAGATATCTTGATAATTTAACATGAAATGCTGCCATCTAAAAAACAGAAATTGTATCCACTGCAAGGGGGACATAGAGATAAACTGGTTAATAAGTGCTACGTATTTCAAGCAGTATTCAAGATTACATATTGTAGTAGAAAACTAGAAAATGTCCTGAAACCACATGCATGAATCATAGATTTTTTATGATTAAGAAACTGACCACCAAACTTGACCATCAACCTGAAATGCACAGAACATTGCAAATGGATTGTGAAGTTGAGGGAAATTCTTCTCAACCATCAACAGTTAAAAAAAAAAAAAGATGAACCATGATTGAGGAAAATCTGAATTGTCTTTCTATTCCCACCACAGAAAACATTGCAAAACCTTTTTTAAAAAGAAGAGGCAAAGAATTTTTTAATGTAAAGTAAAAGAGAGGTTGGGAGATGTGTAAGACAGCTAGTTAATACAAAATATTTTGTTTTCTGGATTGTGCAATGCTTGTGGCAGCTGTCAGCATCTTGAAATCTGTAATCTGTTATCATTTCTTTTCTTATTTTAAAGTAGCTATTTTCTTCCACCTTTGACATTGTATTTATTACTTTGTATTCTTCAGTCTTTCAGAGGGTCCCCCGAATTGAATAAACTACAAGTTCCACAAAACCAGTACTTGACCAAGATGTAAGTTAAAATGGCAATCTATTTTCCTTTTTCATTTATTTAAAAATTTTTTTTTTTTTTTTTTTTTGTGGACCGTTTTTAAAGTCTTTATTGAATGTGTTACAAGGTTGCCTCTGTTTTATGTTTTTTGGTTTTCTGGCCACCAGGCATGTGGGATCCTAGCTCCTTGACCAGGGACTGTACTCTCACCGCCCGCATTGGAAGGCAAAATCCTAACCACTGGACCACCAGGCAAGTCCCAGCAATTTATTTTCTTAATAGGAAGAAATTGGGCTATCTTTTTGCTGCCTGTGGGGAGCACACAATCGGAAGTCAACCAGTGTGGGGACAGGGTTTTGGTTTGTACTGAGTCTCGACCAGCAGGGGGCAGTGAGGTAGAACAATTCCAGGTAAGCTCACACTGCCAAGAAAAATAACAGCAAAAGATTATTTTGCATACTGCCTGGTGCCAGATGTTTTACTTCCGTGCTTTGGAATATTTTAGAGGAAGAATGCTTTAAGAAGTGTATGAAGCATAACTATAGCTTCCCTAATCAGTTAAAATAAGAGTCAGATATTCAATAGCATGTAGACCCCTCCTCTCCAGTATTATAATTATTTATTCAGTTATACTGTTATGAGCTGGTGGCAGGTGGAAAAGTCAGGGTCAGTGTCCCTGGGTCATTTCCAACACTGATGCCCAAGATCCTTGGTATAACCATTAAGGATAATAGCCAGTACCTCCATGAGGCTGGTTGTGTGCCAGGCATTGTTCTAAGTTCTTCATATTGTCTCGGATAATGCTCACAACAACCCATCACTATTGCAGCACTATTATTATTCTTGTTTTCAGATGAGGAAACTGGGCCTCCGAGAAGTTAAATAATTGATAAGTTCACATAGCAAGTGACAGAGCTGGGCTTTGAGTCTAGGCAACCTGGTTCAAAATCGGAGCACTTGGCCACCTCCAATAACCTTTTGCCACAAGTCCAGTTCTATCTTTACCCCTCCCAAAGAGAACATCATTATAAAGCGATCAGTAGACTATACTGTGAGAAGAGCAATATTGCAATACTCTGGTCTTTTAACAGTGGTAGAGACGATGCTGCTACTAAATCAGATTCTCCCCCTCCCTGTTAAGAAAGCTGCTTTGCACAAGAGTAGATGAGAAAGAACTCTGCTTCACCCACTTTCCTCCTCTGGTGGCTGACCAAGGCAGCTGACAGCTCACAGACTTCCCACAGGAGCACGCTAAGGTTTCTCTCTCCTCTGTACTCCCTGCAAGTTACCCGGTCTCTCCTCTCATTGCTGGGAAACTCTGAAAGAGTCCACCTTACTGATTCTCCCTATTCATTCACTCACTCTTCACTCCTCCCCTGGCTTCAGCCCTATCCGTTCTGAGAACCTTCAGTCAGCCAATTCCAGCTCCCCTAGACTCTTCCCGTGGCCCCCACAACCTTCTCCCTCTGGGTCTCCTGTGGCCTCTCTGCCATTCCTTTGTGACATCCCCTCCTGTGCCCTGCTCCTCTCCGCTCTCCTTCTAAACCTCTCCCTGGCCCTCCCATCCTTCTGGTCCTGTCTCTTGGAGACTGAGGGCTTCCAACATGTTCTTGTTCCGGCCACTCTCCTTTCTGTTCATCTTGCATTCCCTGCTGTCCATTATACATCTCTCTTTGGGTGACTCTAGTCAGAAATGTCTAAAATATTATCTTCTGCCCACCAACTGAATTTCTTTTCTTATTTTCTCCATTTCAGCTCATAGCATCACCCTTTACTAAAGCTAGACATCCCAGCTCCATCTTGCATCCCTTGCTGCCCCTCAAGTCCATCTGGCCTGTGAGTGGTGGTTACACTTCCTCTGACATGTTTCCAGGCCTCTTTCCCCCTGAGTCTCCATTTCCACAGCCCCTGCTCAGTCTCAAATCTATTCCTCCTCATCGCCTCTGTTCAATAGCATTTTTTAACTTATTAGTCTACTTTCATAGCCATTGCTTCCATCCCCACCCTCTTACTTTCACCCTATCCCACTTATAGCAAGGAGATCCAACCAGTCCATCCTAAAGGAAATCAGTCCTGAATATTCATTGGAAGGACTGATGCTGAAGCTGAAACTCCAATACTTTGGCCACCTGATGCAAAGAACTGACTCATTGGAAAAGACCCTGATGCTGGGAATGATTGAAGGCGGGAGGAGAAGGGGCCGACAGAGGATGAGATGGTTGGATGGCATCACCGACTCAATGGACATGGGTTTGAGTAAACTCCAGGAATTGGTGATGGACAGGGAGGCCTGGCGTGCTGCAGTTCATGGGGTTGCAAAGAGTCGGACACGACTGAGCAACTGAACTGACTGACTGTGTTTCTAAAATAAAGACTGATGACATTACTCTTCCACTTTAAGATTTTGGTGGCTTTTCTCTAAGACCAGCGTGTGTTACCTAGAACATCATTTAGGGACCGCTGCAGTCCAGTCCCAGCCTGTGTGTCTAAGTTCCCCTCTGGCTACAATGCCCACTCTGCCCCCTCACTGCACGCCCTAGACTTGAGCCATCCATCTGGACAGGGCAAAGAACAAAATCTTGTTAGGCACACTGCCTAGGGGGTCAATATCTAACTCTCCCACATTTAGCTAGGTGACTTTAGAACTACGATTTAATCTCTCTGAGCCTGTTTCTTTGTCTTCAAAATGGCTCTAATGATCCTTTTTCAGCAAGAATACTTACTCACCGAACATTTACAAAGGACTTACTATGTACATGAGGTTGAGCTTGGAACTCAATAAATATGAGTTCTTTTCTCTACACCTGCTTCTGCCTCATCTTTGTTAATGCAGTTCTTTCTACTATGCAGACCTCTTGCATCCCCATCCCAAATCCTTCAAGGTCAGGTTCTGTGACATTAGTGAAGGTTCAAGGCAAAGCCTAGCACACTTCACAGGGGACTTGGACCAGTTTTTTACCGTGTATTTTGCTAGCTTTCTAATGGATTCTTTCCTCCTATACGCTGGGAGCTCTTTGAAAGTAGGAACGGTGTCTTATGTATTTTTGCATCTAACTATGTACATAAATACATTCACAAGGAAAAAATTACACAGTGTTATCTATTGTTACCAAGACATTATGGCTCCTAGCACAGTTTTCTGGAAATTAATTACAGATGTACTCTGTGTTGAAATGTCCCAGACATTTTCAAATTGCCTTTCATATTGTGCTGAATAACTTTTTCACTTTGGTACAATAAAACCTAGTGAATTTGACACACGAAGTGTTTGTGAAAACATGCATACATAAACTATGTTTGGATTTTCCAATATTTATATTAGAAAATGGTGATTAGTTAGCTAGAAAATAGTCTTTGTTAATGTTTCTGTATAATTTTGAATAAACAGTTCTGAATTAATGATGTTTAGCTATGCTTGTCTCTGCTATTATTACACACCTTTCTGTTACTTTTTTTGTTCTTCTCTGGCTCCCCACTCCCCACTAGAATGTAAATGTCCAAAAAGGCAGGAATCTTCTCTATCTTGTTCACTGCTATGTTTCTGGAGTCTAAAACAGTGTTTAATAACATCTGTTGCTAGTTGGTAAGAAAAGGAATGTATGCTATAGTTTAATTTTAATAGAATGCAACTTATTAAAAAGTAAAATATGTGTACCAATATATTTAAGATATCAGTTGAATTATAACCTAGATGATTCAGTATTTGTTGATATCTCCATTTGTATGACCCACAAACACCTCAAGGTCTCAAGCCTTGTGTCCAGTTGAGTTTCCAAGCACATCCTACAGCCAAACCTTTTTCACACTCCTTTGGACCCAGATTCCACTCCCATTCCTTTCCTGTTTTGAAGACACTCTTGCTTCTTTCCTTACTTGGAAGTTTGGGGCATCTGATGTGAAATTTTCCACTTCCTCTTTATCTGCTTCAAAGTTAACTCATTCACTTAACTCACTCCCTTTCCACACCTCACACACCTTCATCTCTATGCATTTTCTCTTCCCCTAGAAGTTTCTTTCCAGTACTCTGGGCCTAAATCCATTCCTCCTTCACTGCTCACCACACAAACTATTTTCTCCATGAAGCCTTCTTAGGGCTCTCCAGCCAGAAGTAACCCCTACCTCACCTGACCTTTCTCAGCACCTCATGCATATCTCCTTTAAAACATCCTAACAAAAAATAAGTCCTGCTTTGTGCCAAGCATTGCAATTTTGGAGAAGGTTAACAGAACATGGTTCTAGCCCTGAAGGAGTATAATTTCGTGGGTGACTATCAGGCAGTATTATCAAGAATGTTTCAAATCCTTTCTTAGAATACAAGCTACCTAAAGTGGGTCTTTGGTCCTCCCATCTTCATATCCCACAGAGCAACCCCTATGGTGCCATGTACTGAGACAATGCATATTTCTAGGTTGTTTAAGATAATTCTGTAAAAAAGTGCTTGCCTGCCCTTCATACAACATCGTCCAGAAAGGAAGTCCTCCCCTCTCATTCCCAGAATATGGTAAGTTTCCTTATGATCAGTCAGCAGATACAAATGCAAAAGCTGTGGCTAAAAAAAAGAGAGAGATTGTCCCTTCTTATTTTTTAATAATGGAAGAAATGGTGACTGAAGAAAGGGAAAAGAGGTGAAGGACGTCCCAGCTAACATGTGCTAAGATCAGGAGAAGCCAGAGCAGGCAGACAGATATTCTCCATAAGAAAGAAGGAAAGAGAGAGAGAGTATGAGTGAGAGAGAAAGGCGTAAGGAAAGAAAAGGAGAGGAAAGGAGACACCTTTCTGTCAAAAGCTAATAAGAAGTTTTGTTTTAAATAAGGAAGATAAGTGGATTTTTCAGTTCAGTTCAGTCGCTCAGGCGAGTCTGACTCTGCAGCCCCGTGGACTGCAGCATGCCAGGCCTTCCTGTCCATCACCAACTCCTGGAGCTTGCTCAAACTCATGTCCATTTCGATGGTGATGCTATCCAGCCGTCTCATCCTCTGTTGTCCCCTTCTCCTCCTGCCTTCAATCTTTCCCAGCATCAGGGTCTTTTCACATGAGTCAGTTCTTTGCATCAGGTGGCCAAAGTATCGGAGTTTCAGCTTCAGCATCAGTCCTTCCAATGAACACCCAGGACTGATCTCCTCTAGGATGGACTGGTTGGATCTCCTTGCAGTCCAAGGGACTCTCAAGAGTCTTCTCCAACACCACAGTTCAAAAGCATCAATTCTTCAGCGCTCAGCTTTCTTTACAGTCCAACTCTCACATCCATACATAACTACTGGAAAAACCATAGTTTTTACTAGATGGACCTGTGTTGGCAAAGTAATGTCTCTGCTTTTTAATATGCTCTTTAAGTTGGTCACAACTTTTCTTCTAAGGAGCAGGTGTCTTTTAATTTCATGGCTGTAGTCACCATTTGCAGTAATTTTCGAGCCCCCCCCCCCCCAAATAAAGTCTCTCACTGTTTCCATTGTTTCCCCATCTACTTGCCATGAAGTGATGGGCCTGCAGGCCACAATCTTAGTTTTCTGAATGTTGAGTTTTAAGCCAACTTTTTCACTCTCCTCTTTCACTTTCCTCAAGAGGCTCTTTAGTTCTTCTTTGTTTCCTGCCATAAGGGTGGTGTCATCTGCTTATCTCTGGTTATTGATATTTCTCCTGGCAATCTTGATTCCAACTTGTGCTTCATCCAGCCTGATATTTCTCATGATGTACTCTGCATATAAGTTAAATAAGCAGGATGACTTAGAAAACTAAGCTCATGGCATCCGGTCCCATCACTTCATGGCAAATAGATGGGGAAACAGTGGCTGACTTTATTTTTTGGGGCTCCAAAATCACTGCAGATGGTGACTGCAACCATGAAATTAAAAGACGCTTACTCCTTGGAAGGAAAGTTAAGACCAACCTAGACAGCATATTAAAAAGCAAAGACATTACTTTGTCAACAAAGGTCCGTCTAGTCAAGGCTATGGTTTTTCCAGTGGTCATGTATGGATGTGAGAATTGGACTATAAAGAAAGCTGAGCACCGAAGAATTGATGCTTTTGAACTGTGATGTTGGAGAAGACTCTTGAGAGTCCCTTGGACTGCAAGGAGATCCAACAAGTCCATCCTAAAGGAGATCAGTCCTGGGTGTTCATTGAAGGACTGGTGTTGAACCTGAAACTCCAATATTTTGGCCACCTGATGCAAAGAGATGACTCACTTCAAAAGACCCTGATGCTGGGAAAGATTGAGGGCAGGAGGAGAAGGGGGCGACAGAGGATGAGATGGTTAGATGGCATCATCGACTCAATGGACATGGGTTTGGGTAGACTCTGGGAGTTGGTGATGGACAGGGAGGCCTGGCGTGCTGCGGTTCATGGGGTCACAAAGAGTCAGACACGACTGAGTGACTGAAGTGAACTGAAGCAGGGTGACAATATACAGCCTTGACGTACTCCTTTCCCTATTTGGAACCAGTCTGCTGTTCCATCTTCAGTCCTAACTGTTGCTTCTTGACCTGCATACAGATTTCTCAGGAGACAGGTCAGGTGGTCTGGTATTCCCATCTCTTGAAGAATTTTCCACAGTTTGTTATGATCCACAGTCAAAGGCTTTGGCATAGTCAATAAAGCAGAAGTAGATGGTTTTTTGGAACTCTCTTGCTTTTTCGATGATCCAGCGGATGTTGGCAATTTGATCTCTGGTTCCTCTGCCTTTTCTAAAACCAGCTTGAACATCTGGAAGTTCGCGGTTCACGTACTGGTGAAGTCTGGTTGGAGAATTTTGAGTTTTGCTTTGCTAGCGTGTGGGATGAGTGCAATTGCACAGTAGTTTGAACAGTTTTTGGCATTGCCTTTCTTTGGGATTGGAATGATAGCTGACCTTCTGCAGTCCTGTGGTCGCTTCTGAGTTTTCCGAATTTGCTGGCATATTGAGTGCAGCACTTTCACAGCATCATCTTTTAGGATTTGGAATTTGGAATTCCATCACCTCCACTAGCTTTGTTTGTAGTAATGCTTCTTAAGGTCCACTTGACTTCACATTCCAGGATGTCTGGCTCTGGGTGAGTGGTTACACCGCATGGTTTTCTGGGTCATGAAGATCTTTTTTGTACAGTTCTTCTGTGTATTCTTGCCACCTCTTCTTAATGTCTTCTGCTTCTGTTAGGTCCATATGATTTCTGTCCTTTATTGGGCCCATTTTTGCATGAAATATTCCCTTGGTATCTCCAATTTTCTTGAAGAGATCTCTAATCTTCCAATTCTACTGATTTCTACCTGTAAACAATAGACTGTATATTTTATATACAGTGGATTTTTATATACTAAATATACTGGATATCTTATATACAGTGGATTTTTAGTGCTTTCTTAATATATTCTACAGTCTGGGAAAACTTTGAAAACATTATAGTAAGTGAAAGAAGCTGGTCACAAAAGGCCACGTATTACGCGATTCTGTTTATATGAAGTGTCCAGAACAGGTAAGTCTGTAGAGACAGAAGCTAAGTTTGTGACTGCTGAGGGAGGAGGAAATAGCAGTGACTGCAAACGGGTTATGGGGTTTCTTTCTTGGGTGATGTAAACATTGTGGAATGGATGTTGATGGTTGGACTAGTCTGTGAACATACTAAAAAAACTAATTGTACATTTTAAGAAGGAGAGGCTCTATCTTTTTTCATTGAAATATGGTTGATTTTAAATATTGTGTTAGTTTCAGGTATACGGAAAATGATTCAGCTATTTATATATATGTGTGTGTGTACATCTATATTCTTTTTTTGGATCCTTTTCCATTATAGATTATTACAAGATAATGAATATAGGTCCTTGTGCTATACAGTAGGTCCTTGTTGTTTATCTATTTTATACACAGTAGTGTGCATCTGTTAACTCCATACTCTCTATTTATCCCTCCCCCCTTCTCCTTTGGTAGCCATAAGTTTCTTTTCTATATCTGTCTGTTATATAAATAAGTGCATTTGTATCATTTACTAAGATTCCACATATAAGTGATATCATATAATATTTGTCTTTCTTCATGACTTACTACACTTAGTATGATAATCTCTAGGTCCATTCATGTTGCTGCAAATAGCAAGATTTCATTTCTTTTTATAGCTGAGTAAGATTCCATGGTACAAATGAAATATATATACATCTTTATCCATTCATCTGTCCATGGACATTTAGATTGCTTCCATGTCTTGGCTATTGTAAATATTGCTGCTATGAACATTGGGATTCATGTATCTTTCAAAATTCAAATTTTTGTCTTTTCCAGATATGTGCCTAGGAGTGGGATTGCTGGATCATATGCTAACTCTATTTTCAGGGAATTTTTTTGACCATGTCTTGAAGCTCTTGGGATCTTATTTCCCCAACCAGGGATTGAACTCGCACACTAGGCAGTGAAAATGTGGTGTCCTAACCACTGAACTATCAGGGAATTTCTATTTTCAGTTTTTTTAAAACCACCATACTGTTCTCCATAGTGGCTGTACCCCATTTACATTCCCACCAATAGTAGGAGGGCTCCCTTTTCTCCACAATCTCTCCAGCATTTATTATTTGTAAACTTTTTGGTGACAGCCATTAAAAGTCTATTTCCAAAGCTTTGTTATCTGTCCAAACAACTGAATACAAGCTAAAAGTCAAACATTAAAGATGATTAAATCATGGTATATCCCTTCAAATAGAAAAAATATTTTTGAGGGAATCTAGAGGAATATGGGAAAACGTTCATGAAACTACCATAGATGGCCAAAGAAGATACAAACTGTATACAAAGTATGACACCAACTTCATCAAATATAAGCCTGGATAAGCAGAGAAAAGATTAGAAGGAAATGCTCAAAATATTTACAGAAGTAGAATTATAGGCTTAGCAAACTTTTGGATATACTTTTTGGAAAATCCCTTTAACTGGACTAGAACTTTTCATACATAGTGAAGTTAAGCAAAAAGGTAAAAGGCTAAAACTGTAAGTGATGGGTGGGCTCAGTACTAGACACCTGTTATACCACAGGTCAAATACCGATCATGATCTAGCTGACTGCACAGACAGTCAGTCCAATGGCTCTTGACCAGTCCTCTGCCTCTAATCCCTCATGCCTCTGGTCGTGTTTCCCAAACTTCACTCATTCACATGCCATCTTCAGGACTTGCTTATCTACCTATTATTTAATTTTCTCTTTAAATTAATCCACTTTTTCTTCCTAAATAAATGTATTTTAAGAGAATTTTTTGTATTGTACTGCAGTTTTGAAACTCACAGTTGAACATAACCATTAACATTTTTAAATGTACCCATGTACCCAGGGGTTATATTTGAAACATTTAACAATCCGAAATAGCAGAGGGGCAATGAATGAGCAGTAATGCTCTGTTGGTTCTTGCTACATGAGTGGCAGCCTGCACCGCCCACCTAGAATCATCCTGTGTACCGCCAGTGGTACATGCCATCCTGTGTACCACCAGTGGTACATGTAGCATATTTGGATTTTCAGCTGCAATCCATGCTACCTTCTTTTGCTAATTTAATCTTCCTAAAATGAAAACCTGCTGTTACTTTCCTGATCAAAACATTTTAATGCCCACTGCCTCATATTGCTTAGAGCAGAAAACCCAAACTCTTTTTAATTTGCTCTTCAAAGCCTATGTCATATGATCACAATCTACCACTAATTTATTCATTTAATGGGTATTTATTTATTGAACACCCACTATGTGTCTTTCCAGCTTTATCTTTCTCTACTGCCTTTAGCATATTTTAAACCCTAGCCACACCTGAACCCCAGAACATGCCTTACTTCTTCCCACGTCCATTCTTTTGCTCATACTATTACATTCCTCACAGCTCAGGGCCCTTCCACAGCCAGCTACCACCATCTGTCAAAATCCCACAGAGCTCAAGTGCTTTCTCCTCCATGAAGCCATCCCTCATTCTTCTGGACCCAAAAGAGCCCCTCCCTGTTCTTCCCTCCCATAGCCTCTGACCTCGACAAGGTGTTAAAGTCTATCATCATTCTAGTCATGCCTGGTTTCACGCCCTTACAACCTGAAGATGTTTCCAAAAACAATCTTACCTGACCAACTTCCCCAACTCTCTCCCATGTCTACTCTGACATCCAGCCCAATCTCTTGCATCATTTAATAACGTCTCTTGAACTCAATATGCAGACTATTTAAAAAATGCAAACTGGGACTTCCCTGGTGGTCCAGTGGTTAAGAATCTGCCTGCCAATTCAGGGGACACAGGTTTGATCCCTGCTCCAGGAAGACTCCACACGCCCGGGGCCGGGGGGGGGGGGGGGGGTGGCGGGCCGGAGGGGCCAATTAAACCCCTGAGCCATAGTCACCCAGCCTGCGGTCTACAGCCTGTGAGCCACGACTGCTGAGCCCATGGGATGCTTTTCCTGAAGCCCTCGCTCCAGAGCCCGCGCTCTGCAACAAGAGAAGCTGCTGCAGCGAAACGCCCACGCACCGCAGTGACGAGTAGCCCCCACTCACCACAACAAGGGAAGGCCCGGGCACAGAATGAAGACCCAGTGCAGCCAAAAGTACATTTAAAATAAATAATTAAAATAATAATAAATGCAAATTTGCCTTAGGACATGCATTTATTGACTTGTCCATTTATCCAGAGATACCTTCGTTGCAATGTCTTCCAAAACCTTGCACCTGCTTGGCAGGCCACCCTCTTGTATTGTTCCACTGGAGAGCACTGTGGGGCCTGGATAGAATGTCTCAAGACAAGGAAAAGAAAATGTGGAGAACTGAAGGACCCACCAATCTTATCTGTGCCAGCAAGTTGCAACTAACACTCCGTGTGAAAGATGGCAAGAGGGAGAATCCCTTGTGAGTCAACCATGGTGCCCATGAAAACAAGGGGAAAACACTTCCAGATGCTTGGCCACCAGGAAACATCGCTGTCACTCTTTCTGAATTTCTGATATAGCTGGAAAGGCCATAAAGCGCTTTGCAAATTTATTTCTTGGGCTTTCAGCCATGTTAAACTTTTATCATTCCCAGTCAAAAACTATAAAATCTGGCTCTAATTAGGCTTCCATAAAGGGGCATGATATGAATTCAGAACTTCTTATATGTGCACCTGTCTCGGAGTGGAAAAAATGTAAAAAACTCATAGGAAAAACAACATAAGCAAATTCACCATCCCTTTCAGGGTGTCGAACACTTTGAAAAGAGGCTCCAGGTGGGAACAGCGTGTTTCCAGTCCCCCTAGGATTCTTCAGCTTTGATTCCTACTGCCACCATCAACCCTAGTAGCTGTTGAGATCTGCTCACTCCTCCTTCAAGGACCTTCATACCCCCTAAATGTTTCCTTACTCCTAGGCACAGTTAGGATGGAATGTTCAAGAAGACTTCACAGGATGCCAAGGGCACACAAGGGAAGTAAATACAAAAGCATCAGAGAGAGGCCAGTTCAGTGGTTTGCAAATGAGCTTCCCTAGGAGACATTCAGCAATGTCTGCAAACATTTGTTATTGTCACAAACAGCTCCCAGTCACTGTACCTACAATACAATGCTGCTGGTCATCCTACGTACTCAGGACAGCCACTGCAGTGAAGGATTATCCAGGCCCAAGTGTCAACAGTGAGGAAATTAAGAATCGCTGGTGACAGGCTAAGAACCAAGAGAAGGAGAGATCCCAGCCTTCTGGAGGCAGAGGGTAGCTATCTTGAAAGGCAATTAGAATAAGATAGGGTTGAGACTCAGAAAGTGACTATCTGTGAAGGGTGTAAAGAAGACCTTCTCCTCACAATCTCTCCCCGGTCACCTTGACATCTCAGCTGTCAAGTCCAAGAGAAAGAGTCTCCTTCTATTACCCACCTATACTTCTCACACCCAGTTCTGTAATAGAGGGTCTTACCTAAGTGATGACACAATGATTTTTCTCATCCTCCATGTCTGACCTAACTCTATGCAGATGACTGTGGCTTTACCCTGAGAGGCAACAGCGTAAACACACATTACACAAAACCATCACCATAGCATTCCTGTAACACCAATCTCCATGCACAACCCAAGCATGTGACTCAGGTACCCGTGGTGTCCAATACCCAGAGTTCTAGCAGCCGAGGAGAAGTGGTCCGAATACTGTCATGGATAGAAAGTCATCCACCCAGCAAGTCCTGGTGCCAGGCCCTGTGCTAGGCACCTGCGAGAGACAGAACACCGAGCAAGACAGAGGTGGACAGTACAAACAAATCAACAAACGGGCTATTATAGTGAGCCATGTGCCAGGCACCATGCTGTCTGTTTCATGTACACAGTTTCAAACGATGATAACAATCATTCATAAGTTGGGGACTTTAAAATTGAGAAAATAGGATCAGAGAAGTCAGGCAACCTTTCAATAACTGTGCTTTTCTTCAATTGTGGAGGCAAGATTCAAGTCCAAACCTGTCTGAAGCCATGCCCCGAGTCTGAAAGTGCCCCCTGCCTGGTTGGCACACCTTGTGTGTCTCCTCAGTGGCAACATCAGAGAGGGAAGTGAGAGCGGGAGGGAGGCTGCCTCCCCCTCCTCTGTCTCCTCCTACACATGCACCGGTTCATTATCACTGAGTAACTGTTTATTTTTTGCGTTTGCGGTTGGAGAGGGAGAGATGGAAAGCCTTCTCCCTCATGGACCCACACCCGCCGTCTTGCTGCAGAATAATGCTCTGCTGGGAGAATCAGAGATAAGCAATGAAAATGTCTTTACGTGGTGAACAGACTCAGACAAGACAAGCACTAATATATCAGGCCAGAGGAGAAAATGAAAGAATATATACCTTAACTGTTTCCACCACAAAAAAGAAATGGTTTCTCTGTGCCATGATAGAGATGTTAGCCAATGCTACCAATGGCAATCACACAGCAACATATAAATGTTTGGAGTCAACACTTGGTATACCATTAACTTATACAATATTACGTGTAAATCATGTCTCATTTTTTTTTAATGTACATAGAATAGAAATAGCCAGAAAAGGGGCCTTCAAACCTCCATCTTCAAAAATGATCCAACATGATCATATGTGAGGCATGAAGCCCACAAATCTGTACCTGGATCAAAATCCCAACCATGATTTAATCAGGAATGGTTAATCTTGTCATATGGACCCACCCAAGGTGGTACAATTGTTTTCTTGTAGGTGGGAAAATACATTTTTAGCCCTGGAAAAAATTAGAATTGAATAGAGATGAAGAAGCAAATTGAACCTATACAACTAATAGCTTTATGTTCACTTTTGGAATCACTTTTGTAATCACCAAGTTTATTTAAAGGGTTAGAGAAAATGGCAGAGTAGAAAATCTGGTGGTTTAGCCTGTGACCTCAGTTTGAAAAGTGTAATTGGTTTTTTTACTTCTAATTTTAATTTGAAAGCAAAAGAAACCTTGAAGAAATATTTAACCAGTATTGAAATGTTTAAGAGAACAAAAAGGTAACTCTATTTATAAATCTAATTTATGAGTTATCTAACTACTTGGAAAGGTTTTGCTTGTTAGGTCATAAATTTGTCTTGTTGGGCATTTGAGGCACTTAAGAAAATTAAATATATTAAATACACAAATGCAATTTAAAATATTTAAGGGAATTTAATTAAGTTTATAACTGTGACCAATATGTGGGAGATTTAATCTGCTGAAACTGAGTTAATCTACCATTAACCTGAGAACAATTAAAGATGACTGTTCTTGTTTTATTAGGTTTATAAAAAGTCTAACAAGACTTCTAAATTTAATATTGACTTAAGAAAACTGTTTTAATTTTTATAATTTAAATGTCTGCAATTTCAAATAGAAAAGAAGATGTCTTTTCCAGACCAAAAAAAAAAAAAAAAAAAAAAAAGAAATCCTTCCTTGAGCTTTAAAAAACTCAAGTGACAAATTATTAAGACTTGGAGTGTTTTCCAAACTTTTTCAAGGACTCTGGAAGGATAGGTGGCAGTTGATGTTGTCTACTGCAAACATATATTTGCTTTGACATCTTATATATTAATGCCAAAAGTAAAATTTGCACTATTCTGAAACACAGCAGGATCCTATCTATGGTCCTTGCCCCTCCATGTCCTCCACCTGCCGTTTGTCTGTGGAAAAACTTTAGCCAAAGAATAAGCTTAATCAGAGAAGTGAGAAAATGCAGAAACAAAGGAAAACAATCTAACAAGACTAAATAATAATATATCTGTATCATCGCGCTTAGTCGTATCTGTCTCTTTGCCACCCTATGGGTTGTAGCCCATCTGGTTTTCTGTCCATGGGGTTCTCCGGGCAAGAATACTGGAGTGGGTTACCACTTCCTTCTCCAGGGGATCTTCCTGACCCAGGGATCAAACCCAGGTCTCCTATACTGCAGGCAGATTCTTTACCACTGAGCCACCAGAGAAGCCCTTAAATAGTAATAGATTAGTTATTAAACATAATTAAGGGCCTTTAGTTCCTTCTCAAGGGCTATAGATAATATTTTGAGCCATATCCTGTGAGCTGTCTTACAGATTCTGAGAGCCCCACCAAGTGGAAGAAGCTAACTACGTGTTGACATGACATAAGATGCCACAATTCCAAGAATCAGCCTCAAGGAAATGGGAACAAACCAACTGTGGAACTAAAGACTAATTGTACTTGAAACAATCAAGATGACACTGCTCATACCATCGATGACCAATTTCAAGAGAAGTATCAGAGCTGACTGTGCTGTTTCTGCATGCAGCCCCCTCCTTCAACCTATAAAAGTTATTGCCTCCTGATTGTCAGGGTGAGGGGAGGCAACTTTTGGACCCCATTGCCACATCCAAAATAAAGCAAACTTTCCTTTCCACTAACTTTGCCTCTTTATTGGCTTTTGAGCAGTGAGCAGCTGGATCCCACTTCTGGTTGCAATTTCACAGTACACTTTTCAATGCGAAAATATTTTCCCTGAAAAACTTTTCAGAAAAGTTAACATTCCAAGAAGATGCACCATGCTCACCCAATAGTTTCATACACTTCCTGACATTCTTCTATGTCCTTCCAGGGGACAAATACCCTGTTGGAGAATCAGGAGATTACTCCACCAGTCCAGCTGTAATGGAGAATATCATTCTTATGAACATCCCTGACAGGTACTCTCTAGCCTGCTGCCCACCCATCTCATCCCTCTCTCCATTCCAGGGTTTCTATTGTGAGAAAACTGTCCCTTTCAGGCATCATGGATTTGGGATCTTTTATTAGGGCAAAGGAGAAGTTGATAACAAGCCAGCCCTTTCCCACCACTCCCATATCCACAATCACTGTCTTGAGTCCTTCAAATGAGATCAGACTTCCCTGGCCCCATTGGAAACCACCTATGCTGGTGATTAAGGTATTGTTTCTCAGTTCCAAACCCACCGTTTCATAATCTGCTTTGTGATGCTGTGGCTGGACTCTTCACACAAGCTTTTCCTTTTGCCTGCTTTCTCCCCTACTGGGTTCTGTCCACAGAGAGTCCTAGAGAGACTGTGAGCCCAGCAGTGGGCATTTGCCCCAGCAGCAGTAGCTGTCCAAGACTCCAACTTTTTCAACATGCCCAGAACCAGCCTCACTTTACCCTTTCTGTGGTGCCAGCACCCACTGGGCTTCTTTCTCAGAGATCTGCCTACCACTCCAAGAGGCCCCTCCTCTAAATTTCTAGGTTTTGCTAATCCTAACTTCTTCCTTTCCTTCCCACAGTTCCAAGTGATGGTCAGTACTTACTGTAGTTATCATCTTCCCTTTTGCCCCATCAGCCCTCCAATACCTATTCTGTATGTTATACTCCCTCTGTTATAATACCCAATGTGGCTTCTGTTTTCCTGGCTAGGTCCTGATTAATGCCACTCTCTGTTGCCCACCCCTGTTCCCCCCTTAACAGAGTCTTGACCCAGCCCTAAAATGTGTGAGGAAGAGGAGTGAACCCTAAATCTCTGCTCACCTGGTTTCCACCGTCCGTTGGCACTTGGCAGGAAAGCCAGCAGGTAGTTTGGCACTCTATCATTTGTTTCAAAGTCAGAGGAAGTACCTTCTATATATCTTTAGGGTACACAAGAAATTTTTCATTCAAAAATCTGTATATTCGATTAGAAAGAATCCCTATAAAGAACCTTCTAAAAGCCCTAGAGCTCATGTTGTAGTTATGGTTCAGTTCTTCTCTGTTATACTTGATTTGGACTCCGCCACCCCAAGGAATCCCCTGAGGAAGGTGGGGTGGGCATAGCATCTCCATTTAACTAGGAAGAATCTAAGGGGGCATTCCCTTTCTTGTCATGCTCTCACTTGGCCCGGCTACTAGCAGATCAAGTCTATTTCTTCTCTGTAATGCTTAATACAATCATTTGTGAATTCATTTTCTGTTACTGCATAACAAATACCACAAATTCAGTGGCTTAAAACAATACCCCTTAATTATCTCCCCTTAATTATCTCACCTAAATCAAATCCCTATGATTATACAGTGGAAGTGAGAAACAGATTTAAGGGACTAGACCTGAAAGACAGAGTGCCTGATGATCTGTGGATGGAGGTTCGTGGCATTGTACAGGAGACAGGGATTAAGACCATCCCCATGGAAAAGAAATGCAAAAAAGCAAAGTGGCTGTCTGAGGAGGCCTTACAAATAGCTGTGAAAAGAAGAGAAGCAAAAAGCAAAGAAGAAAAGGAAAGATATTCCCATCTGAATGCAGAGTTCCAAAGAATAGCAAGGAGAGATAAAAAAGCCTTCCTAGTGATCAATGCAAAAAAATAGAGGAAAATAACAGAATGGGAAAGACTAGAGATCTCTTCAAGAAAATGAGAGATACAAGAGGAACATTTCATGCAAGGATAGGCCCAATAAAGGACAGAAATGGTATGGACCTAACATAAGCAGAAGATATTAAGAAGAGGTGGCAAGAATACACAGAAGAACTGTACAAAAAAGGTCTTCACGACTCAGATAATCACGAAGGTGTGATCACTCACACTCACCTATAGCCGGACATCCTGGAATGTGAAGTCAGGTGGGCCTTAGGAAACATCACTATGAACAAAGCTAGTAGAGGTGATGGAATTCCAGTTGAGCTATTTCAAATCCTGAAAGATGATGCTGTGAAAGTGCTGCATTCAATATGCCAGCAAATTTGGAAAACTCAGCAGTGGCCACAGGACTGGAAAAGGTAGGTTTTCATTCCAATCCCAAAGAAAGGCAATCCCAAAGAAAGGCAGTCCCAAAGAATGCTCAAACTACTACACAATTGCATTCATCTCACACGCTAGTAAAGTGATGCTCAAAATTCTCCAAGCCTGGCTTCAGCAATACATGAACCGTGAACTTCCAGATGTTCAAGCTGGTTTTAGAAAAGGCAGAGGAACCAGAGATCAAATTGCCAACATTCACTGGATCATTGAAAAAGGAAGAGAGTTCCAGAAAAACATCTATTTCTGCTTTATTGACTATGCCAAAGCCTTTGACTGTGTAGATCACAATAAACTGTGGAAAATTCTAAAAGAGATGGGCATACCAGACCACCTGACCTGCCTCTCGAGAAACCTGTATGCAGGTCAGGAAGCAACAGTTAGAACTGGACATGGAACAACAGACTGGTTCCAAATAGGAAAAGGAGTATGTCTAGGCTATATATTGTCATCCTGCTTATTTAACTTGTATGCAGAGTACATCATGAGAAGTGCTGGGCTGGAAGAAGCACAAGCTGGAATCAAGATTGCCGGGAGAAATATCAATAACCTCAGATATGCAGACACCACTACCCTTATGGCAGAAAGTGAAGAGGAACTAAAAAGCCTCTTGATGAAAGTGAAGGAGGAGAGTGAAAAAGTTGGCTTAAAGCTCAACATTCAGAAAACTAAGATCATGGCATCTGGTCCCATCACTTCATGAGAAATAGATGGGGAGACAGTGGAAACAGTGTCAGACTTTATTTTGGGGAGCTCCAAAATCACTGCAGATGGTGATTGCAGCCAAGAAATTAAAAGACACTTACTCCTTGGAAGGAAAGTTACGACCAACTTAGATAGTATATTAAAAAGCAGAGACATTACTTTGCCAACAATGGTCTGTCTAGTCAAGGCTATGGTTTTTCCAGTGGTCATGTATGGATGTGAGAGTTCGACGGTGAAGAAAGCTGAGTGCAGAAGAATTGATGCTTTTGAACTGTGGTGTTGGAGAAGACTCTTGAGAGTCCCTTGGACTGCAAGGAGATCCAGCCAGTCTATCCTAGAGGAGATCAGTCCTGGGTGTTCATTGGAAGGACTGATGCTGAAGCTGAAACCCCAATACTTTGGCCACCTCTTGCGAAGAGTTGACTCATTGGAAAAGACCTAATGCTGGGAAGGATTGGGGGCAGAAGAAGGGGACAACAGAGGATGAGATGGCTGCATAGCATCACTGACTCGATGGACATGGGTTTGGGTGGACTCCGGGAGTTGGTGATGGACAGGGAGGCCTGGTGTGCTGCGGTTCATAGGGTCATAATGAGTCGGACACGACTGAGCGACTGAACTGAACTGAATTATCTCACTGTTCTGTAGGTGAAGTGTTTCACCTGATGTGGCTAAACTCCCTGATATAAAAAAGTTGAAATAATTAAGTCAGGCCCACCTGGATAATCTCCCTTCCTTAAGATCCACTGTGCTACATGATACAATCTAATCACAAGAAGGTGTGCGTGCTAAGTGGTTTCAGTTGTGTCTGACTCTTTGAGACCCCATGGACTGTAACCTGTCAGCTCCTCTGGCCATGGGATTCTCCAGGCAAGAATACTGGAGTGGGTTGCCATGCCCTCCTCCCAGGGATCTGGGAAGCCCAATCACAAGAGCAAAATGCACCAATTCACAGTCCTGAAATTATGCAGGGTATTTACACCAGGGACAGGATATCTCAGCATCTTCTTAGAATTGTACCTAATGCAAGATATCTTTTCCCCACAGAGTGAAGTCTTACATCAGAATAACTTAAAATACTCATTGACATTGAAGAACCTCTGGTCACACCACAAACCTCTGATTGGGGGGATTGGGTCCAGGAATCAGTACTTTACTTCTCAGATGATTCTGATATTCACTTGAATTTGAGAATTCAAAAATTAGATATTAGCATTTCATCATCAGCCTGAGTTAGAACACAGCATCTTACCTGTGTCTTATGGAGCCAGAGCCACATATTCTCTAGTGGATGGCGTGATGTGCCTCCAGATTCCCCAAAGCTGGTTCCTGACAACTCCCAGCCGAGTTCCTCTCCAGGAAGTTCAGAAGTGGGCTGTCTGGCCCAGGGGCATGCTCCTTGAGCAGCCCATTTCCAATGACTGGTCCTTGAGAAGAACAAACACCCACCCCATCCTCACTTCAATTTGGGACATAGAAGGGCCAGCCCAGCTTCAGCCCTCCCTCTGAGATCAGCTGAGAAAGCCTCTGCTGTAGGCACAATTCAGCTTCTCTGATGGGTCCCTCCTGCTTCCCTCACTCCATCACAGGCATTCTGAGAACACTCTTCAAGGAACACTCCTGCTCCCAAACCTCCATCTCAGTCTGCTTCCAGGAAGTCAGACCAAGGTGGCCTCACAGACAGTGTGCTGGAGGTCTGTAGCTCCACTTCAGACCTTATCTGCAATCTGTCCTTGCGTTTCCATCTCCACTGCTCCTGCTACCAACCCGCCACCACCGCGGTCGCTGCCACGACTCGCCCCCACGCCCCTCTAACACAGTCCACTCTGCATGCAACCCAGAGACTTACAGCCATCTCTGTTACTTGGCTCTCTATTTCCTCCATTAGAATGTAAGTTTGAGGAAGGCAGGGCCTGCTTGTTTGTGGTTGTAACTGTTCACTGCTATGTGTATCCACACTAAGTCGCTTCAGTCATGTCTCACTCTTTGCGACCCTATGGACCATAACCCACCAGGTGTCTCTGTCCATGGGATTCTCCAGACAAGAATACTAGAGTGCATAGCCATTTTTTCTCCAGAGGATCTTCCTGACCCAGGGATCAAACTCACATATCCTGCATTGCAGGCAGATTCTTTACCGTCTGAGCCCCCAGGGTTCACCACTATATACTTGACATAAGGTAAATGCTTATAAAATCAGCTGATGGACTAAACCACCGAACTCCCACTGATCCCAGAAGTCAGCACAAGATACTCAAGTGCAATAAATTAAGATTAGAAAATGGGCTTTGTGCTCTTCTTTCCAGAATTAATGATATGAAGTCTACAATGTTGCTTTCATACAGGGATTTTTCTTCTGGAAAAAAAAATTTAAGCCTATGAGATTTTAGGTTACTTTTGGAAAACGTCAGGAAAAGGAAGAAAATTTGCCCCTGATTCACTTTGGATCCTAGAATCCAATTATAATATCTTTTCTTTTATATAATTGTTGTATTCCAGCAAAATAAGTTATATCAATATCAGAAGAGTAAGTCTTATTCTCTCAATGACTGACAAAATTAGTGGTGTATTTCCTGAGTGAGTGAAGGGTCATTTCTTGATAGATCAAGAGAAAGCTCTTTAGGAAACACATGAGCCTCTTTTGATATAATTCTATAAATTTTAATGTCAGAAGAGTAGCAGGTTTATTTAAAATGGAGGATATCTGTATAATGTAACTTGCTAAGTGAACTAGAGAAATGAAATGCACTCAAATCATTTTTACTGGTAGCTTCCTTTTTAAAAACATGCTAATCTGAATGGCAGTAATTAGAGAGGAAGTGGGGACACACTCACCAAACCAGTTGTTTCTGAGGATTCAGGAAAGGACTGTTTTGTGATACAGTGCAATTTTGGATGTCTACTATTAAGGAAAAAAATATTCTCTGGGTAATCAGAATGATTCATATGATTTATAAGTTATCAATTGCCAGCCTTGGCTTTTTCCTAAAGACAGAAAACCTTACACCAAAAGCTACATGACATCTCTGTCAACTTAAATGTAAAACTTTGAGATCATGGGAAAAAAAAACCAGTTCCCTGATCAGGGCAGACTTATGTTACATCCAGAGAATGAAATCCTGTTCAGCAGTGGGAAGTAAAGGACTTCAAACCCATCAGTAGCATTACTGAGCACCCACTGTGCACGAATCAGGTGCTACACCAAGTTACAGTCATCAGTACCAGAAAGACCCATCGTGGTGTCACACGGACCTAGTTATCCTGCCTCGGTGCCAACATCAGACTGAGAGCCCTTAAATTTATTAGAACCCATAGCCAAGGAAGAAATTGAAAACATTTTCAGACAATTGCCTTTATAAGTGGGCTTTAACATCGAGCAGTCACACTGCCCATGTTTTAACACTGCCAATGAACGATGAATTCCAATGCAATTGCTCCATAAAATAAGGACTACTCAATTTATTTCATGAAGCTAACATAATGGATAACAAACCTTGTCATAACCAGCTCACAAAAATGGAAAAATATGAAAGCAACATTTCTTCCTGAGAGCCTTTTGGTATAACTTTGCCAGATTAAGTATGTTTGTGCCCTCTGACTCCAAAAGTAACTGCTCAGCCTCCTGGGGACATTCCCACCCAGGACCATGAGGGAAATGTACATGGACATGGTGGCCGCTATAGTATGGAGATGGAGTTGGGGTCCTGGGCCTGCCTCACTGGAAGAGTGAACTGGTGAGACATGCAGATGTTCTACAGAGTATTACACAGCAGGTAGAAGCAATGATAGAGACTTGGACATCCTTAGAGCAGCATGGGTTGATTATAAAAACACGGTGCTCAGTGGAAACTGCAGGACACAGAACAATACCATATCATGTAAATGAAAAATACATTCCACAGAGCAACAATACATATTTTCAAAAACATTCAAATAGACAGAAATATGCACATTAAAAGCATTGCTTGTTGGGGACACTAGGATTGGGATATAAGACAAAGAGAACATAGAAATGTAGGGCTACATTCTGATTTCCAGAGGCCCTCAGCCCTTTTGCATTCCTGAATCATTTTATCAATCTAAACTGTATTAAAAAATCATATTTTACAACTGTTGGAATAAGGGTGGATGTATTAATATTACATATGGAAACATCGTCTTTGACCTGAAAGCACATTTTTATTTCTGAGTTAAAAGAAATTAAAACATTTTCATGGGCCCCTAAAAGTATTGTAAGCCCTAAAGCACCACGCTTACTGATTATAATGAGCTCTGGATAAACAAAAGAGTGAACAAGAGCAGGGTCTGTCATGACCTAGGAGCAATCCTGGGCTTCAGACTGAGGAGTGAGATTCACTTGCATCTGAGGTCCAAAAATCCTTCCCAAAAAAGCAGCCCCAGGTGTGCTGGAAAACTCTGGGATATGAATAAGGCTTAAGGGTCCCCTCAAAGTGCTCCATTTGGGAATCATTGGGTTAAATGAAATTAAGCAGGTTTTCTTCTCACGTGATCCTTCCAAACCTTTACCATATACTATAATGCAAAGTGTGAGTCTCCAAGGGGGTGGGCAGCACAGTTGGTCTGTAGAATTTTCCAAAGCAATTCCACAATAGAATCCTTCCGCTTTGCTGGTAGAGGCACCGAGAACCGAGAACGCCCGTGGCAGCTGGGCCCAGGTCAGTCCCTGTCCCTGGGTCAGGCAGCTGGGTGCACTCACAGGAGTCTGACCCCAGGCCCCAGTCTGCCCTGGCCCATCTGTGCTGGCCTCCTGATCAGAGCTGGGCTGCTGCTGGTTGGCAGGGGGAGGGTGTGGCTCCTTCAGCCTCCAGGTGGTAAGAACAGTCCTTGGGTCATGTTGGGAGCAAGGGCTTCAGAAGATTTGGACATGTGGATATGCCCGCTTGTGTTTGCCCTGGGGCCCTCAAATATGAGGGGCAGTCCTGGCCTGATAATCCTAGTGTGCCGTGTCAAAGCTGGCCTTGCATACTCCAAATCACAGTCATTCAGACTCCCAGGACCTCTTTCGTTTTTCTTTGTAGGCACGGGGGACAAATGACACAAACCCTGAAACATTTAGAACTTTCCAACAGGAAGTGAGCTGTCACAGCCTGGTAAAGCGAGATTTGGGCTTAGTAGGGCTTTAGACCTTTTAGAGAACTGGAGTGCTGATTTGGCTTTTCTCTGCAGGTATCGTACCCCGCCTCTTTTTAATTCATTTCTTTAGTTTTGGCTGTCCTAGGTCTTTATTGCTGCGTGAGGGCTTTCTCTAGTTGCAGCAAGTGGGAGATACTCTCTAGTTGCAGTGTTCGGGCTTCTCTTCATTGCGGTGGCATGAGCTCTACAGTTGGGGCTTCACTAGTTGTGGTGCCCTGGGCTTAGTTGCCCTGAAGCACGTGGAATCTTCCCTGACCAGGGATTTAATCCACGTACCCTGCATTGACAGATGGATTCTCAATCACTGGACCATCAAGGAAGTCCTCTTTTGTTTTAATAATTATTTTTAAAATTTATCTATTTGGCTGTACAGGGTCTTAGTTGTGATATACAGACTCTTAGTTGAGGCCTGTGGGATCTAGTTCCCAACTGGGGATCAAACCTGGGCCCCCTGCATTGGGAGCATGGAGTCTTAGCCACTGGACCACAAGGGAAGTCCCTGTTACTCCCTTTCATTATTATCAAATCTTCAGGAAACTATCCACAAAACGGAGGTATATGGAATGAAGAGACAGAAGTGTAGGCAGTGCCCCTTCACCCATGAACAATGGTGGAAATAGAATCAATTAGCAGTGGGAGACACCTCGGCCAACAGGGAAGAATCCCATGGGGGTCAGCCACAGACAAGGCCACAGCTGGAGGAACAAATAAGAAAACATGAAGTACATCTTGGGAATGGTTTAGAAATCACTAAGGCACAGACTGAGAAGGACTAATTTCTAGTAATACTAATTTGAATTACAGGTATGTCCGTGCTAAGTCATTTCAGTCATATCCAACTCGTTGCAACCTCATGGACTGTAGCCCACCAGGCTCCTCTGTCCATGGGATTCTCCAGGCAAGAATACTGAAGTGGGTTGCCATTCCCTTCTCCAGGGGATCTTCCCAATCCAGGGATCAAACCTGAGTCTCCTGCATTGCAGGCGGCTTCTTTACTGTCTGAGCCACAGGGAAACCCTTGAGTTACAGTTAGGACAGATCAATTCAGATAACTGAGAAAGAGAGCTCTCTCTCTCTTTTAGTATCTCTCTATACTAAATATACCTAATCTTGAGTTAGTCACTCAATTTTAGGACTAGAACTTCAAAAACATCACCATAAATCTCATATGATGATCTTTCATTCAATGCCACATCATGCAATTCTAAAATAGGCGGGTGGGCACTTAAAAATTCTGCCCTTAAATTTGAAACACGGGGCAATGTTATACTCTCCAAAGCCAACTTGACTTGAAGCTATAAAAAAAGCAACAATCCTTTCCAAATTTGTCTCCCTAAATCTCTCACCCTCCTGAGACACTAAAAGAATCAAATAGGATTATATGTTGTTTGATCGATGATATTTGGTCATAATGTTCCTTTCAAAGTGCACTCAGGCCTGCTGCTAATAACAGTCATGAATCACATCACCACGCAGAAGACTGGGCAAGATGTAATTATATCAGGTAATAAAAGTGAGAAATAGCCAGCCATTAGAACTAGGAAGCTATTTTTGTACAAACTACAGAGCACAGGATCTGTATGACGCATTCAGGATGGAGTTGTCTATGTGTTAGCAGCAGAAGTAGGTAAATCTGATCCCAAAGTCAGTGTCTCCACCACAGGAAGCCAAAGAGGAATTAATGCTCGAAGTCAGCCCTGGTGTGGGGTGGGGCCCAGGGACAAACACACCATGCCTAGCAATTGACTGGGTGTCCCCATGGGGCAAATCATTTAGCATCTCTAGGATTCAGTTCCAACTGTAATAGAAGGAGCTGGAATAAATACTAAGTTCCTTCCTAGCTCCAAATTTCTGTTTAAAATGAATACGAAATTCATTCAATTCTTGGGAGTCAAAGAAACAAACCCAGAAGTTGTTGTAGGCTCCAACTTAAAGTTTATGATACTTGGTGTCCATCAGAGCTTGTTAGATATGGGGCTAGAAATTCAGATCCTGTGATTCCAAAGTGGGCACCAGGGGGTGGAATATTTCACAAGTTTCTGGGATGATCCCAATATACTGTGAAATATGAGAACTACTTGTTCTGCTAAATCATCAGGCTTAATGATTAGCTGTTGGAAGGAGCTGAAAAGAGAAGCTCTTTTGAAAGAGATGTTTATTGAAAACTTGTTCTATGCCAATACTGAACATATGTCATCTCATTTAATCATCTTAAGTCTTTGGTTCAGAAGAAAAAAGGGAATTGTTTCCTTAGGAGGAGAAATCAACCCCAGTTGCAAGTAACACAATGAAGAGTTCTAGATAATTCCTTTTTTTTTTTTTTTAAATTTTGCAACACTTTTATTTTATTTTTTTTATTTTTATTTGTTGGAGGCTAATTACTTTACAACATTGCAGTGGTTTTTGTCATACATTAAAATGAATTAGCCATGGATTTACATGTATTCCCGATCCCGGTCCCCCCTCCCACCTCCCTCTCCACCCCTAGATAATTCCTATAAATTAATATCCCCTCTTGACTCTTTCCCAGTTAATTAAGCTCATTGTATGCATTTCTTTGTATATTTGCTTTCTTCTTTTGAAGTAGAATGATAAAAGGAGAAATAAATTTCATATATTCAACATAATTACACAAATACAGTATATCAACCTATCAACCTTATTAGTAAGTTAAAACAGTGAAAACACAAAAGCCTGAAAGTTAAGATCCTCCTTGGGTAAATAAACTTGTCAAGTCATAATTTAATTGTACATTTCATTTCGTATAAACCAGTCAACACTCCAAAAAAAAGAGAAAGCTCTTATATCTCACACTTTACAAATTATAAACTCTCTCTTTAATGATGTTTGTGTTTTTCCTCTTTCATGTGCCAACTGCAGAGGAAGACTAATAAAAAGGTTAAAATTCCAGGTTGCTGGGACACATAATCTTTTTATTCTGAAGTACAAATCTCTGTTCTTGCTCATGCTGGGAGAAATGATCATTACTGAGAAATCTTTAAAAATACAGTCAGTTCTCAAAGTCCTTTTCCTAGAATTTTTACTCAAACAGCCCTGCTCTAGAAAAGCTCCATTTTCTTTATTCTTAGTAACTTGGGATGGTCCTCTGATAGACAGTCCTATGTGCAAGCATTTGGTAAGACATGGACAACTCACTGGTGGTTCAACCACCAGAGGAGATAAATTTATAGATATTTTGAAACCTCAGAGTGAAAACAGAATCTGACCCTTGTAGACCGAGCCATGTTTGTTAGCGGAGAGAGAAATTAAGAGTCACTTTCCTGGATCACATGGCTATGCTTTCTCTAGTCCTGACCCAGCTGGTACCTGAGTGCTGGAAGGAGCTGATTTGTGTGGGTTTTCAGGTTACCCTGGAGACACTACCCTGGGCCAAACACCTCTACTCCTTGGAAGTGCAACCTCACTCCTGATGACAGGGGTGAACCCACGACACAGACTTGGCCAACCATAGTATCTATTTCCCTGGACATAACGAGTGATCCAGGAGTGGGCAGTGACCCTAGTAGGGCCAATCAGACACCTTTTCTGAGTCTAACGTATAGATAGCAGGAACACTATAGTTTAGTCGCCAAGTCATAGCTGACTCTTCGTCACCCCATGGAGTTAGCCTGCCAGGTCCTCTGTCCATGGGATTTCCCAGGCAGGAATACTGGAGTAGGTTGCTATTTCCGTCTCCAAGGGAAGTTCCCAACCTGGGGATTGCACTTACATCTCCTGTATTGGCAGGCAGATTCTTGACCACTGAACCACCAGGGAAATAACAAGATAGGAAAGAAAAGCTTCAAGTTGGGAGGATGTGACATTCAGGCTCCCAGGACCCCGCAGAGAAAACCTGCCTGCAAAATGTCAGCTAGGTCTCCTTGTCCTGGTTTAGTTCACAACATCTCCCACTGAACTCCATATACTTGAACCACATTGTCACGCTTGCATATCCATCTCCTGTATCATACAGAAATGAACCACCCTGAAGAAACCTTGGCCCTGTATTCTGGCTAAAACATTTAGGGATCCTGATTAAATATCCACAGGCTGGCAATACCGTACACATACCACCCGCACTGATGATTTATTGTCTGTTTGCAGAGGTGGCTAAATCCCAGCTATGGGATGACAAATGAGGGGTCTATGTGGTGCCAGCTGCTTCTATTTCAGTTTGGAATCTGTCCTCATGGAATTTCAGCTTTATCATCTGGCTTCACTCTTGGAACAGAACATTTTGTGTATGCTTTTGTATATGGAATGTGTGCTGACTACTGACTTTCCATATGTGTTTACACCAGGTTTCTCCACAGCAGCTCTATTGACTTTTTGGATTGGATGCTTCTTAGAGGGGCTGTTGGGAACTGTTTGGGAGTTTCAGAGCGGCCCTATGCACCACAGGGTGGTTAGCGGGCCTCCATCCCACTAGGTGTCAGCAGCGCCTACCTCCATTTGTGGCAATCCAAACTGTTCAGGCACTGCCAAGCATTCCTGGGGGACAAAAAGGGACAAAACTGCTTCCAGTTGAGAACCACTGGTTTAGACAGCTCACCAGCTTTGGACATTTGGTCTTTGCAAGATACTATGGGGGCTTCCCTGGTGGGTCAGTGGTAAAGAATCCACCTGCCAAAGCAGGAGACTCGGGTTTGATCCCTGATCCAGGAAGACCCCACAGGCTTCAGAGCAACTAAGCCTGTGTGCCACAACTACTGAGCCTGTGATCTAGAGCCTGGAAGCCACAACTGTGGGGTCTACGTGCTGCAGCTACCGAAGGCTGCACGTCCTGAGTCCACGCTCCGTAAGCGAAGCCACCACAATGGGAAGCCCGTGCTCCACAGCTGAAGGGCAGCCCCTGCCCACTACAACGAGAGAAAAAACCATGCAGCAACGAAGACTCGGCACAGTCAAAAACAAATAAGTTAAATTATTTTTAAAAACATTCTCTTCTCTTTCATCATTGTCCTCAAAAAACACAAGCAAGCTTATCATCTATATATCTTTAGACTCCCAAATAATTGAGAATATTTGACTAGCAACCACTGAATCAGAGCCATTGTTTCAGGTAAGTTTCTGTAATTCATTTACACACAGGCCCACACACACATGCACTGGCATCTTCCTGAGCTTTCATTCTCCTGGGTCCTCTGATTGGACTGTTCATATTTCATAATTGCCTCAGTCATAGTAAGTGTTGCCTATAACAAAAACTTCAATTAAGGCCTGACTCCCACGCCCAGTGCTTCCAAAGCTGATCCTGCCTGCCCTCATATTTATTTCTGCACAACCCAGCATTGAAGCCAGCTCTGCATGTGAGCTCATTCTCTGTTAAGATTGAGCAAACAGAAATACAAGACACCTAGATGAATCTGAATTTCAGATAAATAATGAATTATCCTTTAGTATAAATATGTTCCAAATATTGCTAAATATCATACAATGCACAATACAGTCCTGACCACAAAGAGTTATACAGACTACCTACTGCATAAGACAAGCCTGTATTTTACCTGGCAACCTCATGTCTCCACCACTCTGCCTTGCATCCTGTGGACTTGTGTCCTTTTCACTAGCTCTTCCTCACCTACTGCTCAGGACCACAGGGACCTTCCCTTAACCAGAGTTGCCTGAGTGGGGAGGGGGCTTGTCAGATTCTGGGTTACTCAGTGTTTCAATCAGGGTCCAACCAGAAAACCAGAAATAAAGTAGAATTTTATTGTAGGGAATTGGTTACACAGATGATGTAAGAGGCTTGAAGAAACAGTCAGGAAACTATGATGAAACTCACAGATCAGGAAAAGTATGTTTATTCCCATCCCCAGGCTGGAGGGACAAAAGGAGAAGGTAGTTACCAGAATTCATGACTCGGGGTCACTCGGCAGAAGCTGGAGCTTGAAAACAGGCTGAACCAGCAGAAGCAGTAGACAAGAAGAGATACAATCCCTGCAACCCACACAAGGCGAGAGGCAGAGGAAGAAACCCTGCTCCTCCCACCAGCCAGTTCACTATCAGTGTTTTCCACTGGCTAAACCCAGTTGGAAACCAGCTACCAAGGAGCCTGGAATCTCCAGCTGGTCTAAGGCAGTTTGAGTCCACGGATACTGATGCTCAGGGTCCTGTCTCCTCTTGTGAAGGCAGGGCCCTCTCTTCTAGCTACATGGAATCCAGGAGAGGTCGAATCTGCCCACTGCTGGGATTCTGGATGAAGTCTTTGTAGCCACTGCTGCCTCACTCACCAGAACAAAAAGCGAAAGGCACTCAGTCGTGGCTCACTGTTTGTGACCCCATGGACTATACAGTCCATGGAATTCTCTAGGCCAGAATACTGGAGTGGTAACCTATCCCTTCTCCAGGGAATCTTCCCAACCCAGGGATCAAACTGGGGTCTCCTGCATTGCAGGTGGATTCTTTACCAACTGAACCACCAGGGAAGCCCTGCTATCACTTGCCAGTGTCTACTCCAAATCTATGGCTGAGAAATTTTGAGCTGGTGGATTTTTTTTTTTTTTTAAAACTCCTGATTGTGTGCATCAGTTTTCCTGGGATAAGTCATATTTTCACTTTTCTGAGTCCTATTCTCTTTAGTTCTGCTCTTCCTGTTAGTCAGTCCCTAGAGCTGTTCACAAACCCGGTGGCTCCCACTTGCAGGCAAATAGTGGCATTGTTTATCCCACCTCCTTTGAGAGCAAGTGTGACCATGTGACTTGTATTGGCCAATGAAATATAAGTAGAGGTAGTGTGTACTGCTTCTGGTTGAAGCTTTAGGAACTGGCCCGTCATTCACTGCTTTTCCATTTTCTGCCTTAGGGACCATAAACGCATTAGTCAGAATTGAACATAGGTCCCTGTATTCGTTCTTCTTGCTTTTATAACAAATTATCACAAATTAAGTGTCTTAAAACAATACAAACTTATTGTCTTATAATTTTGGAGTTCGGAGTCCAAAATCAATTTCACTGGGCTCATAGGAGCTCATTCCTTCTAGAGGCTTTGGGGGAGAATCCATTTCCTTGCTTTTTTAAAGTGTCTGGAGGCTGCCTGCACTCTATTTGTGACCCTCCCTCACATCACTCCACCACCTCCTTCCATGGTCACATCTCCCACTACTACCACCTTTGACCTGCTCTCCTCCCTCTTAAAAGGACCATTTTAATAATAATAATAATCCGAGAACATCTTCCCATCTCCATTTCTTACCTTAAACACGTCAGCAAAGCACCTTTTGCAATAAGGCATGTATTCGCAGACTCTAGGTTTTGGACATTGACATCTTTAGGGGCCCTTATTCTGTCTACTACGGTTCCTGAGAGGTTTCAGTGAGCAGAGCCCCACCTACCAAACCGCACTAGACATGTATGAGTGAAAGCTAGATTTTTATGGCATTGAGTCACTAAGATTTAGGGGCTGTTATACTGATGCACAATTTAGTCCACATTTATACCCTTTTTCTGTCTCAGGCTATATTTTGAAAAATAACCTAGAGTTTTTTATTTTATTTTTAACTGGAGGGTAATTGCTTTACGTGGTTTTAGGGGCTTCCTGGTGGCTCAGATGGTAAAGAATCTGTCTCCAATGCAGAAGACTAGGTTCAATTTCTGGGTCAGGAATTTTCTTCTTCCCTGGAGAAGGAAATGGCAACCCACTCCAGTATCCTTGCCTGGAGAATCCCATGGACAGAGGATCCTGGCAGGGGCGCTCATGCAACTATGGGGTCGCAAAGAGTCAGACATGACTGAGTGACGAACACTTTTACTTCTTTCATCGTGGTTTCTGCCATACATCAACATGAATCAGCCAAAGAATCACCTCCCACACCATCCTACCCCTCTAGGTTGTCACAGAGCACCAGGTTTGAGCTCCCTGTGTCTTACGGCAAATTCCCACTGGCTATCTATTTTATATATGATAAAGTATATGTTCCAATGCTACTCCCAAATCGTCCCACACTTTCCTTCCCCAACTGTGTCCACAGATCTGTTCTCTGCATCTCCATTACTGCCCTGCAAATAGGCTCACCAGTACCATCCTTCTAGATTCCATATATATGAGCTAATATGCAATATTTGTTTTTCTCTTTCTGACTTACTCCTCTCTGTATAATAGGCTCTATGTTCACCCACGTCATTAGAACTGAATGCATTCCTCAAATGCATTCCTTTTTATGAGTGAGTAATATTCCATTATATATATGTACCACAACTTCTTTATCCATTCATCTGTCAATGGATATCTAGGTTTCTTCCATGTCCTAGCTATTGTAAACAGTGCTGCAATGAACACTGGGGTACATGTGACTTTTTTGATTATGGTTTCTAAAGGGTATATGCCCAGTAGAGGGATTGTTGGGTCATAAGATAGTTTTATTCCTAGTTTTTAAAGGAGTCGCCATACTGTTCTCCACAGTGGCTGCATCACTTTACATTCCCACCAACAGGGCAAAAGGATTCCCTTTTCTCCACACCCTAAGATTTATTGTTTGTAGAATTTCTGATGATGGTCATTCTGACCAATGTGAGGTAATACCTCATCATAGTGTTTTTTTTTCTTTTTTTCGGCTGTGCTAGGTCTTCAGTGCTGCTTTGGGTTTTTCTCCAGTTGTAGCGAGCTGGGATTACTCTCTAGCTGCAGTGCGAGGGCTTCCCATTGCTGTGGATTCTTTTATTTATTTATTTATTTATTGTGGATTCTTTTCTTGTGGAGCACAGGCTCTAGGGCACAGGCTCAGTAGTTGTGGCACATGGGCTAGCTTCTCTGCAGCATGTGGGATCTTTTCTGGATCAGGAATCAAACCTGTGTCTCCTTCGTTGATAGATGGATACTTTACCACTGAACCACCTCACTGTAGTTTTTATTTGCATTTCTTTAATAATGAGAGATATTGAGCATCTTTTCATGTGTTTATTAGCCATCTGTATGCCTTCTTTGGAGAAATGTCTATTTAGATCTCCCTGTTTTATGATTGCGTTGTTTGTTTTTCTGGTATTGAGCTGCATGAGCTGCTTGCATGTTTTGGAGATCAATCCTTTGTCAGTTGTTAAAAATAACATTAAATATGGTATTTTCTGCATAAAGTACACTTTAAAATACTGTATTGTTTGTTTTTGTTCTTGAACAAAAGTAACTTTAGATCTGTAAAGTAGACCTAAAAATGTAAATTATACACATTCAACTCCCTAACAAAATTCTTTGTTGAATCTGAAAAATTTTCACAGATTCCCTTTGTTTCCCAAAACTAACAGGGTAACAATGTTGATTTACTTAGATGTTGAACCAGGTGAAAGTAAAAGAGAAAATAAACAGCTCATTGAAAGATTACTAAACATAGTCCTGTTTTTCCTAGAAGTCTGAGGTGGGGGGTAGGGTCCTGACAATTGAAATGAAAACATTTATGTGAATTCCTAAAATATAATCCTTACCTTCATTCTTCTGACTATGTCATAGGTCATAAAAAGTAGAGTGGCAAATGTCTTGCCATCTTGAAGTGCAGAATCCTGGCTGCCCGCCACATACACACACACCTCTTCTTAGTAAGTCAGATAGACAGATGGACATGTCAGTTTTAGGCCAAATCAGTCATCTGCAGCTTTTGGTTCATGTCTCTCTAATCAGTAATATGTTTGCATACATGCTTCCAGTATGTATGTATACCTACCCAGCTATTACAAGCATTATAACAAGTGCTGCAAAAAAGAAAATGAAAAGATGATATCAAGATAAAATAAATACTATTTTTAAATGCCGTAATAATCACATGGCATTATACTACATTAATTAATATTTCAAGACACAACATGTCCTTAAGTAGAGGTTCTGCATTAATGATAGGAAATATAAATCAGTAGATTGTAAATTCAAATTGTAAAGCAGCTTCTTGATAATTTTGAATATTTTTCTCAGAGTTTTTTCAGATGATTTTTTTTCAATTTTTATTATTTCATTTTTTTATTAGAATGTAATTGCTTTACAAAGTTGATTAGTTTCTCTGAACAGTAGCATGAATCAGCTACGTGTCCGTGTGTATGTTAGCCTCCTTCCCGCCTCCTGCCCCGCCGCGCCCTCCAGGCCATCACAGAGCCGAGGCCAAGCTCCCTGTGTGCCTCAGCGGGCTCCTACCCACTGTCTGTCTACACAGGGGGGTGTACATGTGTCAGTCCTGCTCCCCACTCATCCCACACTCTCCTTTCTCCGCTGTGTCCCAGGCCTGTTCTCAACGACTGTGTCTCTGTTCTGCCTGTGAATCATCAGTACCATGTCTCTAGAATCCTTGTATATGCATTAATATTTGATATTTTTTCTCTTTCTGACTAATTTCACTCTGTATGACAGACTCTAGGTTCATCCACATCAGATCTGAGTGGATCCTCATTATTTTTACCTTTTCATGTGAATAGCAAGGATTTTGTTCTAGGAGTAAAAGTGCCCGCTTTGCCATTTATGTCATTTGTTTGCTTGCACTCATGTTCTTGTTTACACTTCATGGTTTCTTTGCAGGAAATCTTTTAAGTTATGTGTCTATTTTATGAGAGTTAATGTCATTAGAACTGGTAAATATTATCTAAAAACAGTAGTGATAATGCATCTGGGCATACACAAATATGTCATACTGTGCTGAAAGCAAATAAAAGAGTGAGGAAATCTCCATAAATCCCTCTGAGTTCTGCAAAGCCCACTCTTTCCTCAGGATGGCTCCCTGTGTGTGATCCCACCATGACACAACACCTTCTGACCTTGGGATCAGTGAGGGTGCTGTGTCAATCCATGTATTTATTATTATATCACTTCTGGGAGGCATGCACTGGACTTGGTAGAACTCTAATGTAAAAAGCTAAAATGCAAGTTTCTAAAAAGACTTTTACAAGAGCAATGAATTTAGGTATGGAGCAGAAGATCCATAATCCCTTCAATTAACTTGTCTATTATAAAATATCTTACAAAAACACCAAAACCCAGAGGGTCTGGATGACTTCCCCCAATCCCCAGTTAGAGGGTTCTTGGTGGCTAGGACTAGAAACCAGATCCTCTGAGCCTCAGGCCTCAGATGTAACTTCTCATTACACTAGGAGATTATGAATGAGTAAATTTAGCAATTTCGTGACTGAATTAAGTCCTGCTGGCCTCTCTTAAGCATCATGCTAAATGATGAGATAGAAAGACTCAAGTCAAGAACAAGAAGAAACTGGGAGGTAACAGCACTGGAGATGGGAGAGTTTCAGTTCTCTACAAGATACGAAAGTGAATAATTTATCTTTCTGCTGTCTCTCTAGCCCCTAGTTTCTGTTTGTCTCACTGACAAAGATCTCTATATAGATTAAGGTTCTCCTAAAAAGAGTTCTTCTGTGCCTCCCCTATCAGACATTCAAAGACATTATATTCAATGTCTCATTGATTATACTGATAAATATTCATTATGTTCAAGGACAGACAGCCAGAAAGCTGTGATAAAATGATAAAATGCCCCTAGAAATGTGCTAAGGAAAAAAAAAAAAGAAATGTGCTAAGAAAAAGTTAATTATCTTTCCCTCCTGTAATAGTAAAGTCCAGTCAGAGAAGCAATACTACTATGAGTATTATGGGAGAGATTGTTTATTATGGAATTAGATGTTGCACAATTCTTGGGGGAGTTGAGGAAGAAGAGGTCCAGAAGTATCAGAGAGAAGTCTCTAGTGCAGGTGGACAAGTTTGACACTAGGTGAAATCAGTGGTGGGAAAGGCTAATGGAGAGGTGTCAGGAAGGAGGTCTTTGTTATCTCTTTTGGCTTCCACCACAGTGAGCTCACAGCAAAACATTTCCTGATGGGTCTGGGGTAACTGCTGGTCACTGGGGCCAGCATTTGGGAAGAAGAGCTGGACTAAAACTCACCAGCACCTTGGCAACTGCCCCTAACTCCCTCCACCAGCCTTCAAATGGCTGCTGCTTAATTTCTGCCTCTTAAAGATCACATTTCTCTCGTGGGCTGCCTGGTACTGTCTCTGAGGATGTGGGGCTGTCTGTCTGCAAGGCTGCTGCTTTATGTGGGAGATACTCTGGTTCGGAGCAGACCTGGATCTCTGAGGACGTGGAGGTGAGGCAGCAAGGTGCCCCCTGCAGCTCTTCTGCTCAGCCTTTTCCTGGAGCCTCCAGAAAGGCATGCAGTTCTGCTGACACCTTGATTTTAGCTGACTGCTATGGTCTGTGCATTTGTGTCCCCCTAAACTTCCTATGCTGAGATCTTAACCTGCAATGCAATGGTGGGTCCTTGGAGAGGTGATTAGTTTACCAAAGTGGAGCCCACATGAATGGGATGAGTGCCCTTATAAAAGAAAACCCTGCAGAGCTCCCTAGCCCCTTCTACCAGTGACAATACAAGGAGAAGACTGCAACCCAGAGGAGAGCCCTCACCCCATCATGCTGGTATTTTGACCTCAGACTTCCAGCCTCCACACTGTGACAAATAAATTTCTGTTGTTTATAAACTACACAGTCTGTGGTTTTTGTAATAGCAGCACAGAGGGACTGAGAAACTCTCTCTCCTGGTGGCCCACTGTGGGCCAATGACTCACTGATGTGACGGATAAAAGGCCAGCCCACTGGTCTCAGGGGGGATCACTCCGCACTGCAATGATGCTCCAGAGCTCCCCACGGGCCAGTCCACACCAGCTGAGGCCTCGACCTTGCTTAGCTCCTTCATCTGTTCTCTTCTGCTTTTCTCTCTACCCTTTTCCTGAGAGCACATCCTTAATGAATCATAGGCACCTGAATTTCCATTTTAGGCTCTTCTTTGAAGGAACCCCAAGGGCTTCCCTGGTGGCTCAGCTGGTAAAGAATTCATCTGCAATGTGGGAGACCTGGGTTCGATCCTTGGGTTGGGAAGATCCCCTGGAGAAGGGAGCGGTTACCACGCCAGTATTCTGCCCTGAAGTCCATGGACTGTACTGAGTGAATTTCACTTGAAGGAGTTCCAATCCATCACCCCTCTCAACCGCACTTTCCTCTTCAGTCACACGGCCCACTTGCAGTTCTTGGGCATTGGCTTATGATAAACCTTCCAAAGATTTATTAAAGCCATTTTACAGATGAGGAAACTGAGGCACGTGGAGGTGAAGGTCATATGACTTGTAAGTGATGGAGTTCTGACCCCAGGTTGTTTGACTCCAGACACTGTGCCACTGTATTGCATTTATTTACATTATTTAATTATTTCCTTTATTTACTTGTTTACTTTGGTTATTGTGTGTCTCCTCCTACTAAAATACAAGCTCCTTGAGGATACACATTTTTGTGTATTCAGTCCACTGCTGTATCCCTTGGCACCTAAAGAAGTCCAGGCATCATATTAGGCCCTCAAGTATTTATTAAACTACATAGTTCCTGTGACTTCAAGCCCTTCTTCTTTCTGGATTCAAGGGAGAAACAAATTGTAATAAGGGTAGATTGATTATTCAAATTTCAGCCAACATCCATATCATGTAATAAATGCTTCTTCTTTCCCATCTCAATTCAGCTCTATAATAAATTGAATGCAATATATTTAAGTCATGTGGTGATTGTTTAAGTATTTGGCTTCCATTTGAGAACTGTGAGTGCCATGTAGCTGTGTAATTGTTGGCTAAAATAATGATCTCTGGCATCTCGAATGCCAGAATTTTCAATCATGTCATTAAGACCTTAACAGAGACAATCAAGGCTGGGAGAAGACCTGCATGAGTCTAAGTGGAAAGTTCATGGCCAAAGTCATCTGTTATGACCATCTAGAACTCTCTTTGGGACTTAAAGTGAAAGTGTTAGTTGCTCAGTCCTGTCTGACTCATCCAAGTTCTGAACTATTTTAGAAATATATTTGAATAATAAGACACAAGGAAATCAAAATATCAGGCTTGCTACTGAGAAGGCTGATATTTCAGAGTGTGGCTTTGACCTAAAGCCAAATGTTTTCGTAATGCTAGACCCCTGAACTAGACAGGCTTACCCGTAGTGACTACAGAGCCCCCCAGGCAGGACCTTGGTCCTCTAAACTGAGAGCACGAAGGAGCGGAGCAGGACACGTTCCCTGCAGGGACCCCAGCTCCCGAGAGCGGTCCAGAGGGAACGGCGAGCAGCTCTGTCCTCATTCTCCTCCTAAACTAACCTGTTAGACAGATGGCTGTAGCTCCCGAGAGCAGAGCGAGGATAGTGCCGAGAGAGGCCAGGAGTGCCCCGTGATGGATTTCCCTTCAGTGAAAGGAAACATTGAGTGGGGAATGGCATCGACCTTGCCGCAGTACCACCCGTGGGCAACTGGACGACTCTCGACCTTGCCGCAGTACCACCCATGGGCAACTGGACGACTCTTGACCTTGCCGCAGTACCACCCATGGGCAACTGGACGACTCTCGGAGGAATTTGGATTACATTTTTGTTTTATGAATTTGGTGAAACAGAGTATGTAACCATTAGCCTCTTACAGCTAACATTTTGCTTCTTAGTTTCTATAGCTGAAACTAGATTAAATCATAGAATTTTGCAGCCAAAAGTGAAACTTCAGAGATCATCTGGTCCGGTGCTCTCCTTTTCACAGATAATAAAACTGAGGCCCAGAAGGTGGGATGTTTTGTCCTATAACAAAAATGTATGCAGGTCCCCTAGAGCCAGAGTGGGACTCTCTGCTCTCATTCTTATTCCAAAGTCTTTATCCAATGACTTATCATCAAATTGTCCCTAGTGCCAAGGAGAGGAAAGAGAACCCCCCCCCCCAATAATAAGAAACAAAAACATAATATATAGGTCTATTTCACAGTCAAGATTATGAGACGGCAGTAATATGAGGGGTTCAAGGTGAAGACAGCAATCATTTAAACCAAGTGATGTAAAATGATGGCCTCATTCCCCCACTGTCCCTTTCATAATGTGATACCTTGCACTGAAATTTCCCATCTATTCCTGTGCATGGGGCTGTGCTTACCTGAGATTCTCTGTACAGGAAGAGTTTGCTTTTTACTTTCATAAAATTCTGGAGAACTAGGTAGGTGTTTAATATGAATATAAACTCCAGTATCCTAAGGTCGTCTGTTTTAAATTTTCATGCACAGCTCAAACCTCCTGGGCATTGTTATTCAAAAATCTGACATTACTATGAATCATATGAGCTTTTTCTCAATAAATGGTAAAAGAAATGAGTACTATCTTCATTAACCTGGAGGAGAGGAAAATCTTATTTCAAGATTCTTTCACTTCCTTTAATATAATATGTATGTATTAAGGCTGTAAAATGGAACTCAGATATAAAGATCATAAATCATCATATTTGAAACTAGAAGCAAAGAATGTGTTCATCATTATAACTGTATGGTATAAGGATGATGATTTAAAATTTTTATATGCTCATGATTACTGCTGAAGGCATCCCATTATTTGCTTATCCCAGTACTTTTCAATATGAAAAGCTTGTGCTCTATTTTAAATTATAGAAAGTTTAGATAGGGGCAGAAGCTGTCTATAGGGAAATGTCACTATTTTAAAATGTCTTATTGAGACTCCTTGCCCATGTAACATAATAAACAGCAACCTTGAACCATAAATTAGATGGTTAGATGTACATATGGGCCATGGTGTCCGGAGATGCAGGTGCTTTGGTGTGCACTTTGGGTTCTCTAAGTAGGTCAGGCGGCCACAGAGGTTGTTAAAGTTTGCAGCATGAGGGTAATTTGGTTGCTAAGGGAGTAAAAGCCTTACCTGATGAACTACAGTCTCTCTCAGAAAATTCAAGTCACTGTAGTACAGAAATACACTGAGGTTTCCTTTTTTTTTTTTTTTTGTACTACATGAAAATTATTGCAACCAGGTATCTATAACAGAGAAAAATAGCCCACTGGCTAGGCAATGCTGAATTGTATAGGGTATTGCCTTATGTTCACAAAGTTTGTCTAAAATGGGTGATGATTTGAAAAGATACAGAGAAACGTGTGTGTGTGTGCGTGTGCGTGTGTGTTGGTTTTTTGCTTTCTAAGGAAGTAGCTATGTCAAAGAGTGTTTTTTATTTTTGGTTTTTGTTTATTTGTTTTTCTCGAGGAGTCTAGCTTTAGTCCAGATTTTCATGCTTTGTAGACTTAGGACATGTTTGGGGACCTTTCTCCATCAGGAAAAAGAGACCATCTTGTAGAGTTAAACTTACAAAAAGTCAGGCTAGAATGCCACCTAACCATGGAAGAAGTAGTTTTCAATCCTAACTGCTAGACTCCAAAGAATTGTGTTCCCAACTCTCAAAGCAGGAATTTTGATACTTTATTCACCTGTGTATCTATAGAACCTAGAACTGGGCCTAACACCTAGTTAGCACTCAATAAATATTGGTTGGATGAAGAATAAATCATTGATTCTAAATTTCAACTCAGTTTTTAACCTGTCTGCATATCAGTTACCTCAAGGGAAATAGGCATGAAAGATCCTTGAGAGTTGTGATAAGTTATGAGACATCTCATGTGAAATATGTTAGCAAGGTATTTGTCATTCAGTGTCAGGAGATGATAAATTATTCATGTGTATATTTCAAATCAAGTTTTACTTTTACAAAATTATGATATAGTAACATCATAAAAATGTTCTCATTTCTGAGGCTGTAAGTTTGATAGTGCAGACCTTATTGAATAAATTATTTTCATAATTTCTCATAATTGTAAATTGTAACCTAGCCCTTAAGGACTTTCTCTGATACACATCCATTTAATCTTGAGATATCAGCTTACTCTGAAACCCAAGATAAATGTGCTGTTGGAACACTTTGCAAAGTCCTCACAGTGCCTAAAGTTCAAAAGCTCTGTTTGTATTAGAAGAAAGACACCAAAAAGTTATTAATCTGTACTAAAGGGCCAAAATTGATATGAAACACTGA